>NC_143558.1:68787500-69412500 GCF_054136105.1 Typopeltis vanoorti | reverse complement strand
TTGATAAATATGCTCATCTGCTTGCCTGTGTGGCAATTACCTGCAGACGGACAAAAAATAATAGTTTTCTAAACATTTCTTTTCTTAACTTTAAGAAGACAGAAGAATATGTGAAATATAAAGGGCCACTGTGATAACAAAAATGTACATATCAAATTTAAATTTTCAAAAAAATCAATATAGAAAATGATGGTACAATATGACAAAATTTCATGCTGGCTGGGGCTTCGCCCGGGTAAACAAGGCCCCTGTTATTTTTGCCAGGGAACCAGGGTGAACAGCGAAAAGTCAGCTACTGGAACAAATCTGAAAGCACACCCCAACTCAACATCACCAAAGTTAAAGAAGGGTACTATCAACATGAGAAGTCTGAATGGCAAAGAAATGGAGCTAGCTGAGGAATTAGATAAGTACCAGATCGACATAATAGGGGTGACTGAAACAAAAAAGACAAAAACTGGTCAGATCTTTCTGAACAATAAATACAAAACGTTATATTCAGGAAATGACAATTAAGGAAAAGAAGGAGTAGCCATAGCATTCAACACAAAATACGAGACTAATCTTCTTGAATGGCAGGCGGTCTCAAGTAGAGTAATGTGGGCAAATATCAGAATGGGGAATTGGACAATGAGACTTATTTGTGCCATATGGTCCCAGAGAAGGTTCCACTAAGGTAGAAGTGGAGGAATTTTTTGATGCTTTAGAAAAAGCAACTGACACAATGAAAAAGGAAAAGTTGGTCCTTGTTGGGGATCTAAATAGCAGAATAGGAAATGATTGTCAGACATACAAAAATATTTTGGGAAAATTTGAAGAAAAGAGCAAAGCTATAATACCTGTTGGATTTCTGCTCAGTGGACTGGTTATTACTAACACCATGTTCCAACATAAAAAATGTGCACAAATTCTCATGGAGAGAAGAGGCAATGAAGAAAAGTCTCACTGACAATGTTATTGTTGATAGTGATGTTTTCTCCCTGGTGAAGGTCACCAGAGTGTACAGAGGATATTTAAAATTGGAAGTGATCACTATTTAGTCTTAAGCAGAATAAAATTGAATTTTATATTGAAAAGAATAATATGCAAGAAAGTTTTAAAGCGAATAAAAGTTGAGCAGCTCTCAGATGTGAACTGTAGACTAAAATACACCAAGATTATTGAAGAAAAAATGAAAGAGTTTGACAACAGGAACCAAACCTTGAAGAAAACCCTGATTGATTCAGCCAGACAGGCATGTGGTGAGGTTGTCTGCAAGGATAGAAAAATCAGAACTCCATGGTGGACACAGGAAGTTAAAGATGCAGTGAAGGAAAAGAAGAAAGCATATCAAAAGTTCATGGCAAATAAGTCAGCTGTTGCTCTTAGAGAATACAGAGACAAATGTAAGAAAGCTAAACACTGTGTAAAACTAGCTAAACAAAAGTCATGGGAGGACTTTGGCAAGAACATAGAAAATAAATATCAAGAAGGTGGTAAGATCTTCTGGGTTGTTGAAGAAGCTTAGAAATGGAGGAAAGGGTGCTGTAAAAGGAGTTAGAGATTATTATTATTCCGGGCAACTCCAAGGAGTCAACAGCCTCATCGAGGGAGGCCCTAACATCATGTCAAGAACAACTATTTGACATTCACACAGTATCTATCATATCCTGCCTTGAACTCATTCACAGTCGTAACACCCACCACAGACTCTGGCAGCTAATTCCACTCATTCACCACTCTCCAAGTAAAAAACCTAGTTTTAACACCCTTGTTAACCACATTCTTGCCCAGAAGTTCTTGCCCACATTCTTGCCCTTATAAAGGTTACATGAAAACAGGAGAAAAAGATATCCTTGAAGTATGGAGTAATTACGTCGAAAAATTGCTAAATGAAACAAGCCATGATAGCACAGTGGTAAAAAACACTTAACAGGCATACAGTCAGGAATACATATCCATACTTGAAATAGAAAAAGCCATCAAAGATTGGAAATGCGGAAAGGCAGCAGGAGTAGATGATATTCGACCAGTAATGCTGAAATATGGTGGTATAAAAGTCTTACAGTGGCTGCACTGCATAGTTCAAAATCCTTGACAGAGGGACGAATTCCCGATGACTGGAGTAGAGCTCTAATAGTACCCATATATAAAAAGGGAAATAAAACTGAATGTGAGAATTACAGAGGTATTTCCCTACTGAGTGTTCCTGGCAAGATCTATGCAAGCATACTTGAGAAACAGTTGAGAAGAATTGTGGAAGAAAAGCTTGGTTAAGAACAAGCTGCATTCAGGCCAAATAGAGGCTGTCAGGATCAGATCTTCACTTTACGACAAATAGTTGAGAAAGCATGGGAATATAACAAAGATCTGTATTTAAGTTTTGTCGATCTGGAAAAGGCATATGACAAGGTGCCAAGAGAGAAACTATTCAATACACTACAGTTATATGGTGTCAATGAGGCATTATATCTAGCAATCCTTAGTCTGTATTTGAGTTGTAAGTCGGCAGTTAGAATTGAAGGAAGTACAGGAAGATGGTTTAATGTTAAATCTAGTGTGAGACAAGGATGTACATTATCCCCTCTGTTATTCATTATCTATATGGATCACATTATGAAGGAAAGTGGTATTAAACATGATATCAAAACTGGAGATGTTAATGTCAGCTCTTTGCTTTATGCGGACGATGTTATACTTCTAAATAAATCTGCAACAAGTCTGCAAGATTCCCTGACTAAATTGAATAACTGTTGTAATAGATATGGTATGAAGGTCAGCATTAAAAAGACAAAGACAATGAAAATAGGTAGAATTGTTGAAAATGTCAACTGTGTTGTGAATGGAGAACCTGTGGAACAAGTAAAACATTTCAACTACTTAGGCACGATTTTTCTGAAGCTGGTAAATTAAATATGGAAACAGACAACAGAATTAACAAAGCTGGTATGGTAGAAAGTCAACTGAATAAATTCATATGGAATAAGAGAGAAATTAGTTGGAACACTAAATTAGCTGTATACAAGACTGTTCAAACCAGTTTTAACTTATGGATCTGAGAGCTGGGTAAGAAGTAAAACTCTTGACCAAAGACTAGAGACCGCAGATATGAGAGTCCCGAGAAAATCTGAGAAAAATTAGAGGTGTGAACAGATGGCATCAATGGCAATATCATATTAAAAACGAGGATATTAGGAAAGAACTTTACATTGTCAGCATCCAGGAATGCGTTAGCAGAGCTAATCTCAGGTGGTATGGTCACTTAAACAGAATGGGCAAGGAAAGATTAGCAAAACAAGTGTTCTCTGCCAGGTTGACAGGAAAACGACCCAGAGGAAGACCAAGATATAGGTGGATTGAGACAGTACAAAGTGCCTTAGACAATAGAAATATAAGATCTGATAATGTTGGAGTCTTGACAAGTAACAGACTGATTTGGAGGAAAATTGTAGATAGGAAGTTAGTAATGATGTAAATTTTTCATGTAGTACTATCATATCCTGTACACCCCTTGAGGATACATGTCAGGAATTTGATGATGATGAAAAAAAAAAAAGTTATTTTTATTGTTTTCCTATTCTTTATTAAGAATTGACTTTTCCTCTCTGGAATGTTTCTCACACAGAGGAAATGTTTTTCAATCAACAATACAGCACCACTAATCATTTTATGGCACTTCTACTGCTCATTGGAACATATCATTAAAAAAATGGAGTGGGGGGGGGGGTCTGCAGAGTTTTGCATATTTTTTGAGCCCTAGCCATCTGTAAAACAAGATGTTTAAAAGAAAATGCCAGAAATTTGTTACAAAGATCTTACAGAGGTTTTCCTATATATATATAGGAAAACCTTGCTAACACGAGTAATTAATCCATCAATTATTGTGTGCTAAGCGAAATCACATTCAGCAAATACAATAAACAATAGGAATAATTATAATTCATCCATCACTTGGCATAAATTTGAAAAAAAAAAAAAAAAAAAATTACAGTATAAGTGATATAAAAAAAAAAAAAAAACAGCTAAAAATAATGCTAAAAGAAACTGAGCATGCTAGGGTTCCTGGTATTTTAGTAGATAGTAAGATCAAAGATTGCGAATACACCTCTGAGAATAATTGCAATGCTGCAACAAACATTGTCATGTAAAGATAAGCCATTTTGTCTGTTTACAAGGCTATGATATGACCTCATCTGGGCTACTGTACATAGAGCTGGTATCCTGGTTTCAAGATAATGAAGATACAGGGAAGAGAATGTAAAGGAGAGTTAAAGATAATAATGGGAATGTGGAATGTAGCTTATGAGGAGAGATTGAGAATTTGTGGACTGCAGACACTAACACACAGATCAAAGAAAGGTGATATGGTAAGAGACCTACAAACTTCTGAAAGGATCATACAAGGCATCAATAGATGGAATTTTTCATTTTATGGAGGGCAGGGAGAGGATGAGAGAGAGAGAGAGCATCCATGGAAGTTAAGAGTGAATGTGGTCAAGGAAAGGATGAGAGAGCTACATTTTTTTGCCTCATAGAGCATTGTATGATTGTAATGGCTTGCTTTTGTAGGTGGAGAAAGCAGATAGTGTGAACGAATTCAAGATAAGGTATGATAGGTAGTGATTTGTGTCATTCCACAATGACATCTGACTCCCTGAAGGTCTCTTGTAATAATAATCACTTCACTGATTGAATTTATATTATCTTTGGCAATTACAAATAAATTAAATTTACAATTCTGGTGTTTAAGCTTTTATGTTGATTCTCCAGCATAGTGTTATTTAACCACGCTACCGGCCAGGATGTATATATACGTCCAAGTTACTATGGATGTGAAGTGCATATTAAAATTGTAATACCATTCATATTACATTGAAATATATGATGGATATGAAGCGTATGAGGATGCGTATTTGATCCATAATGGCCGGTAAAGTGGTTAAGGAAATTAACAACATAGATTAGATAATAACTAAAAATAATTATTACTTCCTATATTTTGTTGAAGTTAAATCAGCATCTTCAGGGATTAATACACTAGTATTAAATATGTGTGCACGCACACACACACTTCAGTAACAAAAACGGAATAGGAATGGAACAGGAAGACCTAAAGATCCTGTTCCATCTTTGTTACTGAAATGTGTCTGTGTGCATGTGTATAATACTAGTGTATCAATAATGGAAGTAATAATTAAATATTTTTAGTTATCTAGTCTACATTGTTAATTTCCTTAAACAACATGATGCAAAAATCTATCATTAACAATATAATTTTTAATTACATGCTAATTATCCACACATGACCAATATTATCCAACCTACTTTCCACTCATAAAATTATTTAATTCATTCTTAAGAATATTTAAATTATTACTGTATAAGTATCCAGAGCCCTTTATATGAAGGTATCCCATTTATTCTTCACACTAGCTGCCATAAATGAACGAATATGGGTTTTTAACCCCCTGCCCCACTTATATTGTTATCATTCTCTCTAGTAAAGCCTGGCTTTGCCAAGTGCAATGAAACCATCCAGTCACCCATATTATATAATCTACAAAAATTGTAAACTTCAATTAACTCTTCTATCCTCCTACTAGTTAAATTCAATAAATTTGCTTGAGACATAAGACACTGTATTCACTTCCACCAAAAAACTTCACACAATGTCTTATGTACCCAAGCAAACTGACTATGGCATCTTCACACTCATTATATTATTGTAATCTGTGCTGTTAGTTGTCATGATAGCTGCTGACTTATTTGCAGTTCTTTATGTGATGCCCTACTAATCTGAACCTCTATACTCTCTGAACCATTTCCACATCTGACTGTTGAGATTTTCCTATCCTTTGCTGCTAATCTCCTGAATCCTCCTATGTATTTCTCTTGAATGAGGTAGCACCCTCACATTTTAGTTGATAGTGTTTACAATTATCATTAATATTATTCATAATACAATATAAAAAACAGAGAGACCGGTGGGAAGGGGGGGGGGGGTTCAGTTAAAAGGCATTCTACACGTAAAAGTCTATACATTATTCTCACATACCCTGGCAGAATGCAATTCAGGTTTGTGTGTGTATATGCTATCACAATTTATTTCATTCTAAAACAGCGTATATCACAATATCGATAATGTAAACTGTAAAATATTTAAACTGGTTAACAAATACTTTGTTCTGAGTATCACAAAACATCATCAGCGTATAAAATTAAGAGAAATGGAAAATTTAAATTTCCACTGGTCTTTTAACCACGTCGCCGTCAATATGAATAAAATACATCACTCACCATACACTTCCTATCCATCACATATTTCAATGTAATTTCAATGGTATTACAATTTTAATATGCACTTCACATCCAAGGTAACCTTGAAATCTATAGATGTCATGGCCAATTAGGAGGTTAAACAATTTGTGTCTCAGCAGATATGGCAATTTCCATACTAAACTTCTGTTGTGATGTGTTGTCTGAAAGCTTTGTGTAAAACAATAGTGTATACATTCCACTACACAGGCCAAATTGTGAGCAAAATCAACTGGCAATTGTTACTGGTGTGAGAAGTTTGCAATCCCCTTACCTACCTGACAATTGCCCACAACTCAAAAGGAGTTTGCAAGCTTCTTAATGACCATGATCTTTTAATTACCTTATTCTTGAATGAATCAGCAAGCCATATGAGTCCTGGAAATGCACTATGTAACTGTACATTGTCTGGACCCTCAATTAACTGACATCAATTTCCCACACTATCAGATCATTGATAAATTATATTTATATTCAGCTAGCAATGTTAAGGTCCGAGAAAAAGCTACATTATTTGGTCACCTCTACAGAATAACTTTATTATTTGCATACATAATTATATTTAAAAATTGGCCTAAATGTACACATATTTTAAAGGGTTCAAGTGTAACAAATCCTGAACAATGCTTGTTTCACGAATTGATTAATGTTAATTTGAAAATAATAACATCAAATAAAACTCATCATCATTAAATTCCTAACATTCACCCTCAAGGGGGTGTACAGGATATGATAGTACTACATGAAAAATTTACATCATTACTAACTTCCTATCTACAATTTTCCTCCAAATCAGTCTGTTACTTGTCAAGACTCCAACATTAACAGATCTTATATTTCTATCGTCTAAGGCACTTTGTACCGTATCAATCCACCTATATCTTGGTCTTCCTCTGGGTTGTTTTCCTGCCAACCTGGCAGAGAACACTTGTTTTGCTAATCTTTCCTTGCCCATTCTGTTTAAGTGACCATACCACCTGAGATTAGCTCTGCTAACGCATTCCTGGATGCTGACAATGTAAAGTTCTTTCCTAATATCCTCGTTTTTAATATGATATTGCCATTGATGCCATCTGTTCACACCTCTAATTTTTCTCAGGACTCTCATATCTGCGGTCCCTAGTCTTTGGTCAAGTGTTTTATTTCTGACCCAGCTCTCAGATCCATAGGTTAAAACTGGTTTGAACACTGTCTTGTATATAGCTAATTTAGTGTTCCAACTAATTTCTCTCTTATTCCATATGAATTTATTCAATTGACTGCCTACCATACCAGCTTTGTTGATTCTGTTGTCTATTTCCATATTTAATTTACCATCTTCACTAAAAATCGTGCCTAAATAGCTGAAATGTTTTACTTGTTCCACAAGTTCTCCGTTCACGACACAATTGACATTTTCAACAATTCTACCTATTTTCATTGTCTTTGTCTTTTTAATGCTTACCTTCATACCATATCTATTACAACACTTATTCAATTTAGTCAGGGAATCTTGCAAACTTGTAGCGGATTAATTTAGAAGTATAACATCATCCGCATAAAGCAAAGAGTTCACATTAACATCTCTAATTCTGATATCATGTTTAATACCACTTTCCTTCATAATGTGATCCATATAGATAATGAATAACAGAGGGGATAATGTACATCCTTGTCTCACACCAGATCTAACATTAAACCATCTTACTGTACTTCCTTCAATTCTAACTGCTGACTTACAACTTAAATAAAGGCTAAGTATTGCTTGATACAATGCCCCATTGACACCATATAACTGTAGCGTATTGAATAGTTTCTCTCTTGGCACCTTGTCATATGCCTTTTCCAGATCGACAAAACTTAAATACAGATCTTTGTTACATTCCCATGCTTTCTCGACTATTTGTCGTAAAGTGAAGATCTGATGATGACAGCCTCTTTGGCCTAAATGCAGCTTGTTCTTAACCAAGCTTTTCTTCCACAATTCTTCTCAACCATTTCTCAAGTATGCTTGCATAGATCTTGCCAGCAACACTCAGTAGGGAAATACCTCTGTAATTCTCACATTCAGTTTTATTTCTCTTTTTATACATGGGTACTATTAGAGCTCTACTCCAATCATCGGGAATTCGTCCCTCTGTCCAGGCTCTCTGACTATGCAGGGCAGCCACTGCCTCAAATAAAACTAAAATATAGTAATTTAACATTAAACCAAAATAACTAACCTTGAGTAAGAGGGCCAACAGGTGGTGTTCTCCTTCTTCGTTTGATGTCTCCTATTGCAGTTTTTGTACTTATTAGTTCAATATTTGTAGCTTGTGTGGTTTGCCTATTAAAAACAAAGCAAGCTTAGAGAAACATTAACACCCATATGCATTTTACTAATGATCACACAGATTTCTCTAAAATAATGATAATGCCTTTCATAAAACCAGGTTGACTTCAGCTGATCTCTTTCACTCCCAAGAGACATTTTTATCTCAGTAAGATAAGTAAACATTGCTTTTGTTGAAATAGCTATTTACTTCAAAAAAACATTTCACAACTTATTAGTATACAGTCAAGAATTCAACCCAAAAATTTGACTTTGAGCAACTATTTAAGAATGCCTCTAGTCAATAATCGCCAATGGTGTTCATCACAATGGAAAAAAGAAAGGCTCTTTCAGAGTTTGATAAAGGGCTTACTGCAGATGTCCATCAGGCTGGAGCTATGATTTTGAAAATAGCAAAACTGACTAGTTTCTCAAAAGGTAAGATATCCCAATGAAAAAATAACTCATATTGTTTGTCAAACATGCATAACTGTGGTCCTAAGACAGTCAGTCGGTCAGGAACGAGATTAATAATCTGAGAAGAAGGATGATGTTCTCAACCCACATCTCACTGAACGATGTGCAGGAAATGGAAGATCAGTATTAGCAATCACTAAAGGAAGTTCAACATGGTATTAAATAAAAGTTTCTAATTCAATGGCCAGTATGTACAGTATCTTTTTATAATGATAAAAAGTTATTTTTTGACCAAAAGAGAGATTGACTTCAATTTGGGTTTATAGGTCAAATTTATTTGAAACTAAGTAAGATAATACTGACAAGTTTCACCAACTTAGCTGTTTGGCTTCTTCAGGATAAAAATAGACGTAAAACAACTTAAACACTAAAACTATTAATGAAGGAAGAACCGAATACGATTGTATTTTTTACAAAAAACAGAAGAACATGTACATCACATGCATGGAACGCGCATGATCTCACTTGTTATGTAGAAACGTTCTATAATTAGCAGCAAGATTTAATTCTGGCATGCTTAAAGATCTGATGAGGGTCTTCCAATATCAGGCAGAATTAATCCTTGGTTTCTATTTAAATTATGTTTAGAATGGATCACTGTTATGGCTTCTTTTATGATTCGGGAGCAGAAATCCTCCTCTAAGTAGGACATGGAGCTTTTGTCCAATTCTATGGTATGGTTTGTCCTGGAGAAATGAAATGCTAACTCAGAGTTGTCTTCTCTGTTATTGTTTACATCTCCTATGTGTTCCTTTTTTCTGATTTCAAAACTTCTAGAGGTCTGACCAATATAGTTTAATCAGCACGAACAGGGAATATTGTAGACTCCGGCATATTTGAAGAAAGGATGACTGTCTTTTGGAGATCTTAAGAACTGGTGTATGGTCTTTGAAGGTTTAAAAGCCACTCATATTCCATGTGGCTTGAGGAGTGTAGCAATCTTATTGGAAACTGTCTCCGTATACGGAATCACGATAGTGGAATTATAATGTATTTCTTTAGGCTGTCGTTGTGTTTGTATGTGTGTGTGTGGGGGGGGGGGGGGTCCAGTCACAGAAAAGTATCTTGTGGATCAATTTTCTTGAGTAACCATTGTTTATAAGGATTTTTGATATCAGGGATAATTCATCTTTGAGGTCTTCATCTTCTGTAGTGATGAGAGAGGCTCTGTTTTTTAGCATGTGTACGATGCTTAGTTTCTGAGAAATGTGGTGTGAAGAAGTGAAGTGCAAGTTTCAGCCTGTTTTGGTTGGTTTGCGATAGACTGTAAGACTGATGCATCCATCCATTTGTTTCTTAATTAAAGTGCCCAGAAATCGTAATTGTTTTTCTTTCTTCAGTTCTAATGTGAATTTAATTTTGTGATGAAAGGAGTTGATCTTGGTAAGAAAATCAAACAGATCCTTTTCTGTGTTTTTCCATACAATGAAAATGTCATCCACATATCTCCACCACACTGTGGGTTTAGGGTCTAGTTGAGATAAAATTCCACTTTCAAGTTTCTCCATAAAGAGATCTGCATAAGGAGGTGAAAGAGGGCTGCCCATTGCAAGGCCTGTTAATTGTTGGTAAATCGTTTTATTCCATAGGAAGAAATTAGATTTTAAGCAATGATGGAAAAGAGAAGTAATATCTTGAGGTAAAAGGTTTCTCAAAATGCTGATTACTTCATCTACTGGAATATTTGTAAATAATGATGTAACATCCAGGCTTGCAAGAAGGTCTGTGTTGGAGATCGAGATGTTACTTAATTTTTCAATGAAATGTTGTGAATTTCTTATGTAAGTATCTGAATTATGGATGTGTGCCTTAAGAGACCTGTGAGGTGTTTCGATAATAAATAAGTGGGAGAATTAATTCCATCAACTATAGGGCGTAGCAGTATTCCATTTTTGTGAACTTTGGGAGAGCCGTATAGTCTCGCTGTTAGTGGATGCATTGACTTTAATCTTCATTTTAAGTCTGTTGGCCAGCTGTCCATATTGCTTAACAAGTTGTTAGTATCATTGTGATTCTTTCTTGTGGGGGATCTGAATTTAAAACACAGTAGGTAGATGTATCAGAGAGTAAGTCTGTGATCTTTTCTTTGTAATCTCTGGTGTTTAAGACTACTGTAGAGTTCCCTTTATCGACTTTTAAGATGATGATTTATTTTTCTTCAACCTAAATGTAGCTCTTTTCTCTATAGGAGTGATATTTTTGTTTGGAGCTCTTGAAGAAGAGAGAATGAGAGTGCTTTTTAGTCTGAGAATAGCTATGGGTTCTGGTTACAACGAAACTGCCTTTTCTATGTTGCATATGATGTCAACTTTAGGAATTTGGTCAGGGGTAATTGCAAAGTTGAACCCTTTCTTAAGTAAACTAACTTCTTGTTTTGTTAAAACATGATCAGAAAAATAAGATTACTGTGTTATCCGGCAGATTAGGTTTTGACTGAAAACTTTTTTCATAAAGAACATTAAATTTTATTTAAAACTAAAATCTAATATCTTCCTATGGAATAAAACAATTTACCAACAATTAACAGGCATTGCAATGGGCAGCCCTCTTTCACCCCCTTGTGCAGATCTCTTTATGGAGAAACTTGAAAGTGAAATTTTTATCTCAACAAGACCCTAAACCCACAGTGTGAGGGAGATATGTGGATGACATTTTCATTGTATGGAAAAACACAGAAAAGGATCTGTTTGATTTTCTTACCAAGATCAACTCCTTACATCACAAAATTAAATTCACATTAGAATTTGAGAAAGAAAAACAATTACCATTTCTGGACACTTTAATTAAGAAACAAATGGATGGACGCATCATCCTAACAGTCCATCGCAAACCAACCAACACAAGCTGAAACTTTCACTTCACTTCTTCACACCACATTTCTCAGAAACTAAGCATCGTACACATGCTAAAAAATAGAGCCTCTCTCATCACTACAGAAGATGAAGACCTCAAAGATGAATTATCCCTGATATCAAAAATCCTTATAAACAATGGTTACTCAAGAAAATTGATCCACAAGATACTTTTCTGTGACTGGACCCCCCCCCCCCCCCCCACCACAACAACAGCCTGAAGAAATACATTATAATTCCACTATCGCGATTCCGTATACGGGGACAGTTTCCAATAAGATTGCTACACTCCTCAAGCCACATGGAATATGAGTGGCTTTTAAACCTTCAAAGACCATACACCAATTCTTAAGATCTCCAAAAGAAAGACAGTCATCCTTTCTTCAAATATGCCAGAGTCTACAATATTCCCTGTTCGTGCTGATTAAACTATATTGGTCAGACCTCTAGAAGTTTTGAAATCGGGAAAAAAGGAACACATAGGAGATGTAAACAATAACAGAGAAGACAACTCTGGGTTAGCATTTCATTTCTCCAGGACAAACCATACCATAGAATGGGACAAAAGCTCCATGTCCTACTTAGAGGAGGATTTCTGCTCCCGAATCATAAAAGAAGCCATAACAGTGATCCGTTTAAAACTTAAATAGAAACCAAGGATTAATTCTGCCTGATATTTGGAGACCCTCATAAGATCTTTAAGTATGCCAGAATTAAGTCTTGCTGCTAATTACAGAACGTTCCTACATAACAACAAGTGAGATTGTTACACCTGATATCTTGAGAATATAATATCCTCAGTTATCATGGTGTAACATGAAAAATAAATAACATAAATAAAAACCCCTGCATAAAAAGGATAATTTAATTAATAAAATATTCTTGCATCCAGTATAAATTGAGTAAAATGAAAGGTCTATTGTTTAGTTAAGATAACAAAAGAAAAGAATGTATTAAGATGTATTATGACTAAACAAGGAATTTGTATTAAATAAGTAGCTAACTAAGAATTAATATAGTAATGTGATTAAGAATGAAAGAGTTAAGTGCATAAGTATAAAAGAATGAGTCACGAAATACACTATGTAAGAGGCTACAGATTAAGCATTAAGTAGAATTCTGAGAAAAGGTTTAAAAGGGGGTTAAGATAGAGGCTAACAAGAGAAATAATGGAATATCGCTTAGGGCCTATACCCGGATAGAAACTTCGTTACGAGTTGCCGATCAAAATGACGTATGGCGGCAAAATGCTACCCAATTGGTAGACAGACGGAAAACAAGTAGGAGGCGGGAAAAAGAAGTAAGAAAGGGCGCCGTTAGGAAAGCAGCTATAAAAGGGTTGGTAACCCCCCCCGAAGTCTTTTGAGAAGAGCAGGCTCTTTTGGGTTTTGGAGGAGACGTTTAGATAGTCAAGGAGGCTTGAGGCCTTTTTGCCCTTTTGCCAGAGGAGAAGAAATGTTTGGATAGTCGCGGTGGTTTTAGTTTGGTTTTCTAGTGGATTTCACGGTGTTCCTGAGTGGAGAGATATGGCTTATATCATCATGCCACAACAAGGAATCGAAGGTGAGCGGGAAAGCTATTCCTGTATTCCTATGTAGAAAGCGAAATATACCATAGTCATAGGAAGCTGTGAAAATATCGATGTCCTCGTTTCGGATAGCACAACCAACGGCGCAGATATTTATATAGCCCTGAATTGTAAGAAGTTATGCAAGCAAGTTGGTTCAGTAGAAGGTAAAGGCCCGTGAGTGAAGCTAAAGAAAGGTATTGTGAATTTTGTCTTATGTTAACTAGAAGTTGTTTGTGATAGGTACCATTGTCATAATACGGAGTAGTTAAAGTGATCAGGGAGAAATTATAATAGGACTTTAGAATTTGATAGAGAGTGATAAAAGCTACCTAGTGTTGATAATTTGTGAATAATTAATTGTCCTAAGAATCTTGAGTGCCTACTATATTGTAAAAGGAAAGTTAATGACATAGTTGTGTGTTAATGAAGTAAATGGTTTTGTTAATATTGAGTTTGATTAGTGTGAATTGAGTAATCAAGTAGCCTGAGGAATTAATGTTAAGAAACGGGAAGTTTAAGGAATTAATGTTGAGTAACAAGAAATAGTGTCACGACTACAATAGTTACACTTTCAGATATTTGAGTTCCTTTTCTCTGTTTATGTATAAAATATCTTAAACTAAATATCCCAAAGGGCGCAGTTAAAATACAAATACTAGGGATACTACGGGGAACAATAACTCAGATATTAGTAGAAAATTTGGTGATGTCTTGAAAGTAGAAGTTAGAAGAACATAGACTAAGGCAATTTGTAAGACAAACAAAATCATAAGATAGAATGGGACATAACAAGATCAATAGTAATTGATCTTGTTATGTCCCATGTACATCACATGCATGCGCTCCATGCATGTGATGTACATGTTGTTCTGTTTTTTTGTAAAAATTACAATCGTATTAGGTTCTTCCTTCATTAATAGTTTCAGTGAACAGTTTTAGCGTTCAAGTTGTTTTACATCTATTTTTATCCTGAAGAAGCCAAACAGCTAAGTTGGCAAAACTTGTCGGTATTTTCTTACTTAGTTTCAAATACATTTGACCTATATAAACCCAAATTGAAGTCAATCTCTCCCACAGTATCTTTTTATTTGCTTTTGGTGATGCTGAAATGAACTGTGGATGATTAATGTTTAAATTTATTTAAGAGATTCAAAATTAGTACTTTATTATTAAATAAGAATGTTATGAGGCAAAAGCAAATTATTAATACTATTAGTTGTTTAATGACCCAATGAAACAGTAGTGTCATGTGTGAACAAGAAGGAAGTTACTGAGGTGTTTCTTGAAAGGCTGGAGATTTTAGCCATTAAGAAAAAACAGTATAAGGAAGGTTGTCCTAAATAGAGATAGATCATATGAAAGATAAGTTGTATGATACATCTCTGAAGCTGAACTGTGTGTGGAAGTTGAACTAACAGCTGCCCATGTTCTGGGAAAAGTGGTTTTGGTGGATCAACACCCATGAAAATATCTATATAAAAAATACAAAATACAAATATTAAAAGTAAGGGGAAGTGAATTTGATAGCACTGGTGAAAGGACAGATCAGTTAATTAGGCGTTTTCTAGCACTGGGACAGCAAACATCATACTGTGCCAAGGCCAAGGTTACAGCTGTACTCAAGGTAATAATAAACAAATTAGAAAATATGTTATGTACAAAAGTTAAGAAAATATGTTTTTTAATTGTTGCTGTTTGCTGCCTGGACAATACAATCTGTAACACATACTTCACTACTTCATTGATGGATGTTTGACTGACTATTTCAGCATTAAATTTTGCAAGATGCAAAAAAGTATTCCAGTCAGCCTGGTTCATTTTCCAAATGGACAGCTGTGTAGGAGAACATGGCTAATGAGAAGACAGTGCAAATTACAGGAAAATGATCGCTTCCATAGATGTTCTCTTCAACATTCCACATGAGTAGTGGAAAAATGGCAGCGTGGGGGGGGGGGACAGACTGCAAGATCTATTGCAAAACACGAGCAAGGCATATGGAAGAAGGTACTGACTCCATTATTAGGAAGAGAAGGTCATCACTGTTGAGTATTCACTCAATCATATCCCACAGTGTTGTGTAAATTACAGTCACTCATGAAAAGTATGGGCTGAGGCAGTTGCAATTTAAGATTATTAAGTACTATCTCATTTTATTCATTACCAGTGGTAGATATATTGAACATACTATAATAAGAAATCCTATGGATAGGTAAATCACTACTGTTTTCAGAGCAGTAATAAACTGGACTTGATGGAAAGACGTATAATTATCCACTAGGATGGCTAAGAACAAGACCACCGCTTCTATCCTTACGAACAACAGTGAAATTCCTTAAGGTAGGGTCTTCACTGGATTTTAAATATGCTTCCTGCAGAGAAACAGAAGAGCTTGTGTTTCTGCAGCAGAACCTTGATGTGATCAAAATTTTGATGAAATCCATGACAGCTCCATTGAAAACATTTTCCTATTGTTTTGGCTTTGTAGATTTGTCCAATTTCCAAGATGTTGAGGGTTTACCTTTGTTAGGCTTGCATTAGAATTTAGGGAAATATGAGGGGAGCCAGTTTCCTTCTCTTCCTCTGGAAAAATGTTTAATACATCATCAGGATAATTTGTTTGTTTAAGAAGCATCTATGTTTTCTATGGGGATTCTAGTGGTGAACTTAGTAGTCAGAAAAATTATGGCAAGGATATCACATTAAATCTGTGGAGTTGTTTCAGATCAATCACATGCTCTATGAGACCATAGGGCATGTGATTGATACTGCTCCACAGAGAAGCACTCACAATGAAAAAGTTCAGGTATTGTGAAACTATCAGATAGAGGAATAAACACATGAGTTTAAGTTGCTATTGATATTTTCTTAACTGTCACTTTCTGAGCATGAGAGGATTTCAGAACAGGTATGGTGGTACTCCCTCTTTGCATCTTGATAAAACGTATTTTGTTCTGTTTCAATCTTTGTATTTCTTTTTCATCCTTCCAGTTCTGACAATGCACAGAAGTAGGCTGGATGGTCTCCCTTGACAGCTGATACATCTAGCTTTCTTTGCAGACCATGATTTATTATTATGCTCTTTGTTACCACATCAGGCACAGACAGTAGGAGCCATGACTGGTCATTTAGCTGCTTCCATATTTCTGGCATTTAAAGCATCTCAGTGGATTAGATATGTTCAGCTTAACAGGGCAGTTAAGATACCCAGAGCTTTTACAGATGTTGGAGGTTTAGGTGTATCAAACGTTCCTGGTTGCAATCAGAACTATCCATCTTGCCAAATAGTGCAAGGCTACCATGATCTATCTTTTTGGATGTCCATGAGTCACACTAGACAGCAGCAGGGCATTGGATCCTAGTAGGAGTATTATTTACTGTACTTCTCCTAGGAGAAGTACAGTAAACAATACAGTAAGAAAAGTAAAGAAAAAAAAAGTAGAATGAAAAGGCCAGTTCCATCACTGGGAGTCCCCTCCACCACAGGTGCCCCACAAGGAGGGATGAAAGCACAAAAACCCTGAGATACTCCAGTATTGGTGGGAAAATGTTAGAGGAAATTTTTCAGATGTCTCATTTATTATGTCACTGTGAATGGTTCAGAACAAGATGCATCATGAAAGGCATATCACAAGTTGCAGCTTGATAAGTAGGTCTATATGCCAGATCTGATTAAACACACTGGAAATGAGCACAAGTTTCTCGAAACCTTTCAATATCTTGTATCCAAAGATGATGTTGACTACAATATGTGCTATGGAGTGAGTGACAGAATCCATATTGATTGACTTTCATTGTTTTTGAAAGAAATGAGGTGAAAACAATGGGACAATAGTTTGATGGCTGACTTTTATATATATTTTTTTACATGGGCTTGCTTCCATACTGCTATCAGGTAGATGCCAGGTGAACAAGTCCACATCCAGTTCCACCACTACAGCTACTCAGCACCTGCTGACAATGCTTTGGATATTCACCACAAGATACTCTAGAAGAACGCCAGTCTACTGCTACAGCAAATATAAGTACAACAGATTATTCCTAGAATAGCCATAAGAATGCAGCTGTCTCATTTATTATGTTCACTGCGTTTGATTGCATGAAAACTAACCCAAATTTGGGATGCACCCACCCATCCTCTGAACTTCAGCACAACAGCCAAAAACACCCATTTAGGAGGTTCTATTTAGGATTTTAGGCTCAATTTATGCTTCAGCTTCATTTATTCATTGTTAGTGCCAGAGTGCACGCATCATACTGTACTGTGTTCAATGATGATGGTAATTTGACTTTGCCAAAATATCAGAAATATTAAATTTATTATAACAAGTACTGTATATGTTGTAATTTTGTTAAAAAAAAATACAGTGATAAAAGGCCAATGTATAAGCCTTTCTACCAGAATAAAACAAAAGAAACAAACAACTATATACAAATCTACAGTGGGGTAAAAAAAGAAGAAAGAGCAAAAGCAGGTATAATGATTACGGTACATAAATCTCTAAAGAACAATACTGTATATTATAACTATTTGAACAAAAGATTAATAGAAATTAGACTCAAGACATTAAGAGGCCACATAACAATAATTGGTGCATATGCACCAGAAGATGAAAAAGGAGAAAACAGTAATATATTTTATAAAGAATTATAGAATGCCACAGATAAAACAAACAAAACTATTTACTACTAGTAGAAGATTTAAATGCCAGAATAGAAACAAAAAATACAAAACAAACATAGGTAAATTTGGCGAAGATATGTGTAATCAAAATGGTCACAGACTGCGAGATTTTGTCATTTATAATAATATGAGAATAATGAATTTGGTGTTTAAACACAAGGAAATACATATATACGGTCATCCAGAGGATGTAAATCAGTAATTGGCTATGTTATTTTCTAAATTCTAAAACAATAGAGGCAGAAATAGTCTAAAAGAAGCAGTGCAATTGCAAAATGAGAAGTAAGGAAAAAACAGAGAGAGATATGGAAATGATTGTGAGACATACAAAAATATTTTGGGAAAATTTGGAGAAAAGAGTAAAGCTAATAATAATAATGGCAAATATCTGTTGGATTTCTGCTCAGGACATGGACTGGTTATTACTAACACCATGTTCCAACATAAAAATGTGCACAAATTCACATGGAGAGAAGAGGCTAGGAATAAGAAAAGTCTCATTGACTATGTTATTGTTGATAGTGATGTCTTCTCCCTGGTGCAGGACACCAGCGTGTACAGAGGATTTGAAATTGGAAGTGATCACTATTTAGTCTCGAGCAGGATAAAATTGAATTTCATATTGAAAAGAATAACATGTAAGAAAGTTTTAAAGCGAATAAAAGTTGAGCAGCTCTCAGATGTGAACTGTAGACTAAAATACACAAAGATTATTGAAAAGAAAATGAAAGAGTTTGAGAACAGGAATCAAACCTTGGAGATTCAGTGGCAAACTCTGAAGAAAACATTGATTGATTCTGCCAGAGAGGCATGTGGTGAGGTTGTGTGCAAGGATAAAAAAATCAGAACTCCCTGGTGGACACAGGAAGTTAAAGAGGCAGTGAAGGAAAAGAAGAAAGCATATCAAAAGTTCCTGGCAAATAAGTCAGCTTTTACTCTTACAGAATACAGAAACAAATGTAAGAAAGCTAAACAGTGTGTAAAACTAACTAAACAAAAGTCATGGGAGGACTTTGGCAAGAATATAGAAAATAAATATCAAGAAGGTGGCAAAATATTCTGGAGGTTGTTGAAGATGCTTAGGAATGGAGGAAAGAGTGCTGTAAAAGGAGTTAGAGATGATAAAGGTGACATGAAAACAGGAGAAAAAGATATCCTTGAAGTATGGAGTAATTACTTTGAAAAACTGCTAAATGAAACAAGCAGTGATGACAGCACAGTGATAAAAAACACTGACCAGGCATGCAGTCAGGAATACATATCCATACTTGAAGTAGAAAAAGCCATCAAAGGCTTGAAATGTGGAAAGGCAGCAGGAGTAGATGATATTCGACCAGAAATGCTGAAGTATGGTGGTATAAAAGTCTTACAGTGGCTGCACTGCATAGTTCAGAAAGCCTGGACAGAGGGACGAATTCCCGATGATTGGAGTAGAGCTCTCATAGTACCCATATATAAAAAGGGAAATAAAACTGCATGTGAGAATTACAGCGGTATTTCCCTACTGAGTGTTCCTGGCAAGATCTATGCAAGTATACTTGAGAAACGGTTGAGAAGAATTGTGGAAGAAAAGCTTGGTGAAGAACAAGCCGGATTCAGGCCAAATAGAGGCTGTCAGGATCAGATCTTCACTTTACGACAAATAGTCGAGAAAGCATGGGAATACAACAAAGATCTGTATTTAAGTTTTGTCGATTTGGAAAAGGCATATGACAAGGTGCCAAGAGAGAAGCTATTCAATATGCTGCAGTTATATGGTGTCAATGAGGCATTATATCTAGCAATACTTAGTCTTTATTTGAGTTGTAAGTCAGCAGTTAGAATTGAAGGAAGTACAGGAAGATGGTTTAATGTTAAATCTGGTGTGAGACAAGGATGTACATTATCCCCTCTGTTATTCATTATCTATATGGATCACATTATGAAGGAATGTGGTATTAAACCTGATATCAAAATTGGAGATGTTAATGTCAGCTTTTTGCTTTATGCGGATGATGTTATACTTCTAAATAAATCCGCTACAAGTCTGCAAGATTCTCTGACTAAATTGAATAGCTGTTGTAATAGATATGGTATGAAGGTCAGCAATAAAAAGACAAAGACAATGAAAATAGGCAGAATCATTGAAAATGTCAACTGTGTTGTGAATGGAGAACCTGTGGAACAAGTAAAACATTTCAGCTACTTAGGCACAATTTTTACTGAAGATGGTAAACTAAATATAGAAATAGACAACAGAATCAGCAAAGCTGGTATCGTGGGAAGTCAATTGAATAAATTCATATGGAATAAGAAAGAAATTAGTCGGAACACTAAATTAGCTGTATACAAGACTGTGTTCAAACCAATTTTAACTTATGGATCTGAGAGCTGGGTCAGAAGTAAAACACTTGACCAAAGACTAGAGACCGCAGATATGAGAGTCCTGAGAAAAATTAGAGGCATGAACAGATGGCATCAATGGCAATATCATATTAAAAATGAGGATATTAGGAAAGAACTTGACATTGTCAGCATCCAGGAATGCTTTAGCAGAGCTAATCTCAGATGGTATGGTCACTTAAATAGAATGGGCGAGGAAAGATTAGCAAAACAAGTGTTCTCTGCCAGGTTGGCAGGAAAACGACCCAGAGGAAGACCAAGATATAGGTGGATTGATGCAGTATAAAGTGCCTTAGACGATAGAAATATAAGATCTGATAATGTTGGAGTCTTGACAAGTAACAGACTGATTTGGAGGAAAATTGTAGATAGGAAGTTAGTAACGATGTAATTTTTTCATGTAGTACTGTCATATCCTGTACACCCCTTGAGGGTACATGGCAGGAATTTGATGATGATGATGACTGCAAATTTTAAATTAGCAGAGTTAATTTTAGATGTAAGAGCATATCAAGGCTTTGAATTAAACTCTGATCATTATATGGTATCATCAAAAATTCGATTTAAACCAAAGTGGCAAAAATACATAAAATTGAAAATTCCTATCAATCTAGTTACAAACTTTCTTCATTACAGGATCACCATGTTAGACAACAATATCAAAAATGAACAAACTCAAAAACAGAAACTACACACAAATGAAGTGACACAGAAGAGGAACGAGAAAATTTGAAACAAATTTTCACAAAAGCAGCAACAGAAAGCTTAGGAATAAAGCGCAAATGGATTAGAAAAAGAGAACTACGAGACTGAAACAAAGAAATAGAAAATATAATAAAAACAAAAAAGTTTTTATTATATTTTCTAAATTCTAAAACAATAGAGGCAGAAATAGTCTAAAAGAAGCAGTGCAATTGCAAAATGAGAAGTAAGGAAAAAACAGAGAGAGATATGGAACAATTTTGTAACAGAACTAGAAAAGGATATATTTAAGCCAGAACCAAAACCTATAAAGTAATAAAATACATGAATAAAGAAATAAAAGAAAAGATAAAAATACAAATTTAGAAACATGGGTGACCTATTTCCAACTCTGGACAGATGACAACAATGAAATAAAATTTGATAAAACAAAGAATGACCTAACAGAAAATATCACAATGTTAGAACTGAAAAATACAATAACACCAGGTGAAGACAATATAAATATAGAACTATACAAAAATGAAGGTGAAAGATTTAATGAAAGACTTCTGAAATTTTTTAATATGGTTTGGATGTCTGGAAAAACTCCTAACTCTTGAAAAAAAGCACTGGTTATCCCAATCTATATATATAAAAAAAAAAGGAAATAAAGACAATTGTAATATAACTATAGGGAAATTAGTCTGCTAAATACAGAATATAAAATACAGGAATACCTTGTATAATGCGGTTAATTGGTTCCAATTAACCGCGCTATACAAGGAAGTGTCCTTGTATAGCGCGGACACTTCCTTGTGTCCGCGCTATGCAAAACTGTGTTGTTCGATGTCTATTTATAAACTGATATAAAAGTTGTAGAAAACAAAACAAATATTGCTTCAATTTTAGCATACAGTAATTTACTTTTTATTAAAGTAGTCTTTTAGTGTTCATTGAACCATCCTTCTTCTTTGTCTCTTCAAGTACTAGATCTCTGTAGCATTTGATGGCATTATTCAGACTTTGTCTCACTTTGATGCTTCTTTCCAAATTCGGGTCGGCATTTATGAGAAAGTCGGAAGCTTCGTCGATTTTTCTCACAAAAGTTGAAAGGCCAGCAAAGGAAAATTCTTCAACCATGACATCAGTGGGGTCATCTTCGTCTTCTGCTTCATAGGCTCGTTGTTTTTCCAACTCCAAAAGGATTTCATCATCCAGATCATTTGAATGAGAATCAATACATTCGTTCACATTGTTACAATCTAAACTTGTAAAACCAAGATCTTTGCCCATCTGCACAATTTCTGTTGAGATTTCCTTTTTCTGTGTTGCAAAGGCAACAAAGTCCTTTGAACAATGCAGCAAAATATTATGCCATACGGCTCTCATGTTGCTTTGAGTCACCTCTTGCCAAGATTCATAAATATTTTGAATGGCATCTTTTTTTTGTTAAATTTCTTCCAAAATTCACTCCAAGTCCAAGAATCTTCTTCTGCTGCAGCTTTAATAGTTTGAGCAAAAGTTCATCTTAAATAGTAAGCTTGAAAGTGGAGATAACGTCTTGATCCATCGGCTGCAGAATTGATGTTGTGTTTGGAGGGGAAAAATGAATCTTGACATTTTCATCTAAGCCAGTCAACAGAGTTGGATGGCCTGGCGCATTGTCTAATAAAAGCAAAATTTTGAAAGGAATATCATTCTTTTTACAATAGCTTTTAGCTTCAGGGCAAAAACAAGTTTTAAACCAGTCTCCGAAAACTAAACAAGTCACCCACGCTTTTTTATTTGAACGCCAACGAACAGGTAAATTGTTCTCTGTAAAGCCCTTAAGAGCTCTTGGGTTTTCCGCTCTGTACACTAACAGTGGCTTCAATTTTAAATCACCTGATGCATTACCTCCTAGTAAAAGTGTCAATTGGTCTTTTGACACTTTATACCCAGCTTGTGTTTTTCCTTCTCTGCTAGAAATGTGCACGATGGCATTCTTTTCCAGAACAAGCCAGTCTCATCAGCGTTAAAAATTTGATCATCTGTGTAGCCTTCCTTCTCAATAAGCTCCTTCAATTCATTAGGAAATAATTCTGCAGTTTTAGTGTCAGCACTTGCACTTTCACCTTGGATTCTTATTATGGAGTCCCATAAGTTTTTTGAAATTGTAGAACCACCTGCGACTTGCTATAAAAGTTCACTGGTTGTACCTCCATTTTCACTTTCATTTTCTTTTATTTTGTCATATAGACTTGTTGCTTTTGCCTGGATTATCATTTGCCTCAAAAGAATCTTTTTCTGATTACAATCTTCAATCCAGATCATTAGAAGGCGTTCTATATTTTTCATTATAAAAGATCGATTTCTCGTGATCATTTTGACATATAAGAAGCAGTGCTCATTCTATGCTGTTTAATCTTTTCTTTGCTCTGAATAATTCTTCGTACAGATGACTCATTCATTGAATTCTCACGTGCTATTTTAGCAAACAAAGCGCCATTCTCGTGACATTTTATAATTTCAAGTTTCTTCTCTAATGTCAACCACTTGCGTTTTTCTGTTACTCCAAAAGTGTCTTCTTTGTTTTGTCTCTTTTCACTCATACTTAAATAATAAAAAAAATTTTAAATACTAATATTAACATAAATAATAAAATGCCACTGGAAAAGAACGTGTCTACGTGAGAGCCAATCGAATAATTACTGGCTCTCGACTGTCACTTGTGGTGCCCGGGAGTCGCCGGTCAGTGTTGACAATGTCATTGCAATAATGATAAGAGTAATAATAAAAACCGCGCTATACAAAGTATTCCTGTATATGCAAGAATATTAAAAGAGAAGTCAAACAGTAGAAGACAAACTACTAGAAAAACAAAACAGTTTCCAAAAAGGCAGATCCTGCATAGATCCAATTTTTACTCTAAAATTATTAACAGAAAAGAGAAGAGAATTTCAAAAAGAAACACACATGGCCTTTACTGATTATGAAAAAGCCTTTGACAAAATCAGTAAACAAAAATTGTTTAATATATTAACTGATTTAAATATACCAAACCAACTTTTATAATCCATTCAAGAAATCTATACAAGAAATTAAATAACAGTTAAATTAGAACACATCTCAGAATGGAAAGATACATCAAGGACTACGACAAGGATATATCCTCTCACCTCTGCTTTTTAATATATATATATATATAAATAAAATTAAAACAATCTGGAAACAGTATAACCCCACAAATGAAGATAGATACACTGCTATTTGCAGATGATCAAATAGTATTAGCAACATCAGAAGATGATTTACAAAGATAATTAAAATCATTAAATGATATTTCAAAACAATATAATATGACAATATCTAAAGAAAAAACAAAAATAATTGCATTCAAAGGAGAAAACCCAATAAGTAAAACAGTGATAGATAATAAAATATTAGAACAAGTAAATACTTTCAGATACCTGGGATGTGATTTATCATATGAAGAAAAAAAAAAGACATAGCCATCAAAATATCAAACTTTGTCAAAGTAAATGGCATAATAAATAATATATTTAAGCCATCCCTAGTACAAAAACACACTAGAATCAGACTATATAATGTCTTGTCAAAACCAATTCTACTATACAGAAGCAAAACTTGGACCATAAAAAAGGAAGATGAAAAACGAATTCAAACAACAGAAATGAAATTTCTCAGAAAAACAGTTGATTATATTAAGTGAGACCATAAAACAAAGGAAGAAATTTACAATTCCTGAATATAAAACCAGTTAATTACTACATAAGACAGTATAAACAAAAATGGATAGAGCATTTAAATCGAATGGACAACAGCAGACTACCAAAAATATTATACATATAAAATAAGTGGAAAAAGAAGAATCAGAAGACCAAGAAAAAGATGGCATGAGACCAGAACAGGCTACCTGGCCTAAAATCCACGTTAGGAAGAAAATATAGGTATCCTGCAGGATTATTTAAATAACAGTTGCCAATTTAAAGTGGCAAATTAAGGAAACTGTTGAGGCTGAGGATTTGTGGATGACTTTGAACAGACAGCTAAAGTTAATAGAACACTTATTATTGCAAAAGTGGTCAAAATAGATGATTTCTTGGACATTGAAAACAAAAAAACATTGACAATTAGGGATGAATAGGGGGGATCATTATTCCTTTTTTTTTAAGGGCCTCTGTGTCCACTGGCCATATCTGGGCCAGAGGACACAGATCTGGTTGTTATCCTGGATTCCTGAGCATTTCAAAAGAGTTTTTCTCTCTTCTAATATCGGCTATAGCAAGCACTAGTAGACAACATCTAGCCGTGTCTATAGCATGAAGTAAAGATGACAACAAAGTGAGTGACTACAGGGCACTCTAAGTCTTGCTATTGAAGAGCGACATCTTGAAGCTTTAAAGTGCCAAAACTACAAACAAGTCATTTAAAAAAAAAGTCCTTTATGCAATTTTTGTTGTCAGCTGCTGACAAGTTTGACGGATTGCCACTCAAATTCCTGAAAAACTCCAACCAGACATTTTTCTGACCCCTTGCCTCCCTTCCATTAAGCAATTCCTAATCCTCAAAAATCACAACCTGGAACAGCATCTTATCATGCTTGATGAAACTTTCTCCCAGAAAATTGAAGCAACTGAACGAAATCTCAAAGCAATTCACAATCAGCATCTTGATGTTAACATGCATAATGCCCAGAATGCAAGCAAACTTTGCAACCTCAATGCCTCATCAGTTCAAGGCAGAAAATAAAAAGTATAATACTGTCACCCTGAATTTCCATTCTGAAACTGACACAAAACTAAATGACAACATTTGCAGGCTTGCTAAATACACACATTGGGAACAAAGGTGGTATCTACCAAAAAAAAAAAGAAATGGAAGGGAAATAAACTGGTGATGAAGCAAGGATAATCAATTATAAAAAAAGGAATACTAGTGAGAAAATCAAATTCTACAAATAACCAGCATGGAAACCCAAACATAGGAATGAAAATGTGGGACCCATGGCCAACAATGCAAACTTCTCAGAAGCTTCCAAATCTATTTCACAAATATACATGATCTCAGTTCTAATCTTAAAGATGTTTGCTCTCACCTTCAGTCTGCAAAATCTTATACTTTTCTTGACAGAAACTCAAAAGCACTATTCATCTCTGCTCTGCCAAATTACATATTCTTTGACTCATTTCATCTCAGAAGTGGAGGTTTGCACTTAAGATCGCTCCGGTATACCATGTCAAAGAATATCCAACCTGGAATCTACCATTTCTGACCTACTATGGCTAAAAATCATTCTACCTCATTCTATCAAATTCATATGCTGTCTCTACCACTCATCCAATGCCAACAACCACTCTGAACTTTTCAACTTCCTTTCTCTAAATATCAATTCTCTTCAATCCAACTTTTCCAACAGTGATTTTGTTCCTTGGAGACTTCTTTGTACATCACTGGTGGCTGTCCTCTTCCAATTACACAGTTCAAGCAGGTAGAGAGGCTGAGATATTTGCAATTGCAAACAATCTCACACAAATTGTTTACATATCCACCAAAATACCAGACAATCTCAACCACTCCCCAAACACCCTGGACCCTTACCTCACAAGTGATCCATCTAAGTACACTGTGAAAGTTGTCTATCCTCTAGGCAGCTCAGACCACAATCTAGCACAGATCTCTTCTCCCAATGAGCAGTATACATATATACATGACAACTAGCAGCACTGTATAGCATTACAAGAAAGCCAAGTGGGAAGATCTTCACAACTATTCCCTCATTTCCTTGATCAGATTACTTTTTCTGGGACATCAAAGTCAAACCTACGTGCAAAATGAATCAGTGAATAATTCTTATTAACATGGAAACATTTAATCTCCATTCTTTACTAAATTCCTATTCCCTATTTAAGCCCAGTTCTCCCACAGGTGTGCCAAGGCTGTACAAAAGAAGAGTCAAGCATACTATAACTGGCTTGCATCAAAAACTCCATCTTCATGTATACTGCTTACACCAAAGCCAAGAATAGCTGCAAGAAAGCTATCAACATAGCAAAAACTTTGAAAACAGCAAAAAGCAGAAACTTGTATCCTGACAAATGGCTTCTGTTCTCTAGTCAAAGCCATAACTTCTGCACAATAGTACTCTAACTACTATTACACCCAGACAGTAGTATTAGAGCTTCCGTAGCTCAGTCAGTATAGACAAAGCCTTTTGGCTGGAAAGACATGAGTTTGATTCCTGTCTATCATGTGAGGAACTTTTTCTTTCGACTCTGTGGTCTCTTTTGACTAAAAGGTGAGTTAGCCAGTCTCATATGGAGGTAGAGAGTTTTCCACTCGGAAACTCAGGTTTTTTTTTGTTCCTCAGAACAGGCAAACTGGCCCTGTAAATACACAAGGATCTACAGTCATAAAAAATACACATACTTATTCCCTCATTAGGTGGGCTCAACCTCCCTCCCTCCAAAAGGATGGGGGAACCATATTTAATATTATAGTAGTATTGCATCATCATTCACAGAAAACGCCAACCTCCAGGTTTCTACTTCTCTAATTCTTGCATGACTGATCATGGTATATGTCCTCCAACCATTCAACACTCAATGTATCATTTGACCTTTTGCCAGAAAGAGATCAGAAAAATTTTGCTCAAATTGGATACCAAAAAAGTCTCCTGACCCTGAGAGTATTTCTCCAATTGTTCTAAAGGTCTGTGTTCCAGAGATGACTCCCGCTCTGTGCTGGCTATTTACACTTTCTTATTCTACTGGTATCTATCCCACAGTCTGTAAACTAACCCATATATAACCTATTCCTAAAAAGTTGAAAGTATATTTTTCACTTGGTTAGACTATAATAAATTTAGTTTAATCCTTTATCCAAGTGTGAGAAAACAAAGTTTGTGCCTGAAAGTATGTTCAGGACTGGGGTAAGGTAGTACAACACTGGACAACTCGTTGCAAAGGTGAAGCAAGCTAACATCACTCCTATCTCAGTATCTACCAAAATGCAAAACACATCTCCTTGCTGATATGTATAATGTTATGCGTTAAAGGGAGCCACTACCCAGACTAGTTTCGACCTTTATTGTGGTCTCTTCAGTGGGAGCCAGGTCCAGATGTGGAGATACCATGGCATCACACTTGGATAAAGGATTAAACTAAATTTATTATAGTCTAACCAAGTGAAAAAAATACTTTCAACATCTTTCTCTAAATCCAGAGTAATTTAATAAAAAGGTGGCACACCTTTTGGCAACTCCTATAGGTAAAGATGACCTCGCTATTGCTTCTGCCATGGTATCTCCATGTCTGCGTGGAGATACCATGGCAGAAGCATGGAGATACCATGGCAACCACATCCTTTTATTTTGATTCTTTTGTGTGCTTTTTTTTTTTCTTAGAGAAGCCAGTTAAATCTTTTAATTAAATTATATTTCTTTCTATTGGAAACAGATAAGACTTTGTTGGATGTAATTCTCTCTATTATATCCCACAAATCAGCTAGTAGTAAAATTACTAGTTCAGTGTGCATAGCAAATGTATCATGATCAATTTTTGAAAGCTCTAATCTAGTGGCTGAGATACTTTCTCTCAAGATTGCCAATGCTATTTTCTTGTAGATCCTGTCTGCTTTGGATGCCTTACATCCAACAATAGAAAGAAATATCATTTAATTAAAAAAAAATTTAACTGGCTTTGGCAAGAAAAACATGACAGGCATTCAGACAACTTGAAAATCTTTCTTCTCAAGTCTTATCTCACACCAAAATAGAACCTTTATGTAAGAAATTTTAATTTTGCCCAAAAGCAGACATTATAGTGCACATAGATAAGGGTATATGCCATTTTCCAAGAAATTCTGAAAACCTTATCTACATTCAAACTTCAGCTATATTACTAAAAGTTAAATTTCCACCTAGTAATATTCTAAAAGTGCAATTAATAGCTCTTAAAGAATTATGATGAAATAAAAACATCATAGTTAAAGTGGACAAAGGAAATACAACAATGCTGATGAAAACATAAGAAAAATGAACATCCTACTAGAAGATTCCAACACCTATGCTGCCTTCGACTGGGATCCCACATGGCACATACACACGTAATAAAACTAATGACTTACTCAAAAAGTTACTTAACTGACCGAAAAAAAAAAAAAAAAAATCTAACACTGACACATCCTTTATTCCCAAGAACTTATGTAGCACCAAAAATCCACAAACAGGATATTCCATTATGTCCTCCATTCCAGATGGGAGAGATTCCCCAACCTGAAACTTGGCAAAATATCTGTCAAACCTAGTAGCACCACACCTAGAAAAGACAGAATCATATGTGAAGAATAGCTTACATTTTATTGAAAGGGTAAAGAATTTAAATATAGAACCTTCAGACATCCTAGCCAGTTTAGATGTTATCAGTCTGTTCACCAATGTCCCCAGGGATAACATAGTGAATCTTTTTTAAACACTTTTTCCACCCACACAGTCAGACTATTCAAACACTGCATGCTTCACATTTCAGAATAAATATTGGGAACTGGAAGGACTTTCTATGCCCCCCCCCACACACACTCCCAATATCACCAGCTCTAGCAAATCTCTTTATGGAGAATTTCAAAAAAGAATACTATTGAAATTTATCAAAAAACTTGGTTGCATTTATATTAATGACATTTTTGTTATTTGGCTGGGAACAATGGATAGCTTAATTCCATTTCAAGATTATCTGAAAAGCTTGAACCCAAACATAAATTCACCGTTGAACTGGAGGATCACAAAAAAATTACCATTCTTGAATATTAACAAAGCAGAAAAAGATTGACCTTTTCAGTATAAAGAAAACCTGATGCAACTGGAAGATTTTTTACATGCCACTTCACACCAATATCCAATACAAAAGAAAGGCACTTTAAAACATTATGAGATAGAGTTTACATTTCCAGCACCTCAAAAAAAAGTGAAGAACTGCACTACATTGAGGCATACTATCATCCTCAATGAGTACGAACCAAAGACGATTAAAAAAATTCTTAATATGTCTCCAACAGTTGATTTACATAAACAAGATTTCAAGAATGCTACAAGTTGTAACTAAGTTGTAACATTGCTTCATGATTAAAATTAAATTAACTTTTTGCCAATGTATAAGATCTCAAGGTTCTTACATTCACCAAAACCTCCACAACCTCCTATGAAAACCAGGAGTTTATGAAATTCACTGCTCTTGTGAATGGCATTTGCTACTTAGGCCAGACAGAAGGTCTGGGGAGATCCTCATGTCTGAATGCATATGACACTGAAAAAAGAAGATACCATAAATCAGGATTAGCCACCTATACAACAAACACAGGCCATTAAGTAGTTTGGCAAGAAACAGAAATGCTCTGTATACCCACACAATGTAATAAAAACCAAAGCTTAATCCTACACCAAGTTGGTCTGCTTACATCAAAAACCTAACAGTCACGGACTTGGGATATGATGAGTCGTTCCACAGAACGTGACAACAACAACTAGTATTGTTCCAACATGTATAGAGTAATTAATACAATGGTTTTTTTTATGGTTGCTTGTTTGTATGTACTAATTGTGAAGTTCTGATGACAACTGTGTATAATTTGATTTTTTCTAGTCTTTTTTTTAAATAAGTTCTGGAACTCCCTGATGATATAAGTCCAATAACTAATGAAACTGTTGGGCTATATTGTTTATTTCATTAAACTTGTTATATGTTTAGAAACGTGTGGGCTCAATACCAAAAATTAACTAATAGTACATGTTCATTTATTAAGATAAAATCCTTTTTGTATTTTGTTTTTAATCTTGTTTTTATAAATATTAACCTAAAGTGATATTTCTGGTGCATATTTATAAAAGAAACTTATTTTATAATGATTTAATAACTTAGAAGTATTTTATTGTTATGACTATCTAGTGGCTAGAACTGGGATACAACCACAAGTTTTTGTATGAACAATGTATTGTCAGTGTTTAGTGTCATAGTATATTAGTACTGTGGGTGGACTTTATTTTTTTAAGACCACTTCAAATCTTCAATAAGTGGTGCAATGGTCTAACATTGGGTGATGAAATTCATCTGCCACCTAAAGATATTCAAAACAACTATGCCTATAGCCTGCTGGCCAGACAAAATGTTAAAACATGTATTTTGTGTTTTCTTTCTGAAAATGTTATTGTTATTGCTGTTAAATGTTATTACTGATTCTTCAGGTGCAATAGATACCATTAAAATAGCATGCATTTCACAATGCAACAAGCTGCAGCACCAGCACTTTCTTAATGTGTTAAAAGACTACAGAAAAAGAAATGGATAAGGTTACAGTTTGAGTTGCCAAGAGGAGAGCAGATACCTACATTGTATTGAAAGGAAGAGCTGGTTAAGAAAAGATCCAAGATATTGAGAAAGTAATGAGGTTTATTTGGTATTCCAACTGGCAGGTGAACAATTTGTGTGATATCAAGTAATTCAGCTTCACTTCCAGCTTGATATGTGAAGTTAGAGCCAGATTGGGTAACAAGACTGCATGATATCAACTTTCAAAAATAAATAATTAAGGAGGTCAGCATGCCATCTGAATTAGGATGAGTGGTAAAGACAACATATGAAGTCGACAAATTGAGGCAAGGGTCATCATTAACAGGGCAAAAGTGATTTGAGCTCAACCACTGGCTGAAAAGGTGCTGTGTATGTGGCTGAGCTTATTAAGTGCTTTGTCAGAGAATCTCATGACAAAGCACTTACTCAGAGCAAAATGACATTCATTACTACTATTATGGTCACACAGGACTTTGCTGACTATGCCTTGGATACCTACCCATTGGATCTGTTGGGAAAAGGCAACCTTACTTCACTGAAACAAATACAAATATGAAGACTATTCCCTGAATCTGTCTCTGCCCTGGCAAATTATCCTAACTTCAACACATATGGATGCATTAAGTTGCCACATTTGGAAACAACTCATCCTCAGACCTTCAGCATAAAAAGAACACTGGTATAGTGTTTATTGCTGACATACAAGTGCCTATACTGTATTGTTCCCTGATACCAATTTATGGTGAAATATCGCAAATAATAAATCAGTTTACTTATTATAACACTTATATTATCATTTCCATTTTTAAAATGCATCAAAGATATCTAAATCATGAAGTTCAATAGCAAACATTCAATACAAAAATAATCATACTAAAGACCAAACTCAGGTCTTTTCTAATCAAAATGCATGTTTCATGTCATCCTTCTAACTTCATCTAAAGCATCTAATCGACACTGCCTAATACTCATCACAAAAAATGAGTATTCATTATAATCTTTTTTTCTGAGCATTATAGCCCTCATCACAATGGACTACTTATATATATATATATATATATATATATATATATTTATCTTTAACTAGACCAGTGTTCAATGGGAATATGTACTTGCTAGCTACAAGTGAATGAGTTATTTGTAAAATTTTTGCTATGTGTTTTGAACAGTTCTAACAACTAAAATAATTAACAGATGTCTGAACTTGTTTATGAATAGTATAAAAAAATCGTTGATCCAAACAGCATGAAAGATCAAGAAATGAAATGTATATAAGAGGGACTTTCAAACACCAGTCCCCCCCCCCTTCACACACAAAAATGATTTGACCTTTGTACTAAATGGTTCAAATCCTTATTCTTGCAGCACAGCCTGTTTAGTCCATGCAGATACTGAACAAATGAGAATCAGTTAGATAAGACCAAAGAAAACAAAACAATACCTCACAGAAGCCATTACCTACTTAAATGCTGAAAGAATGATTATTCATAATATCCATCACAAGGCTGAGATTATTTTTGGAATTGGCAATGAAGCATTCACTCCAACCCCATATATTCTCAAGACAGCTGCATTAATTTAACCAAAATTATTTCAAGACCTTTTAAGATCTCCTTCAACCCAACCGCTATACATGACTCAGATACCCATCCCTGACAGGCATCATATCAGGAATTACTTGATTGTAGTACCTTGTGCTCCAAGGTTTGGAATTTCACAGAACATCAGCAACTTAATAAATTATCTAGTTTATTTTGTTCTTATGTTCTGTTATGTACACATCAATGAATAACAGCAAACATGTAAGTTTTGTTAATAATTCACTATCTGGAACTTCAAAATGTGGTCATTTAAACCCAATATACACCAAGATTCATTTTAACAGAACAAATAATGACAAATGGTGCACTGTATGTGTAAAGAAACATTAAGAAAGAACTACAAAAACACTAACATAACTAGTGTTAATGAGACAAAAATGAGATTCTTCTAAACGATAATTATATGATGATTTATTCACAGCATCATAGCAAATGAATTTCTAGCTTAGAAAAATATTCTATAGCAATCTGGAGGAAATGAGAGACACCTAATTATAACATCAGACATTTTTTGATAGGGAATAGTCATATTAATATAGTTGTAAAGTAGTCGGCATAAGATACATGTAACTCTGGAGAAGATACAAACGACTAATTTTATTATTATTATTATTAGTGACAGTGATTCCAGTTTTCAAATTATCCTGATGAACAGACAAATATATTCAGAGATGACACGCATGCTTTTTTTTAAAGAAATTAATTACTTAATTTACAAAGTTTGCACTAGGTATGTACTAAGCATAATGACAGGTCAGTTACATTTAAAGCATAATGAATGACCCATAAGATATAACTGTTTTTGCTTGATACAGTATGACATATTTTATATGATTCAAGAAAACAATGGATAATAACAGCACACCTGAATTATCAGAAAAAAAAAATCAGCAGCTTAGGATAATTTCTTATGGTTCTTAGAAGTTTGAACAGTCATTTAGATTAAGGTTAGGACAGTTTCAGAGGTTTTCAACTTTGAAACTTGACGATGTATTTTTCAAGCAGATGATTAGTGGAGATGGTGTACTTTGCAAACTTACATTTGCCAGAAAGGAGGAAACCAAATGTCCAACCATTCTTTTCTATCCATTTGAACAATGTACAAAAAATGACATGAGCAGCAAATTTGATAAACAGCAAAATGAGAAAGAGGGTACTGTTTGTTCTTCAGTGTTGAGAGATGTGAGGCTACCTTACTTATTGGAGGCCATTAGGTCTTCAATAAGTAAGGTAGATGAAAGTGCCATAAAATCAACTCAATTTGCATATTCTTAAATGCTAGTAATGACAAATTCTTTACTATGTCTTCATTTTGAATATGGTTCTTCTATTGATGCAATCAGTTTGATTGCTACTTTTCTTCTTCTCCAGTCTTCAATTTGATCACTATGCATATACTGCTAGTTCCATATCAATCTGAATAAATTAGTAAAGCCAATGAAATTTCCAGTTCTCCTTTATCCTGAGTTGTGGTCCTTTTACTGTTAATTTTAATACTATGCAGATTTCTTACAGTTGCAGATTTGTTTATGTGGATGACATCACCTGCACAGAGTAGAGAACAAGTTCAGTGTTACTTCTTTTAACATCAGACATCACTCAACTTATTATTATGGTATATAGTGGTTATTGGTTATTAAATACCTTATATTTTAAAACTGAGAACTTTATTAATAAGAGACCATATGATTTAATGAATAAAATACAAAGTGCCAACCAGTTTCACTAGCTATTGTCTAGCATTATCAAGGCTATACTGGTGTAAATACAAATGCACCAAGTTACATGAATACATAAGCGTTAGTACCTGTTAGGCCGTTCCATTTGATAATTCTCATTTGGAAGTGTGCATGCATTAGTCAGAATCTGGTACATGACCACGTGTTGTGTGGTTTTTTGCGAATTGTAGTTCTGTTAAGCTGAGAGAATTGATGAGATTTTTCCATATGTCTTTAAGAATAGCGCCTTGATTTCTATTTAAATTGCTGCCTGTGCGTAGCACCACTGCTGATTCTTTAAAAGTTGCGTGTCTGTAGTCATCCTCAATGTAAGGCATAGAACTGTTTTTTCAGTCTCTAACGTGATTGGATTATAATAAAATTAGTTTAATCCTTTATCCAAGTGTGAGCAAACAAAGTTTGCGCCTGAAAGTATCTTCAGGACTGGGGTAAGGTGGTACAACACCAGGGCAACTTGTTGCAAAGGTGGAGCAAGCTACCAACACTCCTATCTCAGTATCTCCTATAATGCAAAACACATCTCCTTGCAGATATGTCTAATGTTATGCATTAAGGGAAAGACCACTACCCAGACTAGTTTCGACCTTTATTGAGGTCTCTTCAGTGGGAGCCAGGTCCCAAGTCGAGATACCAGGCAGAAGCATTAGCAGATCATCTCTACCTACAGGAGTTGCCAAATGGTGTGCCACCCTTTTTTTAATAAATTACTCTGGATTTAGAGAAAGATGTTGAAAGAGTTTATTTATTTTTTTTTTTTCCCCCACTTGGTTAGAGTATAATAAAATTAGTTTAATCCTTTATCCAAGTGTGGGCAAACAAAGTTTGTGCCTGAAAGTATCTTCGGAACTGGGGTAAGGTGGTACAACACCAGGGCAACTCGTTGCAAAGGTGGAGCAAGCTACCAACACTCCTATCTCAGTATCTCCTATAATGCAAAACACATCTCCTATAGGTAGAGATGATCTGCTAATGCTTCTGCCTGGTATCTCCACTTGGGGCCTGGCTCCCACTGATTGAGCTCCCACCTCAATAAAGGTCGAAACTAGTCTGGGTAGTGGCCTTTCCCTTAATGCATAACATTAGACATATCCGCAAGGAGATGTGTTTTGCATTATAGGAGATACTGAGATAGGAGTGTTGGTAGCTTGCTCCACCTTTGCAACGAGTTGCCCTAGTGTTGTACCACCTTACCCCAGTCCTGAAGATACTTTCAGGCGCAAACTTTGTTTGCTCACACTTGGATAAAGGATTAAACTAATTTTATTATACTCTAACCAAGGGGAAAAAAAAAAAAAAAAAACTTTCAACGTGATTGGATGTCGAAAAATGGTGAGCTAAACCTGATGTGATTATTCTGTTGTGATTTAAGTCTCCCACATGTTCTTTCTGTCTTATTTCAAGAGTTCGAGAGGTCTATCCAATGTATGACAGGCCACACATGTATGGAATTACATATACTCCAGGATGTTTGAAGAATGGGACTTCATCTTTGGGTGATCTTAAGGCCTGTCTGATCATAGCAGTTGGTTTAAAAACCACTCTGATGCTATGAGCTTTTAACATTCTAGCTAATTTTGTGGATACTGAACTAATATATGGAATCACTGCTGTGGACACATATTGTGAATCCGTTACATGTTATTGGAGGTTGTCTTTGAATAGAAATATGTTTAAAATGTTGGTGGGGTAGCCATTCAGAGATAGAGTCTTAGCTATTTGCGACAGTTCTAACCGTACATCTTCTTCTTTTGAAATAAACTTTAAGGCTCTATTGCAGAGCATATAAATGATGCTGTGTTTTTGTGATCAATGATGGTTTGACGAATAATGTAGATATCTTCCTGTATCTGTGGGTTTCTTGTAAATGGACAGTTGGACATTGTTATATTCTCTCTTCACCAGTATGTCAAGAAAGGGTAGTTCATTGTTCTTATCTAGTTCCATAGTAAATTTGATCTTATTGTGTAGTGTGTTGATTTTATTAAGAAACGCTAGAAGGTTTTCCATGGTATCTTTCCATACAATGAACACGTCATCGACATATCTCCACCATATCGAAGGTATAGGTGAAATGTTGGAAGAAAATATCTTTTTCAAGTTTTTCCATAAATAGGTCTGCGCATGGTGGTGACAGGGGGCTACCCATGACTAGACCTGATTGTTTGTATACAATGTAATTTACTATGAAGAAATTTGATTTCAGGCAATGATGGAACAAATGGGTGATGTCCTGAGGGAAGAGATCCTTTAGAATGTTGACCACCTCATCGACTGTAACACTGGTGAATAGGGACACAACATCTAGACTTGCCATAATGTCAGTTTGTGAAATTGTGACTGTCTTAATTTTTTCAACAAATTGTTGAGAATTTTTAATATAGGTCTCTGTTTGTCTGATATGTCCTTTCATTAAATTTGCAAGATGTTTTGCTAGTAGGTAGGTAGATAGGTGAGCATCTTCGGCATGCCATAAAGGCGTGGAGTAATAGAGTGTAAGGATTTGAATTGTCTTTTTAGTTTCTCCGACCAACTGGTCATGTTTCGGATAAGAGCGTTTGTCTCAAGATGATTACTCATGATGGGATTCTTATCTAAGACTTGGTAAGTAGTACTGTCCGATAGTAACAAGTTGATCTTATTGAAGTAATCTTTCAAGTTTAGAAAGACTGTTGAATTGCCTTTATCCGCTTTTGTGATTATAATATCTTTGTTGTTCCATAAATTGCCTTTTTATCATATGGAGTAGTGTTAGGTACTGGTGGTTTTGCAGAAGCAAGAATAATCGTACTGTTGAATCTGATAGCATTGGCTGTGGCCTCTGGAAGATGATAAAGACTTTTTCTATCCCACATATGAAATCCATTTTTGGAATGTAATTTAGGGTGGTAGAAAAGTTGAAACCCTTTTTAAGGAGTTCAGATTCATGATTAGAAAGCCTGTAATCAGATAAGTTGAAAATTACTTTGTTTGATTTTTTTTTTATCATCTTCCAGAGGCCACAGCCAATGCTATCAGATTCAACAGTATGATTATTCCTGCTTCAGCAAAACCACTGGGTTTTGGGAGTGAAGTCTTCTGCTGAATAGGTGGTAAGGTTGCAGATTCCCTTTCCATACAAAATTTGTAGGACAATCTCAAACATTCATGCCCATGGCAGAATTTGAACCTGCTGGAGAGCAGGCAAACTAACCATTTGGCCAACCAGGCCGAAAAAAAAGAACATTTTACCCAACGTGAGGAAGATGTTCTTTTTGATGTATTGTTTGTATGTATGTATGAAACAATACATACCTTATCTCTACTGTTATAAATAACCAGTTCCTTCTCTACTTTATACGAAATTAGCATCAAAATCATCCTTCTGTAAGTTCTTCAAATTCAAAACTACTCTAACTTGCAGATTGAATATAAGGTATGTACTGTTCTGTATAGAGTTTCCATTTAGACCATATAATTTCTGCTGCTTGAACAGTCAGGTATGTCCGTATAAACCTTTTCTGGAAGAGCCAAAAGGGGACTCGCATTTAGTTTTGTAACGAGAGTTCTGTTTCAATCTTTTACAATTTGATCTTCTGATTAGTGTAGCCAAACTAAGATATTTTATTCTTGTATATTTAAGCATATTATTAATATCGTTACTACAACTGCCTTTTCTGATTTTTTTTTTTTTTTTTTTTAAATCTGTTACACTGAAGTATGTTCATGACTACATGTTCTCTTGGACACTTCCTGGAATTACTTGTTCTCTTTATTACAACTAAATTAATTTTTCAGAGTAATTATTCCATATATTCAGAATATTCTTATCCCTTGCTAATGTGGCTGGGTGAGTTGATAGCACCACTGCTTTCTAGCATAAGCTATGGGAGGCAAATTTCAATGTGGCATATATGTTTGGGAATATCTTTAGATGAAAGACAATTTTCACACAGTTTAAGACCATATCAGGCAATGCAAATGCTAGCAATGGCCTATAAACATGTTTAAACTTGGATTTCATGCCAACTTCGTGACCTCCAATTCCTTTTGTGGCACTCTCTTTAGCATTTCCAAGCTTTTTTTTTTTTAAAAAAAACATCCTCCAGAACTTTCTGTCACTTTTAAAATGTTCATTTTTTGTATTCTCTCGAAAGTTCTCCCATAATAACTGGTCAGTTATTTTTAGCTACATTTACACTTATTCATTAACTTTTTGAAGCTGCTAGGAAGCACATGTTTATTGACATTTTGTATATAACTTTTCAAAATACTGCTTTCTCTTTCATTGACTATTAATGTTTATTTTGAACATCCATTTATATTCAAAAAAAAAATTGAAACAATTTCTTACACTTGGATGGAAGTATAACAAGTGAAATATTAATATAAACCAGAATTTTAATAGCATGCTAATGCTATTAGCATCTTTGGGTGGCTTTATTTATCAGTTATTGAGTGCAGCTAAACTGAGTAACACAAGATTGCCAACACTGAGATAAGATCTCCCATTTTACTGAACAGTCAAATAAACAATATAGTGCTGACTTTAAAGCTTGCATGGAAGGAAGAAGGGAAAAATGAAGTTAAGAAACGTTTCAGCGCAATGACTGTCCTGTTTAACATAACACAAAAATAGATGACGAATTATGCCAGCAGATCAATTAAATCAATAATCTTAAATAAACAATTACTAATCTACAAATTCTGGATGTCTGGAGTAGTTACCTGGAAAGATTATTAAAAGAAACAAACAGGGACAGAAAGATGATTGAAAATATTCATGAGAAATGCAATCAGGTATACATATCAATCCTTGAAGTAGAAAAAGTCGTCAAGAAATTGAAATATGAAAAGGCAGTTGGAGTAGATGATATTTGATCACAAATGCTCATATATTCCTATTGAGTGTTCCTGGTAAGATTTATACAAGTATACTTGAGAAACAGCTGAGAAAAATTGTGGAAGGAAATTTTAGAGAAGAACATGCTCGGTTTAGGCCAAATATTTAGAGGCTGTCAAGATCAGATTTTCACTTTAAGACAAATAATTGAGAAATCATGATATCTGGAAAAGGATAGGTAGGTCTGGAAAAGGAATACAAGGTACCAAGAGAAAAGCTGTTCAAAATGCAATAGTTATATGGTGCAAATAGGATATTATATCAAACAATACTTCATCTATATTTAAGCTATAAGTTAAAGTTAGAATTGAAGGAGATACAGGAACACGATTTAATGTTAAATTAAACAATGTTCCTGGTTTAATTTAACATTAAATAGTGTGATACAAGGGTGTGCATTATCTTCCCTGTTATTCATCATCTATATGGATCACATTATGAAGGAATGCGATATTAAACCTGATATCAAAATTGGACATTTTAATTGTAGCTCTTTATTTTACGCAGATGATGTTATACTTCTAAATAAATCCAGTAAGTTTGCATGATTCCCTGACTAAACTGAACAACTGCTGTAATAAATTTGGTATGAAAATCAGCAATAAAAAGACAAAGACAGAAACATTGAAAACATCAACTGTATCCTGAATGATGAACCCATAGAACAATTAAAATATTTAAGCTATTTAGGCACAATTTTTAATGAGGATGGCAAATTAAATATGTAAATAGACAACAGAATTTGTAAAGATGGTAGTTTTGAGAAGTCAACCGAATAAATTTATATGGAATAAGAGAGAAATTAGTCTAAACACTAAATTAGCTGTAAACACTTGACCAAAGACTAGAGACTATTTGCAGTCTCTAGTCTTTGGTATCATATTAAAAATGAAGATAATATATCAAGTAAACAAGAAGATATTATAGAACAAGTAAAATATTTAAGCTATTTAGGCACTTTAAATTAAATTAAATATGGAAATAGACAACAGAATTTGTAAAGATGGTATTTTGGGAAGTCAAATGAATAAATTTATATGGAATAAGAGAGAAATTAGTCAAAATTTCAAGGACAGAACTTGACACTGTTAGTATAGTCCAGGGGTGGGGAAACCCCTTGCCCACGAGTCTATTTTAAATCGCCTCTTTGCTGATGTACTCATATATACATGTAAATAACATTTCATAATAATTTAAATTTATTATAATTAAATTTATTTAAATTTAAATAATTAAATATACAAAAAATATTTTCTATATTGGTTTAAGCCAATAAGAATACAATTTGGTCGGCTAAATCCCAAATTGCCAGCCCATCCTTGTTCGTTCACTATCCAGGTAGATACCCAACAGGGTGCACCACCAGAAGGTGAGGATTGGACATTAGGTCAGAAGCCCTGGTCAGTTTTTCGCATTCCTTTAAAGGCTATGTGGAGATCTCCTCTCAGTTATACAGCTTTGACCCTTAAGCACCCCTTATATCATATTAAAAACGACGATATTAGGAAAGAACTTGACATTGTCAGCATCCAGGAATGCGTTAGCAGAGCTAATCTCAGCTGGTATGGTCACTTAAACAGAATGGGCGAGGAAAGATTAGCAAAACAAGTTTCCCAGGTTGGCGGGAAAAACGACCCAGAGGAAGACCAAGATATAGGTGGATTGATACGGTACAAAGTGCCTTAGACAATAGAAATATAAGATCTGATAATGTTGGAGTCTTGACAAATAACAGACTGATTTGGAGGAAAATTGTAGATAGGAAGTTAGTAATGATGTAAATTTTTCATGTAGTACTATCATAATCCTGTACACCCCTTGAGGGTACATGTCAGGAATTTGATGATGATGATGATATAGAAAAAAAGCTTCAGCCTTCTCACTAAAAAGTTTAAGATTAAAGGTAAGCTTCACTAACTTTGTTGAAATATTTATTATGCTATTATTGCTTTAATAGAGTTCTCAGTTAAAATAAAATAAATATAGCCTTTTGCTTGATTGTTATAATTATATGTCTACACAATTGTAATTAAAAGATACCATATCAGATGAGAATCCTTGTAGAAAGGCTTATATGTTGGTTAAACATGATAACTAAATACTTAAGGAATTGACAGCGTACACTAGAAATATAAATTAAATCAACTTTAATATATACTTTCCGATATTTCTGCAATGTCATGTTGCCATCTTCATGGGAACTTAAGATAGAGACACGTGCACGCAAGTACTACATAACAGCAAATATGAAACGAAATGAGGAAGCTACTGTTTTCCTAAAGTCCTGATGGACTTTACTAAACACCTAATATAGCCCGCCACCTGGCGGGCTATATTAGGTGTTTTTGGCCTTTGGGCTGAAGTTCTTCTGATATATGTTTCCCAAATTTGGAGCAGTCTGGCATGTTCCTAAGGGCTGAGGCTGATTCCAAGAATAGTCTTTCATATTTGAACTTGCTGTGGTGTACTACTGTGGCGAGTATCCAAAGCATGGTCAGCAAGCCCAGAGTGGCTGTACTGTTGAAATCGGATGTAGTCCTTGTGTTCTGAGATTTGCTGTCCTGCCTGTATGGCCAAAGTAGGACAATTTACGGCTGCAAGGGACCTGGTATACACCAGGTAGGTCTAGGGGAAGTGGTTGGTCTTTAGTGGAGCGGATAAGGGATGCCAATTTTCTATATGGTCTGTAACAAGAGGTCAAGTCATGTTTTTTTTTTAAGGATTTTTTAGGATTTTGTTTTTTCCAAGGTGCCTCGGATGTAGGGAATGGTGATGGATTTAGAGTAATCTTTTTTGTGAAGGGGGGGGGGATGGGTTGTGGATAACTGGTTTTAGTATTTTTTGGAGGGGGGTAGCCATTGGCTGAGAAAGTGTTAAGGATGTGTTAGGGCTTGTCATTTGAACAGATTAGTTTTTGCCCTGTTGAATAGTGTCTTAATAACTCCACATTGTTGTGAGGGAAGGGGGGGGGGGGCGAGATTGTTGGTGAATGTATCTGCCTGTATGGGTGGGTTTTCTATAAACTGAGAAAACCAAGGTTCCATCAGGTTGGCAGGTGACTAGCGTGTATAGGAAGGGGAGGCTATTGTTTTTCTCTTTTTCCAGGGTGAACTTGATTCTAGGGTGTTGGTTGTTTAAGTGTGTTAGGAAGGAGAGGAGTGTATTCGGGCCATGTGGCCAAATAGCATACATGTCATCAATGTAGCGAAGCCATATGGTAGGTTTTTGTGGGGCAGAGTTTAAGGCTTTCTCTTCAAAAGTCTCCATAAAGAAGTTGACTAAGGGTAAAGTGATGAATCCATGGCTGTCCCCTCTATCTGTTTGTAGAATTTTTCCTGCCAAACAAAATAGCCTGAGTTCATTGTGAACTGAAATAGGGCTGAGATATCGGGAGGAAATTTAGCTTGGATTAGCTCTAAGGTTTCTTTGAGGGGAACATTTGTGAATAAGGAGGAGACAATCAAATCTGTCTTTATCTTAAGTTCCCATGAAGATGGCAATGTGACGTTGCCAAAATATTAGAAAGTATATATTCAAGTTGATTTAATTTATATTTCTAGTGTACGCTGTCAATTCCTTAAGTATTTAGTTATCAGATGAGAATACTGCACATTTACTTATTGAGATATATATATTGCACACTAAATACACTATATATAAGAGTTAAAATTTGCCAGTTGCCTGTGGAAGTTTTTATATGAGCAATTTTCGCCCTTGATACTAAAAAGGTTCCCCACCCCTGGTATAGTCACTTAAAAAGAATGAGAGAGGAAAGGTCAGCAAAACAAGTGTTCTTTGCAGGGTGAAAGAAAAAGATGCAGAGGAAGACCAAGATGTAGATGATATGATATAGTAAAAAGTGTCTTAAAAGACAAAAATACAAGATCTAATAATGGTAGAGTTTTGACAGATAATGGATTAATTTGGAGGAAGATTGTTGATCAGAAGCTAGTAATGATGTAACTTTCTTATGTAATACTATCATAATATACTGTACATCCCCCTGAGGGTTCATGTCAACAATTTGATGATGATAATCTACAAATGTTTTGTCTTTCACTCGTGGAACTGTAAAGGATGCACCCCCCCCCCCCCACACACACACCTAAACAAAGAACAAACATATAGTAGTATGGCAGACAGGCTATGGTTAGATAATCATAGAAGCCCCGCTATAGACACCAAGAAAACAAGTTTTTCATGTTGTTCAAGTCTTTAATAAACAGATGGTGATTTTACATCATGTAATGAAATTTATCTATCATCGAAAGACATTCACAAACATTTTCAAATTTGGCTGTGGATTCAAATCTGCCCATAGATTTGAATCCACAGCCAACGACACAGTCAATATTGTGAGTAAAATGAAATGTTTGAATTTCACTACTGATTAAAATGCAAAGAACCATTATAAAGACTTCACAACTGTAAATATAGATTATTACATAGAGGGAAGAAAATTTTTCCCCTTTTAAAAAAACTCAGATTTTTCATTCTGCAAAACAGACAAACTATCCAGAAACCAAGCAAGTGATCAGCTGAGTACCCATTCTCATGAAAGACCTTTCCTCAGCATACCCATTCTCCAATTAAAGATACCAAGAAATTATATACTTGGTTTAATACTTTATCCAAGCATAAGCAAACAAAGTTTGCACCTGAAATATAATCAGGACTGGGGAAACTCATATAAAGAAGCTAATGACTTCCCATCACCTGCTTTAGCACATCCTTATGAGTATGTATAATGCTATGCATTATGGGAAGGGTCACTATCAAGACCGGTTTCCACCTTTATTGAAGTCTCTTCAGTGCGAGCCAGACCCAGAGGTGATGCTAAGATTGAAGTAATGCAGAAGTCGTATTTTCATATACAAGTAGAGAAAAGGTGTCACACCTTATTATTAAAATACTCTGGATTAGAGATAGTTGTTGGAAGTTTTTCCACTTGGTTATACTATAAATTAAAGATACCAAGAAATTATGTACTTGGTTTGATCCTTTATCCAAGTGTAAGCAAACAAAGTTTATGCCTGAAATATAATCAGGACTGGGGCAACTCAACCCAAACTTTGTTTGCTTACACTTGGATAAAGGATGATTATCATCATCATCAAATTCCTGACATGTACCCTCAAGGGGTGTACAGGATATGATAGTACTACATGAAAAATTTACATCATTACTAACTTCCTATCTACAATTTTCCTCCAAATCAGTCTGTTACTTGTCAAGACTCCAACATTATCAGATCCTATATTTCTATTGTCTAAGGCACTTTGTACCGTATCAATCCACCTATATCTTGATCTTCCTCTGGGTCGTTTTCCTGTCAACCTGGCAGAGAACACTTGTTTTGCTAATCTTTCCTCGCCCATTCTGTTTAAGTGACCATACCACCTGAGATTAGCTTTACTAACGCATTCCTGGATGCTGACAATGTCAAGTTCTTTCCTAATATCCTCGTTTTTAATAAGATACTGCCATTGATGCCATCTGTTCACACCTCTAATCTTTCTCAGGACTCTAATATCTGTGGTCTCTAGTCTTTGGTCAAGTGTTTTACTTCTGACCCAGCTCTCAGATTCATAAGTTAAAACTAGTTTGAATACTGTATTGTATACAGCTAATTTAGTGTTCTGACTAATTTCTCTCTTATTCCATATGAATTTATTCAATTGACTGCCTACCATACCAGCTTTGTTGATTCTGTTGTCTATTTCCATATTTAGTTTACCATCTTCAGAAAAATCGTGCCTAAATAGTTGAAATGTTTTACTTGTTCCACAGGTTCTCCATTCACAACACAGTTGACATTTTCAACAATTCTGCCTATTTTCATTGTCTTTGTCTTTTTAATGCTGACCTTCATACCATATCTATTACAACAGCTATTCAATTTAGTCAGGGAATCTTGTAAACTTGTAGCGGATTTATTTAGAAGTATAACATCGTCTGCATAAAGCAAAGAGCTGACATTAACATCTCCAATTTTGATATCATGTTTAATACCACTTTCCTTCATAATGTGATCCATATAGATAATGAACATCCTTTGTCTCACACCAGATTTAACATTAAACCATCTTCCTGTACTTCCTTCAATTCTAACTGCTGACTTACAACTCAAATAAAGACCAAGTATTGCTTGATATAATGTCCCATTGACACCATATAACTGTAGCATATTGAATAGCTTTTCTCTTGGCACCTTGTCATATGCCTTTTCCAGATCGATAAAACTTAAATACAGATCTTTGTTATATTCCCATGCTTTCTCGACTATTTGTCGTAAAGTGAAGATCTGATTCTGACAACCTCTATTTGTCCTGAATCCAGCTTGTTCTTCACCAAGCTTTTCTTCTACAATTCTTCTCAACCGTTTCTCAAGTATACTTGCATAGATCTTGCCAGGAACACTCAGTAGGGAAATACCTCTGTAATTCTCACATTCAGTTTTATTTCCCTTTTTTATATATGGGTACTATGAGAGCTCCACTCCAATCATCGGGAATTCGTCCCTCTGTCCAGGCTTTCTGAATTATGCAATGCAGCCACTGTAAGACTTTTATACCACCATACATCAGCATTTCTGGTCGAATATCATCTACTCCTGCTGCCTTTCCACATTTCAAGCCTTTGATGGCTTTTTCTGCTTCAAGTTTGGATATGTAATCCTAACTGTATGCCTGTCGAGTGTTTTTTACCACTGTGCTATCACTGCTTGTGTCATTTAGCAATTTTTCGAAATAATTACTCCACACTTCAAGGATATCTTTTTCTCCTGTTTTCATGTCACCTTTGTCATCTCTAACTTCTTTTACAGCACTCTTTCCTCCATTTCTAAGCTTCTTCAACAACCTCCAGAATATTTTGCCACCTTCTTGATATTTATTTTCTATGTTGTTGCCAAAGTCCTCCCATGACTTTTGTTTAGCTAGTTTTACAGTGTTTCGCTTTCTTACATTTGTCTCTGTATTCTCTAAGAGCAAAAGCTGACTTATTTGCCAGGAACTTTTGATATGCTTTCTTCTTTTCCATCACTGCATCTTTAACTTCCTGTGTCCACCATGGAGTTCATTTTTCTATTCGTGCAGACAACTCACCACATGCCTCTCTGGCTGAATCAATCAGAGTTTTCTTCAAGCCTTGCCACTGTATCTCCAAGGTTTCGTTCTTGTTCTCAAACTCTTTCATTTTTTCTTCTTTGTGTATTTTAGTCTGCAGTTCACATCTGAGAGCTGCTCAACTTTTATTCTCTTTAAAACTTTCTTACATGCTATTCTTTTCAATATGAAATTCAATTTTATCCTATGCAAGACTAAATAGCGAACGCTTCCAATTTCAAATCCTCTGCACACTCTGGTGTCCTGCACCAGGAGAAAACATCACTATCAGCAATAACATAGTCAATGAGACTTTTCTTATTCCTAGCCTCTTCTCTCCATGTGAATTTGTGCACATTTTTATGTTGGAACATGCTGTTAGTAATAACCAGTCCATGTCCTGAGCAGAAATCCAACAGATATTTGCCATTATTATTAGCTTTGCTCTTTTCTCCAAATTTTCCCAAAATATTTTTGTATGTCTCGCAATCATTTCCTACTCTGCTATTTAGATCCCCAACAAGGACAAACTTTTCCTTTTTCATTGTGTCAATTACTTTTTCTAAAGCATCAAAAAATTCCTCCACTTCTACCTTAGTAGAACCTTCTCTGGGACCATAGGCACAAATAAGTCTCATTGTCCAGTTCCCTATTCTCATATTTGCCCACATCACTCTACTTGAGACTGCCTGCCATTCCAGAAGATTAGCCTCGTATTTAGTGTTGAATACTATGGCTACTCCTTCTTTTCCTTAATTGTTATTGCCTGAATATAACATTTTGAATTTATTGCTCAAAATGATCTCACCAGTTTTTGTCTTTTTTGTCTCAATCACCCCTATTATGTCGATCTGGTACTTATCTAATTCCTCAGCTAGCTCCATATCTTTGCCATTCAGGCTTCTTATGTTGATAGTACCGATCTTTTAACTCTGGTGATATTAAGTTGGGGGTGTGTTTTAGGATTTTTTCCAGTAGCTGACTTTTCGCTGTTCGCCCTGGTTCCCTGGCGAAAACAATGGGGGCCTTGTTTAACTTGGCGATGCCCCAGCCAGCATGAAATTTTGTCATGTTGTACCATCATTTCCTATATTGGTTTCAGCCAATAAGAATACAATCTGTTCGGCTAAATCCCAAATTGCGAGCCCAATCTTGTTCGTTCAGTATCAAGGTAGATACCCAACAGGGTGCACCACGAGAAGGTGAGGATTGGACACTAGGTCAGAAGCCCTGGTCGGTTCTCCGCATTCCTTTAAAGGCTATGTGGAGGTCTCTTCTCAGTTATACAGCTTTGACCCTTAAGCACCCCAATAAAGGATTGAACCAAGTATATAATTTCTTGGTATCTTTAATTTATAGTATAACCAAGTGGAAAAACTTCCAATACCCAATCTCCAACAAATAAGCTGAAGATTTGATTCTTGCCATGGGGATGGATATCGTGATTGTTTTTGGGTGGGAGATGAATTTCATTGCCTGGTGTAAGCCATTGCCCCAATTTTGGAACCTGAAGTGGTTTGAAAAAGTTCTGTGTTTGATCTCTAGAGCATGGTTTTTGTGTATTATTAATATTTGTAAATGCATAAGCATTGATGAGTATTGAAGTAATCTAAGATGGTATGACTGCTTAAACCAAATGAGTAGTGAAACATTAGCAGAGCAAGTATTTGAAGCAAAACTGGCATGAACACATCCAGAGGAATACCAAGATATAGACAGATTAATGCAGTTAGGAATACTTTAGAAGATACAAAATGTAAGTTGATCAAATCAGCTAACAAATACATTAGACCAGATTTATTTGGATGAAAATGGTTGATTGAAAACTTGTTAAATCTTAATTATGTTAGACTGTTATAATATTTATATCCATGAGGGTATTCACCAGATGACTCAGTGTAAGTATTTGTAATAATCATGAAGATAAATGCCATTTACCCCCACCACACACACACCCCATCCTTCTACTCTGATAATACTGATTGTTTTATTATCAATATCGAACATTCTTCAACATTTCTTTTCTGTTATTTATATTTCTGCATCTGATTATAAATATCAATACCTAAAGTTAAAAAAACAAAAGAAAGAAGCAAATAATGTTCAACTAATAAATATAAAAAGAAATATCATATCAACCTACTTTATTATCAAAAGTAGGTTTATTTTATTTTTAAAACTTTCACATAACTGTGTTTATGTTGACTATATCAAAATTTATACAGAAAAAAATATGCATCGGTATTATGTTGATGACTATGAACATTTTTATATAACATGAAAATTTCTTAATGATATTAATAAATGAAAAATTATGTGTAATATTGGATTATTGCTTGTGCTAATTTTCTTATTTAAAAACTAAATATTATAACATTCAAAGTTTATTTTAAATACCAATCTTATAATCTAAGGGATGATTGTTAAAAATAAAAATTCTTTAAAATGATGGATGAGAATGATATAGTGAGAGTGAGAGAATGTAATGAGTCATGAATATTATTCAGCACAAAACATCCACTCAAAACAGAGTAACTCACACGCCCTCTACCTTGTTTTTACAAGGACAGTGTTCTTGTTCTCAAGTGGACCCTCTTGTCGGATGTCCAGTGAATAGAGGGCTGCAAGCTGGTTGAGCTGAAATAATGAGGTAGAATCAGGTAAAAAATATTGATAAACTCTTGTGTGTGCTGAATTTAGAACACAAAATAAATTTTTCATTTGAAGGGAAAAAGAACAAACCTGTTCATAGTCTGTTTGATGAAGATGCTGAATTCGTAGTCTGTAAAATTAAAAATAGTTTTAGATTTCTTCAATTTGTCATTAAGAATCCAAAAGGTATGACTGTGTATGAATCTGTGATTTTTATAGCGAAACATTCCAAGCAAACGTATTTATAAATTTAATTATGAAATGTCTCAGTTCCCATTATATCATTCAGAAAAAAAAAACTGAAATTAGTCAAAAAATAGTATATATACTTGAATGTTACATTTAAGTGTGAAAATGTATTTTTTTTTTAATATATTTAACCTGCAATTTACAACCTAAATGAAAAATTTTATTATCAATAAGTTACTGATAATTACTCATAATATCAATTATCAGTAATTTTCTACAGATACTAATGTAATAAATTTAGTTTAATCCTTTATCCAAGTGTGAGCAAACAAAGTTTGCGCCTGAAAGTATCTTCAGGACTGGGGTAAGGTGGTGCAACACCAGGCGACTCCTTGCAAAGGTGGAGCAAGCTACCAGCACTCATATCTCAGTATCTCCCATAATGCAAAACACATCTCCTTGCGGATATGTCTAATGTTATGCATTAAGGGAAGGGCCACTACCCAGACTAGTTTCGACCTTTATTGAGGTCTCTTCAGTGGGAGCCAGGCCCAAGTGGAGATACCAGGCAGAAGCATTAGCAGGTGGTCATCTCTACCTATAGGAGTTGCCAAATGGTGTGCCACCTTTTTAATAAATTACTCTGGATATAGAGAAAGATGTTGAAAGTTTATTTTTCACTTGGTTAGAATGTAATAAATTTAGTTTAATCCTTTATCCAAGTGTGAGCAAACAAAGTTTGCACCTGAAAGTATCTTCAGGACTGGGGTAAGGAGTGATAGGAGTGAGAGTATCTTGCTCCACCTTTGCAAGGAGTTGCCCTGGTGTTGCACCACCTTACCCCAGTCCTGAAGATACTTTCAGGCGCAAACTTTGTTTGCTCACACTTGGATAAAGGATTAAACTAAATTTATTACATTCTAACCAAGTGAAAAATAAACTTTCTACAGATACTGTTTCAAGAAATATAAATAAAGCAGATTTATTACCATAAGAATCAACCATGTGTAAAAATCACAATTTTAAATGAAAAAATGATTTTTCAGAAGATATTCATTTATATTTAAAATATTCTGGTATTACAATTCACACAACTTTATGATAATTATGTATACTAAATATTTTGGATAGTTAATGATAAAATATGAACATAACACGTTTTGTTATAAGGCAATAGCAGCTTTTAATTGGAATTGCAAGGAAGACACGAAAGGCTTGCAACATGCAAAAGTTAATGTTATTTTAAGTATCACCTCAAGCAAACTATATTACTTTAATAAACAATTTAATACCATTTGAAATGATTCATTAAAAATTAATAATTTTTAACCTCTGTGAAAGGAATGATAGTTAAAAATAAAAATTCTTTACAATGATTCACCTAAATGGTGGATTTCACAGAGGCAAACAACTATTCAACTCACTTCAATTTGTGATCTCTATGCATGTTATTCTTTAGATGAACAGATTTTATTGAAATTCAGTATTTGGAATCCTTACAAATAATAACTGTCACAATGTTTTGAAATTATATAATGCAATAACTTTCCTCTGATGATGGAATTTTATATAATTTGGGATTTCTGGCATCAGTTAAAGTATATGTTCAGTTCAGACCATTATTATCATCAAAAAGATTCAAAAATTATAACAACTTCTCTGTGGCATAATGGAATTTGGTATTTAGAATCTCTAATAAAATTTGTCAAGTCATTTCAATTTTAGTTTCACTTGTATCATTTTTAGTGGCAAAATTAAAATACATTAGCCAAAACCACTGTAGGTTTAATACAAAAGTTTTTTTTTATATATTTCTGATCATCTCTTTACCTTTTATGCATCTCCCTACTGTGGGTAGGTAACGGATTTTTTTAATAATTTTTATTTTATTTATTTATTATTATTATTATTTTTGCATAGTTTGCAAACACTTCTCTAGAGATCAAAAATGGGTATTTTTCAATAATTCAGGCTCCGTATAAGTGGTGTCTCACACAGGTAATAACTGGTCTCAACACCTGTTATTGTTCTTCCAACTAACAGTCATCTTGGTAATACAATTAAGCCTACCCATTATTTTATATTGTTTTATACTTAAAAGCATTTTCATTATAAAGAAAATTAGTATAATTAACATTCTTAAATAATAATTTAAAAACTCTTTTACTCATTAAATATATTAAAATAACATAATAAACAATATTTTCTATATTGTAATATTAAATTTAGATTGCTACATGCAAGAGAAGTAAAGTGTGCAAAAAAAAAAGATAATTATCTTCTAATTCCCTTTAATTATATAGAATTGAGTCCTTCTGAATATGTGAAAATCACTGAGATAATCATAGTTGTTAATAATTTAGCAAATAGTTTCCAGAAAAATATTTGTCTGAAGATGAATGAAAGAGAAAACTGGAGCAGAATATATGATGTTCTTCAATAAGATTAATCAGTAAAGTTATGTTTCACACTGTGATATTAATGCAGCACTGTTTAAATTAAAAATTAAAGGACAAGTTAGCTAATTAACATAACTTATCACAAAAATTATTATTATTATTACGGGTATCTCCATGGAGTCAGTAGACTCATCGCGGGAGACCCAAACTAGCAAAACAATATCTGTCATATCTCTTCTTGAATTCATTTACAGACGAAGAGCTCACAACTAAGTCAGGCAATGAATTCCACTCATTCACCACCCTCCAGGCAAAAAACCTTGTTCTGACACCTTTGTTAACCACACTCTTCTTTAATTTCCAGAGATGACCTCTTGTTCTTCCTTCACTATCATCACACAGCTGAAACATTTCCCCTGCATCAATCCTATAAAAACCTTTTAGTAATTTGAATGTTTCTATCATATCCCCTCTTCTTCGCCTATCAACCAATCTCTGCAATCCACAAGCTCTCAATCTATCAATGTAGGGAGCATTTTTTATATCACTCACCAACTTGGTCACTCTTCTCTGAACCCTCTCCACAGCCTCCTCATCTCCAAGGAATCCAGGCGACCAGACCTGAGCACAGTAATCCAAATGTGGAAGTATCAATGCTTTATAAAGGGGAATAATAACCTCTTTATCTCTGGATGTCAGTGTGTTCCTCAACAACCAAGTAGCACTGCAACAAACAATATTTATCATATTGTGTACTATACACGGCTCTTCTCCTATTTCTTCAACACACTGACATTTTTTTTTAAAACACCTATAATCAACTTAACCAAATCATTAAAGTTGAAATGGCTTCAAGAAATTCCTAAAGAAAAGCACATAAATTTAAACGAATGAAGTTAATGATAAAATATGAACATAACACGTTTTGTTATAAGGCAATAACAGCTTTTAATTGGAATTGCAAGGAAGACACGCGAAAGGCCATACATGCAAAAGTTAATGTTATTTTAAGTATCACCTCAAGCAAACTATATTACTTTAATAAACAAATATTATTGCTATTTTAGATATTTCTTGAAAAGCAATAATGCTAATAGTATTCAATGGTGTTAGGAGACAACTTGAAACATGCTGAGATGTGCTCTTTAAAACAGAGGAACTAAACACAGATTACTATCAACAGGTATGTGATTTGTAACTTAAGTAGTGAAGATAGCTTGTGTAGAAAGCATGCCCCCTCCCATGATAAGTCCTTAGGTGTCACATAATAATAATAATCATTATCATAAAAAAAAAGCAAAAATTCACATGTGGGTTAAGATCACTGAGAAGTAGAAAAACATTCAGAACTCAGTATGCAAGTATTTTAATACTAGAAGAAAATTATATTCTTGTTTTTATCCTTTACCAAAGCCTTATCACATGAACTTCACATCTTTTTGGATATCTATATTGCAGTGCATTATGGGAAAGGTTGCTACCACTAGGATGGTTTGAATTTTGAGGTCTCTCTGAGATCAGATCAGATCATTGGAGATAGATACCGAGTTAAATCAATGGTAAAAGTCATGCTTCCATATACAAGTAAGAAAATGGTGTATCACTATATCATTAAAATACCATAGATAAGAGATAGTTGTATAATTCCCAACCACTACAGCTTGGTTACAAAATATTATTATTAACACAAGACCTTCATGGAGTCAAAGACTCATTGAGAAAGTATACACATACAAAGCCCATCAAACCATGCTTTAAACTCGTTCAATGTATCCACATTCACCACAATGTCAAAATTCTAGTAGCAAGGCTTATACGTTGGTCATACGTAACTGGTAATTAGTTTACGGAATTAACAACGCATATAAAGTATATTAATTAAAGATAACTTTAATAAATAACTTCTATATTTCGGCAACGTTACGTTGCCATCTTCAGGAACATAAAGATATGGTATGTGCACGCAGGCACTAACAAAAGCAAATGAGGAAGAAAGCAAGAAACTAATATTGCTCCTAAAGTCCTAATGGTGCCCTCTAGTGGGCTGATTTGGTTGACTTGGCAGTTGGGCTGAAGTTCTCAAAATGTAAGTCTCCCAAATTTGGGGTAGTTTCATGCACCCAAATTTGATGAGGTTAGGAACGTTTTTTTAGAGCTGCTGAAGATTCCTTGAATAATCTCTCGTATTTAAACTTGCTGCGGTGTATTATTTTTGTTTTCTTCCAGCGAATTCTATGGTGTGTATCTAAGGCATGGTCTGCCAGCCCAGAGCGGCTGTACTGGTGAAGACAATGCCTTAGATACCCACCATAGAATTCGCTGGAAGAAAACAAAAATAATACACCGCAGCAAGTTTAAATACGAGAGATTATTCAAGGAATCTTCAGCAGCTCTAAAAAACGTTCCTAACTTCAACAAATTTGGGTGCATGAAACTACCCCAAATTTGGGAGACTTACATTTTGAGAACTTCAGCCCAACTGCCAAGTCAACCAAATCAGCCCACTAGAGGGCACCATTAGGACTTTAGGAGCAATATTAGTTTCTTGCTTTCTTCCTCATTTGCTTTTGTTAGTGCCTGCGGGCACATACCATATCTTTATGTTCCTGAAGATGGCAACGTGACGTTGCCGAAATATAGAAGTTATTTATTAAAGTTATCTTTAATTAATGTACTTTATATGCGTTGTTAATTCCGTAAATTAATTACCAGTAACCACAATGTCAGGCAATACATTTCACTCTCCATGCAAAAAAACCTGCTCCTTATGCATGTGCTCATACAGTTTCTAGGGATGTGCCCTTGTTCTATTTCCTTCTCCCATTCTATGAAAAATTCCTTCCACATTAACCCAGTAACAACACTTTACCAATGTAAATATCTCAGTCATATATCCTTTCTTCCTTCTATTTACAAGGCTTTGAAAAATTGCATTCACATCCCAAAGACCAGTTACCACCTCAGCCAGTCTTCTCTGGACCCTTTTTAATATATCCTCATAATCATGAAGCCAGGGGATCAAATCCATGTACAATAATCTATATGGAGCATGATCAACCATGATCAATAGAACCATAATCCCTATTTCTACACATTAAGGTACTCTGCCTCATTGCCATAAACTGATGTAATGACTTCATAATATGTGCAGTGACCTCTGAACATTAGATCCTTGTCCACCACTACTCCAAGGTCTCCTGTTTCCTCAACTTCCTCCAAAATTTATCCAACAAGTGAATTGTTGGATAAATTGTTGTTGCCTATCAAATTTAAGAACCTTACGCTTTGGCAACATTGAACTGACAGTCTTGTTAAGACTACATCTGCTTGATTCCTCATCACTCTCCCCAGTTTTGCATCATCTGCAAACAGTTGTAATCACCAGTTAAACTCATTCCATTATCATTAATATACAAATTAAATAACATTGGCCCCAAAACAGACCTCTGGGGCACATCACTAGTGACTGTCCACTTCTGGAATACTGCACTTCCATACACAACTTACCATCTGAGAGCCAGTTGCCTATCCAACTGACTTATCTATTATCCAATCCCATCTGCCACAGTTTAGTTACCAACTTATGGTGTGACAATCTATTAAAAGCCTTTGCAAAATCTAATTATACCATTGTATATGCATCTCCCTTGCATTCATTCCAGTACATTCGTCATCTTGTTATAGTACATAAGCAACTTGGTAAAACATGATCTCCCTTTTACAAACTCATGCTGACAAGCACAAAGAATACCAGTTATCAACCAACTTTTGTATACTATCTCTCGCCAACCTCTTCAATACATTAACTACAACTCCAGATATACAAATCTGCCTAAAATTTGTAACCTTAGCCTTACCACTTTTGTGAAGTGAAACAATTTTACCTTCCTTCCACTCCTTTGGGATATGTGCTGTTGCAAGATTTGTCAAACAAGTAGGCCAAGGCCAATTCTAACTCCCTGGAATATTCCCTTAAAAACACATGATGATATTCATTAAGTCCTATTGCCTTATTGATATCTAGCCTATTTAACTCATTATATACCTCTTGCTCACTCATCAGCAAATCTTCTCTCATTTCATTCTCTCACTCATCAGCAAATCTTCTCTCATTTCATTCTCTATACTTCAGCTTCAAATTTCACAGTAAGGATGAAACACCTGAATGAAATGCTCAATGAATACCTTGCCTATATCCTTTGCAGCAGTTATCAATCTACCACTTTCATCCAACAACATCTCCTGCCATAATCATTTTTCTTTCTACTTGCACACATTGAAAAAATTATCTAAGATTTTCTTTGCCCCATTTCTTAATTTCTGCATTTCCATACTACATTTTTGCTGTCCTCACCAACTCAGTCACTCTCCTGGCCTGCTCTTTACACTCTTCATGTAACTTACCATTACCATTATTCATCTTGTGCTGCCTTCAAAGTGCCTTCTTCCAAATTTCATGTTTAATCACCTCATTCATTCACTTGACACCTACCTTATTCGGTCGTTTAACCCTCAGAATACATTCACACATTGATGCTGTTAAGAATATCTTTGTCAGTTCCCAAGTAGGATTTATTTCTTTTTCGTTCAGTTCGCTCCATGCCATAGCTCTAAGCTGTCTCCTAAGCTTTGCATTATCATCAGCCTTTCAATTACTTATATATTCTTTTCTCACATAAGTCTTCATATGACTAGCCACTGTCAAGGTGATCACTTCATGATCACTCTCACAAATTAGAGGAAAGTACAAAACTCCACAATCACATCCTTTGATGAAATAATCAGATCTGAAACTCTCGATCTTCACACGCCCTCCTTTGCACACCAAGACATCTAAGATAGTTGTCTCTCTAGACCTAAAAGTGAACATGACAGTTTACTTTTAGGTCTATAACCACTTCTACCAAAGCCACCTGTTTTTGCGATTCTCTGAAACACCTTCCCTTACCCAATCACCTTTATCATCACTTACCCCATATATCTCCTCAATCTAACTATCCCCCCCCCCCCTCATATTGTGATCCATTCCATTTCTATGATGATCATCCCATGTCTCTCCCTCTCCATTTCCCTGTTTCTCTTGCATTCCTGTCTCATCTGTTCCACTCTCCTGATCCTTCACTTCACCTCTTACTTCCTCTGATCTCTTGCTTACATTGCTCACTGCACTTACTTCCAACAAATCTGCTCTTCCTTCAAATACATGCCACACATCTACAAACTGCACGGCCTTCTCCTCACACAGCTCTGCAGCATACCATCCACGATTCTCACTCTCCATTGTAAACTCGTCATTATCATACTTCGACAACATACTGACAACCTTTCCCACTATACTGTTAACTTTCACTTTCCTCGATAACCTCCTAATATCCATCCTTACATGCCCAACTAAATCATTTGTTCCCACAACTACCACTAACTATCTTGCTCATTTTCTCTCCTGGAAAGCAGACTGTATGGAGTCTCTCATTAACCAAATCTAATAATGGAATCTCAATACATTGCTATTCTTGCATCATTTGTGAAGTGTTTTTTTTTGCACTCTTTCATCTATTGTCACTAAACATTTAACATCACTTTGCAAATTCATCATTTTGAACAACTGTTTTTTCTAATCTTGCATTCCAGCAATTTCACTTTATCACTCTTATAGTCTTGTTCTGCCATACATTTCTTCCATTTCCTCATTCCTTTCACTTCCACATCACTTCTGTTTTTCTTCATTCACGTGTTCTTTCACTCCATCAGTCTCACTACCTCTCATTCTGCTATTCGCACTATCTGTTGTACCGACATTTATGCTAACTCCACTTTCTACATATCTATATCTTCTCTCATCTCCTTTTTAGTCTCTCCACAAACATATATCTTTCACATTTCAATAAGCATACATGTGTTAGATCTGAAATCGGTGCCTTCAGAATTTTCTGACATCACCATTCCAGACTCTAACAATTTCACATAAAACTAAAATTACATACTTATCCTACAGCAGGAAAAATGTGTTTTTTTTATTTGTAACCACTTTCTGTATAATGATTTTGTGAATTTTGAAACTTATACCTAAGTGTTTTAGAATAAATATAGGTCAGAAAAGAGGGCAGAATAAGAGAGAATTATTAAAGAAATAATGTAAAGAAAGAATGCGAATTATTTCAACGATATAGGGTAAGGATCACCCTAAATGCAGTAAGGTCAGAAAAATACCTGAGGGCACTATATCTTGGAAAGAACGCTGACTCATACGTTCCCCGAACTGAAAAGGTCCCGCATGAAAATTGGTAATCACCCGAACGGAGACCAATGAGTAAAGAGGTGGAAAGTTTCGAATGTGAAAAGGTGGCGCTTGTGAAGATGGTATATAATCCGTAACACGGAAGGAAATCCCCCCCCGTTTTGTTCGTTCCGGTATTCTTCCTGTGTGCTACAAGCATTCACCGTGGTTCGGCTTTTATTTTTAAGAGCTGACCTTCGGGAAGTTCCAACAATGGCACCGTAGTAGAGTTCGGTAAGTTCGGGCATGGGCCGTCAATGAGAAGAAACGTTGACGTAAATCATTGAGTCCCATTTTGTTCATTCCAGTATTTTCCCTGCGTGCTACAAGCGTTCACCGTGGTTCAGCTTTTATTTTTAAGGGCTGACCTTCGGGAAGTTCCAACAATGGCACCGTTGTAGAGTCGGCAAGACAAAATCGTTGACCGTAGTAGAAGTCCATACTATGAAAAATCTAGGCGGGAACTAGCGAGCACGTGTAAACCACGAGGCATTCGTATCGAGAAACCCAGATTCGAAAACAAAGGGCGGCAAGATCCGAGGACAAGAGAATAAGATAAGTACTCTCACTTTTTCTACCCCTTTTGAGATTTACTTACATTGTAAAGTGTGGAATTTAAGATAGTATTACAGGAAAGAGTGAAAGGCTTAGATCTGAATATAAATGATTACGTTTTTTCTGAGATGAACTTTTGGAACTTTTAAACTGATAGAGATTCTGTATTGATTGTTCTAAGAGAATTCGAAAAGCGTGTTAAAGTGCCAAAATGAGAAAAATTAATTGTAAACTTTATGTAACGTATACTGAGTTAATGAGGTATTGAGTTTTGTTGATAAACTGAATTTAATGTATAAAGTAAATTGCAAACCTTAAGTGAAATATGTTCTGAGTCATTGAGATATTGGAATTTTGTTCATATTCTGAGATTAGTGTCAATATTGGATTGTAATTGCAAGTGTATTATGTAATATTGTGTACTGAAGCATTAAGACATAGAATTGCTGATATTTAAGGTAGAACATTGAAATTGATTAATGTCTGAAAGAGTGAATGAGAGATAATGTTTTAGCCTTAGAACTTAATAATTAATTTAGTTTGTGTAGTAATTTTAATTGGATTTAAATAAATGTTTGATTCTTTAAATGTATGTGTATCTGATCATGTTGACTGACTCTGACCCTTCATAAAATTCGAACCTGAGTAAGTGTGAGTGGGCGGGAATACCCCAAGTAAAAGTAAGGGCACGACTGCAAACAAGAATATGCCAGAGATTCCAAGTTTCTAAAGTTTAAATATATTGCTAGTAACACCTGTGATTCTGTAGTTATCCTAAAGCTAGAGTTTATCCCTAACTTTAATGTGCAAACTGGTGCAGCAAAAAAAAAATTTGTTTGAGTATTAAGGATGATGTATAGGATTCAGGGAACGGATAATCTTCTGGTGGCCCTAAAGATTAAAGTTAAATAAGAAAATCATAAACGAAACGCGATATACGGCTTAGTCTGTTATTACTAAAGTGGAACGCATAACTACAATGCAAGTCTACTCTACATAGAGACATATACCTGATAGAATTGACATTTGCAACGCTAGTAATAATAAAATGATAATAAATAAGAAAGAAGACTTTTATAACAATGGCGCAGCAGGTACGATCTGAATGTGTAAGGTTATAATCAAGCAAAGTGATAGAATCGCGAAACAGTAAGTTACTGTATGATAAAGTAATAAGATAATATAGATATAAAAATAAGAAAAATAAAAAAAGGGACCCTTTGTAACACATGTTACACTCATGACACTGAATCATTTTAGAAAAGTTTATGTCATTAATAGCATTTGATCTCGTTTGTACTTCCCATTTTATACTGTTCAAAGCAAAATTCAAAAATTCAGTAACAAAACAGTAACAAATCCACAAAGCCAAACAACCACACAGTTACACTAAGCCAGCATTTCTCAACCTTTCTAAGCCCAAGGACCAGTAAAATGCCTAAAACAATTCTGCGGACCACTAAGTTACAGAACTTGGGAGAGGGGGAGATCTACCCATGGCGGCACCTTTTTTTGGTGTTTATGAAATCTTGCCTTACTTTCTATAAAACAGCAACTGAGTGATGTAATAGACTTCGACAATCTGATCGACGATTTTGCGAACAGAAAAGCAAGAAAAATAACATTTTAGAATGCTGGAATTAAAGTTTTACTTCAAAAATAAACATAGTGTTTTTAATTTATTTCTCTATACGTCGTTTTGACTTTTTGTAATTTTTTTAAAAAAACCTATGTAGGAATTACCAACATTTCGGAAAAACTGTGCCATTTATAACATAATAAATCTAAAAGCATGTTTTGAAAGATATGGCAACATAATTAATTCAATTGGAAGTAAACGATTAAAAGTGTATCATCATTGAACAAAGTTTTAATTTTTATTAAACAAATAAAAAGGATGATCTAATTATGCTACTACTTACTTTTAATGAGATGGTTGAGCTTCTCGGCCCTTACAGAGTTGGTGGATATCTGGCTCAATATTGGTCAAATTCAGTCGAAGATCGGCACACACACACTAAGACGATTTCTGTATTTCGTTTTTATTTGAAGGAGCGATGAAAATCCTTTCTCACAAAGATAGGTTGTAGAAAACTGCAGGACAATTTTCAATGCTTCTTCAGATAATTCTGGAAATTCACTTCTCCCTGAAGACAAGATCCAAAATCCAGCAAAACCAAGATCACGGAATTGCATTTTAAGTCCACTGTCACTTGAAAGCTCAATTAACCATTCTTTTTTTGTTAATGAAAGGTCGTTCTCGTGACTGCAAGCCTGAAATGGATCACAACCCACAGAAATTTCTTATAAAAGTTATTCAGAAAATATGTTTCAAAATTCCGCTTCAGATTTTTGAAGTGGTCACAAACACTTTCCACAAACTCAGAATGAACAAAAATATTATTTTCCACTAAAAAGAATTCCAATGTCAGAAAAGTGCAAATTGTCTGTCTTTTACATAATTAATCCATAAACCAGTTTTTTCTCGAGTGCCTATATTTTGTCGTAGGCATCAAGAACAGTTAAAAAATTTCCCTGAAGGGAGAGATTTAGTTCATTTAATTTCGAAAAAATGTCTGAAAGATAGGATAGTGTTGATAACCATGCTTCATCAACAAGGAGTGATGCAAAATCAGAATTACGTTCATTTACAAATAATAAAATTTCATGCCTTAATTGAAATAACCTTCTTAGTACTTTGTCCCTGGAAAGCCAGTGAATTTCAGAATGAAGCAAAAGTTGTGTATATTCACTGCCCATTTCATCGCAGAGTACTGAAAATAACCTGTTATTTAATGGTTGAGCTTTAATAAAATTAACTAGCTTGACAGCATTGTATAGCACAGTTTTAAATTCTGGTGGCATTCCTTTGGAAGCTAACGCTTCCCTATGTATGAAACAATGCACCCAATTCATATCCGGAGCTACTTCTTTGACCTTAGAAACAACCCCACTATGCCTGCCTGTAAGAGCGCAAGCTCCATCCGAACAGAAGCCTATACATATTTTTCCCACTAGATCCCTTTGTGTATTATTTAATTATTGAGAGTGTGAAATATTTCTTCTCCAGTTGTTCGGGATGACAAAGTTCTACAAAACAGAATATCATCATGAATGTTGTTATCATGCACATATCTTGTGTAGCATATTAACTGCGCATCATTTGTAACATCAGTAGTCTCGTCTATTTGTAACGCATGATAAGGGCTCTTCTTAACTTTTTTGATTAACTGAGATTTATGTCACCTGCTGCGACTGACAGTGTCACTTGAAAGAGGAATCAAATCAACATCCTTTAGTAACTTGTTTCCAAACATAGTTTTTACCACATATTTTATAGCTGGAAGTAGCAAATTTTCCCCAATAGAATGAGGTTTCCCTGTTTTCGCTTTGCGCAAACTTAAGAGATAGGATGCTTCCAGTGCCTTGTTATTAATCGAATCCATGGCCGAAACTATATCTTTCCCATGATTTAATGTCCCCAAGCGTCGCTGAAAAAATTCAATTGGTTTATTTTTCACATCACAATGTTTACTTTTCTAAATGTCGCCAGAGTTTTGCAGGTTTCATACACTCGTTCGACAACACTTCATAACACAAAACACATTGAGGTTTCTGTTCACTTTCATCTCCACATCAAGTAAACCTGAATTCCAAATATGAACTGTTATATTTCCTACTGTATTTTTTCTTTGAACTGCTTGTTTCTTCTACTTTAAGAGTATCAGATTTACTGGCCGTTACAACACGTGTATTACAATTAGGGTTAGCATTACCTGTTTCATTTGCTCTTCTTTTCAAACCTAGTTCTAAGCCACTTTTCCATTATTAAAAAAACGTTTCTGAAAAAAATATAAATATATAAATACTTGGGTTAACTCATGACACACTTTGTTCAAGTATCACTTAGCACTTCTGAAGATATACTAAGTCTTGGTTGAAAAATCAATACACAACAAGCAATTGGTTGAAATGTGGATAACACGCTCACTTCAAATCTGACAAAACAGCAAGGGAAGGCGGAAGCAATAAAATTATATTGTTTTTCACTTTACTCCTCTTTTATTATTCGTTGTTCTGCAGCTACAAATTTAGTGGCAGAATTACGAATAATAAAAGAGGAGCGAAGTGAATAACACTATAGTTTTATTGCTTCCGCCTTTGAACATTCTGACGCTATTTGTTGGTTTTTTTAAGGCTCCATTTGATTTCAATAATTTTTACTTACTTATTCAATTTTAATTTGTTTTGTTTGGATAATTTAAAAAATTTAATTAATTTAAGTCTGCCTGCAGACCAGAGGTTGAGAAACACTGCACTAAGCTATCAAAAATAAACAATATTATACCAACATGCAAGCATTATCACCATTTAATATGTAAAACAGCAGTTATATTTTCTGGAGCTCTTTACTAACAACCAAGTATGTGTTGAGGTCCTCTCAACATATATCTTAAAGCTAAACATTAAAAACAATGTTAAGAATGTGAACTGGATTTTAAAATTTATCCATGTTCTAAAGACTGATATGTATACTTTGAAGGATGAAAAACTAGAGTTTGTGGTTAAAAATCTAACTTCTGATGAGAACCCATCAACAGCTGTAAAGCTACAGAAAAGTAATTTCTGTCATTTATAGTAGCTCAGAAACTGTAAGAAACAGAATATAAACCTTTAAGTATATTAAAATGGTTTACTTTTATTGAAAATGCTGCTTTCTTAATTTTCTACTAAATGTGAAATCTAAAATATCTGAAAGGAAGTAAACTGCTGCAGCTTTAATGGTATATCATTAAATAGACAGCCATCAGTAAAACAAACACCACTAAAGCTAACTCACTACCGAATTCCCTTAGGCAATATTCATAATAGCAATGCTTTGTTAAAAGAAATTCCTTAACAACTGTTTCCATGATAAACTACTCCTTTGGTCTATAAGTTTAGTATAATGAGAGTGGACTATACTACAACAGTGTATTAAATTATAAATTTCAATTTTCTCATATGCTAAAGATTAATGCTAGATACGTTTTGGAAAATTATGGATCCTTTCTTTTAGGCTTACATGGTGATCCCAATACATTTTGGAAAATTATGGAGACAACTACTATGTTTGAGTAAAACTTTAGTTTAATATAAACCAAAATCCACATTAATGCTAGATATGTAGCTGCTGTTATCAATGCCACTTCACTGTCAAGAAATAATTTCGAAAAATGAAATAACAAAAAAAGTCAAACTCTCAGTATCGTTCGTCTAAACAGGACTACTGCCAGAGAGAGAAAAAGATAAAATAATTTTCAGTAACTTTGAAAACAAAATTTTTCAATATGATTAAGTAAATGTTCTCTTTTTTCATATAAATCCTGCCCACAAAAGGCTCTGAACTATAGAACATTAGTAGAATTGATATCATAGGCAACTTAAGGATTAGATTATTCATTCAACCTTGAGAGACTAAACTCCATTTCATCAAACCGCTTCAGGCCTTCAATAAGCATTGTGGTGGTCTCATATAGGGCAATGAAATTTATTTACTGCCCAAAGACATTCACAAAACATCAGTGTCCACAATAAGATTCGAAACTTCTGTTTACAGGAGAGCAGATATGATATCCACTCAGCCAACCAGAGCAACTATTTTTTATTCTGTTCATATGAACAAAAATACTGCACTTCATAACAAGAAACATATATCTGCATGGGCTTTGAATGAAAAAAAAAAAAAAAATAAATGTATAACAATAGATTCAACTCATGGATGTGGACTCAGGAATTATGCTTCCTTAGTTCACAAGCTGCATATTAACTATGGCAAATCAAAACACCTTTTTTATAGATATTTTCATAAGCATTCTCTGCCAAACTGGCCACTACAGTTTTTCTTTTTCCTACACTCCATCTGTTTTTTGGAATAAGTTTTACCATACTGTTTTCACAAATAAGCACAACAACTCTATGCTTTTGAAGAAACTTTTTAATAGACTATCTCTTAAGCACATGCCCACAGATGCCACTTTTGTGTTACAAAACCTGTAACCTCTCTTGTGAGATTAATATATATATATATATATATATATATATATATATAAAAAAACATTTTTAAACCTTAAAAATGTTGTGATTTTGAATCCAACTGTACTATTTAAATCTCCTCTGCCATCTTTTTTAGCACCAACCAGACTAATTTAACTTTTCTTCTCTTGTTTAAAATACTGAATTTGTATGCTAATCAGCTCATGTATTTTTGATTTACAATTTTATTTTATTTTTAAATGCTATACTTTTGAGAAAAGTGTCAGTTTTCATGTTTGAATAAGTACATATATCAACAAGAGCATGATATCTCTAAAATACTTTTTTGGTTATTGATTGTGCATGTGCACATGTGAAAGAAGATTTTCCATTTGAAAGTATACAGATATACAAAAAATAGTGACAGAATTAAGAAAATCTCACAACTGAGACTCTTGCAAAATTATATATGAAAGAAAGAAAAAAGTTAGTACACATTTAAATACATAAGGAAGTTCTAAAAAAAAAGACCAATTAAAATCGTAACTCTAGGAAATATGTCTGGTGATTATTTAATATAAAATAATTACTATCCAGTATACTACAAAAATATTTATTAAACACAGACTTACTCATTTTGCATTGGATCTTGCATGAATCTGGATATTTTGTCATTCACTGATGACATTATTGAAAAGGCTGGCCTCTAAAAAGGTAAGTCAACAGAGTGAAATTATCAAATAAGCACTGTCAAACTTACAAAGCACATTTTAAAAGAAAGAAAAACCAAACTGGTTTCAATTTATATAACACTTTCAAATACATTTTAAGAATCCATCAGTGTCCACAATAAGATTCAAAACCTCTGTTGACAAGAGAGCAGATATGATATCCACTCAGCCAACCAGAGCAATATTTTTTATTCTGTTCATATAAACAAAAATACTGCACAAAAATGTTAGATACTGGGAGGAATAATTTAAGGAGCCAGTTTTTAATAAACTACCTCTTTCCAAAACAGGTGTTTTGTTTTCTTATAACAAATATGTACATAATTCCTACTGAGTGCATTAGGACTAGTATGATTAATCCAGAGGATCCATAGTTCAGCTGGTAATGACGATGCTCTATGGTCTGAAAGATCTGGGTTCGAATCCTTTGGGAAGTTAAGAACTTTTCTGCTGAAGGCGAGTTAGTTCCTCTCATATGGATATTACAGTTTTCTTCTAGAAAACTGTAATATATTTATCATAAAACTGTAATATATTATGTAATATATTTATCATTCCACAAAAATGGAAACCAGCATGAGAATATAAACTTGGACAGAGTAAATAATGTAGATAGGTGTATTATAAGGTTTATATGAAACCAAGTTTGGTTATGATAAGTCTTTTCTTTATGAGCAGATATTAGCAGGCTTCTAAAATTCATAACCAGTTTATTTTATAATTATTGAGAAACTTTTGCATGATTATAAGTGTTCAGCATCTATTAAATAAAATAAATAAATAAATAAATAAAAAATAAACATAACAGCAACTCTCAGTCTTGTGTTCAGAGCATTATAACAGTGCCAAGTGGGTCAAACTTCTTTAACCTTTTCTTTTCCATGGACAGTGTACTATTTCCACTTCTCCAGTCCACTGTTTAATTCAGTAACTCAAACAACTCTTAGTGAAATGAAGGCCTTCGTTCTGCATTCCATCCAAAGATTCTATCAGTTATCATTTAGAGTAGGGGGGGGGGGTTCTCAACGTGTGGTACACGTACCCCTTGGGAGCACATGGTAAAATTTTTGAGGGTTCACTGTGAGAGCTCCAAAGTTGCTAGATCTACAATAGTAACAAAGTCACTAAGTTGGCAATACTGATACTGATTAATTTCCAAGAACTGAGTGATGAAGCATGGCACTGTAGTTCAATGTCTATACACATTTGTCACTCCTCCCTCTCCTTCCCTACATGAGAGCCGAACCTACCTGAACAGCTGATTGCCCAGTAAAGTGTTTATAATTTATATGTAATTTATGAATACAAAATTTAATGTGTGTGTGTTTTATTTTATTCCCATTGTTATACCATAACTGTAGTTTTATCTATTTATACAAGGGGGTACACGGCAGTTACATACACATTTCCAGGGGGTACATGAATCATAAAAGGTTGAGAACCACTGATCTAGAGCTTTTAGCATTGTCATAGGAAGCATAACAGCAACTCTCAGTCTTGTGTTCAGAGCATTATAACAGTGCCAAGTGGGTCAAACTTCTTTAACCTTTTCTTTTCCCATGGGCAGTGTACTATTTCCACTTCTCCAGTCCAATGTTTAACTAAGTAACCCAAATAACTCTTGGTGAAATGAAGGCCTTCATTCTGCATTCCATCCAAAGTTATCATCTAGAAAACCTCTTGCACTAATGCAAGAGGGGGATCGTTTAGTTTCTTTGGTAACTCCTATCAATAAAAACACCCCTTTTACAGCCAAGGGTCAGTGACACATGGCTAAATGCAGTTTACTTTTTTTCTGTGGCAATTACAACCTTCACTCCACTATGAATGATCTCACTTTATCAAAAAAGACCTATATATATATATATATATCACTCCCATACAAAAGAGACTGCAAAGCCTATAGGAAATCAATGCTACGTATGTGTGACCTGCCTTTGTTGTGGTTTCTTAAATCAATTGTTTGCCTAGATCAGGAGTGAGGAACCTTTAAGCATTGAAAGGCCACATATCACTTCACAGTCTTCATAAGGCTTGCTACTCTCATATATAATAAATATTTCTAAAATTATAGAGGTCATATGCAGATCTAAATGAAACTATGGATACAATGTTGTAATAGATTTAACGGTATTGATATGAACATAGATGGATAAGAAAATAATTATTTATTAACTTAAAAGCTAATATTTTGCTGGTATTATATCCAGCATCTTCAGAGCACACGACACAAAGTTTGTTACAAATGCAAGACAACCACAATCTGGTGTAACAGTGGGGCTAGTATAAGTAATTGCAGAGTGCAACACAAGACTAAAGTCCTAATAGGGTGCCATCTAGGTTAAAAAAAAAAAAAAGTAGTTCAAAGTTTTGAAATAGTAGTCCAAATAATAGTCTTAGAAAGTTTGAAAAAAAATAAAATAAAATAAAAAAAAAGTAATAAATATTAATTTGGTCTTAGGATGACTGTCTCCCAAATCTTTGGTAGATTTATACAGCCATACTTGTTAAGGTTTGGAGTATGTTTTAAGGCTTCTGTTGATTCCAGGAACAACCTCTCTCTCACTTGTAGAAGCTTCTGTGCATTACTTTTATTTTTTTCCAATTGATCCTGTGTGCTGGGCTATCCAAAACATGGTCTGCCAGACCCGACTTGCCATAGCAAAAGTGTCGGATATATTTTTTGTGTTCACTGAGGTGGATGTCCACAGTTCTTCCTGTCTGTCCATAGTAGGCTTGATGGCAAGAACAGGGCACTTCATAGACTCCTGGATGTGATAAAGGAGTGCATTTGTCCTTAGGTGAACGGATGATAGTTGCTAATTTCACATAAGGTTTAAATACGGTGCACAGTTGGTGTTTATTAAGCACCCTAGATATCTTTTCAGATGTGCCTTTAATGTATGGGATGGTGATAGTTTTGTTGTAGTCTTCTGTGGTAGACGGGGATTATAACCATTGGTTAAGAAGGTGTGACGTAGGTGAGAAAGTTCAGCAGTGAGAGCAATGTCATTGGAACAGATTGCTCTAGCTCTATGGGTTAGTGTTTTTAAGATACCATATTGTTGAGAAGGGTGATGGTGTGATTGTTTGTGCAAGTATCTCCCTGTATGTGTGGGTTTTCTATAAACCAAAAATGATAAGGAACCTTCTGGAAGACGTTGTATCAGTGTGTCCAGGAAGGGCAGGCAGTCATAGGCTTCTAGTTCCACTGTAAAGTGGATTTTAGGGTGCTGGCTATTTAGATGCACTAAAAATGTATTCAATGTGTGTGGGCCATGTGGCCAAATAGCAAACACACCATCAACATAGCGTAGCCAGAGATTAGGTTTAAGAGTGGCTGTGTTGATAGCTAGTTTTCTCAGATGTTCTATGTAGAAGTTGGCTGGGGGGGGGGGGGAACCCATAGCTGTCCCATCTAATTGTTTGTCTATTTTCCCTTTCGATGTAAAATAACCTGCCTTTACTGTGAATTTAAATAGCTGAAATATATCTGGGAGGGAATTGCGAATTTAGTAGCCATCTAGGTTAAAAAAAAAAACTACTTTGAAATACTTTTTTTTTTTTTTTAACCTTGATGGCGCCATATTAGGACTTTAGTCTTGTGTTGCACGCTGTAATTACTTATACTAGCCCCACTGTTACACCAGATTGTGGTTGTCTTGCATTTGTAACAAACTCTGTGTTGTGTGCTCTGAAGATGCTGGATATAATACCAGCAAAATATTAGCTTTTAAGTTGATAAATAATTATTTTCTTATCCATCTGTGTTCATATCAATACCATTAAATCTATTATAACATGTCTGATGAACACATAAGCCTATCCACGCATATGGATACAATATCAAGAAAGGACATTCGAATAGTTCTAGGAGACTTCAATGCACATGATGATCATTACATGGAATCAATGGAAAATAAGGACTGGGAATTAGAAATGAACGAGGAGAAACCTTATCGGAGTTCTGCATTGAAAGGGAATTCTAACACTATGTACAAACAGCACAAGAGGAGACTATACACATGGGTAGCACCTGGAAATCGATGTAAGAATCAAATTGACTACATTTTAATCGACAGAAGATGGAGGACACTAATCAATAACACCAAAACATTGCCAGGTGCAGATTGTGGATCAGACCATCAATTATTAATCTCTAATTTAAAGATCCATCTGAAAGTAAACAAGAATAATAGCAACAAAAGATATGACTTTTCACAAATGGACAACAAATTTACAATGGACATTGAATCAGAGCTCAAGAAACAAAAAAGCACACCTCAGGAACAATGCATTGAATCATATTGGGCACACCTAAAACAAACCATCGCAAAATCTGCTGCCAAAAACATCCCAATAAAAAAGAAAAATGGTAGTCCATGGATTACAAAAGAAACCCTAGAACTAATTGAAAAAAGGAAACAAATTAAAACAACAGATTGGCAAAACCCAAATTACCTGAACAAAGCTTGTCAAAAAGATAAAAATAGCTATATCTAAAACATCTGTAAAGAAATTGAAAGACACTCCAACTCTAATGAAACAACAGATTTATTCAAGAAGGTTAAAGATATAACCAAAAACTTAATATAATTGCAGAGGAAAACAGCAAGATCTTAAATGACACTAATGACATAGCCAGAAGATGGAAAGAGTATTGTGCTGAACTTTACAAGGACTCAGCTATTCAACAAGAAGATGAAGGAGCTATGGAAAACATGGAAACAGAACTGGAGATCCTCAAAAGTGAAGTAGAACAAGCAATGAAAAAATTAAGGAAAAACAAAGCCCCAGGTCCTGATTCAATACCAGCTGAAATGTTGAAAACCTAGGAGAGAATGCAATCAACTGGATACATGATTTATGTAACAAAATCTGGAAGATGGCCGAATGACTGGACCAATTCCACCATTATCCCAATCTACAAAAAAGGCAATCACAACAACTGTGAAAACTACCACACCATTGGCCTTATCTCACATACCAGCAAGATTTTAACTACAATTATTAAGGAGAGATTACAAAGTTTTATGGACCATCAGATCTCAGAAGAACAAGCAGGATTCAGAAAAGGTCGAAGGACTAGAGATCATATATCTAACATCAGACAAATAATTGAAAAAGCAAGGGAATTCAACTTAAGCCTTTATCTATGCTTTATAGATTACTCCAAGGCCTGAAGTGGGATATCTTATGGGACATCATGCAAGAATCAGGAATACCAAACCATCTAATAACCTCATAAAGAACTTATATCAAGGAAATCAAGCAATAGTAAGAATTGAAAACTCCCTGTCCCCTGCATTCCAATTTGAAAAAGGATCAAGACAAGGATGCATACTCTCACCATTACTATTCAACCTTTACAGCAAAACTATAATGAAAAGATCTCTAGAAAAGCGGAAGGAGGCATTAAATTAGGTGGCCAAACAATCACTAACCTGCGATATGCAGATGACACAGTGATAATAGCAACAAGCGAACAGGAATTAAAATCCATCCTAAATCAATTAGAATGGGAAAGTCTAAGCCACAGTTTCTGAATAAATCAAGATAAAAACCAAAATAATGATTTTAAACAATGCAGAAGAGATAGATATAGAAGGAATTGAAATTGTCAACCATTTCAACTACCTTGGAGTGATAATAACAAAAAAAGGATGTAAAAAAGAGATAAGAAGAAGAATAGCACTAGCTAAGAAAATGACTGATTTAACCAAGATCTGGAAAGACAGGCACATCTCCAAAAAGACGAAAATTAAGCTTGTAAAAACCTTAGTTTTTTTCGATCTTTCTCTATGCTTCCGAGTCTTGGACTATGACAAAAGAAGAATTGAGGCATTCGAGCTCTGGTGGTGGAGAAGATTGCGAACAAACAAAAGTATCCTAGAAGAGCTGAATATCCACACAAGACTGATAAATATAATTGAAAAGAGAATACTGCAATATTTGGACACAAATGTAGAAGGGAAGGCAACTGCCTGGAAAAAGTAATCTCCAGGGTAAACCATGTGGGAAAAGAAAAAGAGGAAAAAACCCCCAAACAGGTGGATTGACCAAATATCAAGAATCACTGGACTTAAACTAGAACAAGCAATAAGAGAAGCACAGGAGAGAAAGAAATGGCAAAGCATCATCAGGAAGGTCACGAGTCCTCAGACATGAGGAGATCTGAGAGACAGACAGACATGCATACAGCATGAATATCAATCTGTGCAGTATTATATCTTTTCACTGCTGAAATCACAATATCCCAAAGTAAACGCCACTTATCTTTGACTGCAAGCATGCAGTACTGCAGCTCCTATTCTTCATTAAATACTCTATTCTCTCTTAAATGTTCTTTTCTTTGTATTTAGCATATTTGGAACATTAAATGTAATTTAATTTAATAAATTAAACGAATTAAACAAAAATTTCTACTTGTTCAGCTTGTTATAAAATGACAATGCATACAACAGTACAGGAACATAACACACATACAAAACTAAACTGCTTTTTCAAATGAAACTGACACTGCACCAAGCACTCATAGTGACCTATAGCAACAAATTAATATAATATGATAGTGCACTAGCCATTAAACAATGATGAAATGCCAACTATAGAATAATGGATAGATTGATAATAGCATTGCTTTTTTAACGGTCTGTTTGAGAATGTCTAATGTGGAAATGAAAGATACATAATTGACAAAATATGATAAATTTCCAAATGGAAAAAACCTCTTGTACAACTCTAGCTTTTTGCAATAAATCATCAACAAATCAAAGGGATTGCAGGTTCCTCATCAATTTATCAATTTATTTTTCTAGTGAAAATGTTTAATTCTGGTTTTTCATATTTCTTCTCTTCTTTTAACTTTCATATTATATTATTTCATTTTATTGTGAATTGTCTTGCTTCTTATGGTCTAGCAATTAATGGTTTTTAAAATATTTTCAGTGAAGCAAGTGAGTGCTGATATACATACATATATAATAAATTTCATTAAAATTCTTTCATATCTTCACAATACTCTGCTCTGATTTTGGACAATTATTCTATTCTAATTGATTGTAACCTATTCAGCAATATTGCTGAAGTAACAGCACCAAGAAACAAGCAAAAAAAGAGAGATTTAGAGCAGAAAGCTATGATTGTAATTTTAGTAATAACTTTCCATTTAGCAGCAAGTATGAAGCCATCTGGTGAGGTGGAGTCTAACAAGATCAAATAGATGGTGGGTTGTTGCTACAGGTCTAGTAGATCAGTTGCTAGTAATGATGAAATGCACCAGCAAATAAACTTATTTGGATACTAAATGATTAATCATTGTGGGTGACTTTAATCCAAATACTGATTTAACAGAAGGAACTTGATCAAAGAGTGTTGGATCTAATTATAGTGTCAGGGGGGGAGGTTCAGTTAAAGATATAATTGTGCTGCCTCCAGTTTAGTGACAGTGATCATGACTTGGGAAGCATCTAAATATATGGATGTTCCATTCAAAAAGGTTACATGCTGAACTATAAGGAAGGAAATTATGACCATCTGAGGAGTATACCAGGTTCTGTTCCAATGTATAAATTAGTACATGTGAAGGATATTGGCAATGCTTCATCATTTAAAAATACTTAAATGATGCAATATGGAAATATTCATATTGTCTCTAGAGTTCGAAGAATAAACATGGTAGGAGTGAAACAAATGTAAGCTTACTAAGAAAGAAATTCTTAAGAAAAGGATGATGTAGAGGAATACTATATTCATTAACGGTAATGTCAGCTTTGAAAATTATAAGGTCCAGCAGAATTATAAGTATTGAACAGAAAGCTAAGTGAGAAATCGACTCGGCAAGATAAACACAACCCCAAAGAATTCCATCATTACATTGAGGGAATGACTAAGAATAACTGATGAAGATGGTATGCAAGTGGCAGATGTGCAGAAGACACTGTTCAACTAACAAGTGTCCATTTTGCTAAACACTATCAACCTGGTATATGAAACATGGAGCTCAATGTTACCTTCACACTGAATGAAGATCCTCAGGTAGTATGAGGAGGAAGTATTAAAGCTGTTGCATAAACTGAATAAGAATTGGGCAATAGGGGCTAATTGCGATATCAGTGCAAATGCTAAAATGTTCAACTGAACTGGTTGTATAATTTGAGTCTCAGAACAAGGAAGATTCAACAGAAGTAAAAAGAATGTATGATAACCTAATTGCATATGGGTGGTGCAAAGACCGATATGTCGAACTATCGATCTATCAACATCTCTGAAGTGGTGGTGAAGATTTTGGAAAATTTACGTGCTTGCATACAGAAGTTGGTTGACAGAGAATTTATGCTTTGCAATGAATAGCATGGATTTACAACAGGAAGGTCACATTTCAATGGCTCGCAAAACGTGCTAGTTTGAGCATGGTTAGTAGTTGGAAGGGGTCCAATCGTTCGATGCTGTTGGCACACTTTCCCTCGATGAGTCTTTGGACTCCCTGGAGGTGTCACATAATAATAATATCTCCCTTTTTTCATCTGTCAATTACCATTTGTAACCAACAGGCCTTCAATCAATCCTTATGATGGAGGGGGGGGGGCATTCAACAGGCATGTCACAATTGTGATCACTTGCTTCTTGGCCCTTTCCACAACTTCATCTCCAAAGAATCCAATTACCTAGATCTGTGCCTGGTAGTCCAGAAGTCTTATTAGAGCATTATACAGAGGAATAATAACCACTCTGCTCAAGTATTCTTCAGCATCTAAGTAATCTGAAAACCTATTTTGGTCATCTTTGCAATATGTCCTATAAACTGAAAATGCTTGTCCTTAATTATCTCCAACTTCCTCAGCTTATCAATTTCCTTAAGTCTCCAGTTCCATCTATGCAGTATTCCTCCCAAAATGCATTGCCTTACACTTTGCCACATTAAACTGGCAACTTTTATATCCTGCTCATAATGCCAGTCTATTTAAGTCATCATGGACAGTTTCTATATCATCTTCATTATCCTCTTTCTAATTTTTGCATCACCAGTCTCTCCTCTTTAATCATTTCCTATATCACTGATGTACAAATTAAATAGCAGTGACCACCAGTCACCCACCTCCTGAATTCAGTTCACTCATATACTACTTTCTGATGCCTATCAGTCACCCTCTTATCCATATAACCAGCTTTGTATCCATCCCCATTTGCCCTCCAATTTATGTAGCAGAGTTCTGAGTTCCATGTATGTCCAAATGTCTTCACAAAGTCTAGCAGAATCATCATGAGGCCATTTCCAACTTTTCATAAAAACATGCCTCCCAAAGTGTCATACTGCTATCCATGAATTCCTGAATTCTTTGGATGTGGGTGGACAAGAATATGATACTTTTTCAATACCCTAAACGACCACTCCTCAGATACCAACTAGCCTAAAATTTTCCCACTCTGTCTTGGAGCTTCCTTTAACCAATAGAACTATTCAGCTCTCCACTCCCCTGGAACCTTTCCAGAGGCTGAGACTTAAAAATGAAATGGTGAGTTAGAGGAGCTGTCAATTTCTATGCACATTCTGGTAATATATGTGCCTGATCTCCCACAACTGTATTTGCATTAAGGTCCTGCAAATACTTCCCTTCTCATATGGTATAACACAACAGAATCAGCTGGAAGAATTAAAATAAATAAAAATCTTATTGATCACTAATGATTTAACCAAGCTGCCATCCAGAAAATTATCAACAAATATTATCCCCCAACTAGACTACAATCTGATGTAGAAAAGAGTTTCAATACCCTAACTTGCAAAAAATATCAGAACAAATATCTTTGTAAGTATAATCTACTCCAAGCTTAGAAACTTCTTGCTATCGTTCATCAAAGATACATTACCACTTTTACTTGTCTGATGTCTATCTGTTCATGTTAACTTTATTAATTTTGGACAGACAGGTCATTCTACTGAGATCAGAATTCAAGAACATTGGGACCACATCAAATTCTTAGAATCTGAAAGTCTGGCCTTGCTTACACTTCACTACACCACACATATACACAGTTCTTTGAAAGTCTGTTTCTTGAAACTGGTGAAACTTGACAATATCATCTATATCTTAATCACAATTAACTGTTCACAATTTTTTTCTTTTTTTTGTAATAATGAATATGTTATGTAACACTATATTTGAATTACAAAAGCTAACCATTGTTTCCCTCTGAATTCTAATGGTGCATTCTCCTGTCAACGCAGCTGCAACTGAGACATGAGCAAGTAAGCACATATATTACCCATGTTTCAAATACTGTCAACCAATCTTCTCTTCTTTTTCCCTAATGATGCTCCTGTAATGTAGGATAAAATATACTGGAACTACAGAATTACATGTGTACCATAGCAAAAATTAAATTTATTATACAGATATTTCGTCTTACATATCGTAAGACATCACCAGTGCAAACAATGAACAACAATAACGAATTTGAATAAAGAAACAGTAGAACATATGCAGGGCCGGATTTAGACTTGCTGAGGCCCTAAGCTATACAAAACCCAGAGGCCCCCTACTGTTTTAAATTACATCAGCTGGTCTCAGAAAAAATTTAAAATATATACACCTTTTTAATATATGAAAATATATTGTCTTTTAATTTTTATTAAAAAAATAAAGTATGCATTTACAAAATCACAGAAATAATTATATAATTAAAGGATTTTAAAAACGACAAATAAGGCTCAAAAAAATATATATATATATATATCTCAATCACTTTTACAATGCGCCAAAATTATTTTAATGTTATATTTTGTATATTTAAAATTATTTAGAAATTATCATCGTGATATGTCTGACTTCATTTGAGTGATTTTTCTACAAATACTTTTTTTATCAATTTTTATATTTTTTTGTTTTTTTTTTATTTGAGGCCCCGCAGATTGCGAGGATCTAAGCTGTAGCTTTTTTAGCTTATACGTAAATCTGGCACTGAACATATGCTTTAAACTGGAATTTCTAGGCCAAAAATTTCCATCGGACATAGTGGAATTATTCAAATTTTCAATTACATCTGGTTACTTTATGTGGAAAGATAAAATATACAACAAGTGGAAGGAAATGCAGTGGGCTCACCCCCTATCTCCTAACGTGCCCAATTTTTATCTTGAACACCTAGAAGAAAGCATCTTCTCTCTCTCTCTCTCTCAACCCAAAACCAACAATATGGCTGCAGTACATTGATGATATCTTTGCAGTCACACAGAACCAGAACTCTATTCCTTTCTTATATAAAAAAATCAACACCCTACATCTTTGTATTATGTTCACACTAGAAAAAGTGTCATTAAAAAGTATTTCCTTTCTAGATGTACACATCCTCTCTGGCAGGTTGGCAGCAAAACGACCCAGAGGAAGACCAAGATATAGGTGGATTGATACGGTACAAAGTGCCTTAGACGATAGAAATATAAGATCTAATAATGTTGGAGTCTTGACAAGTAACAGACTGATTTGGAGGAAAATTGTAGATAGGAAGTCAGTAATGATGTAATTTTTTCATGTAGTACTATCATATCCTGTACACCCCTTGAGGGTACATAGCAGGAATTTGATGATGATGATGTACACATCCAACAAACAAGTTGGACCATTTCCACTTCTGTCTGATGAAAAGCAACTTTTACAGGTCGTTTTACATCCACAATACATCAGATCACTATTCATCTCAAAAATATAGCACAATAAAATCCCTAGTATCTAGAGCACACAAGATTTGTGCTTCTGAAGAATCTCTAAAACAAGAACTGGAAAATATCAAATAAACAGTCTTACTAAATAATTATAATCCAAGAATAACTTGGGAAAATAATTAATGACTATCTTATACAGCAACCCATACAAGAAATCTACAGGACTCGTATACCATATATTAAAAACATCTCTGAGCGGGTGGCAAAAATTATGAAAAAATATGAATTTATCACTATCTATAAACCGATCAACTAAATTCATAACCTGCTACCTTCTCCAAAAGACAAACTTTCACCACTGATGCTGCCTGGCACATACAAAGTGCAATTGTCTTACTATGAACAAACAAAGATCTGTCAATAAATGCATCTCTGAACATCAGGACCACATCTGGCTTATCAAATCTCACAAATCTGGCTTGGCACAACATAGGATTAAAACACTAACCACAGATCCTATGGGAAAACACTAAGACGCTACATAGATCCATGTATAAACATGAATTTTTATACCAAGAAAGTGCTGAAGCCCTACTTCATCAAACCTAACCTTAAATGTAATGACTGCCTTACTTATAAATTTGTAATCTCTAGGTTTTTTTTTAACTATTCTGTTTTAATCTTATTTTCAGACCAACAGATTTAACCTATGAACACACAACTGTATACGTACAGAGGGATTCAAATTCCTTATTGTTATTCATTGTTTGCACTGATGATGTCTTATGTATACATAATACAAAATACCTATATAATAAATTTAATTTTTACTGTGGTACAAATGTAATTGTAGGTATGGATACTCCACAGATCTCATTATACAAGAAACAATATTCGAGTTAAATTCTATTTATCTGTACATGTGTCTGCCATTATAAAAATATTTCTACTACATGTTACTTGAAAACATCTAATCACTTGCATAAACAAACGAGAATAACATCTCCAATTCTGATATTCGGTTTAATTCTGCTTCCCTCTTTCATAATGATCCACTGAGATGACAAATAAGTGTTTGTGTGCATCTCCCTGGCTTAAACCTGATTTTACATAGAACTGCATAAACAATCTTCCTCCACCTACAGTTCTAATTGCTGGCTTACAATACTTATAGGGTAATTATAGGGTTTTGAACCGATTTACTTATCATATATGTTTTCCAGTAAAACAACATTTTAAATTCAGACCCATGTCATATTCTGAGGGAAAAAAAATAAAAAATAAAATAATAATATCCTATACTTTTTTCAAAAAAATTAATAACACAACTACTTGAGTTCTGCTGAAATAAACACTGAGGTTCCATTCTCTTGAACATAAGAGTTCAGATAACTAGTGAAAATGCAATGAGATCTTTTCCTCTCTGTAGAAAGAAGTTTCAGAAAATATAAACTATTAAATTCAAAATATTCTAAATAGCCGTACATTATAGTGAACTTCAAAAATTAAGAGAAACTTCCTGCAAATGTAGAATCTGTTTTATTTCTTATTTCAATTGCAAACCTTTTTGACCATGTGAAAATTAGGCTTTCTAGAAACATAAATTATAGAAGCCATATTTCTTAAGACCTTTTGATTCTTCTGATTTTGGAAATCTTCAATGTCAACTGTTTTTCAGGATTAATTAGCTGTTCACATTTGAAAGTAAAAGATACATTATCTTTGTTCAAAAGTAGCAGCTTTTCATATGTGATATTATTTTTATTCATAATTAAATAAGCACTAGTTTTTGATAAAATTTGTACAACACTAGAAACATAGCTGCGTTAGTGATTTTGCAGATGTCACTATAAATGTGGGGGGGGGGGGCTGAAAAGTTATGATAAGCACCTAGAACAAAAATGATATTACAGTAACTGACATAACCACAAGAAAGAAAAAGAACAAATTATTACAATCTGATGAAACAAAGGGATAAAGGGTTTTAAGATATGCTGTTTCTTGTGAATCAGTTGTTTTAATATCATTTTTGTTCTAGGTGAGAGAGGACTTGAAAGTATTGTTAAAGGTAGCGAAAGAAAAGAGTGACAGAGTTAAAATGGTGAGTCTGTTGCCGAAGTATGACAGAGAGGAGTTTAGAAGGAGGGCCAAAATCACAAATGACATTATGCGCAGGTTATGCAGACGGTGAGGTGTGGAATTCGTGGACGTGTGGAATGAGTTTGATGGGCGAAAGGACTTATACAAGATGGATGGCCTGCATTTGAATGGACTTGGTGTGCAGAGACAGGAAAAAGTGTTGCTGAATGAAGTGAAAATGGATGTGCAGAACCACGGAAACTAGAACTACCAAGGAGGGGGGGGAGAGTGGATATGCAAACTTCAGTGAGACAGTTGAGTGTAAAAATGTATATAATGTACCTGAGTCAGCACTAAGGACAAAAAACGGGAATGGAACATATAGAATAACGCATCAAGATAGGGGAGGGACAAAGGGATCACTGCATTTCATGTATACTAATGCCAGGAGTATTACGAACAAGGAAGAATTTTTGGCTTTGATTGGCTCTTCCTGGCCACAGGTTATTGGCATTAGTGAAACATGGCTGACGGAAGATGATATAGTTAGTGGGATAGAATGTGTAGGTTATAGTGTGTTTAGGAGGGACAGAGAGAATAAAATGGGGGGAGGGGTGTTATTGATGATAGCTGATGAACTGCAGCCAAGGAGAATTGAAGTTGTACTGCAGGATAGTGAAAGGAGCTCATTTGAGACTATTTGGTGTGAGATTGAGACTGGCCGAATAAAATATACAGTTGGGTGCTGCTATAGACCAGGTGATGGAATAGATGGTGGAGATAGTATGCATAAACAAATTGATGAAATGAGTGGAAGGAGGGTAATTATTATGGGGGATTTCAACTATGGTAACATTGATTGGAAGGAGGAGAGGACACGTGAGGAAGGAAATGGATTTTATTCAATTATTAAGGGATAACTATCTGCGACAGCATGTAATGGAAAATACTAGGGGTGTGAGAGTGCTTGACCTGGTAATAGCATCTCACAATTTGACTGTAATGAAATGACCATGTTGCCACCTATTGGTGAGGGTGATCATAAGGTCTTGACCTGGGAGGTGGCTAAAGGTGTGGAATTTTTGATTAAGACGGGGTGTATGTGGAATTACCGTGCTGGCAAGTTTGACAAGCTTAGGAGATTGCTTGGATCAGTGCCATGGCATGTATAACTGCAAGGGCTGGACGTTGATAGAGCATGGGAAGCGGTCAAGGAGCATTTACAGGAGGTTATGGCTGATTGTATACCTAGGGCCCGAATAGTAAAACAAGTAGGGGTTAAATGGATGAATAACACCATTAAGATTGAGCTGCAAAAAAAGAAACAACTGTGGAGGGAATTTAAAGAGAAAGGTGACCTGCAGGCACACGAATGGTATAAAGCGCAGGCCAGAAGGGTAACGAGTGTGTTAAAAAAAGCAAAAGCCGATTATGAAAGGAAACTAGCTATGCAAGCAAAAGAGAATCCCAAACAGTTCTTTCAATATGCTGCAAGCAAGAAAAAACTGTACATGGCAAAATAATTTTAAGGAGGTCACTGAACCAGTCGATATAGTGGAGTTACTGAGCGCGCACTTTGCAAAAGTACATCATCCAGGTAGTGACATTGAAAAAATGAAGGAACCATTAGTTTATATGGGAATTGTGATGAATGAAGTGGAGGTGAATAGTCTATTACAGAACCTTAATGTGAATACATCTGTGGGATTGGATGGTATACCGGCACGGGTCTTGCGTGAAGTGGCTAAGGAATTATCAGTGCCCTTGACCATGTTGTTTAATCCGAGTCTCGGGTCTGGTTTAGTCCTAAAGGCGTGGAAAGAGGGGAAAATAATTCCGTTGCATAAAGGAGGATCCAACACTACTGTTGCAAATTACTGACCGATCTGCATATCAGGAGTCGTTGTCAAGGTCTTGGAGAAAGTAGTCAAGGGAAAAATACAGGAATGGATTGATGAAAATGAGATACTGTACAGGGGACAGCATGGCTTTGTGAAGGGTAGATCATGCCTCAGTAACTTGCTCAAGTTTTATAACAAGGTGACGGCAGAACTGGATAAGGGAAATGGGTTTACAGTGACTGCTGGACCTGGCAAAGGCGTTTGACAGGATACCACATGGAATTCTAATCCGTAAACTACAACATATGGGAATGGATATAGGGTTGGTGAGATGGATAGGTGGGTGGTTGATGGAGAGATATCAAAGAGTAGTTTATTCAGGAGTAGAGTCCAAAAGACGGCCTGTGACTAGTGGTGTGCCGCAGGGTTCTGTTCTTGGACCACTGCTGTTTAATCTGTTTATTAACGATATAGGGAAGGATCTAAGTGGAACAGTTCATTTTTTCGCTGATGATGCAAAGTTGGGTAGGGCGATAGTGAATGCAGAAGATGTCAAAGTCTTGCAGGATGACTTAGATAGATTGGAGTTCTGGGCTAAGGAGAATGGATGTCAATTTAATGTGACAAAATGTAAGGTTATGCATTTTGGGGTGAAAAGATTAGCAGCAGTATACCACATTGGTGGAACTGTACTCCAAGAGATTGATGAGGCCAGGGACTTGGGAGTGTTGGTGGATAGGGAGATGAAGTTTAGGGGGCACATTGCAAAAGTAGCTAAATCAGCTCATCAACTCACTTGGTTGTTGAAAAATACCTTGACGAGCAGAGACAAGCAAGTTATTGTACCTCTGTACCGAGCCCTGATAAGCCCTTATCTCGACTACTGTGTCCAGATTTGGTCACCTCGGTTTCTTCTTGATGGGGAGGAGGTGGAGAGGATCCAGAGGCGAGTGACTAAGATGATAACGGGTCTATGGAATGAACCATATGAGAACAGGTTGAAGATTTGTGGGTTGCAGAAACTAGTTGATAGGCAGAAAAGGGGAGATATGATTGAGACATTCAAATTGCTAAAAGGATTCTATAGGATTAATTCAGAGGATATTTTTGAGATCAGGACTGGTGGTGGAAGAACTAGGGGACACCTATGGAAGCTGGGCAAGAGTGTGGTTAGCAGGGGTGTTAGAGCTGTGTTCTTTACTTTCAGAGTGGTAAATGAGTGGAATAAGCTGCCAGAGTCTGTTGTGGGTGCTATGACAGTGAGCGAGTTCAAGGCAAGGTATGATAGATACTGTGAGAATATTGTATAGTTGTGTGGACATGATGTTTAGGACCTCCCTCGATGAGTCTAAGGACTCCCTGGAGTAGCCCAAAATAATAATAATAACTTTTCAGACCTCCCCACTCTCGTATATTGCATATCTATGACAAGTCACTGAGACTATCATGCTAAACAGAAGTATGCACCATATATATTTCAAAAATAACTCAAACTATTCTTGAATCATTACTTATAATTTTAACCAAAACTGCATAAGTAAATGATACTTTTTTTTTTTTAGCAATTTATCTGATTCTTATATATTAAACTACAATATTATATATTGCAGTAATCTTTCTTACTTATCCCTCTTCACTCCACTGGGAGCACAGGGCATTGACCAGAGATTTCCAGCTGACAATTTTGTGCCGCTCGTCATCTGAATCTAGTTTTTTTTTTTTTTTTTCCCCAAATCTTTCCAACTCTTGCTCTGTTCCTCTCCACCAGCTCATCTTTAGTCTACTTCTCTTCCTCTTTTCTTGCAGATTCCACTCTAATGCTTGTTGGGCTTTATGTTTTTCAGGTTTTCTTAGGACAGATTCTGTCTATTTTCTTTGATTGATGCCATACATTGGTTTTTGTTTAGTTTTCTGCCATAATCCTTTGTTAGATATTTCTTCCAGCCATCTTATATGTAGAATTCTTCATAAACACATTTATTTACAAAGCTTTTCGGTTGTTTCATATTTGCTTTTGTTGTTGTCCATGTTTCTGATGCATAGAGTAAAACTGAATTAATATTTGTGTTAAATAATCTGATTTTATTTTTTAAATATATATCCTTTGATATATATTTAAAAAATATATGAACAGAGCCTGTGTAGCTCAGTGGATGTGGCGTTTGCATACCACCGCACTTGGCCGCACGAAGGAAGTCTTGGTTTCGAGTCTAGTCGGCGACTAGAGGAAATTTTTCTAAAGCCTTTTTTCGACCGGTTCCCGAGTTAGTCGATCTCTGGCACGGGCAAGCAGGTTTTTCCTCCCGGAAACTCGGGTTTTTTGTCCTGTAAACTCAAGAAAATCGACCGTAGAACCCACATTATTTCAGACATTAAATATATTGTGTTAGGGTTAGGCACCACGAGATGGCGGCACATTTGAGCCGTCTCTCTTCACTGTGTACCGCTTAATTAGTGATAGCCTTGGACCATCTGTCTCTGATTGGGTACCAGTGGAGATTGAACTGCCCACTCAGTCTCCAAAAGTTAGATAGGGCTAAATGGCCTCGCCTACTCCCGTATATACGGGAATAAAAAGGCGTTAGCTGATAGCTGATATCCTTTGATCTCCATATTTTCTCTAACACTTTAAAAATTCCCTGTGCTCTCTGCATCTTAGATTTTTTATCTCCTCTGCTCCTTCTCGTTAATTTATAATGATTTAAATCCTAGGTAATTAAAATTCTCCTCGGTTTCTAAAATTTTACTATCCAATACTATGATTTCTTTTGGTTTTTTATTTATTTTCATTTTATTTATGCTTAATCCAACAGTCAAATGCTTCTTCACTTAAGTTTTGTTTTTCCCTTCATATGTTGTGTACGTGCCAGTAAACATACATCATCTAGAAATCCATGTCATGCACCTGTTTTATTAAATTCCATTGTATTCCTTTTGTGCTTTTCATGACATTTCTCATAATCCAGTCTACAACAATAAGAAATATTACTGAGAAGATAATGTAGCAATAAGTTTTCCTAACTATGCTGATAATTTTACATGGTATGCCATAATACATTAATTTCTTTCCGTATAGGTTTTCTGTAAATGTTTTAAAAAGTTTTTTTGAAATCAACCAAATTGATATAAAGATTAGACTGTTATTCTATTGATTATTATTCTGAGTGTTGCTATTTGATTTGCAGATCATCTGTTGGCTCTGAATCCTGCTTGTGTTTCTTTTAGCTTTTTGTCTATTTCTTTCTAAGTATTATTTGTTAGCATTTTACTTGTACTTAATAATATTCCTGTCCAGTTACTGAATTCAGTTGGATTACTAATTGTAATCCAATATACCATTCATCTGACATTCTTCCTGTATCCATATTTAATTAAGAAATGGGTAGAGTATATTCATTGTATTCTATATCTGCTTTTAATAGTTCACTTCGTATACCATTTATACCAACTGCTTTTCCATTTTTACTTTAAGCATTTTTTTGTGTCTTCACTTTTTTTTTTTATGTCTATTTTTAGTATTTCTTCTTTTCTTTCTGATATTTGAATTTCTTTTTCAGGTTTTTCCCTATTCATTATCTCTTTGAAGTAATCTACCCATCTCTCTATTTTCTTTTTTATTATTGTTAATTTTATTTCATTGTTTGTCTTTAGTAACATCCCATCATCTTCTTTTCTTGCTTATCATTGTTCTTGTAATATATATTTTAGTACCACCTCTATTAGCTGCAGTTTCAGTGTCATTTAGTAGGTTTTCTATAAACTTTCTCTTATCTTTGCTTGCATTTTTTCTTAATTTCTATGTATTGCTTTATATTTCTCTTGTAATCCAATGTTCTTTTCTTGGATTATTTTTGTCTTTGATTCTTTCTTCAATTCTGAATTTTGTGTGAGATATCCATTCTTTCTATTAATCTCAGTAGAAATTAATTTAACTGGAAAGAAAAAATTAATGTGAGAGGAACCTAGTGGATGAAGTATTGAAGAAATATCATTAAATTCACACACAGCATAGTTTTTCCTTTATGAAGAATGATAGTTTTATTTTATTTTATTTTATTTCAGGAACTGTATAAGTTCTATTGTCATTTCATTATGTTTAGATATTGTTATGCAAACTTGCGGTTCATTACTGATGCAAGTTCTAAAAATTCTGAATGGTTTTTGATATTTGTCTAAGAATAAATATGTAAGATTACATAATTGTAAAAAATTTGAGAAGAAAAAAGACAAAAGCTTATGTGATAACTACCTTAATGATGTTAAATTTTTATCTTAGTATTGCAGGCATCTTCAGCACAATGGGGAATGAATGGAATACAATTAAAACACAAATAATAGAAGCATTTTAAAAAGAGCGATCATAGCTTATTAAGATGACAACTGGTCATTAAAATTCCTAATTAATTAGTAAATTGTTTGAGAGATGCAGTATCTCTCAAACAATCCCTGACCACTTTCCATGCACTACTCACATTCATTCATTGCAGCTTCTGATGTCATGGCATTGCTTGAAGCTGCCACCAAGTTTGTCATAATTGCCTCTTTCTTGATGACTGAGAATTGAGCAACCTCCCAGAACAAGAATGCATGGTCACTTACCTGAACGGAGATAGAGTTGATACTGTAATCATAGATTGATATGGTAATAGCATCAGAAGATCTAAGACTCTTGCCCCCAAGTTCCCTCCATCATGTGCTGTTTCAGGTAATTATCTCTTAGTAACTGTATAAATTCCATTTCCATCTTGCCCTGTACCTTTTCCTCTTTCCATTCTATATCCCTGTAGCTTGGCTTACACTCATTGTGCTAATTTGCTGATGCAGGACACCCACATCTTCCTGTAGAAGACAAGGTCTATAGCAGCAACCAAGAATATATTTTGTCCTATTAGCTTCTATCTCACAACAAACAGCATCAAATAAATCATGTCCCTCAGATTTGCAATCCTCCTTAAGTTCTATTTTTGTTGGTTAAAGTTCTTCAGATAAAATTAATAATATATCTCCTTCAGCCCTATTTCTTCTATCTTCTTTGAAAATATTATACCACTTACATTTCATCCCCATAACTGCATCATTCTCTGTAAACTAGGTCTCACTAATGTTGATAATTTTTGGGTAAGTTGAGCTGACCATTGCCAAAAACTCCTCTTTTTTTATTTCTGATACTTCTTGCATTTGTGTACATGCATTTCAACATCCTTTCGGATCCACAGCCGTCTTTGTATAACGTCAATACCAGCCCATTCAGATTTGAAACCTGGGAAACTGCAACCAGCTGTTCACAGTTATTTCTGCACTCACACTCATTTTCCCAGCAGTGGGCACATGCTTGATTTCATCCCTCATTATATTTCTAGTTTCCCTGATTTTGCACTTTCATCTTTCAGTGAACAACACTTTCTCCAAACACTGAACTTCAAAACCATTCAAACTTGTATATGCCTGCAGGCCATCAGGCATACACAAATCATTTCATCCATCAAATTCACTCCATACATCTATAAACTGCACAATATTCTCATCGACACATTAGCAATAATGGCCCTTCCTCTCAATTTTGTCCTATCATACAGAGGCAGCAGACTCAATTTTTTTACTTCCGTTTCGCTTCTTTCTACAACTCTTTCATATAATCTCTAATTGTATATTTCTCACCTTTTGAATAATTTGTGCCTGTCAAAACAATCAATCCTTTCACTTCTGCAAACTGACAGCTTCATTAACATCCTTGATCTTCACACCTGGGGGAAAACATGCTTTGGTCAATTTATCCCAGTTTCTTGCACTTTTATACTTTTCTAATCAACTTATTCTTTCCTTTTCATTTAGAACCACTGTAAAATTTTTTTCTAGTGTCCTTGTATTTTTCATATTTTCCTCATTTTTCTTTCTTTCTTGAATATTATTAATATTTATTGCATATTATATTAAAATGTGTCTTACAAAACTTTACATATTAAAAAAATTAAAAACTTAGCTACTCATGTTGTAAGAAAAAAGTACTCAAATTCATGCAAGCAGTGAAAGGGAAGTCTTACCACTTTGCCTAGTCTGCGTCTTCCAGCTCGAATTTCTCGTCCTGCCTTTAAAATTAAAACATTTTTTTGTAAAGGATATAAATAATATTGAAGTAATTTAAATGTAGTGCTAACTTTTATTAGAATGAGAACATATATAATTGTCATCTTTATAGCAATTACCCACAAAAACTGCTATATGGCATTCAGAAGAGTTGCTGAAATCAATACAACTAAAGGCAGCAGTACAAATTTCATTAAGTGGTCATGATTTCCCCACAATACCCCATGTTCATTTAATGGTAACAAACACTTGTCTCATTTCATTTTCATGGTAATGTTATTTTAAGAAAAGATAAGATGAACATAATAATATGAGCAACATAATAAATATTAAAAGAAAACAAAATGCATTAAGACACTTTCAAATTCTTCTTCCTTACTGCTTAAAAAGTTTCCCATTAAAGAAAGAACTGGCATTGCATTCCCAGATAGAGATGAATTCACAATGCTCTGAAGAAACTTCAAAGCATAACATTTTATATAGTTCATTATTAGCAAAACTACTATAATATCTCTTGTACAAATTCCACTGAGCATTCAGATTATTTTAAAAAAATAACAAATTGTAACTTATAAACATCTTTCAATTTTTTTCAACAAGTTTCAAGTCTTGTCTGACTTTCTCAAGCTATTCAGTCTGCATATGTTGTAAATGTTATCATGGTATACAATTATCTACATTCATAAGCAATCACCACTTTCATGATGAAGAATGACGAATTTTTTTAGTTCAAAAATATTTCATAGTTCAATAAAATTAAAAAAAATATTAGTGAAACTATTTACTTATCTAGTATCATCTATATACAAGGGACATCCAGAAAGTAAGTTCCGATGTGCTGTCAGAGAAACAAAAATATACTTACAAAAAAAAAAACTTTATTGGACATTAAAGTAGACATCTTTCACTGCTTTTCTACATAATTCCCACTATTGTTCAGGCACTTATCATAACGGGGCACCAAGAGTTGTATACCTTCGTCATAGATATTGTTATGCAAACTTGCTGTTCACTACTGATGCAAGTTCTAAAAATTCTGAATGGTTTTTGATATTTGTCTAAGAATAAATATGTAAGATTACATAACCAATGTTCTTTGACCTTGTCGTAATCTTGAAACTGCCAGCCACAAAGGAAAAATTTCAGATGTTTGAACAGGTGAAAGTAGCTTGGTGCAAGGTCAGGACTATATGGGGGATGATAAAATTTTTCCCAGCCAAAGGTGGCAAGAAGTTGTTGTGCTATGCTGGTCATGTGTGGGCAGGTGTTATCATGAATCAAAACAACGTCCCTGGTAAGCATGCCACGTCGTTTATTCTGGATCGCACGATGCAGTTTCTTAAGGGTTTTGGCAGTACATATTCGTGTTGATTGTGGAGCCTTGACCCAAGAAGTCTACCAGCAAAATTCCTTGTCTGTCCCAAAACACAGTGCACATGATTTTCCGAGTGGAAACTTCAATTTCATCTTGACTTGTGATGAGGTGTGCCTCCACTCCATGGACTATTGTTTGGATTCAGAGATTGCATGCTACACCCAAGTCTCATCCCCAGTAATGTCTGCTCAGGAAAGCATCGCCATCCTCATGGCAACGTGTCAAGAATTCCAATGCACTGCCCAGCTGATTCACTTTGTGTTGTTCTGTAAGCAACTTCAGCATCCAGTGTGCATACAATTTCCAGAGTGACGTCATAGTGAATCCCCTATTCTGCCGAATCTTGTTCAACTAAATGCACCAAATCGTCAGTCACTAAAGATCGTCACCCACTCCATTCATCATCGTGCACACCTGTCCTTCCATCATTATAAAATCTTACCCATCTTCGTACCATTGAATCACTCATTGCGTGTTCTCCATAAACCTCAATAATTTGCCGATGAATTTCAGCTGCTTTAATGTTCCTCGCATTCAAGAAATGGATAACTGACCTAATTTCACATGTGGTGGGCAATTCGATTTTCTTAGACATTATAAACACACACACTAAGAAGCATATGCATTGTGAGAATGCCTGAAAATGGCACCAAAGCCTCTCTAAGGAATCAGCAAACTCAGCACGCATGTGCACCATTGCTATCGTAGCGCTGCAGTGAAAATATTTAAAAACGGAACTTACTTTTTGGATGTCCCTCATATAATTTGTAGTAGAAAATACTTCTTACTGTGTTTGTTTTATGTCTGCAAAGTACTGGATATACACTGGTGTCCAAAACCTAAGGATGACACTATATTTCTGAAGATTACAACTGCAAATTCAGACTAAAGAGCATTTGGCATGTATAACTGACTATTTTGAGTAAAGTGGGTACACCTTCAAAATTTAAAATCGCACACAATGTGGCAGGGTAAAACAATAAAACAGGATAAAAGGGTGCACCAAGCAAATTGTGTTTGAAGGAAGCTCTTTTTTTGTGAAGGAATAAAGTTGCAAACTTGGATGATTTGTAATGTCTCAAAAACAGATGATTTCATGCAGGGAAGAATTATTGGAAAGTCTGAAGAAGGTCACAGCATTACTGATATTGCCAGAGAATTTGGAATCTTATATAGCATTGTATCAAGACTCTGGGCAGTGTTTCAAACCAATGGAATGTGTTCCACATATTTGCTTAGAGGTCACCCTTGCTCTACCATGGAACATAAAGACAGATTTTTGGTTATAAAAGCAAAACATAATCAATGCACCACAGCAGGTCTGCTTGCAAGTCAGCTCCATTCAAGCACAGGTGCACAAATATCTCAGCAATCTGTGGCAAGACGTCTGTGACATGTAGGCTTATATGTCCGAAGGACTGTAGTCTGAGTCCCTTTATCCACAACTCATCGTAGAGCATGTTTTCAGTAATATTGTATCCATAAAAATTAGACAAGACACCAATGGGTTAATGTACTCTTTACAGATGAAAGTGAAAGTTGTTTTAGTCTTTCCTCCGATTCTAGACAACACTTGATCTGGCATGAAAGTGTTCTTGAAAGGAATAGATACAGCAGTGCTGGGAAAAGTGACTATGACTGGTGAATGATATTGCAACGAAGTTCTTCAACGTTATGTTTGATTGTTCTGTGGTGCTGTAAGCAAAGAATTCATTTTTATGAATGATAATGCCACACCACACTGTAGATGAGCAGTGGAGATACTTCTGCAGACCAAGGATATTAATCAAATCAACTGGCAGCATGCTCCCCAGATCTCAATCCCATAAGCTTAAGAAGAAACTTAAATCTGTACCATGGCATAAAACATTGCAGGGTAAGGATGTTATTAGTGCATGAGATGTAGTTAAGGATCACTTAGAGGAAGTAGCATTAAATTGTATACTTAGGGTAAGGAGGATTAATCAGGTAGGAGTTAGATAAATGAGTAATATCATTAAGCACGAGCTGCAGAAGAAGAAAATGCTGTGAAGGGTATATAAAGAGAAAGGTGACCAGCAAACTCATGAAGGATACAAGGCTCAGGCAAAAAACTGACCAGCATGGTGAGGAAGGCGAAATCAGATTATAAGAAGAATACTGCCAAGCAGGCCAAAGGAAATCCTAAAGAGCTCTTTCATTATATGGCAAGTAAGAGGAAGAATGACCATGGAAGTTTAACCTTAATGAGCGATGATGGTCATGAGGAGACAGAAGCAGATAAAATAGTTGAGTTACTGAGTGACCACTATGCAAATATATATCATCCTAGTGAGGTTGCTGCTTTAATCTACGCGACAGAAACTAATGTGGGAACAGAGTTAGATGAATTGCCAGTTCTTAGGATATTGCAGAATCTCAATGTGAATACAGCTGGGGAATTAGATAGGATATCAGCTAGGGTTTGTGACTGTGCAAGAGAACTGGCAATGCCTTTGACTAGGTTTTTTAATTTAAATCTCAGCTCTGGTAGAGTTCCAAAGGAGTGGAAAGAGGGCAAAATAATTCCTTTGCATAAGGGAGGTTCTAAGACTGCAGTAGCAATTATACACCAATCGGTATCTCAGGTGTGGTGGTAAAAGTACTAGAAAAATTGGTAAAAAAGAGAAATCAAGAATGGGTAGATAAAAATATGATACTGTATGAGGGTCAACATGGCTTTGTGAAAGGTCAGTCATGCTTTAGTAATTTACTAACTTTTTTTTTTTTTATAATAGAGTAACAGCTAAGTTGGATAAAGGAAATGGCTACATGATTTTTCTGGATTTTGCAAAGGCAGGCATTTCACAGAATACCACATGGAAATCTGTTACAAAAATTAGAACAAATGTGGATGAATATGATACTGCTTAAGGGGATAAGAGAGTGGCTGCTGAATAGATATCAAAAAGTTTTATATGGAGGAGAAAAATTGAGGCAAAAACAGGTGACTAGTGATGTGCCACAAGGTTCAGGGCTGGAACTATTGTTTAATTTGTACATAAATGATACAGGAGATAACCTGAAAGCAAATATTCAGTTGTTTGCTGATGATGCAAAATCAGGTAGAGTAATAGTTAATCAAGGCAATGTAGAGTATGGGCAAAAGTTAATGAGTGTCAGTTTAATGTCGAAAAATGTAAAGTTATGCATTTTGGGATAAATAGATTACAAGCCATGTATCACATTGATGGCACTGTACTCCAGGAAATAGATGAAGCTAGAGATTTAGGGGTGCTTGTAGACAGAGAGTTAAGCTTGGCTATTAAAGAACACATAAACAAGTAGAGATAAGGAAGTTGTTATTACTCTTTATGTGGACTTGATATGCCCACATCTGGATTACTGTGCTGAAGTCTGGTCCCCTTGGCCTGTGGAATGTTCCCTATGAGGATAGATTGAGGGTGTGTAGAATGCAGAAGTTGGTTGATAGGAGAAAAAGAGGGATATGATAGAAACATTTAAGTTGTTTAATGAGTTTTATAGGGGAAATTTTTATGCAGGGGAAATGTTTCAGCACTTGGCTAAAGGGACCAGAACAAGGGGTCATCCCTGGAAGTTGAATAAAGGTATGGTTAGTAGGGATGTGAGGACTAGATTTTTTGCTTGGAGAGTTGTGTATGAGTGGAATAGGTTACTAGAGTCACTTGTAAGATCGGCTCAAGGAAAGGTATGATAGATTGTGAGAATAGATTGGGTCTCCTGCAATGAATCTTCAGACTCCATGGAGGTGCCTGTATAATAATAATAACAACAATAATAATAATAGAAAACGTTTGGGATGCAATAGGAAGAGTTATTGCTGTTTGAAATTCCCTTCCAGAATACAAACAAGACCTTATCATTGCTCTGAAGAAAGAGTGGGCCAGTTTTCCTCAAAAACTCTTGAATCACTTGGTGCTAAGCATGGTATGATGTGAGAGCTGCACTGCAGTTCAGGGTGGGCATATTCCATACATGTCTCTCTGCACGGTTTTCTGTAAGCACTGTACATTAATTCCTTAACTACGTCTTTAGGAATTTGTAACTTTTGCCAAAAAAGGTATCACAATTTAATCTATACAAAATTTATAACACATTTTTTGTTCAGTGTAATTTATTAGTATGCTGACAATAAATTTATGTCCACATTTGGCTGTAGTCATGAAAATTTTTTCATGTACAGATAAAAATTAGTTCATCCTTATCTTTTGTTTCATTTGATTGGTGCTGTCCAACAGCTAAGCATTTTCTTTGACTAAGCAAAGAAGTGAAAAACAAAAGTAAGTTATAATACTAATCATTAATATTATCCTGGACTCATTGAGGGAGGCCACAGATCATCCACACCAGCTGTCATACCTTTTCTTAAACTCCTTTACACTGGATGCCTTACTACTTCGACAGGCAAACTGATTGACTCACTCATGCTGTGAGAGAAAAATCTAGCTTCACCACACTCTCTTCTGGAGTATGCCCCCTTGAGCTTTCTCCACCTTCCATATACCGAAAAATTTCATCAGTTGATCACATATAACCCCCTTTCAGAAGTTTATAGACACTGTTTATCAGTGTCTTCTATCATATCACCTCTCTTTCTCCTGTTTATCAGTGTCTGCAGTCCACATATACTCCCAATCTGTCCTCGTAATATACAATCCATAATCCCAATATCGTTGTTCTTACTCTTCTTTGCAACCTTTTCACAGCTTCTGTATCCCCTTGAAACCCAGGAGAGGAACTTTGAGCACAGTAGTACCAGGCATTGTACAGAGGCAATATGACTTCCTTATGCTTATATGTCAATGTTCGTTTCGACACTCTGAGTTGTATTCACAATTTTTGCAACATGACATTTGAAATTGAGTTTCAAGTCTACCATAAGTTAAAGTTGCCTAACTTTATCGGTTTCTTATAGATAATCCCAACAATATAATATGCCACTGAAAATCTTATCATGCCAATGTGTATAACTTTACACTTACTTATAGTGAATTCACAGACTTATCATTTGCCTACCATTCCAGCCTGTTTAAATCATTCTTAAGTGCAGTCATTAACAAACAACTGAACATCACCTGGTCCATTCCAGTATCTTTAACATATAGATTGAACAACACTGGCCAAAGGACTGACTTGAGTTTGCCAGTCCATGTTGTTCTTTGCAAAGTATAGCTTGTCTATCCACCCATTTCTATATGCAAGTTCTTACTCAACATCTCTAAAATCTTCACCACCACCACCCGTCTAGAGATACTGATAGGTCAGTAGTTAGATGCATGGATTTTTGCACCATATCTGTACAATAAAACTATGGAAGATCTTTTCTGAGCTGAGACTCAAATTATATAAACATGTTAAGGACCTAACCAATTCGACTGAATGTTTCTTTAGCATATGTGCAGACATCCTGCCTGTCCCCACTGCAAAATTCTTATTAAGGTTATGCAACAGCTCTTGAACCTTATTCTTATGCACTTTTCTCTCTTTATCCATGTAATGGTAGCATTGTGCACCATATTACACATGAGAGTGGTCTGAAAAATTCTCAGTCTCAACCATAGATGGCAACCCTATCGGCACGATTTTTGTAAGGGATTCTATCAAGTACTTTGTTTTATACAGCTGTCTGAAGCAAAAGTGTTGTCTGTATCCCTTGAAATGGATAAAATTGAGTATCATGAGTTATAAAATTTTTGTAAAAGAAGGTTTAACGTCAAAAGGAATTCATTCAAAGTTCATAAACGTTTATGGGTACTCTTCTCCTTCATTTTCGACAATTAAGAAATGGGCTGTCAAGTTTAAACGTGACCATACCAGCCTTGAAGATGATTTACACGAAGAACGTCCAAAAAGTGTAACAATACCAGAAATCATTGATCGAGTGCGTGATATGGTATTGGATGACCACCGAGTCAAAGTATGTGAAATTGCTGAGACTATAGGCATTTCAAAAGAACGTGTAGGATATATTTTGCATGAAGAATTGCAAATGAAAAAGCTGTGCATAAGATGGGTGCCACTCTTGCTCACAGCAGATCAAAAAAGCACTTGCATGAAAATCTCTGAACAGTGTTTGGAGCATTTTTAACAAGAATAAAACTGATTTTGTGCATTGATTTATTACTATGGATGAGACTTGGATTCACCATTACACACCAGAATCCAAACAGCAGTCAAAACAGTGGACAGAAGTCAGTTGTTCAGCACCAAAGAAGACAAAGTCGGTTCCATCAGCAGGAAAGATCATGGCATTGGTGTTTTGGGATGCTAAAGGCATTTTGTTTATTATCTTAAAAAAAGTAAAACAATAACCAGCAGGGAATATTATTCCGATCTTTTAACCAGACTAGACAAAAAACCAGAAAAAGACTTGGTTTGCAGAAGAAAAAAAATCATCATTCATCAAGGCAATGCACCTGCCCACAAAGGTGCATTGCCTTGATGAATGATGATTTTTTTTCTTCTTTTTTTTCCTTTTTTCAAATGGGAAAATTAAGGGATCTGTACTATGATTTGTTGGAAACATCCACCCTATTCCCCAGATTTGGCTCCCTCTGACTTCTATCTCTTCCCAAAACTAAAATTCTTTATTGCTGGTCAGCATTTTTCTTTGAATTAAGAGGCGATTGCAGCTGTAGAGGGGTATTTTGCAGATCTTACTGAGAACCACTACAGGGATGGGATAATGGCTGGAGCATGGCTGGAATAAATGTATTAGTCTTAAGGGAGATTTATATTGAAAAATAACAATAATATTGAAATTATAAATTAGTTTTTTTTTTTATTATTATTATTAGGCCGAGAACTTTTCAGACCATCTTCATACACCTTGCTGGTAGATCTTAGCAAAATTAGCACTCATTATTTGGAACAATCTCATCTGCTTCTAACACAAAAGTACCATCTGCATTCACTAAAGTTATTCTTCTATACTAATATATATATATATATATATATATATATATATTTTTTTTTTTTTTTACTTGCAGCATAGCAACATACTTTTGTTGGGGATGCCTTTAGCTTGCACAGCCAACTGTTTTTCATATTCCAATTTAGCTTTCAGTATAATACTTAGAACTTTTTTTTTTTTGCCTGCACTTTATATATTTTGTAACTCCTCTTGCTCTTTGTTTCTAAGATATTGGTTCCACATGTTTTTTTATGGATCTCTTGCTTAATTGGATTGCATAATGATTTCATTCCCACTCTATTTGTTCTTTGAACTCTAGGGACACATTCATTGTTGATATTCTTCCAATTCAGAAACTGATGTCACTGTATTAAAAATAGCATTCTCCTGATTTTGTCATAATTCCTTATAATTTGCTGCTTCCCAGGACAGCACAACAGATTCACTGTCACCAATTGGTGGAAAAGCATTCACATTCTTAACTGAGACCCCCTTCTGACGCTATAATCAAATCTAACACTCTTTAACCTTCAGGTCCTCCTTTCACTACAGCTTAATAAATTCTCCATTCTTATCATGAGATTTCTCTTCTAAGCAATCTATGTTTGGATAATCTCTGCAATAATGGATATAATCATACCGTAGCAGAAGAATACCTGAATACTAGAATTCAAATACACTACACAAAATTAAATTTGTAGAAGTTATTTTTGGAGTATCATTTATATTTTAAGATTCTTTTTATCTCGCTCTCCCAGATAATCCAATAATTTTGAAAATTAGATTTTGCTTCAAACTTGGAAGAATAAAATATAAAGTGATAAGTCAGATTATACATATAAAAGAAATTAGTTCTATGTTTACTTACCTTGAAATATCATTTTTGTATGAAACTCGTGCAAATTTGAGCATAATACTCATAGTGAAGTACTACGAAATAAAAGTAGCATGACTTCATATATCACTTTTGCTTCACTGTGGCTTGATGTGAAATTTGGTGCTTGTCATATGGATAGCTGACATTTTTCTTATATTTGTTTTTTAAAAATAATTTTGGGTATAAATTTAAGATGTATTCAGCTTTAGGAAAATTTTGAGAACAAAGGTAAAAATAATGACTTTATGGAAGCCGTCACTTCTTGGTGCTGCTCTCGTTTGCTTTGCATCTCTAGTGATACTTTAGAGGCAACCTTTTATGTGACTTTCAACATGACCTTTGACTTGGCATTCCGGTCCCAATTGGCACTCATTTAGCATGAATTCAAGGAAACAACTGCTTTCTCTCATAATTTTATCAGAAGAAGTAATATGAAGCCACTGTAATAAGAACCTAGCTACACCTTGGAATTATGAACAATATTGAACCTGCAACAGCAACTTATATTTTAATTGCTTTGGCATATACTGAAAAGCATATTGAAGGCAAAATCATTGAAAACTAAATAAAAGGCCTAGTGGTATGATAGCTTTTTGAAAGTTTATTTTCCACTTGGTTAAACTATAATAAATTTAGTTTAATCCTTTATCCAAGTGTAAGCAAACAAAGTTTGTGCCTGAAGTATCTTCAGGACTGAGGCAACTCATAGTAAAGGTGGACCAAGCTCTCATTACTCCTTGTCTCAGTATCTCCCATAATGCAAAGCACGTCTACTTGCGGACATGTATAATGCTATGCATTAAGGAAAGGGCCACTCCCCAGACCGGTTTTGACCTTTATTGAGGTCTCGTCAGTGGGAGCCAGACCCAGAAGTGGTGATACTAAGGCAGAAGCAATGGAGAGGTCATATTTACTTATACAAGTTGCCAAAAGGTGTACCACCTTATTATTATATTAATAATTTAATAATAATAATTACAATTTTTTTTTTCAGATTGTAATTATTATTATTAATAATGATGTAATTTTTTTTATGTAGTACTATCATATCCTGTACACCCCTTGAGGGTACATGGCAGGAATTTGATGATGATGATGATGATAATAATTACTCTGGATTCAGAGAAAGATGCTGGAAGTTTATTTTCCACTTGGTTAAACTATAATAAATTTAGTTTAATAAGATGGTACACCTTTTGGCAACTCGTACAAGTAAATATGACCTCTCCATTGCTTGGATAAAGGATTAAACTAAATTTATTATGGTATGATAGCTCCTGTTGCAGAGAAGAAACAAAACTTTGAAAGCAGGAAAACAAAAAAAAAAAAGCAATTTTTCAAAATTCCAGACATAACTAAAATATCACAAAGAAATGAGCACAATCAGTTCTCTACTTGAAATAGTCTACACTCAAGAAATTGTAGCATTAAAAGAAGTCTTTCATATGCAAACAAAAAGGTAATCATAATTACCTGACATCTCCATGGAATCCAAAGACTTTTTGGAGGGAGGCACTCCATAGTACACAATTCACATCTACATTATTTAATTTACCATCTACAGTACACCAATAATATTTCTGTCTGTCAATTGCATGTGACCTGGTTGGCCGAGTGGTTAGTGTATCCGCTGTCCAGCTAAGAGGTTGCAGGTTTGAATTCCTACCATAGGCATGGATGTTTGCGATTGTCTTACTCTATATGGAAAAGGCATCTGTGACCCTACCACTTCTAGCAGAAGTCATCACTCCCAAAACCTAGTGAGGTACAAGAGTGATCATACGGCATCTACAGACATAAATGTGAAAATTTTTAAATTGCACGTGTTCTTTTGTTTTGCTAGCTTTGTGGGATGACAAATCCAAGTTCATTTAAGAAAAACCATGTTATCTCTGTATGAGATTAGCTTCAACTGAAAATGCCCACAATCCTTTCATCATTATGAGAACTGAACCGAACTCAAGTCTGTTCCAATCAAAGGGCGCAATGCCCTATCATTTTATCACCTGCACTACAGAATCCAATTACTGACATATAGACTTCCTAAAATTTAAAAATGAAAACACATAAAAAGTGCAATTCTTGTTGCATACTTTCTCTCTGTATTTTTTTAAAAGAATCTTTAAAAAAAAAAAGAAATCACTAAAATGCAAACTAAAAGAAAGGGAACATTAGTTTTCAAGCAGAACTGGCCAAATTAAAGACAAAAATAGCAACTTGCTTGCAGCTTATAACCAAACCTGGGAAAATTAAGAGATTGGTTCCAGAAAATGCTGCAAAAAATTTAAGGTCCAGAGCAGATAGCAAATAAAAGAAAGATCACTCTATACATCTAACATTTCACTTCACGACATGCAAAAAACATCAAAAATAAGTAACATTCATGGACAGACAAACCTGTATGTGAACAACACATCATGTATAGTGTCAATTACCAGCAAAAATCTAAATGAACTATAAAATATTTTCTTGTCACTTTCAATCCAGCATTATGCTGGATTGAAATTAATTTCATTCGAAAAAAGGAAAATAAATTCATGTATTTGGACCATTAATGGGTTGGTTGCAGGCAGTATACAGCCTCTCCTAGCTAAGTCAAACTTATTTTCCAGAAGCATAGCCTTTTTCCACAAAGAAGGCTCAGGCAAAGCAAGTTTTCCTACCTTAACTTTCCTAGTTAAAGGAAATGTCAACTAGACCTCTACATGGCAGATGACTTTCACTTATCAGTAAACATCAATAACAGTATGCTAATACACAAATTGAGTACACATATATATACACACATATATATATATATATATATATATATATATATATACACACATATATATATATATATATATATATATATATACACACACCTCTCTTACTCATCCTTGATTGCTTAGGGTAGCTCTCATTGCTGATTGGCTATGCAGTTTCTTTACATCATATCCAGTATTTATAGCTGTGCATTTTTGAATTTTTTTTATTTTTTTATTTTTTATTTATTTTTATTATTATAGTTTTTTGATATTTTTGGCCTTCTGGTCTCCAAACCATCATTATTGTGAACTGTCACAAAACAAATAGTCATAAACAAGGGCTACTTGCATATGACTAAAGATTATAATTTAAATTTATCATGAAATAAAACATGACAATAAATACTGTCATCATCATCAATATGGAATTATGGCTGAAGCAACTAAAGATATAAAGCCAGTATATAATACATGTATTAATTACATCTATTCCCTGAAAGTTTGGTTATATGCTGGATGAAAAACCAAATTTCTACAAGGGGAAAATTCTACTAATGTATGAAACTGGCTAACTCAAGTGAATATATGCTTTTTATTGTGAACCCCAAACATAATTACTCTGCCTAGAGCTTCATTACCTAAAAAATTACATTACAAGTCTTATATCATTAAAGGGGTAAATAAAATTTACACTAAACCAGCAATTTTCCACATTCACAGTCTTCATTTTAATTTTAATAATTAAAATAATTTTATTCAAAGTTAAATACAAATAAAGTGGAATAAATTTGTAGATTTATCTATAATTTAATATGTTAGATATTTATTATGTTAAATTATTATAAAAAAATCTTCAAACATGAGTACAGAGAAACAAGAGGAAATGGTTGATTTGTTAGCTATAATATAGTAAATAAGAAATTGTATGTGTGGGGAAGAGGAACATTATTTTGAAAAACAGCAAAATCAAGTACTATCCATTATTTCACATGTGTAAGAAGAGATAAATACCTCCCATAAAAAAACAGGTGGTGTTGTACAAATGCCACATTGACCTCTACTTCACTCTAGAAGACACTGATACCCCCCCCTCCCCACAAACACACATACATGAGATGAAAAAAAAGGTCATTCATAATTTATTTTTTCACTCATATAGTCTGTTTAATATGGGTACTGAACAAGAAAGGTTAATTTTGCAATTTTGACATATTGCAAAACCATACTACAGGCCAATGATGGCAGATAAAATGATCTGCCATCATTGGCCTGTAGTATGGTTCCCCGCATCCTCAATAGGATTAACACCCAGTCCTCCCAAAAGAGTGAATGTTTATCTTTGAACTGTGCAATGGAAATAGGAAAAAAAATAAAATAAAATCTGAAAAGATTTTTTTAGTATGTAAACATTTTTAAAGATAGACAAAAAGCCAAAACATGTGTATTATGAAATTTCAAGTTATGAGAAACACACACACACAGATTTTAATACCTATAATATAAAATTAAAGTAGTTGATTAAAAAATCTTACTCGTAACTGAAGCTTATTCAATTTCATATATTCTTGTTTTGCTGTTTCTGACATGTACTGGAAGCTGCCTTTCAAAATTGCTTCAAATCTGGGATCTGACATGTCACCAGATGTTTCAGAAAAATGCTCATCTTCCCACCATGATGATACACCAGGTATACCACATGCAGGTCCAGGTTCATGAAAAAAGTCACTCTGTTCGTCATCAGCTACAAGAATGAAAGAAATGGGAGACAGAAATAAGTTTAAAATAATGCTGGATTATCTATAGTTATCAAACATTTTTATCTGGAAGATTAATGTAAAGAGATGCCAGTGGCAAATGGGCAATATTACAGCCAGCATGACATGCCATTATGTTATACCATCATTTCTGTGTTGAGTTTTAAAAGTCAAGACAGAATACAATTTTGTTGGCTAAGTCCCAAACTGCCAGCCAATTCTCATTTGTTAAGTATTCTGATGAAATACGTAATAACAAAATGTACCACGTCCTGGTCACTGTGATGGAAGCCTTACCCTTTCTCCAAATTCCTTAGAGGCTATGTAGTGTCCCCTTATGTTGAATGCTGGAAAAAAGCTTTTAAAACTGTAAATCATTTTTAAAAGTGATTTTACATAAGTATTCCATAATTATTATGTAATGTTCCAATACCAGGCATTCCATAAAATCTACAATGCCTAATTTTTTAACACATTCACACTAGATTCCCACTGGGCTGTGTAATGTGAATCACATGAGAACTCGCTTGACTTGTTCTACATGTCCTTTCTGCATCAAGCAGATGCATTTTTTATAAAGTTTTCAATATATGTGCCATGCCAGTTAAAATTTTTTTTAGTAGATTTTAAAGATATTATTCAAGAACTATCTTAATGATGTAAAAAACATAAAATGTAAGTCTATCTGATTTTAAGTTATATATATATATATACATATATACATATACAGGGAACCCTTGTATAACACGGTAGTTAAGTTCCTATAAAATTTCATAGTGCAAAACCATGTTATATGAAATATATAACAAGGATTTATGTTATTCCAGTTTCTATCAAGAATACACCATTTTATTTATTTTTTTTTTATAACTACTGGAAACTTTTTGATTTTTTTTTATTATTTGGAATTTTTCTTGGAAATTTTTATTAAAAATAGCAATAGCACCCACAGCAAAAGTTCTAATTTTCTGTTCATTTTTCTTTCTGGTCCAGATTGCTACTTCATTTAAACTTTTTTCAAATGCATCATACCTTTTCCTCACCTTTAAGACGATACAAAATTTGTAATTTTGATTCAAGGAAGTAAAATTTCTTTTAAGCAGTGTTTAAAGCATAATTCAGGTCTGGAATTTAATTCACAATAAAGAACTTATTCCAATGCAGTTCTTAAGAACAAAGTTCAGTGATACATACCTGGAAAAATTTATAATTGATCACATAAGGACAAAAATAACCTTGCAACAACAGTACACATTAAAAGTCACAAACTGCATGAACAAATTTGCAATTTTTAATGGTTTCAAAAATGGGGATTCATGCACACAAACAAACACACACACACGTTGAAAAATTACATCCAGCATAACAGGTTTTTCCTCACTCAAAAATGCAATCTTATGCAAGGTTTGCTACAATTCAAGTACCATGTTATATATGCACAATTTGCCACAATTGTGTGTTGGCACTTGAATTGTTTGCCATAATTCAAGTATCATGTAACACACACAACTTTCCACACACCCATGGGTGGGCGGGGATTGTGTGTGTATTTTTTTTCCTTTCAAAAATTTGCATTGCAGGTATGAAAATTTGACATATGTTGGTAAGGCATTTTATTTAGCTAGATACTAGCATCAGAATAAAACTTGTATTCAGCATCAGAATACAACTTTTACCTGGTTTTGTTTGTGTCTATGAGAAGAGAGAGTGCTTTTCACTATACATGGTCATTTTCATTCTGAATGTCCCTAATTATCACTAAATATAGAACACTAACTGTCTCTGTATTATATTTAGTGATACAATAAAAACTTCTTTGTTTTGCATGCATCTGTGTAGTATGGTGTTGTGGGAGAGGGGATGTTTTTCACTATACAAGGATGTTTTCATTTCAGACTTTATTTATCATGGTTGCTACATGGGCCCCGAGCTTCCTGAACTTTTATGTGCAGGATCTCTGGAAGAAGTACAGGAAGCCTTAAAGCTGCAGCCAAGAATGGCAAGGCTGCAGGAGTAGATGGTATCCTCCCCAAGTTTCTAAAACATCTCAGCCAATGAAGTCAAACATGGCTGGCAACCCTTTTCTCAAAAATTATAACAACTGAAAAACTACCAAAACTGTGGCGGGAAGCCAAAATAATTGCTGTGCCCAAACCAGGGAAAGATCCAAATAATGTCAAAAATCTACGACCTATCTCCTTGTTTTGCTCCACCTTTCAGCTCTTTGAAAGAATGAACAAGCTGTCTTCAGGCCTGGAAGAAGTTGCTGTGATCAGGTCCTGGCCCTGACAACACAGATTGAAGCAGGCTTCCAGAAGAAACTTAAATCTCGAGTCACTTTCATTGACCTAATATCAGTAGTTTATCAGTTTGTGATTTTCTCAGTAGTAGATTTTGCTGACAACATATACCTGATAGCTTAAAAGCACCTACATATGCAAAAAAGATAACTCAAACCATGAAGCCTCTAAATGTGGCTTAAAAATAAACAGGAAAAAGACATAATGAAATTAAAAAAATAATAAAAATAACAATGATAAACTAAACAAAATCTAACTTTTAAAATAACAGAAGAATCACTGGAACAGATACACTACCCAGGATCAGTAGCAAGTATCACAGTAGGAACAGAAGAAGGTATAAAAAACAGAATACAAAAAGCTCAAAGTATCTTCAATACAATGAAAAACATATGAAAAAGTAAAGAATTAAACTTAAAATCTAAAATAAGGCTTTTCAACACTAATGTTAAAACTATTCTACTATGTGGATCAGAAACCTGGAAATTAACTAAGGAAAATACAAACAAACTACAGGTATATATAAATAAATGTCTAAGAAAAATATTGGGAATATACTGGCCAGATAAAATTTCAAACATGGCATGATGAATGATGAAAAAGAACAAACCAAACCAGTATCGCAACAGAAAAAAAAAAAAAGAAATGGATTGCACATACTATCAGAAATCCCAATAAAGGAGATAAAGCAGATGGGGAGATCCTGGAGTGAACTTAAGAGAGAGGCAGAAAACAGAGCCTGATGGAAAGCATTGATTGAGGCCCTATGCTACTGCAGGGAGTGAAGAGGATAAGTAAGTAAGTAAAAGAAATCACAGGCCACATAAAACAATATAAACACACTCAAAGAAATACATAACAAAGGAGATCATGAAAAATAACAGAAATCACAGGAAATAATACAAAAGAAATCATGGAACATTAAAAAAATCATGAGAAATATAATAAAAGAAATCATAGGACATCATATACCGATGACAAAACAAAGACTGGCAGCAATCATATATAAAGCACACAAAATAACAACACAAAAAAGTACAAATGCAAGCAATAATGAGATACAAAAGGAAAGAACTAGAAGTGTATCAAATTATAAAAATGAAAATCCAGAACTAATTGTTTAAATTTCAAAACGTTACATTATCTTAAATTAATGTCACTTATCTGAAATCTTAATAATAAACTAAATATGTGCAGTCTATCATTAATATCAAAAATAATCTGAACAACAGTTAGTCAACTTAGTCATCTATAATTACAAGGAGGAAGGAAACAGAAGTAATGATATTAGTCTGCCTGAGGTGAGGAAGAAATAGTAGACAAAGATGATGTGAATGTCACCTTCCTAAATAAACAGAGATCCAATGATGTACAACTTACATAAGTTGAGAGTATCTTCTTAGAATTGTAAATTAAAGAAATGTTGCACAATATGCAGCATTTCTTTAAAGTAAAAGTTATGAAATTTGTTTTGGAAGGCAATTCATTTTGTGTTTGAAAGACTTTTTATCTATACAATCAAAGAAATTAGAAATTTTTTATTTGGAATTTTTGAGTATTTGATCTAAATTTTCGATTTTAATTGCAAAAACTTAAAATTTTTACAGTCTGCACATATTTGCATTAGTTTAATTATGAAGATTTCAGGTAAGTTACATTAATTTAAGCTAATGTTATCTTTTGAAATTTAAACATTAATTCTAGATTTTTATGATTGATTTCATGTCTTCTATTACTGTTTTCATTTATACTTTTTTTTTTCATGTTGTCATTTTGTGTGTATACACACGCACAGGTAGTTCTCACTTAAGAATTTTTATTTTAAACTGTGCACGGTGAAGGATTAGGAGTGTGTATGGGGAATTATGCAGCATGTAATGTAACGATCAGTTAGAACAAGCCTCAGCGACGCGAGTGTGTGTTATTCATGGTTTTCTTCAGTTACACTTGATTTTTTTATTTTTAACTATAGCTCTTTCACTTTTCCAACAATGTCAAAAAGAAGCATCAGTGCAAAACCAGAAAATGAGCAAAAGAAACAAAGAAAAGCAATTACGTTAGAGAAAAAATATGAAATTATTGAGACATTTAAAGCACGTCATCTCAAAGAGACTTTTGAAATGTTAATAGAAGCAAGTGATATATCAACTTTTCTATCAGAGTTTTGAAAGAGATTCAACATTTCAGATGCAATTCGGGTAACGCAGAGCGCCTGGCATAAAGTTTCTGAAAAAACTATGAAAGAAGTATGGCATTTGTCCTCAGTTTAATGATAATTTCAAAGGCTTTGACGACCCAACAAAGATTATGAATTCTGAAACTCAAGTGATCTTAGGTATAGCTAACCAGTTGCAAATGGAAGTTTTGGAAGGTCATGTTAATGAACTGATTCAATCTCACACTATGGAACTATCACCCAATGATCTCATTGAATTAGATGAACAAGAAAGAAACAAAGAAGATAATGAATATAAAGCTCCAACTCAGTTTTTCACTTTAAAAGGCCTGGAAGAAGCATTTCAACTTCTCAAAAAAGCTCAAGCAATCTTTGAATTACAAGATTCAGACTGAACAATTTAGTAAATTTACCTGTGAAATTAATAATGCTTCTGCTTGCTATCGAGCTATTTTAAATGAAAAGAAGCAAAAGTCAACAAAGCAGATGACACTAGAGGCCTTCTTAGGGAAAAAAAAAAAAAAAAAAAAAAAAAAAAAAAAAAAAAAAAAAAAGATGCACTGAAGCTTCCTAATATTCTCCTAATACCTCAACGGCTGCTGATTCATCCAGTGATGTAGAAATGAGCTAATTTTTTTTCAAAGAATCTTTTTTAATTTAAAATTTTTCTTATGTTATTTTTTAAATATGTAAATCTTTGGCCAGTAAAGTATTTTCTTATCATTTAATATTCATTTGATATTTTATATATTCCTTCTTGCAAACGTAACTTTCGCTTTTAGTTATTTCTAAGGCAAATAAACTCACGCTTTACAAATGGTAACGAGGAACCAATTTATTCGTAAAGGCGGGAACTGCCTGTATATGGTTCCTGCCACTCCTTCATGTTCTCTTAAATGAATATATGATTTCTCACCATTCTCTTTGTTCTATTTCTCGTGATCAGCTTTTCTTAAATTTCCACCATTTCCTTTGTCTCCTGATTCTGTTAGGAAATTCACTACAGCAAAGGTTTTCAACTTTTTTGTAATAGTGAGCTTAAAATAGTATTTATTCTATGGGAATTAGACTAGGGAGTTACTTTTCTGTAGTTGATTATAGTGGCATCTGCTATAATAGAGTGCAGCTACTGAAGTAATTCACTTACTTCCAATGAAAGTATTTCTAATTACAACTATTTTATTTCCCCCCCCCCTTCTAAATGTGCCGACCATTTTCACATGGTTCATGTCTCAAATCTTGGATCCCATATATACACCTTTTAGTGATTTAAATATAAAGGATTACCCTTGGTTATTGATTCCTAAGACGTCCTGAAACAAACACATTCTCTCCCCCCCAAAACACGTGCACTGATTTGTGGTGTGTCCAACGATATATCAAAAGGAAGTGCGAGACAATTCATCCCAGTTTGGCATGAATGTGCTAAATAAAAAAATTGGTTTAACATAAGTAATCCTTAATTGTTATTTGCTTGTAATATGACAACTATACTTTATATTTTTAACACAGATTATAATCAAGGGGTGACTGTTATTCATCATCAAATTCCTGCAATGTACCCTCAAGGGGTGTACAGGATATGACAGTACTACATGAAAAAAATTACATCATTACTAACTTCCTATCTACAATTTTCCTCCAAATAAGTCTGTTACTTATCAAGACTGCAACATTATCAGATCTTATATTGATATCGTCTAAGGCACTTTGTACAATATCAATCCACCTATATCTTGGTCTTCCTCTGGGTCGTTTTCCTGCCAACCTGGCAGAGAAAACTTGTTTTGCTAATCTTTCTTTGCCCATTCTGTTTAAGCAACCACTCCACCTGAGATTAGCTCTGCTAATGCATTCCTGGATGCTGACAATGTCAAGTTCTTTCCTAATATCCTCGTTTTTAATATGATATTGCCATTAATACCATCTGTTCACGCCTATAATCTTTCTCAGCACTCCCATTTCTGAAGTCTCTAGTCTTTGGTCAAGTGTTTTACTTCTGACCCAGCTCTCAGATCCATAAGTTAAAACTGGTTTGAACACTGTCTTGTACACAGCTAATTTAGTGTTCCGACTGATTTCTCTCTTATTCCATATGAATTTATTCAATTGACTTCCCACCATACCAGCTTTGCTGATTCTGTTGTCTATTTCTATATTTAATTTACCATCTTCAGTAAAAATCGTGCCTAAATAGCTGAAATGTTTTACTTGTTCCACAGGTTCTCCATTCACAACACAGTTGACATTTTCAATGATTCTGCCTATTTTCATTGTCTTTTTATTGCTGACCTTCATACCATATCTATTACAACAGCTATTCAATTTAGTCAGAGAATCTTGCAGACTTGTAGCAGATTTGTTTAGAAGTATAACATCATCCGCATAAGACAAAGAGCTGACATTAACATCTCCAATTTGATATCATGTTTAATACCACTTTCCTTCAAATATGATCCATATAGATAATGAATAACAGAGGGGATAATGTACATCCTTGTCTCACACCAGATTTAACATTAAACCATCTTCCTGTACTTCCATCAATTCTAACTGCTGACTTACAACTCAAATAAAGACCAAGTATTGCTTGATATAATGCCCCATTGACACCATATAACTGTAGCGTATTGAATAGCTTCTCTCTTGGCACTTTGTCATATGCCTTTTCCAAATCGACAAAACTTAAATACAGATCTTTGTTATATTCCCATGATTTCTCCACTATTTGTCGTAAAGTGAAGATCTGATTCTGACAACCTCTATTTGGCCTCAATCCAGCTTTTCTTCCACAATTCTTCTCAACTGTTTCTGAAGTATACTTGCATAGATCTTGCCAGGAACACTCAGTAGGAAAATACCTCAGTAATTCTCACATTCAGTTTTATTTCCCTTTTTATATATGGGTACTATGAGAGCTCTACTCCAATCATCGGGAATTCGTCCCTCTGTCCAGGCTTTCTGAACTATGCAGTGCAGCCACTGTAAGACTTTTATACCACCATACTTCAGCATTTCTGGTCGAATATCATCTACTCCTGCCTTTCCACATTTCAAGCCTTTGATGACTTTTTCTACTTCAAGTATGGATATGTATTCCTGACTGTATGCCTGTTGATTGTCTTTTACCACTGTGCTATCACTGCTTGTTTCATTTAGCTGTTTTTCAAAGTAATTACTCCATACTTCAAGGATATCTTTTTCTCCCATTTTCATGTCACCTTTATAATATCTAACTCCTTTAACAGCACTCTTTCCTCCATTCCTAAGCTTCTTCAACAACCTCCAGAATATTTTGCCACCTTCTTGATATTTCTTTTCTAAGTTCTTGCCAAAGTACTCCCATGACTTTTGTTTAGCTAGTTTTACACAGTGTTTAGCATTCTTGCATATGTCTTTGTATTCTTTAAGAGCACAAGCTGACTTATTTGCCAGGAACTTTTGATATGTTTTCTTCTTTTCCTTTACTGCCTCTTTAACTTCCTGTGTTCACCATGGAGTTCTAGTTTTTCTATCCTTGCAGACTTCACCACATGCCTCTCTAGCTGAATCAATAAGGGCTTTCTTCAAGGCATGCCACTGAATCTACATGGTTTGATTCCTGTTCTCACACTCTTTCATTTTTCCTTCAATAATCTTTGTGTATTTTAGTCTACAGTTCACATCTGAGAGTTGCTCAACTTTTATTCGCTTTAAAACTTTCTTACATGCTATTCTTTTCAATATGAAATTCAATGATATCCTCATCACTATCAACAATAACATAGTCAATGAGACTTTTCGTATTCCTTGCCTCTTCTCTCCATGTGAATTTGTGCACATTTTTATGTTTTACCATGGTGTTGATAATAACCTGTGCATGTCCTGAGAAGAAAAATAAACAGGTATTTGCCATCATTATTAGTTTTGCTGTTTTCTCCAAATTTTCCCAAAATATTTTTTATGTCTCACAATCATTTCCTACTCTGCTATTTAGATCCCCAACAAGGACCAACTTTTCCTTTTTCATTGTGTCAGTTGCTTTTTCTAAAGCCTCAAAAATTCCTCCACTTTTACTTTAGGAGAACCTTCTGTGGGACCATAGGCACAAATAAATCTCATGGTCTAGTTGACTATTCTGATATCTGTCCACATCACGCTGCTTGATATTGCCTGCCATTCAAGAAGATTAGCCCCGTATTTAGTGTTGAATACTATGGCTACTCCTTTTCCTTGATTGTCATTGCCTGAATATAACATTTTGTATTTATTGCTCTGAAAGATCTCACCAGTTTTTGTCTTTTTTGTTTCAGTCACCCCTATTATGTCGATCTGGTACTTATCTAATTCCTCAGCTAGCTTCATTTCTTTGCCATTCAGGCTTCTTATGTTGATAGTACCGATCTTTAACTCCAGTGATGTTGAGTTGCGGTATGTGACTGTTATTAAGGTAATGAAATAATATAATAAAAAAAGTAATAAAATGTTCGGGTGTCGTTTAAATGATTTTTGGTTCTTAAACTACTTAAAATGAGCTTAGCATATTTGAAAATAAATTTAGAGAAATCAAATATTTTACAGGCACTTGAAGTCTAAAATAAGAGGATGGTGGTCTCGCTCTTGCCAATGAAAATCACTTACGAACTGAAGGCTTTCACAAACGTTCATATCAACATGGGGTTTGAATATCCTGTTAGCTGGCAAGTAGATATGCTATCTGCTTGTCCAAACTGGCTAGATAATAATAAAATAATTTCCATCTTTAAAATATAAGCAGTTAATTTTTGTTGGGCAAGTTAATATCAACAGTCATATCAACCTCCTATTTTCTATGAAATTGGCAGCGTTTTATGAGATGGTTTTCTTTTATGAAATATCATTAATTTTTTTACATAAAAAGACCTCAAACTCCATGTGACACACTTGCATTACAATTTGAATCAAGCACTTAATGAAAGAGAGCAGTTTCTTTTTTATTTCTTGTCTTACAGCTACCTCTACTTTTGTTCTAATTGAATTCAAATATCCAGCTGAATCAGTATGCTGAGAAATTGATGGGGGCAATGCAACGTATAGAGGTGGCTGCAAAGGAGGTGTTCCTCTCCATTTTAATCAACAGCGCTCAAATTTTTAGGAATCATAAACAACTGAAGAATTGTTTATATTCATTTGTTGTAATCAGTTGATCAATGCTGCTAGCAGACACATCTGCAGCATTCTGGTCCAATTTTGCTAAAAAATCTCAGGCCTTTAAAACATGTATGAAATGAAAATGACTACATTCCAAACATGGTTGAAATAAATTAAACAGTCACTTGCAATGTATTTTCTGAGGAAGAAAAGAAAAATAATAGCCTTTTATATGGGCATTTTTGCTATTCTTAAAGTACTTTAGTTCTTTCTTTCACTAATTGGATTTAATAGTTCAATCCCTCCCCCCATTCCCTGTCCTATTGCATACCTCTGCTAAATAAAAGTCAGAGCTCAAAGTTTCCTACAAATGGAATTACAGCAGGTTATATATCAGCCTTAATGACTTTTGTAGTAAGAGTGGTAATTAATTCTATCCTTATTCAATCTCTCTCTCTCTCTCTCTATCATTATGTTGCAAGTAAAAGAAAGAATAACTCTCATCAATGTGGATGACATGCAGGCAGCAGATATAGAAGAGATTGTTCAACTAATGAGTGCTCATTTTGCTGAAATGCAACAGTGAGCTAAATGCTGCTTGTCTGGAGGAAGAAACTCAGGTGTATGAGGAGGAAATACTAGAGATGTTACATAAACTGAATATTAATTGATGATAGGGACTGATGGAATATCAGCATAGATGCTAAAAGAGTGTACAGCTGAAGTGGCTATTCATTATATTGACAAGGTCATATAATTTGAGTCTCAGAACAGGGAAGATTCCACAGGAGTAGAAAGAATGTATCCCGTTGCACAAGAGTGGAACAAAGATGGATGCATCCAACTATCGACTTATCATCATCTCTGGATTGGTGAAAATTTTGGAAAAGTTGATTAGGGCTTGCATACAGAAATGAGTTCACAGAGAATCTGTACTTTGCAATAGAACAGCACAGGTTTACTAAGGGAATGTCATGTTTACATAACTTGCTTGCATTTTATAATAATGTGATGGATGAGTTAGACAAGGGGAATGAATATACCATGCTACTTTTAGACTTTGCTAAAGCTTTTGACAAAATTTAGCAGGAAAGGATGGTGCATAAGTTAGAGAATATGGAATAGGATTATAACTACTAGTTTGGATAAAAGGAAAAAGGATGGCTGACAGAGATTTCAAAAATTGGTGTATGAGGGATGAGGCTAAAAGATCTAAGGAAACAGTGGAGTAAACCAGGAATCAGTCCTTGATCCACTGTTATTCAATCTTTACATTAATGACAATGGAAAGAATTCAACAGAAATATGGCTATTTGCTTGTATTCTCTTTTGGTTAAAGGAAGGCGAGTTAGCTGGTCTCATACGGAGGTAGAGGTTTTTTTCACAAAGAAACTTGAGTTTTTTTCGTCACACAGAACAGGCAACTGGCCTCGCGAACACACATAGATCTACAGTCATAAATACATACTTAATCCTTCATTAGGAGGGCTCAACCTGCAAGGGATGGGGAGAGGGAGAAGATCCCATATGAAATAAATAAATAATCCAGTGAAATATTATATTGGTGGAATTATGTAGCTATATAAGCTATATAACTGAGAGAAGACTCCACATAGCCTTTAAAGGATGCGGAGAACTGACCAGGGCTTCTGACCTAATGTCCAATCCTCACCTTCTCATGGTGCACCCTGTTGGGTATCTATCTGGACACTGAACGAAAGAGGATGGGCTGGCAATTTGGGATTTAGCCGACCAAATTGTATTCTTATTGGCTTAAACCAAAATACAAAATGATGGTACAACATGACAAACTTTCATGCCGGCTGGGGTATCACTTGGTTATACAAGGCCCATTGTTTTTGCCAGGGAACCAGAGCGAACAGCGAAAAGTCAGCTACTGGAACAAATCCTAAAACACACCCCCAACTCAATATCACCAGAATTAAAAAGATCGGTACTATCAACATAAGAAGCCTGAATGGCAAAGAAATGGAGCTAGCTGAGGAATTAGATAAGTACCAGATCGACATAATAGGGGTGACTGAGACAAAAAAGACAAAAACTGGTGAGATCATTCTGAGCAATAAATACAAAATGTTATATTCAGGCAATAACAATTAAGGAAAAGAAGGAGTAGCCATAGTATTCAACACTAAATACGAGGCTAATCTTCTGGAATGGCAGGCAGTCTCAAGTAGAGTGATGTGGGCAAATATGAGAATAGGGAACTGGACAATGAGACTTATTTGTGCCTATGGTTCCACAGAAAGTTCTACTAAGGTAGAAGTGGAGGAATTTTTTAATGCTTTAGAGAAAGCAACTGACACAATGAAAAACGAAAAGTTGGTCCTTGTTGGGTATCTAAATAGCAGAGTAGGAAATGATTGTGAGACATACAAAAATATTTTGGGAAAATTTGGAGAAAAGAGCAAAGCTAATAATAATGGCAAATATCTGTTGGATTTCTGCTCAGGACATGGACTGGTTATTACTAACACCATGTTCCAACACAAAAATGTGCACAAATTCACATGGAGAGAAGAGGCGAGGAATAAGAAAAGTCTCATTGACTATGTTATTGTTGATAGTGATGTTTTTTCCCTGGAGCAGGACACAAGAGTGTAAGGAGGATTTGAAATTTAAAGTGATCACTATTTAGTCTTGAGCATGATAAAATTGAATTTCATATTGAAAAGAATAACATGTAAGAAAGTTTTAAAGAGAATAAAAGTTGACCAGCTCTCAGATGTGAACTGTGGACTAAAATACACAAAGATTATTGAAGAAAAAATGAAAGAGTTTGAGAACAGCAAGCAAACGTTGAAGAAAACCCTGATTAATTCAGCAAGAAAGGCATGTGGTGAGGTTGTCTGCAAGGATACAAAAATTAGAACTCCATGGTGGACACAGGAAGTTAACGAGGCAGTGAAGAAAAAGAAGAAAACATATCAAAAGTTTCTGGTAGATAAGTCAGCTTGTTCTCTTAGAGAATACAGAGACAAATGCAAGAATGCTAAACACTGTGTAAAACTAGCTAAACAAAAGTCATGGGAGTACTTTGGCAAGAATATAGAAAATAAATATCAAGAAGGCAGCAAAATATTTTGGAGGTTGTTGAAGAAGCTTAGGAATGGAGGAAAGAGTGCTATAAAAGGAGTTAGAGATGATAAAGGTGACATGAAAACGGGAGAAAAAGATATCCTTGAAGTATGGAGTAATTACTTTGAAAAACAGCTAAATGAAACAAGCAGTGATAGCACAGTGGTAAAAGACAATCAACAGGCATACAGTCAGGAATACATATCCATAAGTAAAAAAAGCCATCAAAGGCTTGAAATGTCGAAAAGGCAGCAGGAGTAGATGATATTCGACCAGAAATGCTGAAGTATGGTGGTGGTATAAAAGTCTTACGGTGGCTGCACTGCATAGTTCAGAAAGCCTGGACAGAGGGACAAATTCCTGATGATTGGAGCAGAGTTCTCATAGTACCCATATATAAAAAGGGAAATAAAACTGAATGTGAGAACTACAGAGGTATTTCCCTACTGAGTGTTCCTGGCAAGATTTATGCAAGTATACTTGAGAAACAGTTGAAAAGAATTGTGGAAGAAAAGCTGGATTCAGGCCAAATAGAGGCTGTCAGGATCAGATCTTCACTTTACAACAAATAGTGGAGAAAGCATGGGAATATAATAAAGATCTATGTTTAAGTTTTGTCGATCTGGAAAAGGCATATGACAAGGTGCCAAGAGAGAAGCTATTCAATACACTACAGTTATGTGGTGTCAATGGAACATTATATCAAGCAATACTTAGGCTTTATTTGAGTTTTAAGTCAGCAGTTAGAATTGAAGGAAGTACAGGAAGATGGTTTAATGTTAAATCTGGTGTGAGACAAGGATGTACATTAACCCCTCTGTTATTCATTATCTATATGGATCACATTATGAAGGAAAGTGGTATTAAACCTGAAACCAAAATTGGAGATGTTAATGTCAGCTCTTTGCTTTATGCAGACGATGTTATACTTCTAAATAAATCCGCTACAAGTCTGCAAGATTCTCTGACTAAATTGAATAACTGTTGCAATAGATATGGTATGAAGGTCAGCAATAAAAAGACAAAGACAATGAAAATAGGCAGAATCATTGAAAATGTTAACTGCATTGTGAATGGAGAACCTGTGGAACAAGTAAAACATTTCAGCTACTTAGGCACGATTTTTAGTGAAGATGGCAAATTAAATATGGAAACAGACAACAGAATCAACAAAGCTGATATGGTAGGAAGTCAATTGAATTAATTCATATGGAATAAGAGAGAAATTAGCCAAAACACTAAATTAGCTGTGTAGAAGACAGTGTTCAAACCAGTTTTAACTTATGGATCTGAGAGCTGGGTCAAAAGTAAAACACTTGACCAGACTAGAGACCGCAGATATGAGAGTCCTGAGAAAGATTAGGGGCATGAACAGAGGGCATCAATGGCAATATCATATTAAAAACGAGGATATTAGGAAAGAACTTGACATTGTCAGCATCCAGGAATGCATTAGCAGAGCTAAACTCAGCTGGTATGGTCACTTAAACATAATGGGAGAGGAAAGATTAGCAAAACAAGTGTTCTCTGCCAGGTTGGCAGGAAAACGACCCAGAGGAAGACCAAGATATAGGTGGATTGATATTGTACAAAGTGCCTTAGATGATAGAAATATAAGATCTGATGATACTGTTGGAGTCTTGACAAGTAACAGACTGATTTGGAGAAAAACTGTAGATAAGAAGTTAGTAATGATGTAAATTTTTCATGTACTAGTATCATATCCTGTATACCCCTGTATTGAGGGTATATGGCAGGAATTTGATGATGATGATGATGGAATTACACAGAAGAAACTGACCAACCAAGCAAGGGATCTTGGAGTTTTAGTATATAAGAAGTTGAAATTCAGGGCCATATAGCAAATACAAAGACTGCAAATACAACTCAGAGGATAATTAAAATGCTGACATATAAAGATAAGGAAGTCATTTTTGACTCTTTGCAAGGCCTCTTCATATGACTCCACTTCAACTTTTGTGCACAAATCTGATCTTGTCTCCTGGCTTCTTTAGTGATGCTGTTACAATGGAGTGAATGCAAAAGATGATATCAGAATTGTGGAATACAGATTATGAAGACATTTCAAATTTGTGAACTGTAGACATTAACAGACATTATAAAAGGGAAGATAAATGGAAGAAGAGGACAAGGAAGACGAAGAAAATCTTGGCTGGCAAATATCAGACAGTGGACTGGTATGAACTCTGAGAGACTGCTCAGAATAGCTGAGAATCGCTCAAAATTTGCCAAGGTGGTCGCCGACCTCCGATAGGAGATGGCACTCAAAGAAGAAGAAGACATTAGCAGACAGGATTAAGAGAGAGAGAGATATGACTGAGACGTACAAACCTCTGAGAAGATCATACAGGATATTGATAGATGCCAAGTCTGGGGTCTTTCCCTCAGAGGCAAAGCTGCATGCCACCGGATGGGTCCCCAGGTTGCGGATTGGGGAATGGCCACCAGAGATGGTGGCTACCTGCAAAGAGCCAATAAGCAGTACTGGAGCACACCTGAAAATATTGATGCAGTGCATGCCATGACCCTAGATGATAGACAAATACTAGCCAAAAACATTACAAAGACTCTGGGGATATCCATGGAACAAGTTGGGGAACATGCAGAAGCTCTCAGCGAAGTGGGTCCCCAAATGTTTGAATGCTGACCAAAAGCGAGAATGTGTGCTGTCATCTCAAGGAATTTTGGGTCATTTTGAAAAATCAAGTGCAAATTTTTTGGCTTGTATTGTGACTGTTGATGAAACATGGCTTCATCACTATCAACAGTCGCTGGAGTGGAGATACAAAGGTTCTCCAAGGCCAAAGAAGTTCCAAACACAAAAGTCAGCAGGGAAGGTTCTTGCCATTGTCTTTTGGGATATGGAGTGTAATCCTTACCAAGCACCTCAAAAAAGGTGAAACTGTTACAGCATCAGTTTATTCAACATATCTGAAGGAAAAACACCATGGGAAACTGAACAGAAGCATGTTGCTTTTGCAGGACAGTGCACCCGCTCACGAAACCCAACATATAATAAATAACTTGGGCTTTCAATATCTGTCTCACCCACCCTATTCGCCAGACCTGGTCCCATCTGACTATTTCTTATTCCCAAATTTAAAAAAACACTTAAAAGGAACAAAATTTACCATAGATGATGACTGGTTTGTGCAACAAGGGAAAGACTTTTTCTCAGAGGATTGCAAGTGATGCAGCAGCAATGTAACAAGTGGATAACACTTTGTGGGGAATATGTAGAATAATATGTAAGTTACACGGTTCTACCTCAATTCCTTTATAGTGAATATCACAACTTTTCAGCACACCCTCATAAAAGTGATATATAGTTTTTCCAGAAGCAGCAGACAGTTCCTTTTGATACGTTATGCAGCAAACACTGTGAACCTGAAAGTGATAAACTTTTTGTGCTCAAGGATAAGGAAGAAGTTTCCACAAGGAAAAAGGGAACTTTAAAAATTATCTTTGTAATGAAAACAGAAAAAGAACTGATATTGTAGAGAAGACATGAAAGAAGAAATCTGCTCTTTCTTAAGAAAAATTGTGCTCAAATTATCTTTTTTGCTTTTAGAGAAAAACAGGTATGAGCTAATTAGGTTTCTATGGCTACTGTTAAGAGCAGAAGAAACTGTACCTAATAAGTTTGAAGTTTGTATATTATCATAAAATCTTGTGATCTTGAAGAAAAAACAAAAAATCTTGTGGTGTTTATGTTCTTTAAGTCTAATATTAATTTACAAGCCCTTTTCTCTTTAGGAGATAAGTTTTTCTTCATGATGCAAATTTGTATGTTGTGCAAAACAAATATTTTATACATACACAGTTTTTAAGTAAATAAAGATATTATTTTTGTATTTTCTTTGACTCTCACTCAATCTTTTAACTTATCATAATAATAATATCCCAGATCCAAATCTGTGATATTAACTAAAAAAATAATGGACCACTCCAGTATATAATGACAACCAGGGACAAGACATACAAGATCATAATTAGGGTTATCAGGCAATTATTGCTATGGCATTCTGATATAAACAAACATTTTTTAAATCTCTAAAAATCATATTTTCAAAAGGTAGAATGAAGGTTTTTTTTTTAATGCAATTAGAATTTAAAATAATACTAAATGCCCTGTTTGAAGTAAGATTTTTTTTTTAATACTCAACATCTTAACAGGTATTAATAAACTTACCTTCTCTACCCTCATCATTTGTCAGAATTCCACAATCGCTCTCACTACTGCTTAGACTACTGCTACTGGCTTCCCTGAAAAACAAAAACTGAGTTCTGTATATATGAGGGGTAGTAAGTTGATATGGCAATAATTTTCAAAACTTAGTAATGAAGTGTAAGGTGATTAATTTAATAAGATGTTTGCAGCCAACTTTAAGGATCTTTATTAAGGAATATATAAGTAGCAAACCACCTTGATACTTACTTTTAGGTCACAGTGGCAAGTGAGAAAAATTTTTTTCAGCATTATTCAATTTATATACTACAAAAATATTTTTGTTTGACCTTTAAACTTCCTGACTAATTTCTCAATGTAGCTACAAACAGCTTTGTAAGCTTCAAAGCTGCTTGTAAAGATTATCAAGTAATCTGTGATAACACTCAAACATCCATAATAAAATATTCTTTTAAGTTATGATTTAAAGGTAATTTGTAATTGAAGTATTACTATTATTCACATGTGATTTTCTAACTAATATCGAAAAAAAATCTAAACTAGTATAAAGTAACATATCCTTCTTAATAACCACCAAAACTGTCAACTGATAAGAGAGAGAAAAAAAAGATACTGAAAATTGGTCAGAATGTGATGCCTTCAAACTTAGCAGATGTTGCTACACAAAGCCAAACATATGGCTAAATTATATGGATGATGTAAATGTAACATGACTTCCAAAGATACAAAGGTATCCCTTTGTATCTTTGGAAGTTTTTAATCGCCTTAACAGCAAGCGTGTTCTCTCTTTCTTCTCACATGGACATGCCAAACACACTCTTGTTAATATATTAGTGAGCCAGCATCTCCTCTATTTGAAGGAAGTACAGCAGAAAAGTGCTTTCTGCAGGCCAGCTGCAAGGTCAGATTATCTGGCAAATAATCTAGCTGTGCCTGCAAGGAGTACAAGTATAGCATTATGATGCACTTGGAGTTTCATCATCTATTTTACAAACATCCAGGGCATCAAAACCCAACTTACTATTCGTAACTTATTTAAATTAAAAGGTGTTGTGAAAGTTCCTGAACTAAATTTTAAAGATGCCATACTATTGGAATGGATGGTGATGTGATTGTTAAATGGAAGAGAATAATGAGCCATTAGGAAGGCTTGTCACTAGCATATCTAGAAAGGAGAAACAGTTACTTTCTTTTTCTATTATGAAGTTTATTTTAGGATGCTGTCTGTTAAGATGTGCTAAAAATATCAGTTGGTTGATTTATGGTTTATTGGTGCAAGGACAGCAGAAATCATATTACACCAGATCAAAGGTTACAGCAGTACACAAGATATTAATAAAGAGATAAAATAATAAATATGTATGTACAATTGTGCAATCAAAAAACTAAGCAATGCAGTATCTATATATAATTAGAATTTGAAATCAAATGTGTTTGTATAAATTAATTAGTCATGCAATTTGCTTAAGTCTGATAACATCTGCCATGGCTTGGCCAGATAAGTAAAACTTTCATTCCTCTCTTGTGTGTAGTGGTCGAACTCCACCAGAATAGAACAAATGGTGTGATGCGTGTTGCAATCTTTGCACACAGCTGGGTTATCAGCCTCAGTAAATAAGAATGTCAAAAGACGACTGTGGCCTATGCAGAGCCCAACAAGAAAATCTTCCTCTCTTCAGTTTCTAAGTTGACTCAACTGCCAATGATTAATTTCAGGCTTAATCTCATACAATTTGTTTGTCAGGGCTTCCTGCTATGATGACTGCAATTGGACAATTAGCTTTGATATTATAAACTATCTGAAGTCTGTATATAGTACTGTCAAACAGTATGTCAAAAAAGAATGAGCTGATATAGCAGCTGCATATGCAGTCCAATTTCCCTTAATTCCAATGTGGCTCAGAATCTAGCACAACCAAACATCCAAATTAAGGGTCTTCATTTTGTACAACAGTTGTAAAACCTCACTAAGCACTAGATGTGATTATACACAGGAAAGGAGATATCCTGTAAAGAACTCAATGAGTGTATAAATTATGCACAACTGCAAGCTGAATGGCATGCAACTTCGCTGTTTAATTGCTGCAATCAAGTGGGATCTGGTTGGAGATGGTAATCTCAGTCAGCACAACCAACATAAATCTTGAACCATCAGTATATATGCAAAAGAAAGAGTGGGCTGCCTCTGTGCATTTAACAATTGCAGGTAGACAGATGATGGAGTATATATGACACTTCTGCAGTTGACAAAGTGAGATGCTGTTATGTTTGGAGCAGGTGACAACATTCATGCCAATAGCTTCCATAATCTCTTTAACATGTACACTAGAAGGACAGATGGCAGTCTGGTGTGTGCGTGTGATATTAAGCCTCTCAATGTAGAGAAATCTAGTCCACATAGGATGCTCTAGAAGAGCCTATTTTTAGAGTGTAGTTAAGAGACAACTGTTGCTAAGTGATAGAACATTATACTTAAGACTTCAACTTAATATACTATACTATTATACATATAATATACATTATATACATTATACTATTTGCTTCAGCATAAAGACTGAGCAGGCCATGTGCGAAAGGCAGCAGTAATTATTTGTATACCCTGATAATGAATGAGATCCAACCACAGCAGGCTATTCTGCCTTGCAGAACCATAGACTTAAGACCCATAATCCAGCTTTGAACATATAAGCACATAATGAAGATGAAGCATATGAAGACTGATCCACACCCAATTCAATATACGATAGAATGCGAAGGAGATTCAATGCTCTCTTGCACTTTTCTCTTAGTTATGTAGTTTTCTGTCAAAGATAATTCCTAAGAACTTGACTTCTGTTGCTATTGGAATAACAGTAGTCCCATTCTTAACTCAAGATCTGGGTGAAGAGTGTATTTTCAGCAGAAGTGTATACATAAACTTTTCTGCTGAAAACCTGAACCCATTACTGAGAACCTATGGAGAGAGATGCAATCAAATTGATTGAAGTTTTCTCTCAATTTCCCTCATATTACAAGAGTAAAAGTAAATTGTGAAGTCATCAACATATAGAACATTGCCTACAGTGGGAGAAAACCTTTCAGTAACTGAGTTAACTTTGATAGCAAAAAGTGTCACACTTAAGACAGAGCCTTGGTAAACACCCTGTTCTTGATGATAAAGCTGAGATATGTACTTCCCACCTGACTTGGAAGACTCAACTAGCAAAGTTCTTAATAAATATAGGAAGGTGTCCTCTGAGGCCTAGGTTATAGAGATCTTTTAATATGCCATATCTCCAGGCTGTCATCAGCTTTTTCCATGTCAAATAACATTGTAATCCAGATGTTCTTGTTTCAGGAATGCACCTCTTATACAAGTTTCTAAATGGACCAAAATGTAAGTATTCTGTTGTATATTAAAGGAAGGAGATCCATAGAAAATAATGAAAGATGCTTATCATTTCATAATGGATGTCATCAAGACCTAATGCAATGGAGTAAGAAAATAAAAGAGCTGTTTTTTAGTACCTCCTTAACAAATTATTGTTCAGCTCGAGCCCATTCGCAGAAAAGTTTAAATTGCTGTACATATAGTGCATTTTGTAGATTTTATCCTATTAATTTCTGCCTTGGTTGCTTGATTAATTGATGATGTAAATTGGATCCAAGATTGTTTTTGACTTTGAAATTTTATATAACATGCTATGGCCTGAGCACATTTAAAAGCTATTATTTTGATGTGGTGGGGTATCTAAGAAATATACTCCATATTCTGTTGTAATCTTTTTTGGCTGCTAGTACTTTGGGTTCCACCAAGGCTTTGGATAGAGTGGAAATCAAGATGATGTTTTTGGAAGTGAGGCTGTTGTTGCCTGGACAATACAATCCGCCACATACTTTACTCCTTCAATGACAGGTGATAGGAGAGTCATTGACTGACTGTATCAGCATTAAATTTTGCAAGATGAGGAAAAAAAATTCCAATCAGCCTGGTCCATTTTCCACATGAACATCCATGAGGGAGAACATAGTTCATGTACAGACATTGTGCAAAGAACAGGTAAATGATGACTTTGGTGTACGTTCTCTTCAATATCCCATGTGAGCAGTGAAAAAATGGCAGGGGAGCAGATTGTAAGGTCTATTGCATATGGAAGAATGCAATAGACCTTAAAGAAGGTACTGACTCCATTATTAAGAAGGGAAGGTCATCATTGTTGAGCATTTACTGAATCATTCGACCTCATCCATTGATGTTGACACTTATCCCACAGTGTTGTGTCTCTTAAAGCCAACCATGAAGAGTATGGACTGAGGCAGCTGCACGATAAGGTCATCAAGATTGATTTAACTCAGCACTTGGTGGTAAATAAAATGAATATACTGTGATAAGTGAATCGCTGCTGCTTCCATAGTAGTATTAAGTTGGACATGATGGAAGGGAGTATGACTACCCACTATGATAGCTACTCCACCATGAGCAGGACCAACTGCAGTTGTCCTGATGCACAACAGTGAAATTCCTAAAGGTAGAGTTCTCGCTCAGTTTTAATGTTTCCTACAGACAGAAACAGAAAGGCTAGTGCTTCTGTAGCAAAACCCAGATTCATCGATATTTTGGTGAAACCCACGACAGTTCCACTGTAAATGTTTTCCTATTGTTTTGGCTTCCTAGGTTTAAAATGTATCCAGTGTGTCTGGACTTTGAGACCAAATAGCAAACACATTATTAACAGTTACACCACTGGTTTGAGTGTAATTATGTTTAGTGCTTGTTTTTCAAAATGCTTTATGTAGAATTTGACTAGTGTGTGTGTGTGGGGTGGGGGGAACCATAGCAGTCCCATCCAGCTGTTTATATATTTTTCCTTTTCATAAGACTAACCAGAATAAACAGTGTCTGAATACTACAGTTATATCATAGGAGAAGCGTGGCTTAATAAAGTCAAACTGTACCATTACCCTCATCTCAGTAACCATCTAAGAATATGAGCAGCTAGTGGTCAACATACATTCACAGTTCAAGTCCAAACACATCAAATCAACTTCTCATCATTCTTAATTCCATCTACCTCTGGTCTTTGAATCAGCCTTCCCAACACTGTTTTTCCCAAAGAATATCATCCCAAGTTTTCAAAAAAGTTTAAATAGGTTTCTTTTTTCTCCTTAACCATTTGCCAAGGCAAATAGGTCGGTCCTGTGACTTATCATGTGTGTGGTACCAATATAGTAAACATCCTAGAATTGCTGAAAAAGAGAGCCAAACAGATTCACTTCGGCAATGCAAAATTATTCAAATTAAGTGGATATTGAATCCAACATTATTTCAAAGCCAAATATAGAAACTATAAAAGTTTCAGCAGATCCAAGCATAAACAAACCATTCATTACAGGGGCAACTCGTAGTAAAAGTGGAGTAAGCTCTGATCGCTATCCTTAGTATTTCTCATAATGTAAAACATCTCCTAACAGACGTGTATGATGTTATACATTATGGGGGGGATGCTATCCAGACCGGTTTCGACCTTTTTTGAGGTCTCATCAGTGGGAGCCAGACCCAGATGTAAATACTCATGTTGAAGCTTCAACCTGAGTATTTACATCTGGGTCTGGGTATCCCCCCCCCCATAATGTATAACATCATACATGTCCGTTAGGAGATGTGTTTTACATTATGCGAAATACTAAGGATCAGAGCTTACTCCACCTTTACTACTAGTTGCCTGTCATGAAAGGTTTGCTTACGCTTGGATCTACCGAAACTTTTATAGTTTCTATATTCGGCATGAAACTCTTGTAGTTTCTCTATTCGGCTTTGAAATAATGTTGGATTCAATATCCACTTAATTTGAATAATCCTAGAATTAGATTTCAACCATGAAAGGTTAAAAGTAATCAAGTTCCCACTTGAATCTCAGATGTCAAATTGTGTGTTTTGGAAAACCATTGTATGAGAGTAATATAATCATACAACAAACAACATAACAGTATATCATTATTATGCACTGATATCATAGAACACAAAAAAATCCATTACCTATATCTGAGTCACGTCAGACAAAATACTTTCACATGATCTCAAATAACACACAGACCTCCTCCAAGCCATATCAAAAATTTGCTACACCTTTGCTCACCAAAAGATCCTCCTCCTCTTCATCTAAGCTAATCCTGGTGTCTACAATATCCCTTGTTCCTACAAACTAACTTCGGACAAACTGGAAGAACATTAAAAATCCTATAAAAACAATGTCCATTATCTGCACTACACATTCTGGAGTAGCAGAATAAAAACCTTCCTTTTATATACAAGACAGGCAGATATAAATCAGTTTATTTCTAGAATCTGCCAGAGCACTACAATTCTCGAAATCTTAAAAAATTCAACTGTTTCACTTAAACAAAAACCCAGGAGACCATCATATTGAGACCTCAAGCAAGATTCCATCATTACATCACACCCATAGAGGCTTCTGATTAGGACCGCAAGATACTGCATTTCACATTCGGACTGTGTTCGCCTTCCTGTTGACGTGCTTGGGTGCATGGTGCTTAGTGTATTTCTTTGTCAGTGGCGCACTCAGAGGTGGGGGGGGGGGGCAAGGGGCCCGGGCACCCCCAAAGAAAAGGAAAAAACACTAGAAAAATTTCCAAAAATCTTTTCCTAATTAAAATTCATTTTTTTTATTTATTTGTGTGCCACTTATGAATTAGCAATCACTGCAGATGCTCAGTTATAGGTCATATGCGATGTGTAGTGTGTATTCGCAAAACATCTACTCAACCCCCCCCCCCCGACCCAAAGGTTAAATCCTAAGCGCTCGGCCCCCTCCAAGATTAAATCCTGAGTGCGCCACTGTTCTTTGTGTCCATGAAGATCCCTTGGTTTTCTCCACTGAAACATCAACATTACTCATTTCATAACATTTTATGAAATGCCCCAAAAGGTGTTGATATTAAATAACAAGTTATATAATTTTCATGTAACTTAATTTAACTATTAAATAATTTTTATTTCCTTAAAAATAATTTTAAAAAAATTTAACACACACACACACAAATTTAATTTTGATGCGAGTAACTTGTGTATATCAGAATTTAAGCTAATTACGTATAACAAAAGCCTCAACACTACTATTATCAGATGTAGTACTTTAAAGAAGAATGTGTTAAGAATACAAATATTTTAAAGCATAAACTTACAGGTGAGGTTTTCCCATTCCACCATCTTCATATTCCATATAGGAATTCTGAGCAGACCAACTGGAAGAGCCATCTACATTTACCATTAAACATCCACCAATACGCAGATCACGCCTTTCGTAAGTAGCACACTCCACACTTCTTTCTCGCATGCTCCGTTTTCTTTTTCCGCAAAATCCTAAAGATTCCCCCACAAATGCTGCACCACAAACATTTTCTATATCTGCATCACAAAATCTTGACACTTTTGTTTTACCTTTAAGCGCTCTAAGACTCTTGACTCTTTTTGGTTTTTGTAAAGTACAAGGCACAACATTTGATACTTGAAGCTCAGTACTTTCTATGGGCTGAGGATCAACTGCCATTCTTTTAAACTTTCTTTTACGTCTATGTTGTCGTGAGGGATGAAAGTTTTCATTCACTGAATCAGATTCAACTAAATTTGTCGCACAGTGACGCCATGTTGTCAACTGCTGCTGTCGTGGAAGAAGGATTTCATCAGAATCACTATGAGGCTGTGAACCATTTGCTGATAATTCCATCCGAAATCTAATTCTATCATCAAGGCTTGATTCTGAATCTTCGCTCACAGCACTTGACTTAGGTAGACTACTGCCAAGAGTAATAAGGCTGCCTGTAGATTTTGATCGCCGCTTCCATGATCGTCCTTTTCTAGCTTTAGTTGGAGAGATCCTACAATAAGAAGTCTCCTCCAGAGCATTGCTCAAATCTTGAACAAGCTCATCCATATTATCATAATCGTAAGGTGTCAGTACGCGCAGGCGTTTGATTCCTTGAATAATGGTCCTTTCCATGAGGATAGGCTATAAAAGAAATTAAATAATTCAAACCTTTATCTTATTCTTAATATAAGTGCATATAAATTATTAGTAATATTTGAAAATAATTGAAATGAGAGGTATGAAGAGAAATGAAAGTAAGGAAGCACTGAGAGAGATTGGATAAGTCTAAAATGGTTAGCAGTTAGCCTAGCAGCTGTGCGCTTCGCAACCATATGCCTAGGGAAGGAGTGTCCTAGGTTCGATTCCCATCAGTGACGTGAGGAGCTGAATTCCTGGGATTTTTCATCCAGCAAAGCAGGCAAACCGGCCTTCAGAACACAATGCTACAGGACATAGGATACACCGGGGGCGTAGGGCTGACCCCCTTATCCTGTGAATGGTTTGAGGTCCAATGATTAATAAACCCTTGACATTGCAAGGTAAAAGAGGGAAAAAGGAAGATGAGATATATTAAAAATAAATAAATAAAATAAAATAACCTGATCATAGGATAACCAGGCTTATGCCAGAATATTTGGCTATCTGAACAAATAAATTCCAATACACTCTTAGAAAATTATGTCACTGTAATGAAAGGGAAAATCTTTTATGTAATAAGCACATATAGTAATCTCTCAAGTATCTGATTCTCAGATAGCCAAATACTCAGCAAACCAATCCTTCAATGAGTTAACATGTCAGTTGACTCCTGCTAACAGCACTTGGACAATGAACTAACTGTATATTCAGTTAACTGACCAACAAATTGATTTCTCCATATAACTGGATGATTCAGAAATTAATGGGTACTGATACATCTACCCTAGGAGCTGATGAAAAAAATCACGTGGTTACCCAAAATTACTACTGATCAATAGAAGTAAGCCAATGAAAAACGAAACCAACTTTTTTTAATGTTTCTGTAAGAGAAAGAAAAGTAGAAATGCACATATAAAAAAAAATTAAAATATCAAAATTATTATCCAGTAATGTCATTTCAATATAAGTTATATAATTTAAATTAATTTTATCCAAATCTTCTACAAAAAGAAAAAAAAAATGCTCTGCAAGTGCAGATGTTGAAGGAATGCATAAATAATACAGTTTAGATACCAAATGACAATGACAGTCCTTAATTACCATATATTATCCTACTTATTACCTTTTTTTTTTGCTGCAAATTATCAAGTTTTGGTGAAGCAAAACAAGGTATGCCATTGCTTAGTTTGCATGGTGTTTAAAAGTAACACAGTTTTTAACAAGTAACTTGTAGAGCTTCCAGTATATGTAAGAACTTTATCACAGTTTACATTTGACATCCTTTTTTTACCCAAGATATTTTACAAATATTGCCAGACTTTGTTCACCTTTTGACTAACTGTATTGCTTTTTTATTTACATATAACTGGTCAATAAAAAAGTTATTTATTTTATGTTTATTAAAGAAATTTAAAAAACAACAACTAAAAATACTAAAATTCAGTTATATATATATATATATATATAAAAACATTATTATTATTAAGTGCACCTCCAAGAAGTCCAAAGACTCATCAAGGGAGGGCACCACTCAACAATTCTTCGTCTCCACCACTGAAATCCACCCACTATAGTGAACTGCATCACTACAGCAACACCATCTACTGCCCACCATCACTAGTATTTTCACAAACAAACATCCATGTCTACAGCCTTTTGGCTGGAGAGTGGATACGCTAACCGCTCGGCCAACCAGGCCAGCATGGCACACTCAACATATTGGCAAGATCAAAGATTGCAACAAATTAAAGCAAGCAGTTTAAATGATTCAAGCAACCATTTTAACTACTGGTCTCCCATCTCAAGACCACAGATCTCATAAACAAAAAATGAAGCAACTGTGCCAAGTGAAACTGTGAATTTGAAAATAATTATAATAATTTATTTTTTGTCTCACCTGAAATATATAATCTTCTAACTTAAAGCGATAATAGCAAACAGCATGTTTGAAGACCTATATAACTGCTAGTAGGCTTTCGATTTGTAAAATTCTTTCACATGTTTCTTGGAATTCTGTCAAGTATGAGGTTGGTCTGAAAAGTTCTCGGCCAAACAAATTCATAATTTCAAAATGATTTTTATTTTTCAGCATAATCTCCCTTAAGGATAATACATATATTCCAACTATGCCCCAGCACCATTATCCTGTTTCTGTAGTGGTTCTCAGTAAGATCTGCAAAATATCCCTCAACAGCTGCAATCACCTCTTAATTCGAAGAAAAATGTGGACCAGCAATAAAGAGTTTTAGTTCTGGGAAGAGATAGAAGTCAAAGGGAGCCAAATCTGGGGAATAGGATGGATGTCCCAACAATTCACAGTGCAGATCCCTTAATTTTCCCATAGCCAAAACACCTTTGTGGGCAGGTGCAATGTCCTGATGAAGGATGATTTTTTTCTTCTGCAAACCAGGTCTTTTTCTCACAAATTTTTTCGTCTAGTCTGGTTAAAAAATTGGAATATTTCCTGGTTATTGTTTTACTTTTTTCAAGATAATTAATAAACAAAATGCCTTTAGCATCCCAAAACACCGATGCCATGATCTTTTCTGCTGATGGAACCGAATTTGTCTTCTTTGGTGCTGAACAACTGGCTTCTGTCCACTGTTTTGACTGCTGTTTGGATTCTGGTGTGTAATGGTGAATCCAAGTCTCATCCATAGTAATAAATTGATGCATAAAATCAGTTTTATGCTCCAAGCACTGTTCAGAAATGTTCATGCAAGTGCATTTTAGATCTGCTGTGAGCAAGTGCAGCACCTATCTTGCATAGCTTTTTTTTGCAATTCTTCATGCAAAATATATCCTACACGTTCTTTTGAAATGCCTATAGTCTCAGCAATTTCACATACTTTGACTCGGCGGTCATCCAATACCATATCACACACTTGATCAATGATTTCTGGTGTTGTTACACTTTTTGGACATCCTTCATGTAGATCATCTTCAAGGTGGTATGGCCACATTTAAACTTGGCAGCCCATTTCTTAATTGTCGAAAATGAAGGAGAAGAGTGCCCATAAACTTTTATGAACTTTGAATGAATTCCTTTTGGCATTAAACCTTCTTTTACAAAGAATTTTATAACTGCACGATACTCAATTTTATCCATTTCAAGGGATACAAACAGCACTTTTGCTTCAGACAGCTGTATAAAACAAACTACTTGAAGAATGACTTGCAATTTCACATGGATGCATATGACAGATGTACCAACTTAGAAAATAAACCTTGCCGATAGTGTTGCCATCTATGGTCAAGGCCGAGAACTTTTCAGACCACCCTCGTACTTAAAATATAGTACGTAAAAATTTCTTAAACATGTTATAAAACCCTGACTAATTTAAATCTGCTTATGCAATATTATATTGCAATGTTTATAGCAATATAATAAATAACATCACACAATGCACAAATTTAGAAACCAATATTTTATGTATAACTCATTTCAGTACTTATTACAGGCATATCCCAGTCATACAACATAATAGGTTCCAGACCACCACCATATAGCAAATCACTGCCTTCTTTCTCCATCTCCTCACTTGTAGATGTATGTAAAGGTTTAATAACATTCATTTTTAAGTAGTCATATTATTATTATTATTATTAAGAGAGATCTCCAGGGAGTCAGGAACTCATTGAGAGACACCACAACACTATTCACACAGCTATCATACCTATTCTTGAATTCATTCACGCTACTTAGACACAACATTCAATGGCAATCCAATCCATTCCAATCATGCACCACCCTATGATAGAAAAATCTAGCTCTCACTTGACAGCATTCATTCTCAACTTCCAAAGATGCTCTCCTTTCATTTCCCCACCTTCCATAAAATGAAAAATTACAACTACTAAAATTCTGTATAACCCTTTCAGAAGTTTGTAAGTCTCAATCACATCACCTCTTTTTCTCCTATTCGCTAGTGTCTGTACCTACATATTCTCAGTCCATCTTCATAATCAGTATTCCACAATACTTATATCATTTTTGACACAGTCTTTTGCATGTTCTGCAGTAGTCCAAGTGAAGTCTTATCAAGGCCTTGTAAAGAGGCAAAATGATTTCCTCATGTAAAGGTTTTCATTTCAGCACTGAAATTCTCTGAGTTGAATTTACAGTCTTTACTATCTGGCCCTTGAACTTCAACTTCCTGTGTACTAAAACTCCAAGATACCTAGCCTCATCAGTTTCTTATAGCATAATCCCACCAATATAACATGACAGTGAATATCTAACCACACCAAAGTGCATGACCTTACATTTATTAACATTGAAATGAGAGCCATTTCCATGCCCACAATTCCAGCTTCTCAAGTATGCATATCAACAGCACTCCTGATTACTCTATCTTTGCATGATCAGCAAATAGCTGTATGTCACATGTCAAATCCTTCTCAATGTCATTAATGTACAGATTAAATAACAATTGACAAAGGATGGATCCTTGAGGCACACCACTGGATATCATGAAATCTTGCAGATTCACATCCCCATATACGATTTTTTGATATCTGTCAGCCAGCCATCCTCTTTCCATGCCAATAGTTTATAATCCAATCTCATATTCTCCGATTTATGTAACAGTATTCCATGCTGTATGCTCTCAAAAAGCCTTAGCAAAATCCAAAAGTATCAAGGTGTATATATAAACCCCTGGTCTAACTCAGTGGTAACATTATTATAGAATGTGAAGAAGTTGCTAAAACATGACCTTCCCTTAGTAAATCCATACTGTTTGTTGCAAAATAGAGATTCTCTGTCAACCCATTTCTGACTGTAGCCCTAACTAACCACCCTTGTGCAATAGGATTACCATACATTTTTTCCACTCTGTGGAATCTTCCTTGTTCCAAGACTCAAATTATATAGCCTGGCCAGTTCAGCTGAACTCTCTATCTTTTAGAATCCAGACTGATATCCCATCAGTAACTATTGCAGAATTCTTATTCAGTTTGTGCAACAGCTCTAATACTTCCTCCTTATACACGAGTTTCTTCATACAGTGAAGAAGTAGCAGTGATTTCAATGTTGCATATACGAGGTTGATAGGATTTAGGAAAATGTCTACTCATCAGTTGAACAATCTCTTCTGCATCAGTCACCTGATCACAATTTACATTCATTACAGTTATTTTTTCAAATTCCTTCTTTCTTTTCCTTGTAGCATAATGATAGAATTCTTTTCGGTTGTCTTCAACTCGCAAAGTCAGTTTCTTTTCATACTCAGACTTAGCTTTCCATAAACAGCAGTTGTGACTCTTCTGGCCTGCTACTTATAATTATCATAACTGATATCTTTATGCACATGGTATTCCTTCAACATCATCTTTTTTTTCTTACGAATCTCTTGCTTAATTAGATTATACATTCATTTCACTTCTACTCTTTTCATTCTTCGAACTCTAGGGACACATTCTGATACTGCATCATTTAAGTATTTTTTTAAATACTTCACAAACATTGTCGATATCCTTCCCATTCAACAACTGATACCACAGCGCAGAACTCCGCATACTCCTCAGTTGGTCATAATTTCCTGCTTTGTAATTCAGCATGTATCCTTTTCTGAATGGAACATTCATAAACTTAGCTACTTCCCAAGTGAGTACTGCATAATCACTGTCACCAACCTGAGGCAGAATAGTTACATCTTATGAAAGCCCCCTCTGACACTATAAATCAGATCTAATACTTTGCCACATTCTGCTTGAGGAAGTTGTTTCACAACAGCTCAATAAATAATTTTTTCTTTACATGCGATTTCACAACTATCCAATTAATGTTGGGATAATTAAAGTCCCCCATTATGATTACTCTTTTCACACCCATTGTCTTTATTGGTTATACATTTCTTTGTCACTATCAACTAATCCACCAGGTCTGTAACAGCAAACCAGTATGTTTGATCTTGTTAGTCTCCACCTCACACCAGATGGCTTCAAACTCACTGCCACATGAAAAAAGTGTTACTAGTATTGCAGTCATAGGTCTCAATTCTAATTAAATTCAAGTCATCTGATATCATAATAGCAGCAACCCCCCCCTCTCCTTTCTAAAAATATTTAGAAATTGATACTAATTATTGTGCCCTTTGCACCTGATACTAATTAGGATAGTACACAAATACTCATGGCATTTGTGTACATGCATAATTAGGTACCTGCATGCGTTTTTTGTATACTCTTGTCTTGTGTAAAGATGTCTGCATGACACAATTCGACTAGTTGATGATCTCTGTTCTTATCTAGTTCCTTACTTATGCAGACATCTTTACACATGCTTGATAGGTCCAAAGGATGAACACAGAATCATTCTCTCCTCATAAGCAATTTCATAATAATAACCATTCCCATTATTAACATAGTTACCTAACACTGTCACTCTCACACGCAGATATATGACCACTGTATACATGTGGTTACATAAATAGCGCATTTGTTTACATCATTTATGCTTCAAAAAATTAAAATAACTTTTTGCAGGCATAAAAGTGAGAAATAACAAACACCACTATAAGAGTAAATGCAGCATCACATAAATGGGTATTGGTCACAAGTGAAAATCGTCATATGAGATTGTCATAAAGCAAAATGTCGTGAGGCAGGGCATTACTGTGAAGGTAAATTATTTAATTATACAATAATTCTACAACTTTGGTTTCTGCAAATTATATGAGATATTAATTCATCAAAACCATGTTCTGCACATGATTTTTTTTGCATAAGATAATGAAATTTATTTCATTATGTGTCGTGTCATTAATAATAAATATATTATTAATGCAAGTATTACATTTGGAAACAACTTCAAACTTATTTTAAAAAATCACTTACAACATTCATTTGAAGAACTTTTATTTTATAAAATATTGCTAAAAGAATTTTTTTTCAAGCATTTCTTGTCTACTAATATTAAGTCATTTTGCTATTTTTTCTATTGCCTCTTTTAAATATAAACTTAAAATTATATTATGAAGTAATTGATGAACTATAATATTATCTAAAAATAAATTATTTTTAATGCATTCTTGATGTTGCAATTGGTTCTTTAATGAACATTTCCAGTTATTGCAAAATATATAGTTCAGAAAGCAAATTATTGCTTTTCAAATATTCTTACATTTTGTTCCTCTTTTAGTATGATTAAAGAAACAGGTATCTATTGATTTATACAAAATTTTAACTAAAATAAAGAGCCGAAAGGCTTCATTTCGGTGATGCAAAATTATGTAAATCAAATGGATATTAAATCCAGCATTATTTCAAAGCTGAATGCAGAAACTATGAAAGTTTTGTACGAAAATTGACCAGAGAGCTTACAAGAATACACTTGCCGGCATTTATGAGTTTCCCTAGTGCACACCTTATAGGAGACACGAACGCTAGCCCAAGCATCCATATATTTGTCTTCTATCGGTCCATTTTGAGCTGGTTCTCCTCAGAGACCAGGCAGAACCCTTAAAGAGAGCAAAAACTCTTGTTCAGTACTAAGGAACTTGAAGTGTCGAAGAGGTGTATTTTTCGTAAGTGAACTCTCGGTCAGTGCATAAAGTATTTACTAAAATAAAGAGCTAAAAGGCTTCATTTTGGCGATGCAAAATTAGGAGGCAAATATATGGATGCTTGGGCTAGCAATCATGTCTCCTAAAAGGTTCACACTTGAGCAACTCGTAAATGCTGCAAGTGTATTCCCATAAGCTCTCTCTCTGGTCAATTTTTGCATAAAATTTTCGTAATTTCTGCATTCGGCTTTGAAATAATGCTGGATTTAATTTATATAATTTTGCTTCGCCGAAATGAAGCCTTTTGGCTCTTTATTTTAGTTAAAATTTTGTATAAATCAATAGATAATTTTTTCTTTAATCATATTAAAAGAGGAACAAAATGTAAGAATATTCGAAAAGCAATAATTTGCTTTCTGAACTATATATTTTGCAATAACTGGAAATGTTCATTAAAGAACCAATCGCAACATCAAGAATGCATTAAAAATAATTTATTTTTAGATAATATTATAAAATTACTTCATAATCATGGTCAAATGTTCAATTACTTCATAATAAAAAAAAAAAACTTTTTTTTTTCATTAGTCCATTCTTTTATCTTCATTTAAAAATTATTTCTTAATTCATTAACACTGATATGCATTCAAAAGTGTTTTGTTTATCATCTTTTTTCAAAAGTAGTATTAAATTGCTTTTTTTTTTTTTTTTTTACTATAAATTGTATATGTTATCCCATCCCATCTTTAGGAATTGGTACAATTCCTGAAAATAACCTTAGCGTAAAGATCAAAATGTAAAATTTTAATATAATTAAAGTTTTTATCTTCCCATCTCTTAATGTGGTTTTATTCTGCATCAACTCTTTCCATTCTTCTCCAGTAACTGAATTTTTTTCAGCCAAGCATAATCAATAAGCCAATTAAAAATACTTTTAAAATGTGTTTAAAATTTTTAAAACTTTTAAAAATTTTAAATCTTAAGGCACAGGCTTGCATGTTTATCTGATTTCCAGATCTATGCAACTCTCAAGGTTGCCTGGCAAACCAATACTGTCTTTTGCAATACATGTTTCTGGATCCTGTAATGTTTTGCTCAATATATTTCTTGTTGTTAATATTTAAATAATTAAAGCCACAAGAAATCAAATTATTTTCAATTTTAAAGCAATGTAATTATCATTAGATCCCATTTTAAATATGTATGTAAACTCGAAATACTGACATTAATATATGATTTTTGTCTTTTGGTTCAAAAACAGTGGGATTCGAACATTAATTCACTTAGAATTAATATTATCTTAAGTTTCCAAAAAGTTATTGACTCATCACAGGAAGCCTTTACTCACTAAAATATAATGCCTATCATACCTTGCTTTTAATACATTCAACATCAGTGCACTCACACACTTACTATGGTGACCTATTCACAATCTTCCATGCAAAAAAATCTATTCATTTTCAAGATATTATACATCCTAGTAATGACCTATTATTCTCTCACCTCTTACTATGCTATGCACTATTATTGCTACATCTGATAGATGTAGCGGTAATAGGGTTGCCAAATTTTGGAAAACCAAATATGGGACACAGGTCACCCATGTCCAGTATTTGGTTTTCGGAATATGGGACAATTTTGGCAAGTCCGAAAATATTATAGCAACAAGTTTGCTGCTGCAATCATTAGAATTAAAAGAATGATGATGCTTTATTCCATAGTTATTTTAGCAGTAATAACTTTTCTTTCATTGCTGGTATTTGGTTTTACAAAATAAGTACCAATACTTTTGGAACCGGACCTCAAAATGCTCAATTTGTGTTTCTGAGTGTTACTGTGTTGTGTAATATCCGATTGTCTCCCATGTGCAATACTAAACATTCGTCTACAGATTTTGCATTAACTTTGTCATTATGTTTTCCTTTTGCAATAAAATTCCATTCTTTCGAATAATCATCTTTAAAAATGCACTTTTGTTTTGGCATTGTTAAGGGCTTAAGGAAAGAAACAAGATTTAATTTACCTTTGTATAATTAATAAAGAAAATTAATTTACCTTTAATTATATATTTTATGTATTAACCAAATATAGTACATTCGAAAAAGGCGAGATATTATTTTTTAATAATTATTAAAATAACATACTCATTCTGTACCGATACCGCACCACACAATGTCCAAATAAGAACTGTTTGAAAATAAGAAAATGCACTATATCTGTACAGAATTATAAATAAAATGCTTATACTAAATAAAAAGTGACCAATGAAAGGGATCATCACTGTCATAAACTGTAAACAATTAATTTTCTCGAATTGTCAGTTTTTATGGCTTACGAATCAATTTAAGTTGGATTATTGGAAAAGAATATCGAAAATTGTCTATGCTGCTTGACTGCACAACGAAAAACTTCGCCGACCATAGGAATATTTTCTAAGCCTTTTCTCAACCAGTTCCTGAGTTAGTCGATCTCTGGCATCGGCAAGCGGGTTTTTTCTCCTGGAAACTCAGGTTCTTCGTCCTGTAAACTCAAGAAAGCAACCACCAAACACACACACACTGTTTTCAGACATTATAAATATTGTATTAGGGTTAGGGACCACAAGATGGCTGCATTTGTTAGCCGCCTTCTTCATTGCATACCAATTAATTAGTGATAGCCTTGGGCCAGTTATCTCTGATTGGCTACCAGTGGAGATTGAACTGCCCACTCAGTTTCCAAAAGTTAGATAGGACTAAAATGGCCTTGCCTAATCCCTATGAGGGAACAAAAAGGCATTAGCTGATTTTTTTTTTTTTTTAAATGAACGGACCTTTCATGGTAACTGTATGTGATATTCTAGCAATTGTTCATAAATTTTGATTTATGTTTTGTTATTAAAATGTACAAATCTAAATATAAATGTGATATTTTTCATGTGACTTCTGAAAATCAAATAATTCTGCTATTTTATTTTAGATAAAATCAGAATTCCTAAATTTGATCCAAAATGTCCACTTAGCTGAAAAGTATGTTAATGTTAAACACAAACTTTTTTTTTTTTTGCTGATTCTTGCTTTTGATCTCTTTTTTTTTCCCCCTACTGTAATAATGTATATTTAACATTTGAATATTTAAGTCTACAGTTCATAATAATTCTTTTTAATATTTGACACCTGACAGTTGTCAAATTTTTGATTCGTTTTAAAACTTTAGCATACAATTTTTTTTTAATGCAATTTTCATTTCTTATCATTCCCAATACTAGGTGGTGATCATTTAATATTTCAAATCCTCTATACACTTATCTTTAACTAAAATGAAGACATCACTCAATAATAACAATCAAAAAGGTATTTTCTTGTTGTGTGTGTGTGTGTTTTTTTACTTCACAAACGTTTTGTTAGATCTCCTGAATGAAGAACTTGGAAAATGAAACTATTCATTCAGGATTTTACATGTTTATTATAAAAGCTGTAGGAGAAACTTGCACTCCAGCAGAAAATAAAAGAAATTACTAAGCGTGTGTAAGAATATATGTTCCCTTCATGTAAATTATTATGATTTAATGTTGTCTGTTCAAAATTGTTAAGTAGAGAATTTGTGTGTAAATATTACTTTCAATAAGACAATTTTGTATACAGTAAGTCACCGAGTAAGTTGTAAGCAGTAGTCCAAAGGTCGTGTGCGAGCCGTGCAGGTTGAGCGTAGGGCCCAAGGCAGTGGCATACGCAGAAGGTAATTTTAGTTTGCTTTCCGGGAAAAGAGTACTCCTAGAGCAGAAGGTGAGTAGGAATCAACCTAGGGGCAATATCGAAAGGTGCCATGTGAATAAATAGAAGGAAAAAGGGGACGCAGAAAGTAGGAATAAAAGGCGATGCGTGCCGGTTTTCAGGACTTTTTTATGCCTGGGATTTTGGTCTTTTCTGGTCGAGATGGACATGAGACAGGTCAGCGATGTTGGACAGCGAGCCTATTCCTAAAGATGTTTGATAGATTTCTGACGGAGCTGAGCATGAGATGTCGGTATCAGCAGTGATGAGCCTTTGCTAAACGTCCTATCGGAGAGGAATGGAGAACATTTCCTTAGAAGCGGCAGCAGATACGAGTATGTCCAGCAGACAATCAAGGACAACGCAGAAACACCATCATGCGCGAAGTACAGCCTAATCAGACTCAGTACGTGGACACGATGGAAGTATAGTCGTGTTTAACAAAAAGGCAGACAGATCTGACAGACCTGATTTCTGGCATAGTGATGGTAAAGTACAGTATTTTGTTATATGTTATTCAGTTGCATTAGAGGAAGGAAAGTAATTGTGTAATGATTGAATTTGGACAGTTTACTAGAGAACTCTAAGTGATTATTCTGATTTGTAATAGTTGGTGTCCATCAGATAAATTGTCTTGGAACGAATGAGTGCGAGAGAATTCAATATATGAGACAAGTGTAGCAGACAGAATCTGATTGGAATTTCTTTAACGTAAAATCCGAGTATATAATGAGAAACTTATGGAAGAGAATTATTGCTTGTATAGCACTGTGCTTATTTCCTTTGTCTAGTATTGTTTAGTATGACTTTAGAATTAACTTAGTATGAATTGATTTTGCATGACCTTGAGTCCACTAAATGTGTGATATATTGTAGTTGTATGTGTCTTAAGATTCAAATAAACATGTTTTGTTTTTATACCTGAGTTTTGCCTGTATCTGAGAATCAAACTACCACTCATAAAATTAGAACCTAAGCGGGAGGGAATTGAAAGTTTATAGAGTTAGATTAGAGGTCACGACTACTAGTTGAAATCTATTTGTCCGTAGTAAAGAGTTTTGTTAATGAGCATATGCATGAAATTCTGGGTCTGAATAAGAGTCCCTTCTATTATAGGATATTGGCTGGCGCAGCTTAAAGATATAAATTTGTCAATATCCGAAAAGGAGACAGCCCCAAATAGATAATTCTTAGGTCCGATTGTAGAATAGAAAAATAGTGATAAAAGGAGTAATAAAAGTAAAATATAGGGGAAAGCAACGATGTAACAGTTTGTTATTATTATTTATTTAATTTTTTTTGGAACAGAGTGTTAGCAATGAATGTGTACTGAGTAGAAATCAAGACATCACTTGCCATTATCATTAGCCTGCTCTCAAAGGGGATAAGCAGTTAGTCGCATCTTAAACCACTAATAACAGCCAAGTCATGGCTAGAGATTATTTTATTAGTGTGTGTGTGATGTAATGCTATAATGGCCAAGCCCATACACACAGGCATAGAACCATCTTATTACATGAACATATTTTCATTTATCATAATAAATGAAAATAGTACTACCAGAATTACCTGTTTAATTTTAATGTCTTTATTTGTAAAATTTTTGGATAAGTTTCATAGCCATTGTCAATAAAATTATAGAAAAATACACAAAAAGAGAATTCAATTGAAAACACACTTGATATTATGTGCACTATCAGCTGCAAGAGAATAGCTTCATCTGCATTAATAGACATCCAAAATAAATTACAATCAAATAATTTAGTTAATAAATTTTTAAATATAAACAAAAAAAAATTAATTACAGTTAAGGAACACATGAATGGTGAGTATTGGGTTGAATGTATGCTTCAGAGCTTTCTTTGTAATCTTTCCAGAAGGAAATAACTTTTGTGTAACATTTCATTTTGTTCCACTGAATCCTGTGTTTTGTAGATAATGCATGCTTGCCAAACCAGATTTGTTGGATTCTTTAAGTGAAATGTATTCCTGGTATTCTTCAAGATGAATTTGTGCAGAATGACTAGTTTGTCCATAATAACATGGAGCAGGGGGTTCTGTAAACTACAGAATAAGAAAGAGGAGGATATTTGTCTTTAGGTTAGATAAGGAGGGTATTACATTTGCAAACTGGACAGAAAGTGACTTGCAAGTTAATCTTGCTATTTTTTTCGGAAAGTTCTTTAGCATATGGAATACAAATTCTGGTAATTTCTTCTTGAGGAGGGTTAGGAAGATGGCCATAATTATTATTTTTTCTATAGTTTTTGGATTATAACCATTAACGATAAAGGTAATTCTGATAATAAAGAGATCTTTGTTTAGAAGAGAATCTGTAGAACATATTTGATGAGCTCTGTTGACTAAATATTTAACTGCACCATATTTCTTACAAGGATGATGATGTGATTTATAATCACCGTATTTACCAGTTGGTTTTCCATACACTGAGAAGACTACCATTTGGTTGACATAGAATGAGAACAACCAGAAAAGGAAGGCAAATATTATATTCTACTTCCAGGGTAAATTTGATTCTTGGGTTTATTGAATGAATTTTTTTCAAGAAATTCATAAAGACTGGACAAGGAGGAGTTCCATACAGCAAACACATCATCAACGTATCAGTACCAAATTAATGGTGTAGGTGAAAAAACACCCAGAATATGTTGTTCGAAATGTTCCATAAAATAATTAGCTACAGTTAGGGAAAGGATACCTCATAGCTATTCCCTCTATCTGTTTATACAATTTGTTCTTGCATCTAAAGTATCCTGAATTAATGAAAAAGTCAAATAATTTTACAATATCAGGAGGAGTCTTTATGAAGCAATTCAATTGTGTATGTCAGAGGGATATTTGTAAAGAGTGAGATTACAAACTTACTAGAAGATCTGTGTTACAAGAATAATCCCGAAATTTTATGCTTAAAATCTATTGAATTTTTTTTATGAAGGAAACAGAATTTCCAGTAAACATATGTTTCATTAATCTTTCCAGAAGGAAATATTTGTGTAAAATGAAATGTTACTTTTGTGTAACATTTTGTTTTGTTCCACTGAATCCCATTAGATTAGATAGGTATTTTGAGACTTTATACGTAGGAGATCCTATGCAGTTCACAGTAGGTCTTAACAGCACATTTTCTTAATGCAATATAGGAAGACCATACAGTCTTGGAGCAAAAGCATGAACTTTTAGTCTTTTTTACAGATATAGTTTACTTATAGATTATTTTTAAAGAAAAGTCATGAGGAAGAGGCAAAAAATGGGAATTTTTAGAGATTCATCACCATCATTTTTTCAAAATGTGATAATTTCATTAAAATGGCTCACTATACTTTTAAGGAACTATTTTAGATATTTGTTTTTTTTAACATGTAATAAATGAATTTCTTTACCATTATTAACAGGAAATACCAAAATAGCTTAGTCCAAAAGAGGTTAATGCTTGAGTATATTTTATTTCACAATTATTAGGGACCAAATCAAGATTTTATGTTTTAGCGTTAGTCAATAACTTATTAATAGTGTTATGCACAACCAACTATTTGTCAAACTTGAACAGTTGGCAAATAGTTTTGCCAACTATTACAGTTTGACAAATTGATGACCATATTTTTTCATCTTGTTATATGCTAATTTATGAAAATAGTGTTTTGTCTAGATTATGAAATCCCAATTGAATTTCCTTTTTTTGAATTCCACTAAACAAGCAGTAACATGCCAAGATATTGCTAGTTTTGCCAACTATTACAGTTTGACAAACTGATGACCATATTTTTTCATCTTGTTATATGCTAATTTATGAAAATAGTGTTTTGTCTAGATTATGAAATCCCAATTGAATTTTCTTTTTTTGAATTCCACTAAAAAAGCAGTAACATGCCAAGAGCTATGAAATGTCAAGATATTGCTATTAGCAATGTCCAGATGTAAATTATATATTACTCACCAGAACATCAGATAATCCTCATTACCCTCTCAACAATCTTCAGCTTTCCTCAGATGTCAGCTCTTTTCTTGGTAACTCAGGCATCCAAATTTTCCTTTTCTATAGGACAGAGCTCCAAAAATCCACTTGCCATGGGCAAGTTATCAGAGACAAGTAGTGAGTAAATTTTCAGCATTGTTCTAAATGCATTCAAAATGTACTGCCTCATTTTCTTTGCAGAATTTGAATTTTTTTTTTTTTTCATTTTAGCTTCTAATAAATGTAAGAAGTTCTATTCTTAACCAGAAGATAATATCTTATATAATTAATTTAAGCTTTTATTTATTTAGCATATGGGGAAAATATAAGAAATTATTGAGCAAAACTATATACAGACTGACAGTTCAGTTAACCAGCCGATGGCAATGTGGAATAAATGCAAGTTCCTGAGGCCTCCAGGAAAGGAGTGTATGGGACAATCATCAGTGATATGATGCATAGTCAGCACAGCACCACACATGGTGACTGTAATAATGTAATTAGTGATGTAATAAGTGAGCACTTATTAGAGTTCTTCTTTTGATAACTTAGGCCTCATCCAAATTTAATAAGCTAATTCTTTTATAGACCTCTGCCAAAAGTTAATTTGCATGAAGATCTCAAAGATATGCCTTGCTGCTGTTTCTGAAATATGAAGTAATTCCAACCGATGACAACAGGCAGTACTATATCTCTCTGCATCCACAGATTAATTTTGAAATAAATAAATAGTTAAATGTTCTTAAACATTTTATTTTGTATAAGTTACAAGTTATCACTATTCTTACAAAGATCAGAGATACCCATTAAACAAATATATATTTATCTATGACCAAAATTTAGCATATACATGTATACATATTTAGGAATCAAGTCTTCTTAAAGTTTAAGGAGACTGGTTTTTGCCTGTTTTACTGCCAACTGTAATACAAAATAAGATAAATTTATATTCTTATTTTCCCAACACCCTTTTAATCCTAAAGTAGGTATACATTTGTAATGTATTAGCATAAGCATATTTTCACAATTCACAACATGAATTAGCTTGTGGTAATTATATACCTGAACATTTTACATAATGAAATGGCTTTTATTAATAGTGCTATTTAAGAAACAATTATCTTGCAAAGATGAGCCAGAGACCATTCGGGTCATATTATTGATATGACATGAAAAGATGGTCTGGCTCCATTGCCAGTGACTATCTTCAGTATTTTTATAAAATTTATTATTTGTCTTTTCTATTGAATTATTTTTTATGGATAATTTATCATATAGCTGAAGCTACATAACCATTATATAACTTCAGCCTTCAATATGAATGACAAATGAAAGGAAATGTAAATTGCACTTTTTTGTTTTATGAAACAGTCCAAAGCTGAAGATGAGGGTAAGGAACCAGAAAGTATTAAAACACCGGAGAAAATAGTTATGCTATCAACTAAAAACAATGTGCTTTCCAAGACAAATGGCTCAAGGAATTCAATGAGCCAGTCTGGTTGGCCAAGTGGATAGCACACCTGCTCTCCAACCAACAGGTCATAGCTTTCTGAGACCATTTTAAATTGGAGACATTTTGCATTTCATGAGAAATTCAATTTTTACCAAAAATGCTGTGACATAGACTTTAGCAAAAATCATCTGGGCAATGCACACCTCTAGCTATTTTCCAAAAAAAAAAAGTGAATTTTAAAATATTTAGACACTTGAAGCACATTTTTTTAATATAGCCTATTATAAAGCTAAGTTCAATAAACCATTTAACTTCAAAAACTTTATTAGCTAAGTAGTAGATATCAAAGTGACATGAAAGGTAAACAATTTGTAAGTCACTGATGAGGTCGTTAAATAAAAATGAGTAAAGGAAATTAGACTCTAGTAGCGGTCTGATTCTATATATTTCAAATGGGGAGAAACTCAATTTTATGAAATGCATAGATAAAATTCAGAACAGACATCTGTTTACCTAATTCCTCTCCAAAGCTCAGTTGTAATATACTTTGATAGATAAGACAGTGGAGTGAACACACTTTTTTTTTTTTTGCAAGAATACTGGTAACTGGTTTGCAGTTACCAGTATTCTGGATAACTGGGAGGGGGGGAATAATAAACTAGTGGCAAAATTAAAGAGAAACATGCCAGATCTTACAAATTACTGCACATAATTTGAACTGCTATTTTAAATTCTATCAATTATGTTCCCTTTGCTGCTTAAATTGAAATGGAGGCACACACACACACACACACATAATTATTATTATTACACCCTCCATGGAGTCGACAGACTCATCATGGGAGGTTCATTCAATTGACAACATATTTATCATATAAATCTTAAATTCCTTAACAGTCTTTGTTAACAACACATTCTGGTAATGCATTCCATTCCTTGACAATTCTCTATGTAAAAAAAGCTACTCCTCACACCCTTCTTCACCACACTTTTACATAACTGTCAGGAATGACCCCTGGATCTTTTCCTCTCACCTTCTACTCTTTTTATAATCCCCTCTGGATTAATCTGATAAAATTGCCTCACTAATTTAAATGTCTCAATCATATCACCTCTCTTCCTCCTATCCATCAAACTCAGCAATCCACATTTCTTCAACTTCTCTCCATAGCCAGCATTCCAAACTATTATCTTAGTCACTTGTCTCTGGACCCTCTCCAATGTCTCCACATCACATTGAAAACCAGGTGACCAGATCTGAGCACAATAGTCCAAGTGTGGTCTGATCAGTGCCACCACCACCACCACTTCCTTATCCTTGCATGTCAGAGTACTTCTTATCATAGCAGCACTACGATTTGCAGCCTTTGCAACACTAGCAATGTACTCTCTAAACTTCAATCTACTGTCAACCATCACTACTAAATCTCTAATCTCATCCACTTCCTGCCCTGCAGTACAGCACCATCGATATAGTACACAGCCTTATATTTCTGCAATCCAAAATGCAACACCTTACACTTATTGATATTAAAACTACAACACCACTCTTTTATCAAAGTAAAAAGTCTATTCAAATCTTTCTGAAAGGGATTCAGCATCAGCAGTGCTACTTATAATTCTTCCCAACTTTGCATCATCAGCAAATAACTGAAGATCCCCAGTCAGTCTCCACATGATATATCGTTTACAAACAAGTTAAACAGCAGGGGCACAAGAACAGAACCATGGGGCACCCCACTGGTTACCCCCTTTTTTTTTTTGAGACACTGCTCCATCATACACAACCTGCTGGTATCCTTCAGAGAGCAAATCTCTGATTCATCTTACCAATATACTATTTATTTCCATCCTCTGCAGCTTGTAAACCAACTTATCATGTGGTAATCTATCAAATGCCTTGGCAAAGTCTAAGAATATCACTGTATATGATTCTCCCTTATCTAACATACTTATCACCTTATAATAAAATGCAAGTAAATTACTAAAACAAGACCTTTCCTTTACAAATCCATGCTGACCATCATAAAGAATGCTATGTCCATCAACCCAATTCTGTAATCTATTCCTTACCAATCTCTCCAGCACCTTGACCACAATCGCAGTTATACAGATTGGCCTATAGTTGAAGACTTCTGTTTTAGAACCATGCTTGTGGAGTGGTATTATTTTTCCTTCTTTCCACTCCTTAGTTCGACCACAGATGAAAGAACCTTCAACACTTCAAAAGAAGGCGAATCCATTCCGATAATAGGGTAATCCATCCATCTTGTGAGATGATTTTGTTTATTATTACAGGTCAGAAAATTATCTTTTCTTTTATGAGCATTCCAATTTTTAAAATGTAACGATTTTGCTTGTATAACAGTTGGAAAGCACATGATTTTGTGTGTTGGTGAAGAATCCCTTAATCCTTTCTCCCCTTCAACATGAATTGACTCTTCTTGGCACTCTGCGAGCTACAGTTCTCTCAACTGTAGAGAGACTATACACACACCTTTCACCACAACTCATACAATGGGACAGCAAAAATTTCTTGTGACCAGTAGATTTAAGTGGGAATTCTGGAAGCTACTATATGATGATCTTCCATTAAGCTATTTCTGCCTTCATACCATTTGGCACCATAATGGTGCCAAGATGGATAACCACATGTAATTTCTACTCTTCCTTCTCATATCTGATCAGGATTTAAATCCTATCTGGATGCAAGGAATCCTTATAAGGTATTTCATTCAAAGGCGAGTTGGCCAGTTTCATAGAAAGGCAGCATAATTTTTATTCCCAGAAAAACTTGGATTATTCATACAGCAAACTGATTTAAGAACACATGCAATTAGCAGCTTTCTAAGGTGAAGTGTAAATATAAAAATTTTATTGGGGGGGGGGGGGGGGGGAGATGATGGAATTTGAAAAATCAAGAACTGAACTTTGCACTCTCTGACAAAGAAAAAATTATCTCAAAAAGATCCAGGTAGCTAAGCCAGTAGGTGTGAATACAGGCAAAAATAAAGAATGCCATGCATCTTCTTCAACCTTTTGGTTCTGTCCCCTGCTGGACGAAGGTGCGTCTCCCATCCACCTCACTCCTGCAACTTGTTCCAGTTCATTCCTCCACCTACTTCTTGGTCTTCCTCCATCCGTTGGTCTCCACTCTAGCTAAACAAAGTAACAAGATTTTGGTAAGAATAAATAAATTATCAGAAAGGTAGCAAAATGTCCTGGAGGATAATGAAAATCTTAGAAATGGAGGAAAAAGCACTATAAAAAGAATTAGAGATAATAAAGGTGACATAAAAACTGAAGATAAAAAATATTCTGGATGTATGAAGTAATGTTACATGAATTAAGCAATGAAAAAACAGTAATAGTAAACATTCAGGAGGAATCCATCTGTGAATGCATAGCAATATTTGGTACAGAAAAAGCCATTAGAAATATGTACATGCTCAAATATGGAGGTATAAGTTTTACAGTAGCTACACTGCATAATTCAGGACTAGTCAGAAATTGACCTCCAGAAGATTGGAAATCAGTTTTGATTAGAGCTCTCCTAGTACCAATCTATAAAAAGAGAAATAAAACAACGTGAGAATTACAGAAGAATTTCCCAACCGAGTGTTTCAGATAAAATTATTGCAAGCATAGTTGAGAAGTGGCAAATACAAATAGTGTAAGAGCAACCTGAGAAAGAACAAGCATGATTTAGGACAAATTGGATTTATCAGGATCAGATTTTCACTTTAGGATAGTCAGGTAAATGAGAAATTATTGGAACATAAAGACCTGGAAAAGGCATATGAGATGTGAAGAGAAAAGTTGTTGAAAATGCCACAGTTACATGGAGTAATAAGTAATATGTATTTAAGATGGTTTTGATGACACCCTTTGGATGGAAAGAAGTTTTGTCAGGGCTTTTCAAGTGAGGGTGAGTTAGATGATCTAGCAGAGATGGCACTACTAGAAACTTAGATTTTACTCTTTCAAAACATGAAACTATCCAGAAAAACATATGCAACTGACAGGCATAACACTACGCAGGTATGACTAACCACACTATTATGAGCATTAATTAATTTTCAAAGAAGACAAGTTACTTGCCATGACAGACCAACAAGCCTAATATGCAAGGAGGAAATGGTAGGTCCTAAGCTAGAATTGAAGGAAATAAAATACAGAAGATCCTTAACAGATGGCTTGGTTTAAAATTAGGGTTAGACAAGAGTGCACCCCTATCTTCACTCGTTTATTGTCTATATGGATCACATTATGAAAGAAAGTGGATTAAACCTGATATCCAAGTCTGAAATATTGAACTGCAGATCATGCTATTTCCTTAATTAAATTAAACAACTTATTAAGAAATTTGGCATGAAAATCTGCACTAAAAGATAAAACTATGAAAATGGACAGGAACATCAAAAACAAAGTGCATTCTCAATGTACTATAGAACAAGTAAAATATTTCACTATTCAGACAACTCTTAATGATGATGGTAAATTAAACTGGAAACAGAATAAGCAAAACACGTATGGAAAATGATCCATATTAAATCAGCAAAATACTAAACTAGCAATATGCAGTGTTTAATTTGATTTTAAACTCTGGATCTGATAGTTATTAGAATCGAATAAGTTGATCAACAACCGTAAAATGGCCAGAAATGAAACAGTTTTGAGAAAAATAGAAAACTTAGGGGAATGACTCAATGACAGAATTATATCAGGAAAGGGACCCGAAATTGTTAGTATCCAAGAATAAGTGATCAGAGCTAATCTAGGATGGTATGTGGTCACTAAAATAGAATAAGAGGGAAAAGGTTAACAGGAAAAAGATCCAAAGGAAAACTAAAGTCCAGCTGAAATGATTCAGTTAGCAGCTCCCTTGAGTGAAATGTAAGATCTGATATCAGTAGAGTTCTGACAAAAAATAGATTAACACGGAAGAAAATTGTTGACTGGAGGCTACTAATAATGTAAATTTAATCACGTAATACTATCATAATAATGTATGATTATTACACCTTTTGAAGGTACATACCAGGAATTGTGTAATTATCACTTTTAACAGATCCTTAAAATTGAAAAGAGGTTGCTTAAGGGTAAAAGCCAGATAACTGGGAAGAGATCTCCATATTGCTTTAAAAGGAGTGCAGAGAACTAACATGGACCAATCCTCACCCTCTCATGGTGCACTCACCCCATTAGTAGGCCTTGCCACCATCTGGTGGTAAGGCTTACACACTGGCTATTTATAAATGTATTTTTAACCCTGCAGAGGTCACGGGCAAAAAAATTGCAGCATAGGTCACGTGTATCTGAGAGATACATTCATTACTAGTACATGCTAAAATGCGATAAAACTTAAACAGTGCAACTATAATATGTGGTTTATTTATTTTCAGTTACAATCTAGAAATTACTGAGCAAAGAAACAAAGGAAAAAAAAACAACAACTAAACTAATACTATACTGACATCTGAGTTCGCGGTATCTCTTAGATACAATTTACTATCAAATATCACTTTCACATTCGACTCTCATTATCAGACTCAAGTACCAAAATCGCTGAATCTCTTCAACATCTGATGGATTATCCAATCAATATACTTTTCCAGCCATTTTCAACAGTAAAAAAAAAAAAAAAAAACCAATACTACACTGTCGGATGTCGTATCTCTCAGATACAATTTACTATGAAATATCATACACCTTTAGATAACATGTGTTAAACCAAAACTGACCGCATAAACAGTGCAGAATATCACTCATAATATATGCATGCGCAGCTAGTCATGACCTCCAAGCTATACATTGGATATGTGTAAGAATATTTATATTAAACAATTTGTTTGTTCTTGTGTAGAGGCTTAAGTGCTGTGAGGACATTATGTTGGAGGTTTAATGGATTTTTTACAACACTCAAAAAGAATTAAAATAGAATTTACTACTTCCTATATTTCGTCCTAGTCACTAGGACATCTACGGGGATTACAAAGACAATTAATGTAACATGCACACAAAAACTTACAATACTAAGCCCAACCACGTGGGTGACAATAAAGTCCTATCTAGGTGGAGCGCCCTCTAAGGGCAGTTGTAGGTGGCCTGGAATGTAAGGTGGGACCTCTGGCGATGACCGTTTCCCAAATCTTCGGAAGCTTAATACAACCGTATTTGTTAAGATTTGGTTGGTTTTTGAGAGCTGCTGCTGCTTCTAAGAAAAGTCTCTCTTTCTTGAATTTGCTGTGGTGGAGCATGGTGGTTTTCTTCCATGATACTCTGTGGGTAGTGTCCAAAACATGGTCAGCCAAGCCTGAATGGCCATAATTGTGTTTAACGATGTACGACTTGTGTTCCTCTAGGCGGATGGATGCTGATCTGCCTGTCTGTCCAAAGTACGCAAGCTTACAGGAACAGGGTACTTTGTAAACTCCAGGCAGAGAGAGAGGAGGGAGCTGATCTTTTGTAGAACGGATAAGGGTAGCCAGTTTGCGATAGGGCTTATATGCTGTGTGTAGGTTATACTTTTTTAGTATCTTGGCTATTTTTTCCGAAGTGCCACGGATGTAGGGTATGGTGATGGCATTTTTAAATTCTTGTTGACGAGAGGGATGGGGAATGGGGGAGGAATTGATTATTTTTTTGATGCTGTGTTCGCTGTAGCCATTGGAGAGGAAAGTTCTGTGTATGTGGTTAAGCTCAGTAGTGAGGGCGGTTCCACTGGAACAAAGATTGTGTGCTCTCTTGGTAAGGGTTTTAATGATGCCATATTGTTGTGAGGGGTGGTGGTGGGAGAGTTTGTGAATGTATCTGCCTGTGTGTGTGGGTTTTCTGTATACAGTGAAGGCAAGTGTATCATTAGGCAGGCGCGTGACTAAGGTGTCTAGGAAGGGTAAACAATTGTTCTTTTCCTTTTCCATAGTAAACTGGATTCTTGGATGTAGGCTATTGAGATGACCAAGGAAGGAATCTAATGTGTCTGGGCCATGAGGCCAAATAGAGAACACATCATCTACATATCTTTAAAATCTACACATCATCTACATAAAAAGATTTCGAAAAACGAGCCATAGACTCAGCCCCACTCAAACCTTCTATCTGGCTAAGATATGTAGATGATGTGTTCTCTATTTGGCCTCATGGCCCAGACACATTAGATTCCTTCCTTGGTCATCTCAATAGCCTACATCCAAGAATCCAGTTTACTATGGAAAAGGAAAAGAACAATTGTTTACCCTTCCTAGACACCTTAGTCACGCGCCTGCCTAATGATACACTTGCCTTCACTGTATACAGAAAACCCACACACACAGGCAGATACATTCACAAACTCTCCCACCACCACCCCTCACAACAATATGGCATCATTAAAACCCTTACCAAGAGAGCACACAATCTTTGTTCCAGTGGAACCGCCCTCACTACTGAGCTTAACCACATACACAGAACTTTCCTCTCCAATGGCTACAGCGAACACAGCATCAAAAAAATAATCAATTCCTCCCCCATTCCCCATCCCTCTCGTCAACAAGAATTTAAAAATGCCATCACCATACCCTACATCCGTGGCACTTCGGAAAAAATAGCCAAGATACTAAAAAAGTATAACCTACACACAGCATATAAGCCCTACCGCAAACTGGCTACCCTTATCCGTTCTACAAAAGATCAGCTCCCTCCTCTCTCTCTCTGCCCGGAGTTTACAAAGTACCCTGTTCCTGTAAGCTTGTGTACTTTGGACAGACAGGCAGATCAGCATCCATCTGCCTAGAGGAACACAAGTCGTACATCGTTAAACACAATTATGGCCATTCAGGCTTGGCTGACCATGTTTTGGACACTACCCACAGAGTATCACGGAAGAAAACCACCATGCTCCACCACAGCAAATTCAAGAAAGAGAGACTTTTCTTAGAAGCAGCAGCAGCTCTCAAAAACCAACCAAATCTTAACAAATACGGTTGTATTAAGCTTCCGAAGATTTGGGAAACGGTCATCACCAGAGGTCCCACCTTACATTCCAGGCCACCTACAACTGCCCTTAGAGGGCACTCCACCTAGATAGGACTTTATTGTCACCCACGTGGTTGGGCTTAGTATTGTAAGTTTTTGTGTGCATGTTACATTAATTGTCTTTGTAATCCCCGTAGATGTCCTAGTGACTAGGACGAAATATAGGAAGTATTAAATTCTATTTTAATTCTTTTTGAGTGTTGTAAAAAATCCATTAAACCTCCAACATAATTTGTTTGTATCTGTCAGATCAGCATGACCTCCACATGGTTAAGGAAATTAAATTTAGACTTACACATTAATTAAAATAAATTTAATTTAATACTCCCAATATTATGAGGCTGAAGCATGTAAAATGAGTATGTCTTTATAAAGTCCTAAATAGTGCCTCCTAGTGGACTAAATTGGGCATCCTTGGCTGGTATGCAAAATGGGAGCTTTCCAATTTTTGGGCAATTTCGTGCAACCTCTATTCACAGAAAATACACACACAGGGTATCTACCAGTTTATGTGTGTGTGTATACACACACACACACACACACACACACACACACACACACCACTGGTAGATACATTCATATACAAACATATCCACACCCCTCCACAGTACCAGATTATTAAACCTTTATAGCAGGACTAAATTAATTAGTTCAGATCACAGTGCCATTTCCAAAGAATTAGCCACATTCACAAAACCATCTTACCAAATTGCTACAATTTCCATTATATCCAAAAAATATTAAAACCCCAAACCACACACACACCCTCTCACCTCTCCAGAACAGAGACTGCACCAAAGCTATAATCATTCCATATTATTATTGACATTTGACCTCCATGGAGTCAGAGTCTCATCGTGGGAAGTACACACTATTGCACACAAAGCTCATCCAACCGTGCTTTAAACTGATTCAATGTGTCTACACCCACTCACTCTCCATGCAAAGAACCTACTCCTCTGCTCACACCCTCCTTATGTCCAAGGCATATCTGAAACTCAACTAAAAAAAAAAACAATCCTCCAACCACTTACAGACCATCCAAAAATATTAGCATCCCTTATCCGATCCACCAAAGACTAGCCACGCCTAGTGTTTATATGGTCCCATTAGTTTTAAACTATCCGACTATGGCCAAAGAGACAGGAGAGTCAACATCAAAATAGTTGAACATAAGAACTATAACCAAGGCTCCAGAAATACAACTTAAAGCCACAACAAAATTGTGCTTACAGAAGGTAGTGATCTAATTTATATAAATACTGTTATAGGTGATGTTAAAAAAAAACTAAACATTATGTTGAACAAAATAAAGTAATACATTCTTTAATTCTCACTATATGTTACACATAATTATACAGAAATATGTTTTCCTTTAATGTGGGTTTAAAATGTATGCCACAAAACAGCTCAGTTTGAGTTTTCTTTCATTTATTGTTTATAATGAAGGGTATATTTATATTAATTATCCATGAACAATAATTTAACAGGTAAGATAAATAATAAAATTCATTACTGAAAAAGAGAGCCAAAAGGCTTCATTTTGGCGATGCAAAATTATTCAAATTAAGTGGATATTGAAGCAAACATTATTTCAAAGCCAAATAGAGAAACCACAAGAGTTTTGGCAGATCCAAGTGTAAGCAAACCTTTCATGACAGGGGCAACTCATAGTAAAGGTGGAGTAAGCTCTGATCACTATCCTTAGTATTTCCCATAATGTAAAACACATCTCCTAGCGGACAAGTATGATGTTATACATTATGAGGGTGGGTGGGTGTCACTACCCAGACCAGTTTTGACCTTTTTTGAGGTCTTGTCAGTGGGAGCCAGACCAGTAAATACTCAGGTTGAAGTAATGCAGAACTTATACTTTACCATACGAGTTGCTAAAAAAAGGTGTCGCATCACAAAAGGCACCAAGAATTACTGAAAAAGATTGAGCCAAAAGGCTTCACATCAGCGTTGCAAAATTATTCAAATTAAGTGGATATTGAATCCAACATTATTTCAAAGCCAAATAGAGAAACTACAAGAGTTTCATGCCAAATATAGAAACTACAAAAGTTTTGGCTGATCCAAGTGTAAGCAAACCTTTCATGACAGGGGCAACCGTAGTAAAGGTGGAGTAAGATCTGATCACTACCCTTAGTATTTCTACACTAAGGTAATACTATAATATTTCCCATAATGTAAAACACATCTCCTAGTGGACATGTTTGGATCGCCAAAGTGAAACCTTTTAGCTGTCTTTTTCAGTAATTCTTGGTACCTTTTGTGATGTAACACCTTTTTTAGCACCTCGTATGGTAAAGAATAAGTTCTGCATCACTTCAATCTGAGTATTACAGGTCTGGTTTCCACTGATGAGACCTCAAAAAAGGTCGAAACCGGTCTGGGTAGCGTCCCCCCTCAATAATGTATAACATCATACATGTCCGCTAGGAGATGTGCTTTACATTATGGGAAATACTACGGATAGTGATCAGATCTTACTCCACCTTTACTACGAGTCGCCCCTGTCATGAAAGGTTTGCTCATGCTTGGATCCGCAGAAACTTTTATAGTTTCTATATTCGGCATGAAACTCTTGTAGTTTCTCTATTCGGTTTTAAATAATGTTGGATTCAGTATCCACTTAATTTGAATAATTTTGCATCGCCGAAGTGAAGCCTTTTGGCTCAATCTTTTTCAGTAATTCTTGGTGCTTTTTGTGATGTGACACCCTTTTTTAGCAACTTGTATGGTCAAGTATAAGTTCTGCATCACTTCAACCTGAGTATTTACTGGTCTAGTTCCCAGTGACGAGACCTCAAAAAAAAAAAAAAAGAAAAAAAAAAAAAAAAAAAAGATTGAAACCGGTCTGGGTAGTGACCCCCCCTCATAATGTATAACATCATACATGTTCACCAGGAGATATGTTTTACATTATGGGAAATACTAAGGATAGTGATCAGAGCTTACTCCACCTTTACTACGAGTTGCCCCTGTCATGAAAGGTTTGTTTATGCTTGGATCAGCAGGAACTTTTATAGTTTCTATATTCAGCATGAAACTCCTGTAGTTTTTCTATTCCGCTTTGAAATAATGTTGGATTCAATATCCACTTAATTTGAATAATAAAATTCAGGACAACAAGAAAGTAAGTAGAACTCAATATGAACCATACTCACTTTTCATGATGCACTCAGTCACATGATCCAGTCTGACTTCTGACTCACCACTAAACCAATTCATGTTACGAGTTATGAAAATAAGTTTAGGACAATACTCCTTAAGTAGGTGAGCAATGGTAATATAGTAAAGGCATTGGAAGAATAAGATATATAGCTGCACTACAGTATTTAATTAGATTGTGCCAATTTTAATTTGTGTTTATAATTACTGGTTTATTTTGATAATGAAATTATATTGTGAGAAAAGTACAATTAATTTTATTTTTAAAGAACAGATTTGTCCATTACATGTGTCATGCATACTCCATATTTGTGTAAGGTCATTATTATTATATGACACCTCTTCCAAGGAGTCCAAAGACTCATCGAGGGAGGACACCTACTCTACAATTCTCCATCTCCACCACTTAATCTATCAACTACTCTGAACAGTCACTACTATCATTATATACACCACCGCCACCATTAGCATTTTTTGTCTGTATGCAGGATGAAAAACCTGAGTTTCGGGGTTTTTCTCACCTTCAATTGAAAAAAAAAAAAAAAAAAACATATTAAGATTCCTTCCATCACAACGATATTTGAACTTAGGCCTTTTCCAATCAGAGGATGCAATTACTGTTATTATTTTTTTAAATATTATAATATTAAATTATAATTATTAGCATTATTGATTTTTATCATTCACCACTTGTTCTTTAAATGATGGAAACCATCACCATTCTTATTTAAAAATTTAAATAAGAATGGTGATGGTTTCCAATATTTTGTAAATTTTAATATAATTAAAAAAAATATATAATTCATAATGATAATAATGAATTTACAAATCATTATTTCGTGAAGCTTAGCTACATATCCATTAAAAGAATTATCATTCTGAAGTTATCACTGAAATTATACCATCTCTATTCTGCATAGTTAATGTATTTAAGAAGCAAAGCCATATTCTTATAGAATTTCTTCATTATGGATAGCATATGATATCCATAATGAAAAATATGGGGGGAGGGGGGGAGTGAAAAAGTGGTAGGTCCTGAGGAAAGTGACCAACCTTGTTATCTGTCTGGAGCTGGTCCCCACAGATGAGACTTCAATAAAGGTTGAAACTAGTCTAGGTAGTGCCCCTTCCCATAATGCATAGCAATATACAAGTATGAAAGGTTTTGCATTATGGAATACCAAACAATTGATGTAAAGTTAAAAGCTTCTATTACACAAGTAGAGTAGTAGTGAAGATATTTTACACACAAACTGTTTGCTTACACTTAGATAAGGTAATGACTTAGGATAAAGATTAAAACGAGAATATAATTTATTTTCTAGTATAATACTTACTTATATCTGATCACCTGTGTTTCTTGGGAATGAGAAAGTGGAGGAGAGGATCCAGAGGCGAGTAACAAAAATGTTCCTCTCTTTTACCTCATCACTGACTGAGAGAATGGAGAAGTAGAGAACTGACCACCATCCACCTTACTCGCCAGACTTAGCTCAATGCGACTTTTAAATCAAATCAAATCCATTTTCAGTCAGTGGATGAGGTAAAGGAGAAAACAGCAGCGTTACTGATGCAGATAACACCTGATGACTTGCAGCACTGCTTCCAAAATGGAAAATTCGTATGCAATGGTGTATAGATAGAGGGAAGTATGTTGATAAGAGAGTTAAGTTGTACAACTGTAATAATAAACCACATTTTTGCAACCAGTCTTGTTATTTAATAGCCACACCTCATATATTATTGTTACTGGACTTCAGTAACACACAAAGACAGCATGTATCAGTCCACCTATCATTTAACAGGCAAAAAATAAAACAGATGCTACATTATGAATTTATGTTAGTCCTCTCAACTCTCAGGTAATTTTGCCCCCTTAAAATGAAATTCAGGTAAAATCAGATTATACAGCACTGCAAAAAAATAATAAAATCTCACATAAAGAAAATACTTACCTATATCTCAATGAACAAATTATATATCTATGGATCAAATATTAAAAAAAGCTTCATTTTCCTCAGATGAATTCATTTCTCATTTTTATATAAATACTGAATATTTGGTTTGCATTCTACAGAACACTTCCAATGTTTATTTTAAAGAAATGCAAAGCCATTAACTACAAAAACATGTTACCTTTAGAATGAAACATCAGTAACTTCCATTAAAACTGCAGCTGATCCAGATATATCTAGTATTAAAATAATAATTTCTATATTATCTATGGAAATACTTATTTCTATTTTTATGATTTTTTTTAAAGATGGACTGATGATCTGAGGCTACACATGAATTATTTCAGATGCATAAATCAAATAAAAAATAAATGCTTATATATTACAGAACAATTTCTTCTCTTTTTTGTCAGTGTTTGTAGGTCATTCAAATAACTGAAGGATGAAAGCAAGTTAACGAAACAAGAAATAAATAATCTGTGGTACTGAATGAATGAGGATGGGATGGCAATTTAAGATATAGCCAACCAAATTATATTCTTATTGGCTTAAACCATAACATAAAACAACGGTACAACATGACAATTTCATAGGGGCTGGGGTTTTAGCCAGTTAAGCAAGGCTCCTGTTGTTTTTGTCAGGAAACCAAGACAAACAGTGCAAAATCAGCTACTGGAACAAATCCCAACCCAACATCAGCAGAGTTCAACATTGGTACTATCAACATAAGAAGCATCAATGGAAAAGAAATAGCAGAATTGGATAAGAAAAAGATGAATATAATAGGTGTGACTGCAAGAAAAAGCCAAAAACAGATGAGATCTTTCTAAGCAACAGATAATAAATGTATTCAGGCAATAACGATCAAGGAAAAGAAGGAGTAGGTATAGTATTCAACAAAGAATACATGGATAATTGTCTTATAATCAAGTAGAGTAAGAGGGACAAATATCAAAATGAGGAACTGGACAATGGGACTTATTTGTGGCTATTGTCCAAGAAAGACTACTAAGGAAGAACGGGTGAAATCTTCAGAGTAATTAGAGAAGGCAGTGGACACAACGAAAAAGCAAAAGTTTGTCCTTGTTGAAGATGTAAACAGCAGAGCAGGAAATGATCCAAAGAGAGAAAAATGTTTGGGGAAAAGAACAAAGTTAATAATAATAATGATGGTAAGCACCTGCTGGATTTCTGTTCAGAACATGATTTTCCAACATAAAAAGGTGCACAAATTCACATTGAAAGAAGATGTAAGAAATATGAAAGTATCACTGATGTTATTGCTCACAGCGATGTTTTCTCACTGGTTCAGGACACAAGAGTATAAAGATAACTTGAAATAGGAACTGATCAGTATTTAGTTTAAAACAAGATGAAATTGAACTTTGCATTGAAAAGAAAAGTGTGTAAGAAAGTTTTAAAATTAATAATCAAAGTTGAATAGCTTTCAGAGATAGACTAAAATACACAAACATAATTCAAGGAAAAAAAGAGAGTTTGAAAACAAGATCCAAATCTTGGAGACACAAGTGGCAAACCCTGAAGAAAACAATGATTGATTCAGCAAAGAGGCATGTGGTAAGATTGTCTACAAGGATAGAAAAATCAGAACTCCATGACAGATTCAGAAAGTTAAAGAGACAGTCAAGGAAAAGAAGAAAACATATTGTAAGTTTCTGGAAAATAAGTTAGTTTGTGCTCTAGAAGAATACAGAGAAAAAAAAAAAGCAGTAGCTAAACAAAATCATGGGAAGACTTTTGGTAAGAACATTGAAAATAAATATCAGGAAGGTGGCAAAATATTCTGGAAGCTATTGAAAAGCTTACTGGCATATTGTAAGTTTCTGGAAAATAAGTTAGCTTGTGCTCTTAAAAAGAATACAGGAAAAAAAAAAAAAAAGCACTGTGTAAAAAAAAGTACTAGCTAAACAAAATCATGGGAAGACTTTGGTAAGAACATTGAAAATAAATATCAGGAAGGTGGCAAAATATTCTGGAAGCTATTGAAAAGCTTACTGGCATATTAATGCAGCTGGTTCACCACCCCTTATTAGGAGGGTGACTCAACCCACCCTAAGACAGACGAGAGGGATAGGATAGGATAGGATAGGATAGAAAAGCTTAGAAATGGAGGAAAGAATACTCTAAAAGGAATTGGAGATGATAAAGGTGACATGAAAACTGATAACGATATTTGAGATGTCTCGAGTAACTACTTTGAAAAACTACAAAATTAAACAAGTGGAGTAAACACAGTGGTATAAAACACTCAATGTAAATACAATCAGGAATACATATCAATAACTGAAGTAAAAAAAAAGTCATCAAAAACCTGACATGTAGAAAGGTAGCTGGAGTAGATGACAATTGACCAGAAATGCTCAATTATGGAGGTATAAAAGAATTTTTCAGCAGATTCACTGCATAATTATGAAGGCCTGGTCAGAGGATCAAATTCCGGATGATTGGAGAGCTCTTACAGTACTCCATCTATAAAAAACAAAATAATACTGAATGTGAGAATTACGGAAGAAATTCCTTTCATGTTTCTGGTAAAATTTATGCAATATACACTCGGGTCTCTTTTTATGCGGATCTTTTTTATGCAGATTTGAAGTTATGCAGTGCACGCCCACAGATATAAGACCTTTCGACACTTCTGCGCATGTCAACAGAAGGAGAATCCATTCCGATAATAGGGTAATACAGCATTTCCCAAACTTTTCCTACGACAGAAACACCATTAATTATTAATTAAATTTGGCCCAATGGAGGAAAAAAAGCATCAAAGAAAAGTGATTTCTTTGGAAATGAAAATTCCAATTTTAGATCGTTTAGCAAAAGGAGAGGGATCTACGGTGATTGGTAAACATTTTAATTTAGGCGAATCGACTATAAGAGCAATTAAAAAGAATGAAGTCACAATAAGAAAATCTGTCATTTCTGGCACAAAACTAAGTGACAAATTATCATCATACTCAAGAGATGCTTTATTAGAAAACACGGAATGAGCGCTCGTAATTTGGATTGAAGAATTAACTCAAAGAAGAATTCCTACAAGTGGTTATTTAATTAAACAAAAAGCTCTTCAGTTTTATGAACAGATGAAGCAATTGGAGCCGTCTACTTCTGCTTCCTGGGCTGATAAAGAATTTTTGGGTAGCAAAGGATGGTAAACCGAGTTTTTAAAAATGAATGAACTTCATAACATGAAGAGTACAGGCAAGGTTGCAGCAACAGATGAAGAAGCAGCCAAAATGATTGAAGATGGTGGATATTGTCCAGATATCAAGTGTTCAACGCTGACGAAACAGGATTGTTTTGGAAAAAAATGCCCAGTCGAACTTACATCGCAGTCTGAGAAAAAAGCAAGTTGGTTTAAAGCGAGCAAAGATCAAGTAACGTTGTTACTTTGTAGCAATGCATCAGGAGATCGAATGTTGAAACCTCTTCTAGTAAATTGATTTCTAAGACCACATGCTCTAAAAGGCAAAAATCTAAAACAGCTACCAGTACATTGGATGGTTAATACAAAGGCCTGGGTAACAACTGTTGTATTTACTGAATGGTTCAATAATTGCTTTGTACCAGAAGTGGAAATATACATGAAGCAAAAAGCTCTCCATTTTAAAATTTTATTAATTGTTGACAATGCACCAAGTAATCTGCATTTAGAACATCCAAATGTGCAGGTAATGTTTTTTCCACCCAATACAACAAGCATTATTCGGCCATTAGATCAAGGCATACTTGTTACTTTTAAAAAATATGACGTTAATATAAATTGAACTTTTCAATATAAATATAAATTTATATTCCAATATAAATTGAACTTTTCAATTTATATTGGATAAACTAGAAAATGAATCATTAACAGTAACTGACGTTTGGAAAAAAATTTATATTTTATTTATTTAAATTTATAAATAAAACCACAAACTTTAAATGCTTGCTGGAAAGCAGCTTGGCCTGGATGTATTGCAAACAGTGTAACCATGCAACATCTACATTATCAGCTGAAATCATTACATTGGCACATGAAATTGGTGGAGAAGGTTTTGATATATTTAGCTAGAACAATGTAGATGAATTGCTTGTGGATAATGCTTTAAGTGACGACGATATTATTGGATATCGATTAACTTTAGATATCGTCGAAGATCCAGAAAACGATAGTTTTCTGGATCTTCTGCAAATATAATTTGAGGTCTTGAACTGTACAATAAATTGGAAAATCATTTTCTTGTTAATGACACAAATTCTTAAGAAGCCTTTAAATTCCAACGTGAGCTAAAGAACTGTATTTCTGGATATCGCGAGCTGTATAAAAATTAGTGAAATCATCATCGCAAAGTTAAATCACTGATTACATGTCAGAAGAAAAAAATCAGCACAGAACGAGGGTGAAGCTAATTCTGTTTGTGAAGAACCATTGTCTTTACCATATAGATCTGATGTGCTGACTATCTCTTCTGGTGATGAATGTGATTTTGCACCAGTTTGCAAACGTTGCCGAACATTGTCTAATAGCGATGATAATTCTGATGACAAAAATGTCACTTTTCAATAAAATTAAACGAATAAAGTTTTAAAACAAACTTAGGCATTCTTACTTTCCTGAATTTTCATACACTTTTTTTATGTGATTTTAGGTTTATTTTAATTCATTGCTTCGGTTTTATGCGGTTTCAGAAAATTATGGAACATATCCCTGATTTTTCAACATAAGTTAGGCCTTTCTTGTGCGATTTTTTATATGCGGTTTTCTGTGGAACGTATCTACCGCATAAAAAGAGACCCCACTGTACTTGAAAAATATTTAAGAAAAATTGTAGAAGGGAATCTTGGTGAAGAACAAGCTGGATTCGTGCAAAATAGAGGTTGTGAACATCCACATTTCTTCAACCTCTCACCACAGCCAGCATTCCAAAGTCTTGATATTGTTTTAGTCACTTGTCTCTGGATCTTCTCCAATGTTTCCACATCACGCTGAAAACCAGGTAACCAAATTTCAGCATTGAAAGTCAAAAAGAAGTGTGGTCTGACCAGTGCTTTATACCATAGCACAACCACTTTCTTATCCCTACACGTTAAAATACTTTTTTTTATATCTACAATGCTGCACATTGTAGCAGCGCTACAATGTGCGGTCTTTGCAACATGCATCTAAACTTCGATCTACTGTCAACACTCTCCCAAATCTCAAATCTCATCCATTTCCTGCATTGTAGCATTCACAATATAGCACACAGCCTTATATTTATGCACTACAAAATTCAATACCTTGAACTTATTAATATTAAAACTACAACCCCACTCCTCTGTCCAAGTCAAAAGTCTATTCAAATCTTCCTGAAAAGAATTAACATCAGCAGTGTTACTTATAATTCTCCACAACTTTGCATCATCAGCAACAACCAAAGATCCCCATTCAGTCCACATGATATATCATTTCGCCTGCAAAAGTTGGTCGATTGGTAGAGCCTCTGCTACTAATGGCTCATGCAAAAAAGTTAAGCAAGTTTGAGCATGGTTAGTAGTTGGAAGGATCAATCGTTCGATGCTGTTGGCAGACTTTCCCTCAATGAGTCTTTGGACTCCCTGGAGGTGTCATAATAATAATTTACAAACAAGTTAAACAGCAGGGGAGCAAAAACAGAATCCTGGTGCATGGCACTGATTATCCTCCTTTTATGAGACACCTGCTCCATCATACACAACTTGCTGTTATTGTTCAGAGCCAATCGCCAATCCATCTAACCAATAGACTATTGACATCCTCTGAAGCTTGTACACCAACTTATCATGTAGTAATCTATCAAATGCTTTTGCAAATATCAAGAATATCACTGTACATGACTCTCTCTTATCTAACATGCTTGTTACCTTATAATAAAATGCAAGTAAATTGCTAAAACGAGACCTACCCTTTACAAATCCATGCTGACCATAATAAAGAATACAGCAATTCCTAGATTAATGTGCCTAATGCATTCTTTAAAATGGGCACATTAATCAAATACAATAACCTATGGGAAAAAGTATAATTCGTTCCTCAAATTTCTTTTTTGACCATTAATTTTTTTTATAAAAGAATTAGGCTATATCTCAGGACCCAATTAAAAGAAAACCATGAAGCTGGAAGACAATAAAACATATTCAGAATATAAATTTATTATTCTACTTCTTGACAAAGAATTGAGCTAACATAGTTTGGCAGGCATTCTGTTTCTTTTTTTCATACAACTGACGGCATGGCCCTATTGCCTCTTCTACTACTTCTGCAAATTTTACTGCTTCTCTCTCTCTCTCTCTCAATCAGGGTCAGCCTCTAAGCACTGCAGCTTAAAACCTTTGGTTGCATGAAAAATATTTTCAATTTGTTTCTGTGAAATCTCCTTGGACATGTCAGTGATTAAATTTTCTACATATTCTTTAAGATCTTCCCACTGTGCATCTAAATTTAGCAGATTAGAATCACTCAATTTCTCAGAATAAGATTTAATTAACTTAGATTCATTTGAAAAGCAGCATCTAAAATCATTTGCACAATGTGGAAGAATGTGCTTCCAAATGGCTCACATATTGCTAGCAGTAATTTCATTCAACTTTGTGACTTTATAACCAGGTGAGATTTCTCTGATTTGGCCAGAAAAGTCATGGAAGGCATTCACTTCCAAAAAGGCTGGTTTCACTGACATTAAATATTTGTTGGTCACAATAAGCCCCTTCTTCCACAATTTTCTCCAAAATCTCTGGATAATTTGCAGCTACCTCCTTATCTGCACTTGCAGCTTTGCCTGTGATTCGAACATTATGTAGGCATTTTCTCTTTTTGAAACACCCAAACCACGTAGCACTCAGTGGTGCACCCAGAGGGGGGGGCAAGGGGCACGGGCACCCCCCAAAGAAAAAACACCTAGAAAAATTTCCAAAAATCTTTTCCTAATTAAAATTCATTTTTTTTTATTTATGTTGTGTGCTACTTATGAATTAGCAATCACTGCAGATGCTCAGTTATAGGTCATATGCGATGTGTAGTGTGTATTCGCAAAACATCTACTCAACTCGCCCCCCCCCCCCCCAAAGGTTAAATCCTGAGCGCTCGACCCCCTCCAAGATTAAATCATGAGTAAGCCACTGGTAGCACTAGCGTAGAATTATTCTTTTCCATCATTGATAGAACTTTCAAGGTTGCAAAGAGACTTAATGCTTTTGATTTAATAAGGTCAATGCTTACTAGGATCCATTTTTGGATATCTTCGATCCATGTAGAAAGTCATCATCAGCATCAAATTCCTGCCATGTACCCTCAATGGGTGTATAGGATATGATAGTACTACATGAAAAAAATTACATCATTATTAATTTCCTATCTACAATTTTCCTCCAAATCAGTCTGTTACTTGTCAAGACTCCAACATTATCAGATCTTATATTTCTATCGTCTAAAGCATTTTGTACCGTATCAATCCACCTATATCTTGGTCTTCCTCTGGGTCATTTTGCTGCCAACCTAGCAGAGAACACTTGTTTTGCTAATCTTTCCTCGCCCATTCTGTTTAAGTGACCATACCACCTAAGATTAGCTCTGCTAACGCATTCCTGGATGCTGACAATGTCAAGCTCTTTCCTAATATCCTCATTTTTAATATGATATTGCCATTGATGCCATCTGTTCATACCTATAATCTTTCTCAGGACTCTCATATCTGTGGTCTCTAGTCTTTGGTCAAGTGTTTTACTTTTGACCCAGCTCTCAGATCCACAAGTTAAAACTGGTTTGAACACTGTCTTGTACACAGCTAATTTACTGTTCCGACTGATTTCTCTCTTATTCCATATGAATTTATTCAATTGACTTCCCACCATACCAGCTTTGCTGATTCTGTTGTCTATTTCTATATTTAATTTACCATCTTCAGAAAAAATCGTGCCTGAAATGTTTTACTTGTTCCACAGGTTCTCCATTCACAGCACAGTTGACATTTTCAATGATTCTGCCTATTTTCATTGTCTTTTTATTGCTGACCTTCATAGCATATCTATTACAACAGCTATTCAATTCAGTCAGAGAATCTTGCAGACTTGTAGCAGATTTGTTTAGAAGTATAACATCATCCACATAAGACAAAGAGCTGACATTAACATCTCCAATTTTGATATCATGTTTAATACCACTTTCCTTCATAATGTGATCCATATAGATAATGAATAACAGAGGGGATAATGTACATCCTTGTCTCACACCAGATTTAACATTAAACCATCTTCCTGTACTTCCTTCAATTCTAACTGCTGACTTACAACTCAAATAAAGACTAAGTATTGCTTGATATAATGCCCCATTGACACCATATAACTGAAGCGTATTGAATAGCTTCTCTCTTGGCACCTTGTCATATGCCTTTTCCAGATCGACAAAACTTAAATACAGATCTTTGTTATATTCCCATGCTTTCTCGACTATTTGTCGTAAAGTGAAGATCTGATCCTGACAGCCTCTATTTGGCATGAATCCAGCTTGTTCTTCACCAAGCTTTTCTTCCACAATTCTTCTCAACCGTTTCCCAAGTATACTTGCATAGATCTTGCCAGGAACACTCAGTAGGGAAATACCGCTGTAATTCTCACATGCAGTTTTATTTCCCTTTTTATATATGGGTACTATGAGAGCTCTACTCCAATCATCGGGAATTCGTCCCTCTGTCCAGGCTTTCTGAACTATGTAGTGCAGCCACTGTAAGACTCTTATAACACCATACTTCAGCATTTCTGGTCGAATATCATCTACTTCTGCTGCCTTTCCACATTTCAAGCCTTTGATGGCTTTTTCTACTTCTAGTATGGATATGTATTCCTGACTGCATGCCTGGTCAGTGTTTTTTACCACTGTGCTGTCATCACTGCTTGTTTCATTTAGCAGTTTTTCAAAGTAATTACTCCATACTTCAAGGATATCTTTTTCTCCTGTTTTCATTTCACCTTAATCATCTCTAATTCCTTTTACAGCACTCTTTCCTCCATTCTTAAGCTTCTACAACAACCTCCAGAATATTTTGCCACCTTCTTGATATTTATTTTCTATATTCTTGCCAAAGTCCTCCCATGACTTTTGTTTAGCTAGTTTTACACAGCGTTTAGCATTCTTGCATTTGTCTCTATATTCTCTAAGAGCACAAGCTGACTTATTTGACAGGAACTTTTGGTATGCTTTCTTCTTTTCCTTCACTGCCTCTTTAACTTCCTGTGTCCACCAGGGAGTTCTGATTTTTTTATCCTTACAGATAACCTCACCACATGCCTCTCTGGCAGAATCAATCAATGTTTTCTTCAGAGTTTGCCACTGAATCTCCAAGGTTTGATTCATGTTCTCAAACTCTTTCATTTTTTCTTCAATAATCTTTGTGTATTTTAGCCCTACAGCTCACATCTGAGAGCTGCTCAACTTTTATTCGCTTTAAAACTTTCTTACATGTTATTCTTTTCAATATGAAATTCAATTTTATCCTGCTCAAGACTAAATAGTGATCACTTCCAATTTCAAATCCTCTATACACTCTGGTGTCCTGCACCAGGGAGAAAACATCACTATCAACAATAACATAGTCAATGAATGTAGAAAGTAGTCTCTCTAATTCAATCATTATAATACTTTGATTTCAAATGTATGCATTATGATGTTGAAAGTTTATTTTTCACTTGGTTAGACTATAATAAATTTAGTTTAATCCTTTACCCAAGTGTGAGCAAACAAATTTTGCGCCTGAAAATATCTTCAAGACTGGAGTAAGGTAGTAACAACACCAGGTAACTCGTAGCAAAGGTGGACCAAGCTAACATCACTCCTATCTCAGTATCTCCATTAATGCAAAACACATTTCCATGCAGATGTGTATAATGTTATGCACTAAGGGAAGGGTCACTACCCAGACTAGTTTCGACCTTTATTGAGGTCAGCTTGGTCCACCTTTGCTACGAGTTACCCGGTGTTGTACTACCTTACCCCAGTCCTGGAGATATTTTCAAACGCAAACTTTGTTTGCTCACACTTGGATAAAGGATTAAACTAAATTTATTATAGTCTAACCAAGTGAAAAATAAACTTTCAACATCTTTCTCTAAATCCAGAGTAATTTAATAAAAAGGTGGCACACCTTTTGGCAACTCCTATAGGTAAAGATGACCTCGCCATTGCTTCTGCCTGGTATCTCCACTTCTGGGCCTGGCTCCCACTGAGGAGACCTCAATAAAGGTCAAAACTAGTCTGGGTAGTGGCCCTTCCCTTAATGCATAACATTATACATATCTGCAAGATGTGTTTTGCATTATGGGAGATACTGAGATAGGAGTAATGCTAGCTTGGTCCACCTTTGCTACAAGTTACCCAGTGTTGCAGTACCTTAGCCCAGTCCTGAAGATATTTTCAGGGTGCAAACTTTGTTTACTCACACTTGGATAAAGGATTAAACTAAATTTATTATAGTATGCATAATGAACTTGAAGCAGCTTTACCTTTCTCTTTGTATTCAGCAGCTTTGCTGAAAATTGCTCTTATAATTGATTCACCCATTTTTGTGTTCTTGTCCTATCTTTGCTCTGGACTCAATCTTGTCCATTTTTCTTTATTATTTGAAGTTTTTCTTCCAATGAGATTACTGTTTTAATCATTTTCACACTTCCACTTTTTGGCTCACTAATTCTTTTACTAATGAGGAAAGGTTGGGAAAATACTTTAAAATAAAAAAAAGGAAAACAATTGCAAAGGAGGTACGTGATCTGATCATCAAAATGCTATGTAATTAGCAGAAACATACATTTTGGTGGTAAATTTGGAACATAGCGTACATGGAAATAGTGTGGTATGACTTTAAAAAATAACACTGTAAAATGTTTTAAATCAGTAACTAAATTATTTCATCCTGGTGAGTGATTTTTTAAAATAGTTAGCCATAAAAATGTATAGATAGAAAATTTTTAAAATCTGTAACATTTATTTTTAAGATGTATATAGGTGCACTAATTGAATTTGGGTATAGAAAAAAAAAAAGACATTCTAATTGGAGACACATTAATTGAGGGATTGCTGTACTATATCCATCAACTCAATCCTGTATTCTATTCCTAACGATCTCTTGAACACCTTGACTATGACTGCAGATATACAGACTGGTTCATAATTGGAAATTTTGGAAACTTCGGTTCTATAATCGTGCTTGTGGAGTGATACCATTCTGCCTTCTTTCCACTCCTTAGGAACCATACTCAATGCAAGACTTTCATTAAATAACCAGGTCAAACATAGCTAACTGCTGTGCAAAACTCCTTGAGAATATGTGGTAATATGTCATCCATTCCCACAGCCTTATTACCATCTAGCTCAATCAACACCTGATACACCTCTTCTTTCACTTCGAATTCTCCTAATACTTGTCTCCCTTCTATATATTGCACCACGTCATATACACCAATATGATATACGCTGATAAAGTGCTCAAACAATAATAACCTATATCCTTTGCAACTTATTCTGCAGCCATGACTATCCACCAATGTCAATCTGTAATAATTATTCTTTCTGTTACTTGCCACATAGTGGAAAAGTTAACTCAAGTTCCCTTGAGTTAAGCTTGGCCTGACCAACCAAGGCATAGCTAATTGTTGTGCAAAATTTCCTAAGAATACATGGTGATGTGTCACCCATTCCCACAGCCTTATTAACATTTAGCTCAATCAATACCAGATACAGTTCTGATTCTTGCACAAACATCATTTACACTAATATGATATAAACTGATAAAGTGCTCAAACAATAATTTCACTATATACTTTGCGACTTTTATTCTGCTGCCATGACTATCCACAATCTTAACCTGCCATAATTATTCTTTCTCTTCCTTGCTATATAGCAGAAAAGTTAACTCTAGTTCCCTTGAGTTAAGCTTGGCTTGACCAACCAATCTCCATTCATACTGCACGTTTTCTTTCTTCACCATGCTCAACACCTTCTTGGCTGCACTTTATACTCTCCATGAATCTGATCATCACCACCAACCGTTTTGTACCTCCTCTATAGCATTTCTTTTTCAACACAGCTTGCTTGAATTCGCTGTTCATCCATTTCACTCCCACTCTATTTACTTGTTTAACCCTCGGTATGCAGTTATACACTACTTGTGTCAGACGCTGCCTTATGAATTTCCCCATGCACTGTCAACATTTTTTTCTGCATAGCTCATTTACTCAACATATTGATGCTAATTGACTACAGAGCTTCTCATAATCACCCACCTTATACTTCCACATATATATGTTTTTGGTAGTAACCTTTTCTTGTTTCACACTTCCAAAAAAAATTACCTGATTATCACTCTCACCAACTGTGGCAATGTCAATAGCTCATTAACAACTGCATCTTCTGAGGTTATCACAAAATTCAAAACACTAAAGCCTCTAGTTGCTTTAATCAGAGGCTGCTTAAGATATATATCCCTCAGAAATTCAACTAAACTCACTCTTCTTGTTCCCATATACTATCTCCTCCCTTCATTCTATATTTCTGTAATTAAAGTCTCCCATCAGGATCACCATCTTTTTACATGCCCAACCAATATGCTTAAATATTTTACAATCGGTATTCTCCACATTCCCTGATATATAACAGCATCCTATCAGATATACTAGCCTGTTAATTTCAACTTCGCACCACACATGTTCAAAATCTGTGTATGTTCTTTCAACTTCCATATTGTGTGGACACAATTCCTCTGCATTCATTAACAACACTCCATCCTCCTCTTTTTACCTTCCCTATCCTTCTGGAAAAGTACTACAGACCTTCTCATTATCACCCACGTTATACTTCCACATATATCTGTTTTTGGTAGTAACCTCATCTTGTTTCAGCACTTCCAAAACAATTACCTTATTATCACTCTCATCAACTGGGGCAATGTCAATAGCTCATTAACAACTGTATCTTCTGAAGTTATCACAAAATCCAAAACACTAAAGCCTCTAGTTGCTTCAATCGCATTTGCTTGAGATATTTATCGCTCACAAATTCAACCAACTCACTCTTCTTGTTCTCATATACTATCTCCTCCCTTTATTCTATATTCCTGTAATTAAGGTCTCCCATCAGGATCACCTTCTTTTTACATGCCCAACCAATATGCCTAAATATTTCACAATCAGTATTCTCCACATTCCCTGGTAACAGAATCCTGTCAAATATACTAGCCTATTAATTTCAATTTTGCACCACACATATGCAAAATAGGGTGCTTGTACTACCAACTTCCACACCATGTGGACAATTCCTCTGCAATCATTAACAGCCCACCCCCCATATTCACATTCCCTGTCCTTCTGGAAAATTGTATAATCCTTCCATTTCCTGTTCCTGAACTCCGATTGCCATTCATACCTGCCTCATCCTCACCTTTATGCATACCATCACCATGTGCTGCTCCAACCACATCTTCAACCTGGTATCCATCTAACTTCTGTCATACAACCTGTTCAGCTGTGCTATACTTTTTTCATTTTCATAAGTACCCTTAGATCATTAGCTACATTAACTTCTTGATTCTGTGTCTTCTCAGTAAACAGTAGAATTTCTAAATGCCCAACACCAAACTCATTCAAATGCAATCCATCAACTTTAAACCATTCCAACTTTCCATCAAATTCACTCCATACATTTGCAAACTGAATCCTCTTAGGCACCCATCTTATTATTCATTATCTCTGCTCTCCTTCTCGATTCACTGTTGTCATATCTGGGCAACATGCTAACTACTTTTTTCCAACAACACTATTTTCCTTTACCTTCTGCAATAACTTTCTCAAGTCTTTATCGACATTCTTTCCCCCCTCCCCCCAACTAAATCATTTATGCCCACGACTACCACTAATTCTGATGCCCACTCTTTCCTTCTCTGCAAAGCATTAGTTATTTGTTTCATTGTTCCATTGGGAAAGCATGTTTTGTACTTTATTAGTCCATACCTCTAATGATCGAGTCCCCATATAATGATATATGACTATCCTTCGACTTTTTGTTTGTAACACTAACTTCCTCCTGATCAGCCAATCTCCTCTTTAGATGTTTAATATCCTCTTTCAGTTCCAGAAGTTTCATTTCACTTTTCATTTTCACTAACTCTTGCCTAAACTCTCCTGCTGCAGTCCCTCCCATTTCTAATCACTCTAATCTATCAAGACACGTTTCACATACATTAATGCTTTCCTACTTTTTGTTTGCTCCAACAGCCCACAAATCTTTCGCATTGTTTGGTGCATATATATATAGCAATTTTTGCAATGCATCCACTGCAAAAAATCAAAGGGAGAACCCAATCTTCATACTGAAGCTTTCCGTAACACTGACGTGCCTTCATCAGTAAGAACAAACAAGTACCAATATACAATATAAACAACAAAAATTCCAACAATAACACTACTTCAAGACGTTTGCATCCAGACTGACAAAAATGCAGTACAATTTGTAATAAAAAAGCCACACTATACACTAATTTAAAAACACTAATTTATTCGTTATAAAATTAAATTTATAATGAATAGGAGAGAAATTAATCAAAACACTAAATTAGCTGTATACAAGACAGTGTTCAAACTAATTTTAACTTATAGATCTGGGAGCTGAGTTAGAAATAAAATACTTGATCAAAGACTGGAGACCACCAGACACTGTTCCAAGAAAGATTAGGGGAGTGAACAGAGGGCTTCGATGCAGTATCCTATTAAAAATGGGGATATTAGGAGATATAATCTCAGGTGGTATGGTCTCTTAAACAGAATGGGAAATGAAAGATTAGCAAAAGAAGTGTTCTTTGCCAGGATGGCAGAAAAAGACCAAAAGATCAAGAGGAAGACCAATATGTAGGTGGATTGATACAGTAAAAAGTGATCTTATATTTCTGTCTTCTAAAGACAGAAATATAAGATCTGATATTAGAATGTTGTCAGATAATAGGCTAATCTGGTGGAAAAGTGTTGATAGGAAGTTGTTAATGAAGTGACTTTTCATGTAGTAGTATCATACGATACTGAACACTCCCTGAGGGTATGTCAGGAATTTGATGATGACGATACCTATCATACTTCTTAAACTCAATGTCAGGGCACTCGACTAATTCTGGCAACCCATTCACCATTCTCTAAACAAAAAATCCAGTATGCACATCCTTACTAATCATATTCTTACACAACTTCCAGGAGTAATCCCCTGCTCCCTCTATTATAATTGATGAGGAAATTTTTCAATTTCCTTATCAATCTTATAGAACCCCTTTAATAACTTATAAGTTTCTATCATGTCCTATCTTTTCCACCTATCTGCTAAACTTTGCAACCCACACACTTTAAACCTATTCTCATAGTGAGCATTCCCAGATTTGTTGCCAGCTTGATCACCCATTTCTGAAACTGTCTACTACCTGAACCCCCCAAGAAACCAAACAATCAAATCTGTGTGGAGTAGTCAAGATGCTGCTGAATTATAGCCTTAAATTAGGATAATAACCCATCTTTATTTGTTAGTGTATTTTACAACATCCAGAAATTTTTTTCAGCTATTTTACCAACTTTTGCAATATGCTTTATGAGCTTCAACTCTCTGTCCATCATTACCACCAAGTCCCTAGCCTTATTAATGTTGGATTAGCAGTAGCCCTTGTTCTTATGATTTTGGAGGAAAGCAGAGAAATATAACACCCAATTCAGCAGAGCATTGTCTATGAAAGTATATGCAGAAGAGAAGGTAAAAACAAAGTCACACCATGATATCATTTGGCTATCCACCCAATGCTGGATTTAACCTTGAACCAACTTTTCCGATACTTGAACCAACACCCCCAAGATATTAACTGGTCTGTAATGGTATTATCTTATCCTCTTTCCACTCCCTTGGAACCCTACAGACCTAAGACTTAGACTGAACTTCATCAGAGGCACTGCCAATTCTCTTGCACATTTGAGTTATTTTACCAACTTCTGCAATATGCTTTCTGAGCTTCAGCTCTCTGTCCATCATTACCACCAAGTCCCTAGCCTTATTAATGTTGGATTAGCAGTAGCTTTTGTTCTTATGATTTTGGAGGAAAGCAGAGAAATATAACAGCCAATTCAGCAGAGCACTGAATTGGCTGTTACACAGGGCAACATGCCACCAGTCCCACTGCTGTACTGATATTTTTCAATATGCTGAGTACCTCCAGTTCATTGATCTATTCTAACATCAGTTTGTCACATCAGAAACTGCAAAATCTCCACTGGGATCATACAACTTTACAGAGTGATCACTCAGCAATTTGCCTATTTTGCTTTGATCTCTCTTCCCTACCATTAACACTTATTAAAGTCATCATTCCATAGTTATTCATCCTCTTACTTGAGGATGTTTACTTTGGGCTGCTTAACTCATAATCTGATTTGGCCTTTCTTATTAGTCACTCTTCTTGCCAGCACTTTGGACTGCTCATGAATATGCTGATCGCCTCAGTGTTTTCTTTTTTTGCAGTCCTTGCTTTATATCTTTACTCATCCACTAAACTTCCACTTGGTTTATCCTCTTGACCATGGGTATGCAGTCTAATACTGCTTCTCTCAAATAATCCCTGACCACTTCCCATGTACAACTGATATTCTTTCCTTGTAGCTTCTCAAGCCATGGAACTACTCCAAGATGCCTCCTAGCTCTATCATAATTACCAGCTTTTATCATAATTGTAGTTCAGCATAAAGCTTTTTGATATAAACTTCCACAAGTTTAGCAATCTCCCAAAACAGCACTGCATGGTCACTCTCCTCGATTGGAGGCGGAGCGTCTACCTTGGTTATAGGTAGATCTTCTGATCCAGATATCTGAAACTTCTCATTCCCTCTAACAAGCTGTGTCAGGTAATTATCCCTTAGCACCTATATAAATTCAATCTTGCAATTCCTCTTTCCTCCTTCCAATTTATGCCCCCCATAATTGAAGTAATAATTGCTTGGCCTGCACTTATGTACTAATCCAATGCATGGCATTTGCATATTCCTATGGACTTCCTGGCCTATAACAGCAACAAATATTGTATTTTGTCCTATTGTCATCTATCACACCACACAGCCTCAAATGAACTACCTGTCAGACCTAATATCCTCTTTAACTTCTAATTTTGTTGTTGATGTTCTTCAGCTGTCATTAGTAATACCCCATCACTTGTCCTATTTCCTCTATCCTTTATGAAAATAAAATAACCTATACATTCTATCCCTGAAACTCCTCTTCTTTATTTCTGATACTTCTGGCATTTGTGTACATGCATTTTAATTACCTTGGACCCACAGTTACACATGTGTAATGTTATTACCATCCTATTTGGATTTGAAAGCTGTAAAACTGCATTCAGCATTGCATAATCATTTCTGTACAGACACTCATTTGTCTCAGGATTAGCTGAACTTTCACTTGACTGCAACCCCCCCCCCCAATACCTCAATTTCCTGATTTGGCACTTCTAACCCTCAGTGAGGCATATATAAGTCCTTCCATCTATCAAATTCACTCCATACATATATAAACTGCACAATCTTCCTATTGACTCATTTACAATCATGGCACTCACAATTCAACCTGTTAGATCGACAGAAGACTCAATCTTTACTTTCTCACTCTTCTTTTTCACATATCAAAAGTTCCTAGCAAGCAAGTTAAGATGTGTACTTAGAGAACAGAGAAAAAGAAAGCAGAGTAATGTGTAAAAGTAGCTAACCAAAAGTCATGGGAAGACTACAGTAAAAATACAGAAGACAAATATCTGAAAAACAGCAAAATGTTCTGGAAGCCATTTGATGAATCTTAGAAATGAAAGAAAGAGTATAAAAGGAATAAGAGATGACAAAGGTCACATGAAAACCAAAGATTTCTAGATGTCATGTTGGAGGTATTTATTCACAAATTTTTCCACCATCACCCCCCCCCTCAACAATATAGCATCATTAAAACTCTAACCAATAGAGTCTATAATCTTTGTTCCAGTGGAATTTCTCTTTCACCAGAACTCAACCATATGCATAACACCTTCCTATCCAATGGCTACAGTGCTTACATAATTAAAAAAACAATCAATCCTCTACCAATTCCTTAGCCATCCCTTCAGAAGGATTTCAGAAATGCCATCACTATCCCCTACATCCGGGACACGTCAGAAAAAAATAGCCAGGTATTTAAAAAAGTATAACCTCTATACAACTTTGCCAGAAACTTGCTACCCTTATCCATTCTACCAAAGATCAACTCTCTCCTCTCTCAGTGGCTGAAGTATATAAAGTACCTTGTTCCTGCAAGTTGGCTTACTTTGGACAGACAGATAGAACTTATCTGTTTTACCAAAGATCAACTCCCTCCTCTCTTCAAAAGTACCTTGTTCCTGCAAGTTGGCTAACTTTGAACAGACAGGTAGATCAGCTGCCATCTGTTGAGATGGCAGTTGAACACAAATCTTACATCTGCAATCACGACTATGGTCAATCTGGTCTTGCAGACGATGTATTGGATACCACTCATAGGATCTTTTGGGAAAAACCACCATGCTCCACCATAGTATATTTAAAAAGAAAAGACTGTTTTTGGAATCTCCAGCAGAACTCAGAAATCAATCTAATTTAAACAAATATGGATGCACAGAATTTGATAAACAATAATTGTCAGAGTACCCAGTTTACATCATGCACCAACTAGAGAGAGCTTTAGAGTCATCCACATGTTTCATTGAGTATTGTGTTGTCTTTGTGTGTGTTGCAAGTGTTATTTGTATTCCCTGAAGATAGCTAAGTGACCAAGACGAAATACTGGAAGAATTAAAATTAGTTTTTAATCCTTTCTTAGTGCTGTCAATACTCCATTAAACCTCAACATGATGTCCTCCCAGCACTTAAGCCTTGACACACAGATTTCTAGATGTCTGGGTTAACTATTTTCAAAGACTATAAAATGAAACAAGCAGAACAATGGTAGAAAATATTCAAAAGGGATGCAATCAGCAGCACATATCAATATCTGAGACCAAAATAGTTTGATACCAAGCTTTACACTAGCTGTCTTTCCACATTTCAAGTTTTTGAAATGTGGAAAGACAGCTAGATCAGATGACATTCATATAAAAATGCTCAATTTTATGGAAATGAATGAAAGAATAAGCACAGCTTGCATGTTGTGGAGTCAGAGGAATACATTTATATGGAATAAATGTATTCATCTGACTCCACAACATACAAGCTGTGCTTATTCTTTTATCCATTTCCATAAAATTGTGCCTAAATAGCTGAAATCTTTCACTTGTTCTTTGATTTTCCATTCACGATGCAGCTGATGTTTTCATTATTCTGCCTATTTTTATAGTCTTTGTCTTTTTATTGCCGATTTTCATGGTAAACTTATTACAGCAATTATTCAGTTTAGTTAAGAAATCCTGGATTTATTTAAGAGTATAACATTATCTATAGAGAGCCAAGATTGACATCCAATTTTGATATCAGGTTTAATGCCACTGTCCTTAATAATGTGCACCCTTGTCTTGCACTTGATTTTCCATCAAACCATCTTCCTGTATCTCCTTCAATTTTAACTACTTATTACAACTTAAATATAGACAAGATATTGCTCAATATAACACCCCTTTTACACCATATCATTGCAGTGTTTTGAACAGACAGCTTTTCTCTTTGTGACATTTGTATGCCTTTTCTAGATCAACAAAATTTAACTACCAATCATCATTATATTCCCATGATTGCTCAATTATTTTCTTGAAATTAAAACCTGATCCTGTCAATGTATTTGGCATGAAGATATCAGAATGGAACTTGGCAACGTTAGCATTCATGCATATGTGAGCAGAGCTAATCTCAGGTGATCTTAGTATTTATCTTGGGTGTTTGATGGCAGGTAAAATTCTAATGCTTTATTGCATTCTAATGCTATATTGAGCAATAAAAGAACGAGAAATATCAAGATTTACGGAGAGGGAAAGATTGATGTAGTTAGAAATATGGATCAGAAGACTGAAATATAAGATTATATAAATCAAATGGATATTAAATCCAGCATTATTTCAAAGCCGAGTGTAGAAACTATGAAAGTTTCGTATGAAATTTGACCATTATTTCCCGTACAGGAAATAATGCTGGATTTAATATCTACTTGATTTATATAATTTTGCATCGCCGAACTGAAGCCTTTTTGACTCTTTATTTTAGTGAAATATAAAATATGCTGTGTAGTCTTGACAAATAATAGCCTAATTTGGAGGAAGATGGCCAACTGGAAGTTAGCAATAATGTCAAGTTTTAATTCAATACTATCATAGCCTGGACACAACATAGGATACATATCAGGAATTTGATGATGATAATGATGATATGTATAAAAGGACTAATGAAGGGCAGACCTCTCTCTCATGTTTTATCTTTCTAGGAAATCTAACTGTATTTTGATTCATATTTTTATAAACATTAGAAGAAACACTGTGGATCAAAGTTAACAGACATAAAATCAATCTTATCAAATATGCTGATGTAACTGTTCTCTAATACAGAAAAATAATCTCTAATATAGAATAGACTTTCAACAGCTTTAATGAAGTATGAGGTCTTATATTATAACGTGAAATTTAACAAAGAAATAAAGACAAATTGAGATCCAGAAAATATTAAGAACGAACAATAAGCTGTTGCACTCGATTGGAAGTCCCCTTAACAGACAACCTAACTATATGAAACCAAAGAGCAGAACTGGCCAAAGATAAGCAGCAATAATACAGATAATCAATTGAAAATAAAACTATATAACACACTCGTCTTACCAGCAGTCTTGTTTTGCTGAAAATGCTGGATCATGAAGAAACAAGAAGAAAGGAAGCTTCAGGCTTTTGTGATGAAATGCCTCAGAAACATAAGCAGAATCACCTGGACAGAAAGAAAGAAAACAAATCAAAATACGATCAGAACTAAATTATTATGACATAATAATACAAGTAAAATACAACTACAGTGGTTCAAGAACATCCAAAGAATGAACTCCATAAAGACTATTACATATGCAAGGAGGATGAGTAGGCTATAGACAGAGAAAGTCTGAGAAGAAATGGACCGAAATTATTATTGAATACTCAGTTATCAATACCTTCAATGAACTTTATGATAAGGCATTAATCAGACAGTCTCAATCTGTCTGATAAATAGAAAAGAGAAATACAAATAATAACAAAAAGATGAAAAAAAAAATTTTTTTTTTTTAAATTAAGTTTCCAGGTAACGTAAAAGTTAACTGTTAATGAATTTCTCCATTACTTTAGAAAGAAAAGAAATGTGAAAATGGATTAATTTTCATCCCTATAAGATAAATAAAAAGCAATTTTTTGCAATTTGGATTTTTGTCATCTTAAATCTGACATGTGATTTTATTTTTAATTAAGAGCAATTTAATTCTTAAATTTTTTTTTTTAATTCACTGGCACTTGTAATTTTTAACCAGTACAAAAGAAATAGCCAGCTAATAAAACTGTTAAATGAAAAGCAGAATAAAAGCTTTAAAAAAAAAAAAAAAAATGACAGGCATTGCAAATCACTTCAATCAAGCTAAACAGGCATATTATACCTCAGAGCTTCATAAATTCAATTTAAATTATACTGTGGTCTTCTTAATGATCAATTCTAAACACTTCAAAGAGTAAAGGACAGAATTCAAGCTGTGTAAGGTCATATGCTTTTCAACATACCAAGAACAAAACTTATTTCCAACATTAGATCTTATTTACTTTTTTTTCCACTGCTATTGTAACTATAATTATGATGAATGTACTGCTGATATAATGAAAATCACTGGTTGTGTGAAATTAAGTAAAAAAAAAAAAAAAAAAGTGTGTGAAGGTAATATTACACATTACTTGATAATGTTAAAATTATGTTATACCTTCAATAAACAAATCACATCACTTGAGTTAGGAAAAAAAAGTAGTAACTATGTACTGTTTTTGAATAGCAGATAGTGATTTGTTTTTAATCTCATTGCATGACAATAAATTTTTATTATACTCATTGAAAAAAAAAATTAAAAAAGAAATGTGACAAGTCCTATTAAGCATTTTAAACAGAGTTTATGCACTTGAGGCCAGAATCATTCAAGGAGCTAATATCATTAAAAGAGCAAGCTGAACTATACTAAATAAGGGATGTCAATATAACGTTGAAAACAATTTACCTATTTAAATTAAGGGGATAAAAATCCCTTATTATTTTACAGCCAGTATGCGAAACTCTAAGATCGAAACCTATGATCTAAAAGTTTCATGCTGAAGAACTATCGGCGAATCCAAGCATAAGTGACCGCCTGGTAGTACAACACCGAGGCAACTCGAAGCAAAGGTGGAGCAATATCCCTCACTTTCCTTGATATTTTCTCATAATGTAAACACACACAGCTCCAAGGAGATATGAGGAGTGGTCATGTCATTACTCAGACCGGTTTCAACCTTTTTTGAGGTCTCATCAGTGAGTAGCTAGACCTGGATGATATCAAAGTTTAAGTGAAAAGAACTTACTTACCTTCACTATATGAAGCCAGAAAGGTGTGCCCATATATTATATTATATTATAACTAAGATGAAAAACCAAATGGCTATTTTTTCTGGCGAAGTTAATTAAATTAAGGTGATAAAAATCCTTTATTATTTTACAGCCAGTATGGAAAAACTCTAAGATCGAAAACTACGATCTAAGAGTTTCATGCCGAAGAACTATCGACGAATCCAAGCATAAGTGACCACCTGGTAGTACAACACCAAGGTAACTCGAAGCAAAGGTGGAGCAAGCTCCCTCGTTATCCTTTTTATAGAACCCCTTTATGCTTCTTTTCTGCCTATCAACCAAACTTTCTGATCCATACACTTTTAATCTACCTTCATAGGAAGTATTCCACAGACCCTTCACTAGCTTGGTAACCTCATCTCCTGATCCCCAAGTTGCATCTAAGTTTAGCAGATCAAAGCATATATGGTGAACCGTATGCTTTGATTTTGCATTATATATATATATATATACACACACATACATATACAGGCTGCCCTAACCAGGAACTTCCTGGTTTCGGATCACCTACATTTTTTTTTGAAAAAATGTATCCAGTGTTAACTACCTAGATTTTCTTTTTCTTTCTTTAAGGAGTTCAGTGTAAGGTCGAATAGATGCGATTACACTCCTTTTTACTTTCACACTCCGTTCCCAATCGTGGTCCATTTCGCAGAGTTCATCGGTCAATGTCTCTATGCTTGCAAGGATACGCTGTAAATCAGCCATTTTTATATCTCTCAGAGGACCTTCTTCATTTTCTTTCTCCTCCTTTGGATGTTGACTTAATTGTTCGGCTAATTCTTGTAAGTCTTCATTGGAAAGCGGTTTATCATGGCTCTCTAAGACTTCTGTCACATCTTCGGCTGTAATATCGTCCAATCCAACCTCTTCCGCAAGCTTGGTAACATCTTCAATAACATTCTCTTCTTGCTCTAATTCCTGAAGTTGTGCATAAGTGCTGGAAGAAGTTTTCGCCATGCTCCTTTTAAACACTTTGCTGACACTTTGTTCCAAGCTGCCTCGAATGGCTGCCAATAGTCTTTAATAGTTTTTGCTGAAGTGTCCAAGACTCTTACCATTTCCATAAATGTTATAAGGAGGTAACAGGCTTTGAAGAATTGAAGATCCCCTGATCCATCAGTTGCAAAAGCGATGTTGTGTTTGGGGACATATAAACAACCTTGACATCCAATGGTGTTCTTACTCCAAGCAAGGTTTTGAGGATGTCCAGGGGCATTATCCAAGAGAAGCAATGCTTTGGCTGCAAATCATTTTCTTTACAAAAGCGAAGCACGGTAGGACAAAAATAATTTGTGTACCAATCTATAAAAAAGTCTTGTGTAACCCAAGCTTTCTTGTTCCATTTCCAATAGACTAGCAGCATGGCTTTCAGACCCTTGAAGGCGCATGGTGTCTGTGAATGGTACACCAACACTGGTTTAAGCTTCAAAGTTCAGGAGACATTTGCACCCAACAAAAGCATAAGTCTATCTTTTGCAGCTTCCTGGAGCGGAACGTTCTTCACAGAAAATGAAGGTGCGTGATGGCAATTTTTTCCAGTAAAGCCCAGTCTCATCAACATTAAAAATGAGATCAGGAAGATAACTTCCTTGTTCTACACAGTCTTGAAATTCTTTAGGAAAAGCAGCCGCTGCCGCAACATCTGTACCTGCTGCCTCACCACATAATTTGACACTGTGGCACTTACTTCGAGACCTATATCTCATGAACCAACCTTTGCTTCCTAAAAATATTTCTTTGCCTCCATCTGTCTTTTTAAGATCCTCAAAAATTGTTTTTGCTTTCTCGGTTATAACAGCCTGCGTCAGAGGAATGTTTTACTGATTCAAGTCATCCAACCCATAATGATAATAATTTTTCCATTTTATCATGAAGTTTACCCCTACTATAACGTACATGTTTTGCATTTAGTGCTGCCATAGATTGTTGGGCAGACTGTTTTATTCTATCTGCATTTTTCATAATTGTAGTAACAGTCGATGGAAGTAAGTTCCTACTTCTACAGACATTAGCATGCGTCTGCCCATCTTCCATTCTTCGAATCACCTCCATCTTCTTTTCAAGTGCGATTGATTTCCGTGCCTTCTTAACACCAAGTTCTGCTAATTTTTCTGTACTTCTACAGATATGGTATGTAATTAAGTACTTTATCAATTTAAATACGTATGTATGTAAAAAAAATTAAATAGAACAATTAGGTAGATTCAACAGTAAAACTAGGTTTGATACATATACATCGTAGTAGCTCGGTAAACACTCAAACACTAGAGTGCCTGCTAGCATCGTTTCTCAGTCAGACCACACTACTGTAAGTAAGCACGTGCTGGCATCTGCCGTTATTGTGAATCATCATAAATTGAACTGTCGTAAACCGAGGGCCGCCTTTATGTTAAAAAGGAGGTGTATTTTGCATTATAGTATACTAAGGCAATGAAGTAAACAGCTTCTACATACTATTAGCTTATTTGTGAAGATATTTCATATGTAAACTTTATTTGCTTACACTTGGGTAAAGGATCAAACAACAATATGCTTTCTTGTCAAGAATAACATACACATACCCACTGAATTAAATATCACACAGCGTATATACAAAATACTTGATCAAGTGCATCACCACGTGTTCTAGGCAACTATTTAAGAATGCTACTGGTCAGTAATCATCAGCTGTTGATCGCAATGGAGACAAAGGATCTTTCAGAGTTTGATAAAGGGATTATTGTGGGTGCCAGATAGCTGGAGCCACAGTTTTGAAAATCGTGAAGCTGACTGGTTTCTCAAAAGATGTTTAATAATTGGAAAAATAACCCATATTGCTTGCCTAAGATGTGTAATTGTGGTCCTAAGACAGTCTATAGGGAACAAGATTGTCAATCTGACCTTGCAGACCATGTTTTGGATACAAGGCACAGGATCTCCTAGAAATAAACCATCATGCCCCACTGCAGTAAATTCAAAAAAGAAAGACTATTTTTAGAATCTGCAGAAGCACTCAGAAATCAACTGAATTTAAATAAATATGGTTGCATAAAACTTCCCAAAATTTGGGAAACATTAATTATCAGAGATGCCACCTACAAACGCCCATAGAAGATGCACCACCTAGATAGGACTTCACTTAGTGTTGTATTTCAGTGTGTGTTACATTAGATTTTTTGTAATCCCTGAAAATATCTCAGTGACTGAGACAAAATATTGTGCTATATTTATTCCATTAAGCCTCCAACATGATGTCTTTGCAGCACTTAAGCTTCAACACACAGACAGTGGGTTGTGTCTGTGTGTTGAAGCTTAAGTGCTGCAAATGTCATATAATAATAAACTCTCCCACAATGAGTTCTTGGAAATGTCATATAATAATAAACAAGCCTAGTGTTAATAAGGTTGTGGTACTGGATTGGATATGAAAGCATGAAGGAATTAACAATGGCAGTGAACTGACTGTTCAATGAGTCACAAAGAAACAGAGTTCCTGCAGAAAGGAAGCTAGTGCCATTGCATAAGAGATCCAAAATCAAAATATTAGTATGAAATTATTAACCAATTAGTGTTTTGATAGTAGTTAGAAGTTGAATAAATAGATTAGCATTATAATACATTAGTTTTAAAACTAGTTCAATGACAAAGGAATCACTCATATTTCCTTCTTAACAAATATAAGTTTGTTAAGAAGGAATGGTCTTGTGTCCTCAGTTTGGTTATATTTTATAATAAGGTGGCATCTGACATTGAAAGAAATGGATAGCAGATTAGTGACTTGATATGAAATGGTCAGCTGAGAGATATGTCAATAAGTTATAATTTATAAATTGATGATATATTTTACTTGCAAATTTTTCTGAACTCGGAAAATAATGGCGCAAATTTCGGACATTAATTTTTTTTTATTGGGGGAGGGGACACTTCAAGATTTGAATAGGTTACTGCTTAGGTACTGCGGTCAGAAGAAATGAAATGCTGTTCACTATATTGGGGACTCTGCAGAGGAAGAGGAGGGCTGATCACAGATAGCATATAACCTGGCATTAGTAAGGTGGGGTTGTCACAGACCCCAAAGATTTTAAATTGACTAACTTTTTAACAATGCCTGGCGGTAAGTCATGTCTCAGTATAGCTTCCCCCTCCCGTAACTGCTACTCGACGCCATAGACGTTAGGCTGTGGCATGAAAGCAAGTTTAGTGTTCAGAGGTGTAAAGTGTGCCGGGGTCCACCAGACCCCACCTTACCAAAAGTGTGACTATATTTACTTCCGAAATGCAAGTTGTTTTCATGTATATTCTACTAAAATATTATCATTACTGCTGTGTCTGCTATATTTTTACATACCAACTATAAGCAAATACGTTTTTGTAAATATTTAGAGGGAATTTTGAGAATAATATCTTTTTTTTTTTTAACCAGATGAGTTACAAGCAGGAAGAACAGAGGTTACATCAACTTATAGATGTCGCTTTGACAGGTGAGGAGCCATTTAACAGACATGATGATAGCGAAGCTGATTTAGAATTAGTCAGTAACCATGAGTTAATTTTATGGATCTGCATTTTTATTCTGTAAAATTACAGGACACTTAAACAATACGTAATCTAATGCTGATTAAAAAGATATGGATTTCTATAATACATTACATTATTTGGGTGGATCTGTGGGACCCCACTTTACCACTTTTGTTATATTTTCCCACCTCACCAGCACTGGGTTAAATTTAGAAGACAAAGAGCAGCAGTTATTAGAGGTCACATAAAGGACTGCTGCCAAGATAGAGATAGGTCAGGGTAAAAATGTGATAGCCACTGTGCATGTCTCACCTAGACTACTGTGACACTAATATAGTCTCCTGCATTTCTGGGAGATGGTGAAATACTGGAGAGAAAGTCCAAACATAAGTTCATCCAATATGATGGAATATTGAGTATGAAGATAGGCTGAGATAGAGAGATAAACAGGTGGAGAAAAAGAGATATTACGCAGGATAGCAGGATATTATGATCAAGGGAATGAGGTTTAGCTTTGAGGAAAATAAAACACGTATTTGTACTGAAGTCCTGAAGATACTTTCAGATGCAAACTTTGTTTGCTCACACTTGGATAAAGGATTAAACTAAACTTATTATAGTCTAACCAAGTGAAAAATAAACTCTCAACATCTTTCTCTGAATCTGGAGTAATTTAATAATAAGGTTGTACACCCTTTGGCAGCTCCTATAGGTTGGGATGACCTCTCATTTCTTCTGCCTTGGTGTCGCCTTCCTTTAGTGATGCATAATCTCCATGCCCATTCAAGGCAAGCAATCTGCTCATAAATTTTACCTTCACTGTAACCACAACAGATAGCGGGGAATATGAAAAGCATCTTGCTTCACCCCTAAAGACATAAATGTCAATTGTCAATTGGTGTCTCCACTACTGGGCCTGGCTCCCACTAACGAGACCTCAATAAAGGTCGAAACTGGTATGGGTAGTGTCCCTTGCCTTAATGCATAGTATTACACATATCCACAAGGAGATGTGCTTTGCATTATGGGAGATACTGCGATAGGAGTGATGAGATCTTTCTCCACCTTTGCAACGTGTTGCACTACCTTTACCCCAGTCCTGAAGATGCTTTCAGGCACAAACTTTGTTTGCTCACACTTGGATAAAGGATTAAACTAAACTTATTGCGTATTTGTATTGTTATACAAGCCTATTCTGTATGTTTTTCTGGTTGGTTTGCATTTTTTGTGGGAAAATGCCCTGCCAATCCCATATGAACAACTAACACCTTCAAATGAAGAATTCTTATAACTAGATTGGCTCTGAACCCCACTCTTTAAAACTAAGGGACATCACTGTTACTGACTGAACTACAAAGACTCTGCATGAGATGAACTGCCATATAATGAGAATGGATAAGTTCAAAGGTGACATCAATGTATATTTTTGTGTTGAGAATGTAAGGTCCTGTACAATAAGCTCTATTGAGAACTAAAAGCTTTTTTTTTTTTTAACTTTAACAAACCATGTTTTCCTTATTAAAATAAGAGGCATTACATGTATGGACCCCCCCCCCTCTCTCTCTATGGGATATTTTTTTGTTTCTGTAACATTTTTGGTTATGTTGTTGTCGACTTTTTTTACAATGTAGAAGAAAATTTATCTTTAGTATATTCGGTAACTCATTTTGATTTATACAGGAAGAGAAATGCTTGGCAAAAATTTTATATACTATAATCAGTTAAAACTGCAAATAAGTAATAACTCGTTACTTTATAACAAAATAAAAGTCATTTGTGGAGATTTTAATTAATTGGCGGTGCAAGTTTCAAGAAAGAAGTGACATCCTTAATGTTCAAATATGCTACAAATACTTGTGCTTAGCTAAACACATACAAAAATTCCAGTAATATTGGAAAAAACAAAAAAATAACAGCTTACTGTCGAGACTTTAATGCTGTTTCCTTTCAAATCGCTTATTACTGCATTTTATTCTCGCTAATCGAACTGAAATGCTAATAGCTGAGAGTGGTGTAGATCACTTCCATACGCATTTTCCACCAGTTATCTGACGTCTTTATTAAGTTTACAATATTCTTTGTGTTCACATAGCTTTAACGTACGAAGTTCTTCAGAGGATTTGCTTACCAAATTACAATTATTTATTACTCTCTGAATTTCAAGATATACCATAACTATCAAAATTAAGTAATACTTAACAGAACCCTGACCTACTGATGCTTTTCAGATCCTATTACCCAAGGCTTACACGTGAAAAAACGTGAGATTTTGCGAGATTTCCGGGTTATTTTATAGTAACGCCACCTGTTACGGTATATTGAAGTGTACTGCTGAAACGATTATTAAATAAAGATGAAATAGTGGGAGAAATTTCTGAAAGTGTAATATTTTTGTGAATAATGAGTAAAGTTCGTTACAAATTGCCGAGTGGGGAAAAAAAAAAAGAGTGTAAATTAAAATTTTGTGTACTATTTTAAAAATCAATAAAGAAACCGTGTAATTATTGAAGATATTCATCATGTATTCTCGCCATTAATTAAAATGACAGTTAAAACTGATCGATAAATAATATGATGCACGAACATTTAACCAGAATGTCTCATCATATGGTCCCAGGAGATATTGTTCATCTAAATGTTGGAGGAATTAGGTAAAGATTTGCTTACTTATTACTTGTGTCAATATTATTCATTATTAGTGCATTAATTGCACTGGTGAAAATAGGTGGATCATGTCTATTTCAGGGCGTAGAATTTAAAAATATAACTTTTACAAGACGTCAGAGATCGTTGTTGAAGTATGCCAGAACATAAGCTAAACCAAGTATTGTTAAATGATAACTATTAATGAACAATAAGTAATTAATTCGTAACCGAATGATTAAAATCAATATAAACAGCCAAAATTCAAGAACTTGCATATTTTATTACAAGTAAAGAAATAAAAAATCGGTAAAATAACTCAAAATTTTAAAATTGTTTATAAGTAATCCCTTTACAGTCATCTTTACTCATCATACTAGCCATGCATTTTCTAGCATTGTTTCTCTATCATGATGTTCTGATGGAATTGTTCACTCCGATTGCCAGTTTTCAGGAAAGAAATCTAGGTGAGTATGAAATGAATCTTGATGACATCCTAGTTTTGAAAGTGGCATGACTCTGTTGTAAGTTTATTGCCAGTTCTTTACAGTTTTCAGCTTTATTTCTTTAATTATTTTGTGTAGATTTTTACTGTATTCATTCATATGTTTCATCTGCATCAAATTCGAGAATCACACTATATCTTGTAGCTTCCTGAATTCTTTAACAGTGAAGTGGGTTTGGCGAACATAGTAGAGCAAGTACCTTGTGTAGAGTAGTGAAAGAACCTTTTATGTTGTTTCATAATCCAGGATGTTCTATCAGTCACATTTTTTATGTAATTGTGATTTTATGTAATTGTTCCATATGTAAAATATGGAACAGACAAACATCTCCAGAATGTGACTGTGGTGCTCCATGACAGACTATGCAACTTACTGTAACAGAATGCATCTTCTGTGCTTATCAGAATGACTGGAATGATTTTTTACAAGTAACTCCTGAAGCTGTGACCTGGATTGCGAACTTAGATCTGAATTTATAATGATATGTTTCTTTTCCTTATTATAACATATTAAGACTTTTAACTCTTATTTTAATTTTCCAATTTCTTGGATTAGATCTGTGTGTTCCTTCAAAGTTTTAACTTAAAATATTTTAAATTCTTCAATTATGTTAATATATAATGACATCATGATTCTCTTTTTTAACATCATGTTTTTGCCATGAGCTATATATGTATGTATGTTTATGTAAAATTTAGAACTTCTGTAGTTAAAATTTTCTGTACTACTTGATGCTGTTTGGGTTCACATTGCAGTATAATTTTGGGTTTTGCATTGTTGCTTAATTAAGCAACTTAACATTAAGTTGCTTAATTACAATTTTTAAGATATTATTCTAGCATCTCCATAAAGTCTGAAGACTCATCACAGGAGGCTCACACCAACCATTATTCACATTGCTTATCATATATCTTATACTTATTCATTGATAATATAATCATAGTTACCTCAAATAATACATTCCACTTGTTGTTATGTTCCATTGAGTTGTTTTTGACTCCTGGTGATTCTATGAACATACATTCTCCATTCAAATCTCTGTCCCTAGCCATATCTTTCAGAATTTTCAGTCCCATTCCAGTTGTTTCTTTAACTCCATCCACCCATCTAATTCTTAATCTTCCTCTTTTCCTGTTTCCATCAACTTTAGTAAGCATCATCATCTTCTCCAGACTGTCATTTTCTTGCATAATATGGCCAAATTATGATAATTTTTGCTTGCTGATCATAGCTTCAAGGGAGCATTCTGGCTTTATTCTGTCTATCACTGATTTATTGGTTTGCTTTGCATGGTATTCTTAGTGTCTTCAAACCCATAATTCAAATGCATCCATCTTCCTTCTTTCACTCTTTCTCAGGGTCCAACTTTCATATCCATACATTACCACAGGGAATACCATTTACTTTTTGATTCTGATTTTTGTTGCGAGGCTGATATCTTTAAAGATCTTGCTTAAATTTGTCATTGCTTTCCTTCCGAGTAATAATCTTCTGCTTCTAACTTCTTCAGTACAATACCCATCTTTATCAATTCGGGATCTTAGGAGCACAAAATTGTTAACTACTTCCATTTTCTCCCATCTACTTCAAAATCATTAAGTTCACATGTTACCATATTGTCTTTTTGAGATTAAGTTTAAGGCCATATTTAGCACTTTCTTCTTTAACTTTCATAATAAGCTCCTCCAAATCTTCTTTGCATCCTGCTAGCAAGGTGGTATCATTAGCATACCTCAAATTATTAATATTACTTCCACCAATTTTAATACCAACTGAAGATTCCTCCAGCCCTGCCATTCTTAAAATGTATTCGCTGTATAAATTAAACAGGTACAGAGATAAGATGCATCCTTGTTGTACCTGTTTAATTTATACAGCGAATACATTTTAAGAATGGCAGGGCCGGAGGAGTTTCTCTTAAGATCTATTTGGACAGTAGCTTCTTGTTCACAATAAAGATTGTTCAGAAGGATAATGAAATGCTCTGGTACTCCCATTTGTTCTTAACACATTCCACAGTTTCACATGATCTACAGAGTCAAAAGTCCTACTATAGTCAAGGAAACAAAGGTAGACATTCTTTTGATATTCCTGTGCTCTTTCTAAATCCTATCTGTTCATCTTGCATTCCTCTCTTCATAAATGGTTCCAGTGTAAAATATTTATGTTACTTTATATTTATACTTGGATTTGGTGTGCTGGGACTTGAAAAAGTGTTGTTGAATGAAGTGGATGTGCAGAATCAGGGAAACTAGAGTTATTATTAAGGGGAATGGGAGTAGATATGCAGACTTTAGGGAGGCAGTTGAGTGTATGAATGTGTATAATATGCCCGAGCAAGTACGAAGGACAACAAATCAGAATGGGATAGTTAGATAAGGCATCAAAATAGGGATGGGATTAGCAGACTTCTGCATTTCATGTTTGGCATTAATGAAACATGGCTGACAGAAGATGATATAGCTAGTGGGATTGAATGCGAGGTGTATAGTGTGTTCAGGAGGGACAGGAAAAATAAAATGGGGGGGGGAGGAGTGTTATTGATGATAGCTGATGAACTGCAGCCAAGGAGAATAGAAGTTGAACTGCAGCATTGGTGCACCCAGGGAGGGGGCCAACAGGCCCTCCCCCCTCCAAAAGAAAGAGAAAAAAAAATAGAAAATTTTCCAAAAATCTTATCCTAATTGAAATTCTTTTTTTTTTTTTTAATTTAATTTTATTTATGTTGTGTCGTGTCTTCTATTTCTATACTACTTATGAATTAGCGGTCACAAAAGGTGGAAATACCCTCTGGCTCTTGGGAATCATGGCTGTTATGAGTACTCGGTCCCCTCCAAGATTAAATCCTGAGTGCACCACTGAACTGCAGGATAAAGAAAAGAGCACATTTGAGGCTGTTTGGTGTGAGATTGAGGCTAGCAGAACAAAATATACAACTGGGTGCTGCTATAGACCATGTGATGGAATAGATGGTGGAGATAGTATGTGTAAGCAAGTAGAAGCAATAAGTGGAAAGAGGGTAATTATTATAGGGGATTTCAACTATGGTAACATTGATTGGAAGGAGGAGAGGATACATGGGACGAAGGAATTGGATTTTATGCAGTTATTAAGGGATAACTATCTGCAACAGCATGTAATGGAAAATACTAGGGGTCAGAGAGTGCTTGACCTAGTAATTGCATCTGAGAATTTGGCTGTAATGAATATGACCACGTTGCCACCAATTGGTGAGAGTGATCATAGGATCTTGACTCGGGAGGTACATGTGGAATTACTGGGCTGGTAAGTATGACAAGCTTAGGAGTTTGCTTGGTTCAGTGCCATGGCATGTAAAACTGCAAGGGCTGGATGTTGATAGTGCATGGGAGGTGGTTAAGGAGTGTTTGCAGGAGGCAATGGCTGACTGTATACCTAAAGTCCGAATAGTAAATCAAGTAGGGGTTAAATGGATGAAAAACACCATTAAGCTTGAGCTGCAAAAAAATAAAATAACTGTGAAGGGAATTTAAGGAGAAAGGTGACCTGCAGGCACATGAATGGTATAAAGCACAAGCCAGAAGGGTAACGAGTCTGGTAAGAAAAGCAAAAGCGGATTATGAAAGAAAATTAGCCATGCAGACTAAAGAGAATCCCAAACAGTTTTTTCGATATGTTGCAAGTAAAAGAAAAAATGTATACGGCAGAATGATTTTAAAGAATGCCGATGGTAGGGAGGTAACCAAATCAGTTGATATAGTGGAATTACTGAGCAAGCACTTGGCAAGAGTATATCATCCAGGTGGTGACATTGCAGAAATAAAGGAACCAACAGCTTATACGGGAATGGTGATGAATGAAGTGGAGGTGAATACTCTATTAAAAAACCTCAATGTCAATACATCTGTGGGATTGGACCAGCTCGTGTCGTACATGAAGCGGGTAAAGAATTGTCAGTGCCCTTGACCATTTTGTTTAATTTGAGTCTCGATTCTGGGTTAGTCCCGAGGGGGGGGGGGTAGTGGAAAGATGGGAAAATAGTTCCACTGCATAAAGGAGGTTCCAAGACTGCTGTTGTAAATTACCGACTGATCAGGAATCGTTGTCAAGGTCTTGGAGAAAATAGTCAAAGGGAGAATACAGGAATGGATAGATGAAAATGGGATACTGTATGGGGAGCAGCATGATTTTGTGGGTAGATCATGCCTCAGTAACTTGCTCACGTTTTATAACACAGTGACGGCTGAACTGGATAAGGGTAACGGGTTTACAGTGATTCTGCTGGACCTTGCTAAAGCGTTTGATAGGATACCACATGGAATTCTAATCAGTAAACTGCAGCATATGGGGATGAATATAGGGTTGGTGAGATGGATAGGAGGGTGGTTGATGGAAAGATATCGGAGAGTGGTTTATTCAGGAGTAGAGTCCAAAAGACAGCCTGTGACTAGTGGTGTGGCACATGGTTCTGTTCTTGGACCACTACTGTTTAATTTGTTCATTAACGATATAGGAAAGGATCTGAGAGGAACTGTTCATTTGTTTGCGGATGATGCAAAATTGGGTAGAACAATAGTGAATGCACAGGATGTCAAAATTTTGCAGGATGATTTGGATAGTTTGGAAGGCTGGACTAAGGAGAATGGATGTCAATTTAATGTGGCAAAATGTAAAGTTATGCATTTTGTTGTGAAAAGATTAGCAGCAGTAATACCACATTGGTGGAACTGTACTCCAGTCCCTCTGTCTGAGCAACAGAAACTTAGTACTTTCACTATCAGAAAGTTAATCACTTAATCAAATAACATAATCAAAAGCACTTTAACACACACATTACTTGCTATCTGAGCAACAGAAACTATAGTGCTTTCACTATCAGAAAAACCTATTGTGCCTTGATATAAAGGTGTCTTCTATGACACAACTTGGCTTACAAGCATGCATAAATATTCCAGGAGAGATTACATTAACTTTCTTCCAACACATCCAATACTTAATTGATACTAATTTGGACATTGTCACAAGCAACTTATGAATTAGACATACTTAACAATACAAGTTCTTCCCTTATTCAAAATTCAATATAACCGCCAGTTAACAAGTAACCGCTCTCAATCCTTTACGATTTCGAGTTACAATCATATAACATACTACAAACAAACAAATCATATAACATACTAAAATCATATAACACCCACCCACATACTACAAACAAAATAATGGCTTACTTGCTAACAAACTCGAGAGGAAACTCCGATTTATTCCGTATCACACATAGAGACTTCCCTCCGGTCAATCCTCGAGAGTTTTTTTCATCAGATGCATTAGGGTTCTGCTGTAGCTACTGGGAGCCTAGAGTGAGCTGCTGGCAGAGAAACATCTGTCATCGGCGGTCGGAAGAGTGATCATTCTGGAACTAGGGGAAGGAACCCCCCCACCCCCCGTAGAGCTCATAAGTGAAGAGCCAAGCAAGAGACCAAGGACCAAATAGCCCAGAACCACGTGCGGCATTGCCTTTTATTCCATTTTCCTTCCTTTGTTCGTAAGTAAGAGTATTCCTGGATTAGCCAGAAGTAATGAAAGAATTGACATCACCGCTGGTCGCTTGACATTATGATTTTGGTGGTATTCTGTGCTAATCTGGCTTAACTCATTTAAGCTTTTACAAACAAGTCTAAAGTGCAGGTGCATTCTAACAGTAATTTATTCTTTTATATTTCTACATCTTGCTAAGCACATTTTTTTCTTATAATTTTAGACAAAAAAATTGGAAAATCCTTGTCAAAAATTCTCTTAAAAAATTATTTCTCTTGAGATTTTACACCAGTCTTTTCTGAATGATCTTAAGTAAGACTTTACTTGCATGAGAAATCAGTACTATAGTTCTGTAATTTTTGCACTCTCTTGCATCACCTTTCTTCAATAAAGGTATATAAACTGATTTTTTCCATTCCCTAGGCCATGTAGTTGTGATCCAAATTCGTTGACATAGAGCTGTTAAAATTTTAACTGCCTCTTCTCCTAGGGCTTTGAGCAGCTCAATAGATATTCCATCCCTTCCTGGTGCTTTCTTACCGGATAGATGTTGCAGTGTCACCTCACTTCACTCTCTAGTGATAATCGCTCCTGTGTATAATCCCGCTCTTCAAATTTTTCAGTAATTTTGGAGTCCTTACTACAAAGGGCTTCTGCATATTCTTTCCATCTTTCTTTGTCTACTGCTTCTATAAGATATCCTTTGTGATTACTTTTCAATATTGTCACCTTGGTGATCAGGGAACTAACTTCCCTGTTAGTTCCCTGATCTTTTTGAAAAGATCTCTTGTTTTTCCTTTCTTGTTTTGGTCTTCAGTTTGTTGGCATTCTTGGTTAAAGTATTTTTTCTTGTCTCTTCTGGCTTGTCATTGAAACTCTGCATTCAAATACTGTACTTTCTGCAAATTTCCTGTGGCCATCGTTTTCCTCCTTTCCTGAGCAGTTTTGACAACATCTTCTGACAGCCATTTGGACTTCTTCTTCTTAGAAATTGTTGGAATATTTTTCCTTGCTTCTGTTTTAATTATATCTTTAATTTCTTCCCATAGTTCATCTGGTTCTCTTTCACACAAATTGAGCATGTCGAATCTGTTCTGTATACTGATATTATATTCGGCCGGTGTACTAGTGGAATATACATTCCACTAGTAAAGCAAAAAAGGCTCTTTGGTATCAAGGCTGTTCTCTCTTTCTGGAAGATGGCCAGAAAGGCTGCGGTGCTCCAAGTAAAGAAGGTGATTTGTTGTTTTAATCTATTCAAGAGTTGGATAAACAGAAATTTTACTCAGCAGCTTTTGTAAGTGCCAAGAAGGCATGACTGCCATTGCTAATGATGATTTTGCAAGTGTAATGGGCTTTGGTGTTGGGTGTGAATAAAGCTGGAGTTTGTCTCAAGCCACTTATGATAAGCTGTTTTCTTTTCTTGGACTGCCCTGGCAGACTTCTTGGATATTAGGTGAGAATTTTGAACAGAGTTGTGTATGATGGCTGTCATTCCAACATGGATAAATTATCTAACAGGATCACAAGTATATGGATCTGGAAAAAGCTTTCACTCTCCCTTCCATTTTTACCATGGAAGGGAGAGTGAAAGCCTCCCAAATCTTCCTGTTTAGTGTTGGTGAAGTGTCAAAGGACATGAGATTTCAAATATCTGAGGGGAGGATGTTTCACCAGCGATGAAGCTTACATGATGTTATCTGAATTTCCAAGCCAAGAGAAGTAGCCACCTCAACCTTTCCTTCTAGGTAACATTTACCTAGAAGGAAATCTGGTTAAGAAAAGTTGGGTGAGAGGAGAGGATTGTCAGGTATTCTGGTTGGTAGATGAACAGTTTGCTTTGGGTTATTGCTTACAGTCTATTCTTTTGTCTTTCTTCTAGTAGTAAAATTGGAAAAAGGGAGCCATTAGAGTCATAAGGTTTTAAAGTCATCAAGGAAAATGACTGTTAGGGTAGTTGGGCTGCAGGAAATCAAGCCTCAGAGATCAAAAGATGAAGAGATCAGAACAGTTTTTAGTATTTGTGGAGGAGTTGGCAGTAGAGACAGCAGGTGAATGATACATAATGAGACAAGGAAATTTAAAGCCACAGAAGATTAAAAAGGAGATATTCAATATCCAGGCACATGGAATGTCTGGGGTTTACAGATGGGTACTCTTGAGATTGTCTGTAAAGAGATGGATAGGTATAAAATTGACATCTTGGGAATTACAGAGACCAGATGGAATGCAGAAGGTCACTTCAAAAGACAGGATGGTAAGCTAGTTATTTACTCAGGTGGTGATTCAAAACATCATAGGGTAGCTGTGATACTGAAGACAGCTCAGGCAAGAAGCCTTCTTGGTTATAACCCCATTAATGATAGGATACTCTCCATTAGACTTAAGGCTCAGCCTACCAATGTACCAATTGTGGTAGTTTATGCACCCCACACGGATAGGCCTGAAGAAGAGAGTGAAGAATTCTATGAAAACTTACAAACAGTTTTGGACTGCCTACCAAGGAGAGACATACTGTACATCTTAGGAGACTTAAATGCAAAAGTGGGAAAGAGTATGAGAGTCAGGCCGGAGTGTGGCATGTTTGGACTGGGTGAACGTAACACTGGGTGAAAGACCGTTGGAATTTTCCCGTGCTAACAGATTAGTTATTACCAATACCTGCTTCCAGAAACATCCACAACGGACCTATACTTGGACATCTAACATTGATAGGGCAATGCACCAGATTGATTACATCCTGGCTCTCCAGCAGTGGAAGACAAGCATCTCTGATATGCATACTTGTCCTGGAGCAGATTGTGGTATAGACCATCAGCTAGTAAGAGCCAAAGTAAGACTAAGACTCCGAAAACTTCCAGGTCAGGCACATTCCACTAGATTGGATGTTAGAGTAATTCCTAGTGGATTCACAGAAGAAACATCAACTCGGCTGGATGATTTTTTGGAGACCAATGAGGAAATCTCGCCAGAAATGCTTTGGGAAGGAGTCAAGATGATAATACAGGATACAGTGAAGATGTATCTCGGCCCAATAAGAAAACCAAGAGACCCATGGATATCAGATTCAACACGGGAACTAATTAAAAGAAGGCGGTTGGAAAAACAAAGAGACACAGGGAGCGAAGAATATAAGAGATTACATAGAGAAATCAGAAGAGCCAAGAAGCAGGACAAGGAAAAGTTCTATACTAATAAATGTGAAGAAATAGAGTTTCAGATGAGAAGGCATAATTATAAAAGGATGTTTTATTTAGTTCGTGACTTAAAGCACAAGTTTAAGCCTAAATTGAATGTCATCAAAGACAGGAATGGATTATTACTAACAGAAGAGTTGGAAATCAAAAACAGATGGAAAGAATACTGTGAGGAACTGTACAGCCGAGTGGATAAAGAAAATGTGGAGTCCTCCCACCAAGAAAATTTTGATTTGGAACCTCCTCCACTTAGGAATGAAGTTGAAAGAGCAGTTAAGCAGCTCAACAGCAATAAGTCCCCAGGTGCAGATGAAATCCCAGCAGAGTTAATTAAGGCCACAGGGGATGGAGGGATAAGAGTGTTTCATAGATTGATTACAAGGATATGGGAGACAGGATCATGGCCTAGAGACTGGAAGAAGTCTTTTCATACCACTACACAAGAAAGGTGATAAGAAGGTATGCAAGAATTAAAGAACTATTAGTTTGATATCTCATGCAAGCAAAATTTTATTAAAGATCATGCTAAATAGGATGGGGGCCAAAGTTGAGGCAGAGATGCCCGAGGAACAAGCAGGTTTTAGGAAAGGTAGGGGCACCAGAGATCAGATCCTTTGCCTTAGACAGATCATTGAAAAATATAAAGAATTCAGACTCCCTCTGGTAATGTGTTTCTTAGACTACTCTAAAGCTTTTGACTGTGTTGAGCATGTGAAACTCTGGGAAGTAATGAAAAGAATGGGTTTTCCTCAATACACTATCAGGTTGATGGCTAACTTGTATAAGCAGCAAGAAGCCACAGTAAGAACAGGTGTTGGATTGACAGACTGGCTTCAAGTTGGAAAAGGAGTTAGACAAGGATGTTAACTTTCTCCTCACTAGTTGTTGCTGTTGAAGCAACGTTGGAGAGAATTATAAGCAGCACTCCTGATTTTAATTCCCTACAGGAAGATTTGAATAGACTTTTGACTTAGACAAAGGTGTGGAGTTGTAGTTTTAATATTAATAGTGCAAGGTGTTGCATTTTGAGGTACAGAAATACAGGAAATGGATGAGATTTGGAAGTGATTTTTGACAGCAGACTGAAGTTTAGAGGTTATTCTGCAAGTATTGCAACTGCACATCATACTGCTGCTATGATATAAAGTACTCGAACATGTAGGGAAAAGTATGTGGTTGTGCCACTATATAAAGCACTGGTCAGAACACACTTGGACTGTTGTGCTCAGATTTGGTCACCTGATTTTCAGTGTGATGTGGAAACATTGGAGAGGATCCTGAGAAAAATGAACTAAGATAAAGTGTCATTATGATAGATATGCTGTCAATTAAACAAACCTCCCATGATGAGTCTGCTGATTTCATTGAGGTTGTGATAATCATCATCAAATTCCTGATATATACCCTCAAGGGGTGTACAGGATATGATAGTACTACATGAAAAATTTACATCATTTACTGACTTCCTATCTACAATTTTCCTCCAAATCAGTTTGTTACCTGTCAAGACTCCAATATTATCAGGTCTTATATTTCTGCCTTCTAAGGCACTTTTTACTCTATCAATCCACCTATATCTTGGTCTTCCTCTAGGTCATTTTCTTGCTAACCTGGCAGAGAACACTTATTTTGCTAATCTTTCCTCTCCCATTCTGTTTAAATGACCATACCACCTGAGATTAGCTCTGCTAATGCATTCCTGCATGCGATATGGTTGTGATGATAATAATATAAATAGTAAATTAATAGCAATATTTTTATTATGCCAACTCATGGAATTCCATTATTGAAAGTAAAATAAAAGTAGGGGATATTATAAATCCATCCATAGTCTGTTCTTTTTTTCCTTAAGAGGAAAACCCTCTTAAGGTTTCTGCCTGGTCTCTGAAACCTGAATGAAAAGCAAATATACAGAGCTCATGTCTTTTAACTAGCACAAGCCAAAGCAAATTTGATGCTGATGGTTGTTTTCTCATTAGCTCTGTGGTCTGTTTTCGAAGTTTCCATTTTTTGGCTCTGAAATAAAGATGGATTTATAATTATAATCTGCTTGTATTATTTTATATCATCAAAATGAAGACTTAGGCTCTTTCCAATTGTTACAGTTATTCACTAATCAGAAGTTCATTTAGGAAAAATACAATTCTGTGATATAGGATGATTGCAATGGCATTGGACAGAGGCTTTCTGCCTGGTCTCTGATGAGAAACAGCAGTTCAAAAGAGCTGTCAGGCCAGTGAAATCTTAATGAAAAGCATTAATAAAAGAACAAATCCTCCTCAACAGAGTTTGTCTTTTAAGTTAGTGCAAGTCAAAGCAACTCTGATGCCAAGAGTTGTATTCTCATAAGCTCTGGTCTATTTTTGAAACTTTCTAAGTTTCAGTTCATTTGGCTATGAAACAACAATAGATTTATAATATTCCCCCACTTTTTAATTTTTTAATTCCATAGGAGACATATGCTATCTACTAATAATTGTCCAGACACTTCAGCAATTTACAATTGATACCAGCCGGCAAACCCTAATATTGGGTATGTCTACCTTTTGACTTTGATCACCTCCTGCACACTTTGAGGGAGGCTTTCCATTAATGGGCAGCAGACATCAGATGGAATTTGTCCTCATTCCTCCATCAAAGCAGCACTGAGTTCAGTGACAGATCAAGGACATACTGCTCTGGACCTCGATCGCTACCCCATTTTGTCCCACAGGTGTGTTTGATGTGGGTTGAGGTCAGGACTCTGCACAGGCCAGAGCAGTCATTTAACACCCATCTCTTCATTATGGAAATATGGAAATGCGGCTTTCCATAACAGCTGCAGCTTTGTGTCATGGGGCATTGTCATCTTGATAGCAACATGAATCATTCCATAAAAAATCCACATTGTAAGCAGCACCTGATTATCAAGGTACTGAGCTGCCTTCATTGAGCCATGGACAACGACCAGTGGGCCCACTCCAAACCAGCTGAATGCACCCCACACCATTACTCCTCAATGACCAAAATTTACTGTGGGTACAACACACTGTAGTAAGAAGTGTTCACCAGGCTTCCTCACACCCTGCCATCAGACTGGAAACAGGTGGACCTTGATCCATCGCTCCAGAGTGCAGCTTTCCACTGATCAATTGTCCAGTTTACATGCTCTTTGCACGAGGCCAGATGAGCCACCTTTTTCATTGTCATGATGTTTGTAGTGTGCCGCTGCTCTTCCATGGAATCCCAGTGAATAAAGCTCTTTTGTATACAGTATTAGTGCTCACCATGATGTTACTGGTGCTCTGAAACTCATTGCCGATTGCAGCCAATATTTGATGTCACACATTTTAACATCCTCCTGTCCCTATCAGTCATTTTCAGCCATTCCCCCTCCCCTTTGTATTTTCCTGCACTAGTGATGCCAGAACATCTCCATTTGCTGATCACATCACCAACTTGATTTTGGATGCTCCAGTTGTGCAGCAGTGGCACGTATGGACATACTACCATCAGCCCATGGTGTCTGTCTCTCGAAGTCACTGCATTCACGTCGTGTTGCCATACCACCTGTATTCAACTGTAATGAAATACTGCTTCCTACCATCAATACACCGGTTTTTATGTTATTAACAAACCTGGACTGTTCCATAACTTCAAATAACAGGAATATCTAGACAATTATTAGTAAATAGTGTAGTGTAGTAGAATGATCTTTTGACATAGAGGCTTTAGAAACACATGGACATGCAAAATTTAATAATATTTATTAATGCAAGTATTTCATTCTGAAACTGTGGGTTGGCTTAGTCAGATAATCTGGAACTATGCTAAATATAGAAATTTTTCAAACCTCTTCATGCCTTCAGTAAATAGTTGAGTTGTCTCATATCAGATGATGAAAATCATCTGTCACTTTTTAAAGTCAAACAATTAACTGAAAACTTAACTGTCAGATGTTAAGTTGAGAGCTAGAAAAAACATATTTCAGGACCCATTGGAAAAATTTAAATAGGCTGGTATCTTGGATTGACCAGTGGAACCATTGTTCTAATGCTAATTGTGCAAGGTTTTGTACATCAGGTTGTAGATGTGATGCTGTACTATATTTGTGGAACTGTGCTCCATCAGGTGAATGAGATTCAGAATTTTGGGAAATGAAGACAATGGTCAACAGAGACCCAGAGATCTCAGAAATACTGTTGCAAAAGCCATTTAGCATATTTTTGCTTTGATTAGAGGACACTGACAAGTGGAGAAAAAAGTGGTGGTTCTTCATGGCTATTATTAATTGATCCCACCATGCTGCATCAAGTTATCAAAGCTAGTCCAAAACTTATAGATAGTTGCCTGATTTTATGCTACAAGCAAAACTGTAACATATATCTCCACCAGTTTGACAATATCAATGGAAAATGTGTAAGGACTAACATTAGAAACAAGCTCATCATTTCAGCACTATACCAAGGATTGATGATAGTTCAATAGAGAATTACTCATCTATCCTTGGAGTGAGGGATAATCATTTCTCTATTCTTTACACTAACAGTTTGCTTCAGTTCATGAAAGAAATTATGGTAAAAAGTTGGTTTACTGCAACAACCTGAACACATGAAATCAATGAATCAACCTGATTGAAGCAACACTTCTGGTTCTGATAAGAGGTACTTGAAGCATAAGGTCATGCTGTATTTATGGTAGAATTTCAAGGTATATTTTCATGAGTCAGGCATCTCCTTGCAGTCCAAATACTCATTATGGAAGACTTATGCTAATTGTTATTCATACCATACCTATCATACTTCTTAAACTCGTTCACTGACACCACACTCATGCAGTTCTGTTAATCCATTCATCCTATTGCCTGCCCATGTAGTTTTCATGCTCTTGCTAACCTCATCTTACACAATTTCAGGGATGATCTTTTTGCCATGTATTGAATAAAATTTTTGTTTGTCTTATAAAATCCCTTTAAAAAATTATGTTTCTGCCTGTCAGCTAGCTTTATTACTCACAAACCTGGATTCTTTCCACCAATTCCTAAGGATCCCAGGTGACAAGTCTGTGCACAGTAAACTGTGGTCATATGAAAGCTGACAGAGAGAGAGAGGAAGGATGATAACCTTCATGCTTATGCTTGTCAGTATATTCTTTGGCATCCAGGTAATCTGATCTATTTTGGCCACTTTTTTGCAGTATGCCTTCTAAACTTCCTGTCCACAGTTCTCTTCCTCCCTCATTTCCTAAACTCATCAATTTCCAGTAGTCCAGCTGTCATTCTAGTACACACAGAAGCTTGTCTTTTCATCCCAAAGTGCTTAACCTTGCTTTGGCACAAACTGGCAATCTTTATTTAAATTCTATTTAAATCATCGCACACAATCTGTACATCACCTTTATTAGCTATTGCTGTACAATTTTGTATCATCTGCAAAGATTTTGATTTGCTAATTATTTTCAGTGGTTCTAGAGGACATGTCATTAGTGCTAAACTTGGTTCTTGACAACTAGAGCAAATGCGTGCTATTCTGTATAAGTGCTATCTAGCATTAGTCAGTTGAAAAAAAAAAAAAACAAGTGCTCTTTCCACTTTTTCCACAAAATCAAAGGAGATTATTGTAGAAAGATTGAACTGAGGAGAGACAGATCAAGACCATAGAAAATAGCAGCTTGTTTTTTATGGCTTTAGAAAGTGGACAAATAAAATGTCAGAATTCTGAAAACTTTTGGATTATCATGGTTAATGCATATATTTCAGATTGATTTAAATATATTTAATATTATCAGTAATTTTTAGTTATTGTCATCTTTTATTTCAGATTTGCTACATCACGACAAACTTTAACATGGGTTCCAGATTCCTTTTTTACAAGGTATTTAAAATTACAAGTTACTTTTCATTTATGATTCTAAAGCCTTACGCTAATATAAAGTTATCATTAAACCAGTTCAATTAACAATAATTAACTTCCCAACCAGCCAAGGACGTATATACATGTCTAGCAAAACTTGGATACAGTGTATTCTATCTATTGAAAGAACATGGATAAGAAGTACAACTTGGCCATAATATCCATTACAAGGTGCGATAATGTAATACTGAGAAGAACACTTAACTGGATTCCCTTGTGTTCATAGCTGCATTTCAGTTACCTGTGGCAAGAAATGAAGTTCCTTGTGGTATGCTCTGTGACTGGAGTCTTAGTTGTATTAGATAGAATAAATACCTACAAATTGTTTATATTTTTTTTCTACTTCTTTTATTGTACAATTATAGTTTTTAATGCCAGGACAAAATAAAAGATCCTTTCATGCTTTCTTCGCTTAATATTGTATTACTGTGGAAAAGCCAATGTCTAACAGTTTTTTGTGTGCCAATTGTGTTTAATTACTTAGCCAACAGTACATTTTATTCTCCAAGAACTTTATTCCAAATAATTATTTTTGTCAAACAATTATTTTATAAATTAATGAAAATCCGAATCTTAAAAAAAATATGGCCTTCATATATTCCAAATTAAGTTTTGTTTTTTTTATTCATAATTGTAGCTTAAAGAATACTTCACAGGCTGTGTGATGGCCAGCACTTTTACAATTTTGCTTTATAGAGAACATTACAAATATCTTTAATCGTATAAGGTGATGTATAATCTTTATGTTGGCCAAGTTGTTAGCATGTCTGCTCTCCAGCCAAGAGGCTGCAGGTTCAAATTCTGCCATGGCCATGGATGTTTGTAATTGTCCTACAAACTCTGTGTGGAAAGGGATCTGTGACATTACCACTTATTCTAGCAGATGACTTCACTCCCAAATCCTGGTTAAGTACAGGAGTGACCATATGGTGTCTACGCAGGGCCGGCGGAAGCGGGCATGCGGTGCATGCAGGTGCCGGGGAACGGGTCATAAGTTCATTTTTAAGAAACAAAATTTTTATCATAAAAACAAAAAATTCTTAGAATGATCAATATTAAAATAAATAAGGCCGGATACACCAAATAAAAATTTTTAAAAAATTGTATATTGCCGGCTGTTTACAATTTTGCAGCGAGAGCAGGCTAAATGCTTGCCTCCAGAATCTAAAGTGAAACGGTGAACAGTTTTTATGTGCAGAAACGAATTTTGGTACAAAACATTTGTTGCTACGCAACCAGTCATATGGTACTGTAAAAATCTCGATTGTAGCTTAAATATTCCAAAGCACATTACATTCGATTGTTTACTTAGGTTAAGTCCCATGTGAATATTGTAAAAATAAACTTTGTTTGTCTCTGTATAGTTTGTTTTAGATGTTATTGTAAATAACACTCTGGAAAGTTAACTGTATATAATGCTTTAATAAGAATATGTTAGAGTGTTAAAAACAAAGGCAATGTTTATATCACCGAAGCTGCATGTAATAGATCTACATGGTGGCATTAGAAAGATTGTTATTAAAATTTGTTTGCATGAGAAAGGCTTGCAGGCTCTAAGTGTAAACATCTGCTAAGTCAGTCAGAAAGGTTCAAACAACTTTCTGATGGCCAGCAACTTACAATTAAAAGAAAGCGGAGGAGAACAAAAGGCTTGCTGAACTTGAAACTTAGGATGAAAGAATCATACTGATTCTTTGGGGGTTGCCAAACTTCATGCAAGGTCTCAGAGGAGGTATAATAAAAAGGGACTGAACCAAACAGAAGGGGTTGCACGGATCCAGAGATTTGCTGCAGAAGTAGAGGGGGCCCGGTTCCAGAGACGTCCACAGAGAGACAGGAGAGGCTGCCCGGTTCCAGATGCTGTCAAAGAGGAGGCAGCTCGGTTCCAGACATTGCTAAAGTTGCCCGGTCCCAGACGTTGCCGAAGAGAGACAGAGCTGCTTGGTTCCAGACATCATCAGAGAGCATCCCAGATCCAGACGTTGGTTGAGAGAGGAGTTTTCCACTTCCAGAAAGGAGCTTCTCGGTTCGAGACATCGCTAGAGAGAAACGACTTCTAGGCCACAGACAGGGCTTTCAAATTGCCGAAAGGAGAAGTCCCAAACGCTGTAGAAGAGAAAAGTTTCCAGTCCAGAGGGAACCTGATTGACCGTTGACAACAGTTTTAATTTTCTTAGAGGCAGCAATTCAAGCTACTTGAGACGGCAGTCGTCCAGGCATTTTCGATGAGCCCAAGTAGAAGAGAAAGGGCGAGGCAAATTTCCCGAAGTACCTTCGCTCGTAAGTTTTTCTTTTCGCCGTGGGAGAATAACATTTTTCCAGAACTGTACGAGTCCCGCTACATTCCCAATTGATATAGCCATAGCCAAAATTCCAGATGAAGATCTGAGATGAAAGAATTGCGATAGAACTTTTAGTGAAAGACTTTTGACTAATTGTGAGATACAGAGCCTTTGTAAGTTCAAAAGTTTTATATAATTCCTCTTATAGTTGTATTAGAAAGGCTTTTAAGATATAATAAGGTTAAGAAGTGTCCTCAAGAGAATCATTTGGCATGTTAGAAGTTGATATCAAATTTATAAAGATAACTTAACAGAGAGATTTAGGTAACCTCTTTGCAAGTAAGCTTGGAGCTTAATAAGTAAAATTTGTAAACTGAGAGTAGATAACGTTTTGTGTTAAAGAAAATATTTTAAAGTTGAAGAAAAAAGGTTCTAAATTTTGCTAAAGAGTTTTTATAGAAGGATAGAGAAAGCAATCTCCCTAATGTTTAAATTTGTGTACATTTCATAGTAATGTAAATAAATGTTATTTGACTTTCTTGTAAACATAGCACGTAATAATATAAACAAGAGAGATTCTGAGAGAGAGAAAGCGCGCACAGCTACATTAGAATAATTGAGAATAAAGTATAAAGTAAAGAAAAAAGACATCACAAGTAATTAATAGAAATTACAAGTATACAAAGTTAAAATAATAATAAAATTTTACAATGTCGCAGTAATGACAGGATAGCAACAGTAGATTTATAACAGTATGCATCTCAATAGGCTACTGACAGTAGCGCAGTACGAACTATTGTTTCGTCTCTGTGTCGTGTTGTGTAATAATTTCTTGTGGGTATAAAATAGAAATGGAATCAAAAATGGAAAAAAAGTTATCTGGTGCACAAAATCGTAAGCGTCATGCTGCGAAAGAAGCAGATATTAAGAAACAAACTGAGGCTCTTAATAAATTTGTTAAAATATTAAAATATTCTGATGCAAATTGTAACCAACTCGATACATCAGAAATCAGATTTGACGAACCGTACACATCATCCAATTTGAATGAAAGTACTATTACAACTGTTGAACAAGATAACAAGATGCAGAATTTAAGTGAAAAACAGTTATAAGAAGATTTAGTTGTAGTTGACCACGAAACTAACACATTGTTAGTCTCTGTAAATTTAGAAGAGCCAGGTGAATGGGGAAATATTAATGAAAAATTACAAGTTTATTTAATTGAAATGGGGCCTGTTCAAAAGAAAAATATAATATATCCAAGAGATACATGTGGTCGTAAATTTGGCGACACATATTATAATAGGAAAATGGAAAACGGGGAGCTCGTGCAAAGAACATGGGCTCATTTATTCCGAAACTTTAAATTCTGTTTTTTGCTTTTGTTGCAAACTTTTTGCACCTACTGAATCAAGTGGTCTTGTAGAAGGTTATAAAGAATGGAGAAATGTAAGTACAACTTTGCATAGACATGAGACTAACTGGTAATTAATTTACAGAATTAACAATGCATATGAAGTATTTAATTAAAGATAACTTTAATGAATCACTTCTATATTTTGGCAATGTCACATTGCCATCTTCAGGAACATAAAGATATGGTATGCGCACTAAGGAACCTACAAAGCAAATGAGGAAGAAAGTAAGAAACTAATTTTGTTCCTAAAGTCCTAATGGTGTCCTCTTGCGGGTTAATTTGGTAGTCTTGGCAGTTGGGCTGAAGTTCTCATAATGAAAGTCTCCCAAATTTGGGGCAGTTTCATGCACCCAAATTTGTTGAGGTTAGGAACGTTTTTTAGAGCTGCTGAAGATTCTTTGAATAATCTTTCGTATTTAAACTTGCTGCGAAGTTTGTCCTACTTTGGCCAAAGTAGGACAAATTGTCCTACTTTGGCCAAAGTAGGACAATTTGTCCTACTTTGGCCAAACAGGCAGAACAACAAATATCAGGATTTCAGAACACCAAGACTACATCCGGTTTCACCAGTACAGCCACTCTGGGTTGGCAGACCATGCCTTAGATACCCACCATAAAATTCGTTGGAAGAAAACAAAAATAATCCATCGCAGCAAGTTTAAATACGAAAGATTATTCAAAGAATCTTCAGCAGCTCTAAAAAACGTTCCTAACCTCAACAAATTTGGGTGCATGAAACTGCCCCAAATTTGGGAGACTTTCATTATGAGAACTTCAGCCCAACTGCCAAGACTACCAAATTAACCCGCAAGAGGACACCATTAGGACTTTAGGAACAAAATTAGTTTCTTACTTTCTTCCTCATTTGCTTTGTTAGTTCCTTAGTGCGCATAACATATCTTTATGTTCCTGAAGATGGCAATGTGACATTGCTGAAATATAGAAGTGATTCATTAAAGTTATCTTTAATTAAATACTTCATATGCGTTGTTAATTCCGTAAATTAATTACCAGTTATGTCTAACCAACGTATAAGTCTTACTACTAGAGACATGAGACTAGTTTAGCTCACATGAAAAATTTCTTAAAATGGATGGAACGTGATAAAAATTTAAAAATCAAAACTACTATTGATTGCCAGACTCAAAGCATGTATGAAATGGAAAAGAAACATTGGATGAGTGTTTTAGAACGCTTGATTGAAATTATAAAATTCCTTGCTAGCCAAAATTTAGCTTTTTGCGAATCATCTGATAAATTATGTAAAAGGAATAATGGCAATTTTTTAAAATTAGTCGAACTGTTTGCTAAGTTTCATCCCGTTATGGAAAATCTTGTTGAAAGGGCCCTACAATGAAACAATAGAGTACACTATTTGAGTAAAGACAGTCAAAATGAAATATTGGAAACTTTAAGTAATGCAATCAGGGATACAATTTTATTATCAATTCGAAAATATAAATAATATTCCATAATTTTAGACTGCACACCTGATGCAAGTAAAACAGAACAAATGACCATTATTATTCGCTTTGTTTCCTGTGACAATGGAATTGTCAAGATCAGGGAAAACTTTTTAGGTTTTGCAGATATATCAGATTCCACAGGACGTGATTTATGTGCAACAATAGTGGAACAACTAGAAAAATGGAATATTCCCATTGAAGACATGCGAGGTCAAGGGTATGACAATGGGGCAAATATGAAAGGGAAAAAATATTGGCTCCAAAATTTGCTTTTAAACAAAAATCCTCAAGTGCCATGTGCTGCTCATACTCTAAATTTAATCATTAATGATGTAGCCAAAGTGAATGCAGATGCAATTAGTTTCTTTGCAATTATTCAAGAAATATATAATTTTTTTTCATTCTCTTACAAACGTTGGGCAATCCTTTTAAAGTTCGTAAAAAAATTTAACATTGAAACTGCCATCAGAAACGCGATGGGAAAGTAAAATTAATGCAGTCCGCCCTCTACGATATCAGTTAGGAGAAATTTACGATGCACTTTTTGAAATTTTAAATAATGAAAATTTTAATAAAGAAACTCAGCATGAAACACAAACATTATGTGCTAAAATGAAGGACTACAAATTTATTTGTTCTCTTATAATTTGGCATGATTTACTTAACAGAATAAAGCCTGTGAGTAAAATGCTTCAAGACAAAAATATGAACATTACACTTGCTTTAGAATCTATCGAAAAGTTAAAAATATTCTTACAAGATTATCAATCAGATACAAATTTTAAAGAAGTTCTAAAAACAGCAGAAGAACTGAGTGAAGAGGTGGATGGAGAACAAGAATTTAAAACTGGTGTGGAAGTCGATGACGAAAGAAGACACAACAATTTGACTACAAGAATCATGACGAAATGCCACAATCGCCAGAAGATAAATTTAGAGTGAATGTGTTTTATACATTTCTAGACGTTGCAGTGTGTTCGTTAATAGAACGTTTTGAACAACTAAAAACATATTATGATAATTTCAATTTATTGTATAGATTACGACAAATTAATAATGAAGATTTACAAAAAAATTGTGACGATTTAGTGATTTTTATGGACGGCGACAATAAATGCAATAGAACTATATGACGAATTATGTGCTTTCTGGGATATTTTTCAAAAGGATAATTTAAATATTCAAAACCCTTTCGATATTCATAATTTTATTGTGTCCAATAATTTATCTTTCCCTCACTTTTCAATTGCTTTAAGAATACTATTAACCTTATCTGTTAGTGTAGGGAGCGGTGAACGTTCCTTTTCCAAGTTGAAATTGATTAAAACTTACTTAAGAACAAGTATGTCACAAATAAGGCTTGTTAGTTTGGCGTTAATAGCAATTGAAAATGATGTATGTGCGGAATTAGACGTTAAGATCGTTATTTCTAATTTAGTGAATATGAAATCAAGAACCCTAAAATTTTAATAAAAAAATTTCAAGTATATTTATGTAATTTAATTTATTTTTTGTTATTCTGTAAAGATTTTATTTTTTGAATACTTATATTAATATTAATAAAATGTTCTAATTATTATTTCTGAATTCTTTTCATATTTTCTCATCTATCTTGAGTTTCTTTTATTTTCCTAAAAGATAGTTCCACTTATAAAAATTATTAAAAAATTTTTACAATTTACTAAGAATTTAGTAAAATGCAAGAATTTTTTAAATTTTAGTTCAAATAAATTTTAACTTTATTATTATTTAATTATTTAACTTTAATATTAAAATTCATTTTAATTTTGTTAGCGATTCAGGTCGGTGAGAAGACTATAATCTCTGTATCATTATATTCAACGATTCAAGTGAAATGGCTTTATCAAAATTTGCTTTAACTTTTGAGAATAACTTTTGAGAATTTTTTGAATATTCGGGTTTTTAATGATTATCCTGCCTAGTCAACACCCCTGGTTCGTTACATTTAGTGAACCAACGTGTGGCTGTTCTGTCAAAATTTATTTAAGAAATTTCAAATAATTTAAATTTTTATTATCATAAAAGAACCACACACGCCTGGATCGTTACAGGGGTGCTTAGATAGACGTTGCATGCGGGCGGCAAAGCCCCCTAGCGCCGGCTCTGTGTCTACGGATGTCAAATGTGAATTTTTTTTTTAATCTTTATAACCTAATCTGCAATTCTTTATACTCAGCTGTCTTGGTTACAAATTGAAATGAATGATTCAGAAGTAAATTGTTATGTACATATTATCTGCTAGTTTAGATATTATGTAGCAATTTTGAAGAAGCTATTCTTTCGCTATAGTTTATCCTTGAAAATATATATTGATCCATTCATCTTCAAGGCCCACCTTTCCTAATTGGGTTGTGGGGACAGCAGCTGAAAGAGGGACTTCCAATGGTCACGATCTTCCACCACCAAGCTCAGGTGTTCTGGTGGGACTCCCAGATGTGTCCACCCAAGGTTTTGGATATAATCTATCCAGCGAGTCCTTAGCCTTCCACGTGGCCTCCCACCCTCTGGCTTGGCAAAGAGGGCCTGCTGGGGGAGCCTCTCTTGTGGCATTCCGACTAGGTGCCCGTACCATTCTAACTGTGATCTCTCAACATGGAGAAGCAGCGGTTGAGTATTGAGGGTTTCCCGAATTGCAGAGCTTCTCAACTCTGCCTTGTCAGCCCCGCAATCCTTCAAAGGAACCTCATTTCAGCTGCTTGGATTCGTGTCCTCATTCTTTTGGTCATTACCCAGCTATCATGACCATAGGTGAGGATGGGGACATAGACTTTATTGAAGACAGCCAGCTTTGCCTTCTGGCTTAACTCCCACTTCAATACTACCGAACGGCCAAGCTCCCACAATATTGTGTTTGCTGAGCCTATTCGAGTATCTAGCTCTACATCCCACTTTTCATCACTCGTGAATATGGACCCCAGGTATTTAAACTTCTCCACCTGCCTCAGTGGGACTCCACTCACATGTTGAGTGCATTGGATTGGTTGTTTTGAGACCACAAATGTTGCTGTATTGGCCACGCTGATCTTCATCCCAGCTTCTGTACAAACAGCTACAAACCTATCCAGGGTCTGTAAGGTCATCTATGAAAGAACTAAGCAGAACTAGGTCATCTACAAAAAGCAGATGTCCAATGCTACATCTTTCAATTCTGACACGCCCACTGCCTTGGTTGTGCCTATCAGTCCAGTCCATAAATATTATGAAAAGGAGGGGTGACAGGATACACCCTTTGCGGAGACCAACGGAGACTGTGTGTTCAGACTTTGCACTGTTTACCCTGACACAAAACTCCCGGCATTCATACAGGGACTTGATGGCAGCTAATAGTCCATACATCAAAAGTGAAATTTCATTTCCACATTTTTTACAACAGAATTGAAATTGTATTTCGTGATTGATGGCTAAATCCCCCCTCCCCCTGCAACACTATCGTGTACATTTTTTGAAATTTGCCTTTTATAATTACCGATTTTAGTAAATAAACATGTAGACTACTGATAGTTAAACTTTTTCATTCAAATATTCATAGCAGTATGGGCCATAGATGAGAAAATTTCAAAGTAGCTCTAATATTTTTATTGCAAAAAAAAACTAAAACAAAAAAAAAAAACCAGATTCTGTATAAACAGAAGTCCAGAAAAACTATTTCGTGCTTTTCAGCTTTCTTCCTTCCTTTTTTTTAATGGCAGAAAATAACATTAAGCTTCATGTTTAACTTTCATGACATAAAGATATGACTTTAAGTATAGACAATAACAAGCAATCTACACTGCTTGGAAAGAAGTCAATGGACACCATAGTGTGAAGAACAAACAGCCATGGTGGTGCTTACCTAAATATGATGTAAGACCTCCTTTCACTGGGATGACTGCATCAGTCATATGGGGCATACTTTTCACAAGTGTATGATAGTGATCAGTGGGAATTTTGGACTGTTATGGGGTAGATGTCTCTTGACCTCACCTGATGCTCCATTTCATTTCACAGATGTTCAATAGAGTTGAGATCAAGGTTCTGTGGAGGCCATTCAAGTGTGGTGACATTCATGTCCACAAACGACATAGTTACAACAGCCTTATGACAAGATACATTGCCTTGCTAAAAGAGACAATGGTCAGTTCTGTAAACACCACAAAGTAAGAAGCATTCCATTCCATTGTTCAGATACCTCTTGGAGTTCAGTGATTGTGGCACCACAAACAGGTTCGAAGCCAAACCAGGAAAAAAAAGGATCATACATCACACCACCACCTCTGAATTTCATAGTTGTGGTTATCCACTCTGGTAAGAGACGTTCTCCACACACATATCCATCTGCTTGGTAGTGCATGTTGCATGATTTGTCGCTTCGTAACACTGCTTTCTAACCTTCTAAGTCCCACTGTACATGCTCTTTGCACCACTGAAGCCAACTCTGCATGTTGGTTTGGGTAATGTGGGGCTTGCATATTGCAGTACTACATGTAAAGCCATGTTGTGTAGATTTGTGTTCCAGTCGATGTCCGGAACTCCACATTCAACGTGTCGCCCAACGAATAGTGGTTTTTATATATTATCCCCACCAGAACACCTGAGCTTGGTAGCGGAGAATCGTGACTATTGGAAGTCCCTCTTGCAGCTTCTGCCCACCACAACCCCAATTAGGAAAGATGGGCCTTGAAAATGGATGGATGGTTTTGAAAAGCTTTTTTTTTTTTCTTTTTTTTGGGGGGGGGGAGGTACCTTATCATGTTCCCATGATTTCTCAACTATTTTTCTTAAAGTGAAAATCCGATCTTGACAACCCTTGTTTGTGCTGAACTTAGCTTGTTTCTCTTCATAGTTTTTCTCAAACTCTTTTTCAAGTATGCTTGCATAAATCTTACTCTGGAACGATTAGTAGAGAAATTCCTGCACCATTCAGTGTTATTTCCTTTGGCTTTTTTTTCTTCTTCTTCTTAAGATAGGAACTATGAGAACTCTGCTCCAATCATCTGGAATATGACCTTCTGACCAAGCCCTCTGAATTATGTGATGCAACCACTGCAAAACTTTTATAACTTCATATTTAATCATTTCTGGTCAAATATCATCTACTCCAGCTGCCTTTCCACATTTCAAGTTTTTGACATCTCTTTCTATCTCAAGTATTGATATGTACTTATGTTTGCATTCCTGTTGAAAATTGTGTACTGCTGTTGTGTCACTGCTTGTTTCATTTAAGCCTTTCAAAATTAATTGCTCCAGATATCTAGAATATCATTATCTTCAGTTTTAATGTCACTATCATTATCACCTTTGATTGATGTTATAGTACTCTTTAGGTGGGAGATGAATTTCATTAACAGGGGTGAGACCACTGCATTGCTTATTGGAGCCCTGAAGTACTTGAAAAAGTTCCATGTTTGGTCTCTAAAGAAGGATTTGCATACTATGTAAAAAATAAATTAAAAATATCAAAAAAAAATAAAAAAGTGTGTGTGTGAAACTGATAAAAATATTAAAAAAACCTTAGCCCCCACACAGCACAAATGTACTATAGGTTTACGAATAACCTTTTGTGGGTGGGAGCACCATAAAAAAAAACAAAAAACTTTCCTCCATTTCCAAGCTTTTTTCAATAGTCTGCAGAAGAATATTTTGCCACCTTCCTGATATCATCATCAAATCCCTGACATATATCCTCAGGGAATGTACATAATCTTATGATAGTACTGCGTGAAAAGTTACATTATTACTAACTTCTTATCGACAATTTTCCTCCGGAATAGCCTGTTATTTATGAATATTCCAATATTCTTGTCTTGTCAAGTGTCCTCTTTCCCCAGGAGATCAACTTCCATGTGTCTTCACCATGTCCTGTTCTGCACCTCTCCACTGCATTTCTCATATGAGAGATAGGTCCATTCTTCTATATTTTTCATTTACTTCAGTCTTTGTCCTCCTCTTCTTCTCTTTCCCTCAATAATTCCTTCAAGAAGTGTCCTTTGTAAGCAATTGTGTCTAAGAATGTGTCTGAAATAGCCTACTTCACTCTTTTTAATTTCTTTTATCAGACTTATGTTTTCACCTACCATCTCTTCATTTGTCTTTCCATGATATCCTCATAATTCTTCGCAGCATTCACATTTCAAAGGCTTCTGAATTTTTCACTCTTCAATTAGAAAGTGTCCATGTCTCTACTCCATATAATAATGTGGACCATATATAACATTTGGGGATTCTTAATCTTGTTTTCAGATTTAATTCTCTAGATGTCAGTAGGCTTTTCATATTATTGAAGGTTGATTTTGCGATTTCAATCCTTCTAATTTCATCTTTGGTCCTTCCATTCTCTGTGATCAAGTGTCTGAGTTATATATATATATATATATATATATATGTGTGTGTGTGTGTTTTCACTTGTTCTAATTTATTTCCTTTTATGTCAATGTATATTTTTGATATTTTCTTTTCTCTTGAAATTATCATGATTTTTGTCTTTTTAAAGTTGAAATTGAGGCCATACTGTTTGCTGTACTTAATGAGGGTTTCATCTGTAAGAATCTTGAGGTCATATTTGTTTTCAGCTAGAAGAACCATGTCATCTGCATATTTTAGGTTATTAATATTTTTCCCCCCCCCACGATGATTCCTTTCAGGTTACTAATTTTAATATTAATTTAATATTCAAATTGTCCGCGTGGTTAGCCTAGTGGCTTTGCGCTTCGCAACCATATGCCTGGGGAAGGAGTATCCTAGGTTCGATTCTCGTCCACGACGTGAGGAGCTTAAGGATCTTCCTCAGCCATAGCCAAGTTAGCCGGTCTTGGGCGTGGGCAGCAGGGTTTTTTCCGCCAGTTTATCTGGGGTATTTCATCCCGCAAGCAGGCAAACCGGCCCCGTGAACACACAGGTTACAGTCATAAATACTTACGGCAAGGAAGGCAACGGGAAACCACCTTGCTCATAATCATCTCTCCCTAGAATGGTAGCATATAGCTACCCTCCCGCGGCCGTATGGCAGATGGGAACCAGAAGAAGAATATTCAAATTATTAAAATTAATTTAATAAAAACAGTTACTAATTTTATTCCAATATTATCAGATCTTATACTTCTGTCTTCTAAGGCACTTTTGACTGTATCTCTACATCTTCATTTTCCCTTGGATCTTTTTCTTGCCATCTTGGCAAAGAACACTTGTTTAGCTAAGCTCTCCTCTCCATTCTGTTTGTGGCCATTCCACCTAAGATTAGCTCTGCTTACAATATCAGGTTCTTTCCTAATAGCCCCATTTTTAATATGATGCTGCCATACCTTCTTGATATTTATTTTCTATGTTCTTACCGAAGTCTTTCCATGACTTCTGTTTAGCTACTTTTACACATAGCTTAACTCTTACATTTTTCTTATGGCATCTGTCAACTTATTTGCTAGAAGCTTTTGATGCTTTCTTCTTTTCTGCTTCTTTAACTCCTTGTGTTCATTGTGGTGTTCTTATTTTTCTACCTTTTTTTTTGTTTTATTTTTCAGTCTTCCAATGACTTGTTTATCTAGTTTTGCAAAGTGCTTACATTTTACTCAGTATTCTGTAAGAGCACAAGCTGACTTACTTGCCAGGAACTTTCAATATGCTTCTTTTCCTTTACTGCTTCTTTAACTTCCTTAGTTCGCCATGGAGTTGTGATTTTTCTGTTTTCAGATAGCTTCACTGCATACCTTCCTACCTAAATTAGTCAGTGTTGTCTTTAGAGTTTGCCACCAAAATTCCAACATTTTGTTCTTGTTTTCAAACCACTTCATTTTTTTTTCCCTGAATAATGTTTATATAGTTGCTTCTGCAGTTTACCTGTAAAAGCTGCTCAACTTTAATTTTTTTTTTTTTTTTTTTTTAAACTTGTTTATATACTGTTCTCTTCAATGTGATATTAATTTTTCTACTTAACACTAAGTGCTGGTCACTTCCAATTTTAAATCCTCTGTACAATCTTGTATCCTGAACTAGCATGTAGATATCACTATCAGCAGTGATGCTTTTCATTGTCTTCTCTCCATGTGAATTTCTTCATATGTTTATGCTGGAACAAGGTAGTGGTAATGACCAGTCTATATCCTGAGCAGAAATCCAGCAAATACTTACTGTTATTATTAGCTTTAAGTTTTTCTCCAAATTTTCTATAACGTTGCTATATGCCCAGGGGAATTTATTTTCTACTTTGCTATTTTGATCTCCAACAAGGACCACTTTTTCCATTTTATTTGTCAGCTGTCCACTCTAATAACTCAAAAATTTCATCCACTTCTTACTTAGGAGTACCTTCCGTCATTTCCCAATACCTTCTAAGCCATCACCTTCTCACCTGTTTTTGTAATTTTTTACCTCACTAATGCCAATTATGTTCAAGTGGTACTTTTCCAGTTCTTTATGTCAGTAATACTACTGTGAAGTTCTGCCTGTACCTTTATTACATTACTAATCTGTGATTATTTGGTTGAAGACTCTGCAGTATGATGCTGAGATGGCTTTTGTGAAGTGTTATTCATATGATTTAACGAAGACTGGTTCATAAACTGTTCATGGTTCCAAACATGGTTATTTCCTTTAGATTGTACTAGCACCATGGATGAATAGAAAGTTGTAAAGAAAGAAGGAACTTGTAAACATTGGATTTGAAAACTTGCAAATTATACTCAAGGGACTACATAAAAAAGGATAAACTCCAAAGGATGGCAGTAAAAAGAATGAATGAAGATTAATGAAAAGTTGTTCAGTGAGCTGGAAGCTATACAGTGGATTGCTGCCATGCTTCCAACTTGCTGATCAAATTTTCATTAATCATGGAGCAGCATGTATTCTGTCTCCCTCAGGTTAAAATGATTATTCTGTAGAAAATTTTTGCCAACATGCTGACAAATTAGAAGCCTCTTGGCTGTGCTTTAGGAGACTTCTAAGTCAGCTAGCAGAGAACCTTTCTGCCACTAGGCATGCCTGGAGGAAATTCGGCTCAGATAGGATACTGCAATTTAAGGTTTTAAAATAGTAATTCATGTATATAGCTCACCAAAGAATCCATTGCTATATAAGCCATCACCTTCTCAATTTCAACTTTTAACAAACATAACCATGAAAAATCAAGTAATGGAAAAAGAACACATGTAGAAGAGAAGGGGTGGGTGGGAATGCAAACATCTGAAACACTTCTGGAACTGCCTCACAAATATAGTCTCAATAATATTCTGTCTCCATTCAAATGTAACAATAGTCATAATTTGTAATTATGGATCTTTTTGCAGTTCTTTCTCTATGTTAGTATTTTATTAGTTTTGGTTTTGATGCATATAATTGGCACTAGCAACATGTCCAATAAGAAACTGATATTTATTCTTAAAGAAATAATGTAACATATTTGAGATGAATTATATTTTCCAGATATCTGACAGTTGTAATGATTTCAATATTTTGTATATTGTAATTCATATTTATTAAGTGTACTATGATATCTGTCACTCTTTGTAAGGACATTCTCTTTGCACTAACAATGACAATGTGTCAGCCATTACTAGCTTCTTGCTTGCTGCTTAGTTGAAGTGTGCATGCTCACCAAGGAGATTGACAGCTGACACACACACGCACACAGAGAGAGAGAGAGAGCATTTGGTACTCTTAACAGAAAGTCAACTACTAGGTTTTTTTTTTCAAAGATGCATGTTTGTATCTAAGTTTACTCTATTATCCCACATTAGGAATGTCCAACTGGAATCGTCTCTCTCTCTCTCTTTCATTTTATAATATTCCGTGGCTAAAAAAATTCTTTGCCATGCCAAATACATTTGTCTATTTACTCTCTTGATGTTAGTAACCAATCTGAACTTGGATTTCCTTCCTTCAAATTTTGATTTTTCTCCAGTTCAACTTATCTATAAAGTCATCTACCCAAGAGATTTTAATGTTCACAACTCCACGTGATAAAGTGTTTTTGCTGTCACAAATGGCTTAACATACATTTTCCATATACATACCAAAAAAATAATCAATAAAGGATCTCTTACTTTCCAGTGATCATTCTCCCAACAGAGTAATAATCATGTAGTCTCTCATATCAGTGTTTGGCATTATTAAGAATACCTTTTTATTTGTCAAGCTCAAACCACAATAGGTTATAAATATAGAGCAGTTAGTACCATGGATAGGCAGAGGGTTGTATAATCTGAGATCCCTCTTCTAGAAAACAAGCATAGTTCCATTTTTGAAGTCCACCAATAGTAAGATGATTTTCATGATTACTAATTTTTTCATTTCCTTGGGTTTGATTATTGTTTCCAACTTCTGATCCAACCATTTGAAGTGAATGCATTCATTGACAATTCTTATAGTTAGATAATTTATTTCTCATTCTCTTATCTGAGCCTTGATTCTCCAAGAATCAAGGCAATAATCCATAAATGGCTTTCATTGAAATCTTCATTTTTCTTTTCTGTCTATATGAGGGGGGTGGTAGTGGTCTGGAAAGTTCTGATAAACACCTAGAAAAAAAATTATATTAAAGCAACTGATGTAATCACAAGACAGAACATATCTTAAAACCCTTTAACCCCCATGTTTCATCAAATTGTAATATTTTTTCTTTTTCTTTCTTGTAGTTATATCAGTTGTTTTAATATCAGTTTTGTTCTAGGTGTTTATCAGAACTTTCTAGCCCCCCCCCCTCGTACTAAAGCTCAAAATAGTTTTAAGCAACTCATCAGCCCATTCAAAACTGATTTCACAAGTGCCAAAATCAGAAACTTGCATCATATCCAAAGTTTGCATTACATTCAATTGCTAGCCTGATTGGCCAAGTAGACAAGTAGACTCTCGGTATGGGCCATGTGTTTGAATCCCACTGTAGCGCCTACATGTCTTTTGGTATAGATGATTTTTAATGCCTCAGGTGGCTTAAGAAGTGCCATGTTTGGTCTATAGACTTCCTGAATAATACATGTGACCCTTGTCGAGCCATAGTACTAAAAGTCCTTAAAAGATTGCAGCCTCTGGCAGATATTATTACAAAAAGAAAGATGGCTGTACTTTCTGATCCACAGTTAAAACAAACACCTTCAACTAACAGGGCTGTGGGTTTAAAAGGACTAACTTTGAAGTGCTAAGTGCAGCAAATTTGTGTCCTGCTCAAGTGGTATTCAAGCCTTTGGGTCCCTTGTGATGGCCATTGAGCACAATTTCTGCCCATACCCCCCCCCTCTCTCTCTCATTTAGATGATATTACTGTAACATCACCTGAAGACAAGACTTTCTGGCATCATTCTTCTCCTTTAACTAATATATTTAATGATCAAGGCAAAATACCTCAGCATTACCAAGAACTGCAGTATGCTTATCTTTTTTTCCCCATCTCTTTTTCTTGCCTTTCCTGATACTTACAAGGCACTTTTTTTAAGTCTTTACAACTATGTTTCAGTGTGGTGAAGTACTCTTCAAAGCCTCAAGATTTCTATAATCCTATTTTTTTTTTTTTTTTTTTTTAAATTATAGTTTTCATATTCTCTTTACACTATTATCACTCTAATGCCTTCTGTTCATGCATGCATTCCTTCTCCCACATATCACTTCCTACCATGTCAGCTCATTTGATCTCTCATTTCAAATTTTGAATGGCATTCAACACTACACTTTCCTTTGTCTGTTTAATCACCACACATGCACATTTCCAACAAATCTTTTGTCTCATTTTTCCACAAACTACTCTTTCCCATTGACTGGCTTTTCACACATGAAATTATTTATATCAAGGTTAAAGGACTAAATCCCTTTATAGTTTGGTAAAAATAATCATAATTTAAGATTATGAATCTTTTTATAATTGTTTCTCTACATAGGTTAGTATATTATTAGTTTTGGATTCATAAAACATATGATCAGCACTTGCGATGGGTCTGATATTGATATGATAAAATAATGCATTTGAAATTGATGTACTTACTAGATTCTGATGGTTGTAATAATTTCAGTCTTTATTGTAATTCAAAATTGTTAAGTGTTGAGATATTTGTTGTGTTTTGTGAAGCCATTCTCTTTACGCTAATGGAAACAATGTCAGCCATTACTATGTAACTTCTCGCTTGCCATGATAATGGGAGAAAAAGAAGAGCGAGAGAGGATTAACTTCAGCACCGTGGTAATGGGGGAAAAAAGAAGAGAGAGGAGGAAAATTTGAGAATGACAACCAGAGAATTTTATTCTTATGAAGTTTTTAAGAAAACATGCCAGTCGGAAGAATATTAATATAAGATTCCGAAAAGGAAATCATAGCGCTGTGAATCTTTAAACTAAAAGAGTTGAGACTGTCAACAAGTGTTTAATAAATAAAAATAAGATATTGGAATTGACGTTCTAATTCATTATTTGAGGAAACACTGAATGAAAAGTTTCGTCTTCTGTCTTAAGGGATGCCGATTCTATTTGTTATTCTATGCAAAAAAATAAGCATTGGAATTGGTGAAATCTGAAACTGTAAAGTGGCTTCACATGAAGAGCTCTACTTAGATGTGTTGTTTATAAATTAGTAGAAGAAACTGTTTTTTCTTGTACAAAAATTAGTAATTCGTGCATCAAATTGAACTGCGAAAGGTAAGAATATTTATACTTCAGTGAGACAGGAGGAATAATATTGTATGCTACATAAGGGAGATAAAAAAGGATCCCATGGAAAAGAGGAAGAAAATTTTATATTTTCAGAAAGGGCCTAACAAAGAAACTGACTCTGAACATTTTGTTGTTGTGAGAACAAGGTGTTTAGTCTGGTAAATATGATTATGTATATGTTAAACAACCCAATAATAGAATGAGTCAGAGAATGAATGATTTTTTTTAGGATAAGAAGATCTCTAAAGTATAGATTTATTTTGAAGGCCTTGGATCCAATTAATTTTGTAATTATTTGTGTAATTTTCTTTAAAATGTATGTAATGTTTTAGTTTCATTAAATGCATATAATTTTTTATTTGATATTCAAGTCAATAATTTTCTGGATTCTAAAAAGAAATAGTTAAGTCATTGCACCAATCAGAATGAATTCTTGTATAATTACTTAACAATCTGTGTAAAACAATCTCTTTACAGAGATGGAAAAATGATAATAAATAAACAACAGTGCAGCTGATTGGATTTTTTTAAATAACTGAAACAGCTGAGCAGTCATGATGATAAAATAATAAACAGGTTCTTTTATTTTAGTGGTATATTAACAAAATATCCCCACTGCAATAGAGGACTTTCATCACCCAGTGAAATATCACTGCCTTGCATATTGGAAATTCAGAGTGGTTGCAATGTTTGATCTCTAGAGCATGGTTTATGGTTTTTGTATCTCTCCCTTCTTGCATATTTTATGGATGATAACCTCAAGGTAATGTTAAGCACAATATAAGAACGATAATCTGCCTGCCTTCCCCAAATTTGAGGGTGTAGCAGTAAAAAGATTCTGAAGATAACCACTAGATAGTATGGAACCGTGTGTATATATTTGATGCAGTTCAGTCAGATGCACTAATTTATTGTTAACACATTCATACTGAGTATCAAGGAAAAATTACAAGAGTTCATATCTGATTGGTGCAATGGCTGTAAACTTCATTTGTTTTAGAATCCAGGAAATTATGGAATCAAGGCTAAATTTTAAAAAAAAATAATATATATATATATACATACACACATATATAATTATATTTAATAAGACTAAACAAAGAATATATATACAGTAATAAGTGCCTCCTTAGGGCAGTTGGAAGAATGAAAGAAAGAATACATTATGCCCTTCAGTTGGAAACAAACCAACCAGAGTTCAATTCTCGTGATATGAAAGATTATATGGACTTTTTCAGTTGAAAGTGAGTTAGCTAGTCTCGTACATAGGTGGCAGGATCTCCTGGAAACTCAAGTAGTTTAAATCCAGCATACAGGCAAATTCGAGAATAAGAGAACAGAGTCAATTTACTGGAAAACATACTATTGGTAAGTGGTAGATCGTGTTATGTAACAAGAGCTGTTATGAGATTAAAAGGATGGCAGAGGAATAGACACTCTAGCATACCATGATTGCTAACCTCCAAATTGAGGAAGCTACTTAAGAAGGAAGATTAAGCAGTAGGTTGTGAGAAGTGCCCCTCCCACGATGAGTCCTTGGAAGTATTACAGATAATAATAAAATTAACTTTGAAATTAATTAATATAAAACTATTTTGGATAGAACTTTCCAAGACCTTCTGTTTCTAAAATTACTATCTTTGAGACCTCTTTCTTACAATTGTAGAAGATGAATTGTTCTTACACTATTTCACACTATTACTGAATTGTTTCATAAATTAATGAATATTACTAACATACTTAGCAGTCTACTAGACTGAGTGTCTTATTTCTCGAAGCAAAATTCTATGGAGACTATTCTTTAGACAGAGTTCTTTATAAGGAATTTCCTCAAAATGTAAATTTTGCAACCAATGTATGACTATAGTAATTCTTCATCAAGCATGTATATCTTCTACATGAGTATGAATATTATCTTACCTCAGGCAGCTTCAGATTAGAAAGTATGATCAGAAATTCTCTTTTACCAGTAAAAAAAAAAAAAAAAATTTAATGTCTTGTAAATAAAATGTAGCAAGAAAATAGGACTCCTCTTCATTTGTGCTGCTTTACAGGTAAGAAAGTTTTTTCTGTTTCAAGAACTCCTTCACTTGTTTCTGAATAATAATTCATTTAACATATCATTTTTTGTGTTCTTGAGACAGAAAAAAACTTTCTTTTCAACACCCCCCCCCCAAAAAAAAAGAAAACATTGAAATAAATGCCTATTAAGTTTCTCCTTTCTAGTACTGTCCATTTAACTACACTATCATTCCATCAGCCATAGGATTTATCTTTGGTAGTATTCCAGTTGTAAAGTCTTACATGTACTTCCAAAACAAATCCTCTGGTCTCCATTCTTAATTTACTCCTCTGTCCATAGATGTTTCTTAGATACTAACACTGTTCAAGTCCAGCTTTCATCTCCCTGAATCCCTTTGCTCACCTGCACAGCGAGTGAAAAGTTATAATGGGTGCCATGTTATTGTTAGTGAAAGGAAGACATCTTTTTAACACATTATGCGACTTAAATACTATTGAAACATCAGGTCTCTGGTAAGTACTGTTTAACAAAAAAAAAAAAAAAACTTGATTTTTTAAATATTTATCAGTCTATAATCAAGTAGGTATGTGGTAAGTGCTGATTGTATAATTATTAAACTGAACAGATTAGGATTTTAATGTACAAAAACAATTGTGAAATATGATTATTTTACAGAACCAAACTGGTAATGCATTGGGAGGTGTAACCAGCATGCTGGTGAATAATCCAGTTATCACTTACTCCACCAGATCATGTCTGAAGGGAGTCCAAGTACAGTAGACTAATTTTCAACTTCCTTACATTTAACTATGAAGGTCATCATAAATAATTTCAATAACACTATGGATCATAAAAAAAATTTCCAAAGAAAGCAATACCAAACAAATAAACCCAACAAAAAGTTTTAATGAAACATTAAATTGACAATTGACATTTATGTTTTTAGGGGTGAAGCAAAATGCTTTTCATATTCCCTGCTATCTGTTGTGGTCACAGTGAGGGTAAAATTTACGAGCAGTTTGCTCGCCCTGAATGGGCATGGAGATTATGCATCATTATAGGAGGCTAATATAGCTTTTGGTCTTCTATATTTGAATATGTCCATTGGTTCGTATGCTGCAGCTTGTTGAACCAAATCGTTGGGATGTGTGGATGTCTTTAGGAAAAACTTGGATGCTAAGGATTATAGGAAAGAGAGAATATAGGGAATATTTGTGTCTCTGTGGAGTTGATTGTTTCTAACATACCACGGGGCATTCAGAATCACTCTCAAGCACTTAATGATGAATGATATAATCACGTAATCACAAGAAAGATATTTATTTAACCAAATATTTCGGTCTGGAAATAGCAGACCATCGTCGGTGGTAACAACAAACTCTCAAGCACTTGTTCTGCACTCACTGCATTTTGATAATGTTAGTATTAGAGGTGTGGCTCCAGGCCGGAGAGGCATAGGTGATTATAAGATGAATCGTCATCTGGTATAGTTGCAATTTGATTCTGTTGCTGAGCTTGCTATTTCTATTAATCAGCAGATAGATCTGAGCTACGGCTTTTGATGCTTTTACGCACGCAGACTTGATGTGTTGGTTGAAAGATAGCTTTTTGTCGAGAATCACACCCAGGTAATTTGTTTCTCTCTGCCAGGGAATTTTAGTATTGAATAGTAACACATCTCCTGCAGAAGACATTGGCCTTTTTGAGGAAAGAACGGCTGAGCTTTTCTGGGGGTTGACTTCCAATCTCCACTTGGAGAACCAACCCTCCAGCTTTAGAAGGTTTTTTTGAAGCTTTCTGGTAATGAAATGGGGTCTGAGAGATCTGGTTAGTATTGGTGAAACATTAAAACTTTTTGTTGGGTTTATTTTACCAACATTTATGGTCTTATCTCAATAAATGATGTGCATCATCACTTATAATCATCTAACTATGAAATGTTATTTTTAACAGAACTGGTGTCCTCAGCTTTCCAAACTACACTGTATGTATTTCCTTCTGCCACAAGGATAGAATGTGTGCATTTATGAAGCTGGCATCCCTTGTCATTAAATGCAAAGCCTAGAATCTCTTTTCAGTCTTCTTATACCTCAAAATCTTGTCTCATTTGGTTGCATTCATTTCTCTCTGTCACTTTCAACATTTAATGAATACTAAGCTAACATTCACTCCTGTTCTGCTGATCAAGCTGGAAGAGATACCTTCCATCAGGAGTGATCATTTGCAGATTGTCTATTGGCCTAGCAGAATGTGTTATAATCTTCTCTACTCTCCCAATACCCTTGATTATCCTCAATCTCTTTTTAACCACTTTTCTTAACACATTCATGATAGGCTGTGTTGTGCCTTGTATTGTACTAGTATAGCACAAAACACATCCTGCTGTGAATGTGTTAAATACACTATAGATCAACTCTCCTTTTGCCAACTCTGATGTATAAGCTTGTGTTCAAGTCTCCCTTTCTGCAGAATGTCCTTTATCCAGTCTCTCTCTCTCTCTCTCATGGGACAGCTTTCATGATTTCTACTACTACTCTCCTTTCACTGATTGCTGTTTTCTAATCCAGCTGCTCTAACAAAATAGCTATATGCTGGCTTCTTCATCTTTTATTACATGAAACCTCCAGACCGCTCGCCAAACCTTGGCTTTTCCAACAAGCGTTCTAAAATTCTATCAATAGCTTTGCTGATAATAGTACATGTTGTTCCATAATTAGTGCCTCAAACACTGATCTCCTTACCATATTGCAGTATGTGAGTAAAACGTTGTCACCTTCAGTGCTTTTAAAACACACTCCCATCTTATTTCACTCAAGAAAAATCACAGTACACTTTCCCTCTGTGATAATACCCAAATCTCTATGCTTGATCGAATCTCTCTACTTCTAACCCTTTCGGACATACAAAGCCACCTCTGCTTCCATAAAGCTAGGTGTCCTTTTCTACTTAAGATATTAGTTATTGCTTGTACACTTCTAATTGTGTATAAGTACCATATCTGCCTTACTTCAGACTATTGTTCTTGCATTTGGGATGGTGCACAAAAATCTTCCTTCAAATTCCTTAATGCTTTCCAGGAGAGAGTGCAATTTTCTGTTTCCCCTTATGCTTCTTTTATGGGTATTTTCATGTTCCTGTTTGCCACCATTCTCTCTTAAGTTTTTAACCCTCTCATGCATAAGGGCCTCATATGAGGACACATATATTTTCCCTCATAATAATTAATCATTCATAATTTAGTGCTACTGTATGCATGTAGTCCTCATCTGGGGAGACCACAGTGTTCTTAGAAACCACACCAGATGGCAGGAGTTTCAACAGAGTTACAGGAATACCAATCTCTCTGCAGTTCATGGTGGTATCAAGCTGCTGTTTTTGTCAATTTGAATTTGGTGATTTTATGAGTCTTCTAAAGAAATGCAAAACTCATTCTGTGCCACATGAGAAACATTTTGACAGCGATGGACACTTCCCAAAGAAGATAACAGGTGCTAATGACAATCATTGCAGAGATATACACTGCAAGAGTAAAACAAGATACATCTGTGGTAGATGTGAGGTTCCAATCTGTCTGGAATGTTTTCAGTTTTTCCTTAGAAAATGAGGCAAAGAGAATAAGACTGTTCTTGATTTACATAGCTCTACTGCAAATTCTAACTGTTCTCCTTTTTTGTATGTACTAAGTAATCCAAATTTTGATCATTCATGCAGTTTCAGCAAAATATAAATTGTTTATTATCTGTTTTGTCATACTTGTAATGTCTTTCAATGAAAATAAATTCCTTAGTCTAAGTCATTTCCATAGAAATATGTCTGTAGTCTATTGGCATTAGTGAATGATGTGGATAATAATTAGTGGACATAATTTTTTACCCGTTCAAGACACAAATTTAGCAAAATTAATAAATTCATGGTAATACTGTAAGATTAAATGGTACTGTATCATGCCATTATAATTTTTTTATAAATCAATATAAAAATTCATGCGTGAGAGGGTTAATCACATACACAACTATTGGTCACCATCAGTTCTCTGTCCATGAAACGTACTGAACCAACTTCTCATTTTCCTCTTATATTCCATCTATTGCTATGCTTCTTTGGAAAAATGTTCCTTATGCTGTTTTTCCCTAAAGACTACAGTCTTTAGTTATTCAAAAAACATATTAGCAGGTTCCTTCTTGACTACAATCTCACACAGTACTGTTGTGTTATGTTTTGTAGCCTCTCGTTTGTGGGTTTGATATAAAATACATAATTAGCTATAAAAATTAAAACACTCAACTCTGCAGACATATTAAAAACATGCTCAAAATAATTCACTTAACATACTAGCTAAATATGCCACTAAATATAATTAAAAACTTATTTACTTAGTAGTGACTCAAATCTTATCGCTGAGATGCTAATAGCCAAATAATGTCAACTTAATTATATAATGCTATCATAGTATCCTGAACATTCCTTCAGGATGCATATTAGGAAAAGATAGTAGAAAGTCACTTGTGATCCAACAGAAACTGGGTTTGCGAGATATATATATATATAATTATCTGTTTTAACAATCACTGTGCTTTATAAATTTGTGTAACATTCTTGTTTATTTCTGTTTTATTTGTTTATAGTATGCTAAGTGGCCGTATATCCACTCTAAAGGATGAAACTGGAGCTGTAAGTTATTTACAAAATTAAAATTTTATCTGTGTATGTGTGTGATTTTTTTTATCAGATTTTATATATAAATGTGAGTGTGTGTGTTTTATCAAATTTTATATATAAATGTGAGTGTGTGATTTTTTTTTATCAGATTTTATATGTAAGTGCATGTGTGTGTGTGTGTGTGTGTGTGTGTGTGTGTGTACACGCATATGAGGGTGGTCTGAAACGTTCTCTGCCTAACGATGAAAAAATTTTTTTCTTCTGCAAGCCGACCCTGCAAACCGACCCGGTTTGCAGAAGAAAAAAAGAAAAGGTCTTTTCTCATGAATGTTTTCATCTAGTCTGGTTAAAAGATTGGAATAATATTCCCTAGTTATTGTTTTACCCTTTTCAAGATAATTAATAAACCTAAAATGCCTTTAGCATCCTAAAACACCTATGCCATGACCTTTCCTGCTGATGGAACCGATTTTGTCTTCTTTGGTGCTGAACAACCGGCTTCTGTCCACTGTTTTGACTGCTGTTTGGATGCTGTTTGTAATGGTGAATCGAAGTCTCATCCATAGTAATAAATTGACACACAAAATCAGTTTCATTCTTGTTAAAATGCTCCAAGCACTGTTCAGAGATTTTCATGCGAGTGCTTTTTGACCTGCTGTGAGCAAGTGCGGCACCCATCTTGCAGAAAACTTTTTCATTTGCAATTCTTCATGCAAAATATATCCTACACGTTCTAAAAATGCCTATAGCCTATGCAATTTCACGCACTTTGACTCGGCGGTCATCCAATACCATATTGTGCACTTGATCAATGATTTCTGGTGTTGGTACACGTTTTGGGCATCCTTCACGTGGATCATCTTCAATGCTGGTACGGCCATGTTTAAACTCGGCAGCCCATTTCTTAATTGTCTAAAATGAATGAGAAGAGTGCCCATAAACTCTTATGAACTTCAAATGAATTCCTTTTGGCATTAAACCTTCTTTTACAAAGAATTTTATAACCGCATGATACTCAATTTTATCCATTTTTTTATCCAAGGAATACAGTCAACACTTTTGCTTCAGACAGCTGTATAAAACAAACTACTTGATAGAATGACTTGCAATTTCACATGGATGCTTATGACAGATGTACCAACTTAGAAAAAGAAATCTTGCCGATAGTGTTGCCATCTATGGTCAAGGCTGAGAACTTTTCAGACCACCCTCGTACACATTGATCTAATTTGTATTAGTTTATTTTCCTTGTTTATCTTTTAACTCGTTTTTTGACCCCAAATGCCATTTTTGAAGGCCATGTAGAATCCATCCATACAAGGTTGGAAATCTTATCTTTATGAATGGAAAATCATGATTTAAAAAGAATTAGCCATTCATTATCATTTATATGCTATTATACTTGCAAGAGATTATAGTTTGTGCATAGAGTGTTTGTTTGTTTCTGCTTGATTAAAGCAAGAATATATAATTGCTTGTCATGTGTGTGTTTGTGATATAACTGATTGTCTCAGCTGAGAGACATGTTTTTGAAATAGATTGAATGACTAGAAGCCAAGAGATAAAAAAAAATAGAAACAGTATTTTATTTTAAATAAACCACACAACTTCTTTCGTCTTCTTAGAAGACTTCATCTGATTCATTACATGAGAGAAATACAAACAAACATGTGAGAGAATATCTGTGTATTAAAATGCCAATGTACTGACATCTGAAGGTGTTCTGGGTGTCACTTCATTGTTGGGCCAATGCTCGTCTTCATAATCTTGTGAATGCCAAAGTTGGATAGCAGCACAGTGACAATCTGAGAGATTATAACCAAAGTTAGTATTGATATGTACTGGATTGAGGACAATTTTTGATTCTAGTTTGTTCCATATGACTGGGTAAGTAATAGTTTTTGTCATTAGTGTGTCAGCAGAATCAATCACATGATTAGACAGAGTGCCACCTCTAGTTTTGCCATGTGTGATGTCTTTCTTATGTTCTTCTAGACGTAACTCGGCAGATTTTTCAATCTGGCCAAAATAAGGCATGTTGCAATTGCAAACACGGTAATGCCAGGATATTTTAAGCTCTTATGTTTTTGTTTAGCTGTATTGAGTAAGGAACAGAGTTTGGGGAGGTGTAAAAGAAGTCAAGATGTTAAATTTTTTGAGATCTTTAGCTAACTTAAGCATAACTTGAACCACTGCTGTTTAATTTGTTCATAAATGATATAGGAAATGATCTGAGAGGAACAGTTCATTTGTTTGCGGATGATGCGAATTTGGGTAGGGCAATAGTGAATGCAGATGACGTCAAAATTTTGCAGGATGATTTGGATAGATTGGAGGTCTGGGCTAAGGAGAATGGATGTCAGTTTAATGTGGCAAAATGTAAGGTTATGCATTTTGGGGTGAAAAGATTGGCGGCAGTTTACTGCATTGGTGGAACCCTGCTCCAGGAAATTGATGAGGCACGAGATTTAGGAGTGTTGATAGATAAGGAATTGAAATTTAGGGGACACATTGCAAAAGTGACCAAAACAGCTCATCAAATCACTTGGTTGCTGAAGAATACGTTGACAAGCAGGTTATTGTTCCTCTCTATCGAGCCTTGATAAGACCCCATCTAGACTACTGTGCTCAGATTTGGTCACCTAGGTTTCTTCTTGATGGGGAGGAGGTGGAGAGGATCCAGAGGCGAGTGACCAAGATGATAGCAGGTCTGTGGAATGAACCGTATGAGAACAGGTTGAGGATTTGTGGGTTGCAAAAATTGGTTGATAGGCAGAGGAGGGGAGATATGATTGAGACATTCAAATTACTGAAGGGTTTCTATAAAATTAATTCAGAAGATATTTTTGAGAACAGGGCTGGTTGTGGGAGGACTAGGGGACATCCATGGAAACTGGGCAAAAGTGTGGTTAGTAAAGGTGTTAGAGCTGGGTTCTTTACTTTTAGAGTAGTGAATGAGTGGAATGCGCTCCCTAAGTCTGTGGTGGATGCTGTGACAATGAATGAGTTTAAGGCGAGGTATGATAGATACTGTATGAATGTCAAATAGTTGTGATGAATATGATTTGGGGCCTCCCTCGATGAGTCTAATGATTCCCTGGAGTTGCCCGTAATAATAGTAATAGTAATAACGAAACTAATATAAGGCAGAGATATGTAGCCTTTTTCATTATTTCTCTCTTCAATATGACGAGAAGGTGGATTAAATAGCAGCTTTCTAATTGTTTGTTTTGAATATCCATTTTTTCTGAAAGGTTGTAAGAAGAAACTGAAGTTCTCTTTTGATATCCTCTTCTTCACAGAGGAGGGAGCTAGCACATTCGCCTAGCATAGAGATAATGCCAAGTTTTTTTACTCCCTGTAACCTAGCAACTGTCTCCAATCCAGACCTATTTAATAATATGTGATGCACCATCTTACTAAATTGAAATATATAGGAATATATGACTTTTGCATTGATTTAACCTTAATATCCTCCTTGTTCTGGGTGGTGACCCTTCCCATAATGTTTTTGCATTATGGGATACAAAGGCAAATGCTGTGAAGGTAACAGCTTCTACATTACTTTCCATGAATTAAGGAAAAAAAGAAAAAAAATCATGATAACTTAAAAATTGTATGATGAGGTTTTATGTAATTCAGTGAAAAGCAGTATGACATGAGATGTGAAAGAAACACCCATAAAAATTGTAAATAGTTTAATTCTGTTACAGAATTAAACTATTTACATATGCATGGACTAGCTAGGAGACCTTGCTGGCTAGTCCACGCATATGCCCAATGAGGATGAGCATTATAATCTTGTAGGATAAATATCTTCCCTATCACACCTGCATATGAATGAACATGAGTCCAGGACCTCATCTCTATAAGTTTCAGCATTCATGGTTCTGCTAGGAAGCACATACAGGTTGATGCATCCACCCACTGTAATCCTCCCCAAACCATCACACTACCTCCACCATGTTCTTGATTATCTCTAGATCAGAACATGCTGGTATTGCTTTGTAGCTCAAAATGGGACTCGTCTGTAAACAATATTGACCCTGATTGGTCTTGGGTACAATTGACACGGAGCCTTTCCCATTTCAAACGTTCTCTCCTGTGGCTTGGAGATAGTCACACAGACTATAGGTCACCTAATATACAGGTTACTTTCATGAAGCTATTCTACGTACAATGGAAGATATCAATGTTCCTGTGAAGATCAGATCTTAGCTGATTCAGGGTAGCATTCCTGTTTCAGCAAACAGATAATTTGAGATATAGTTCACCCATTGCAGTTGTAATCCACAGCATTCCTTCATTCTATCTCCAGAATTGGTTCCACCATTTGTGAACCAGAGAATCACTCACATACATCTGGCCAATTCCACCTGACTATGGCCAGCTTCCAGTCTTACTATAGCTTGCCACCTGAATTCATTGGTTAAACGTCTTGCAGTTATATCTAAGAATTTTGCTATAATGAAATGTTGTGTTCTTATTCCAGACATGAAATAGAAAACCACTCCAAAACACCCACTTCTATGCTGTGATTAATTTGTTTATGCCCCCTGACACAGCACCCATTTGTAGACAGACTTATCATCATAGTTTTACATAATGTACATGTTAATTTATTTTTGACGATATTGATGAGAACACAGACTTAAAGAAAATAACTAACTCTTTATTAACTTATTGCTGATATTTCACTCGTATTATATCCAGCATCTTCAGAGCACAAAAAAAATTTGTCACAGTACGTGAAACAACCACAATCTGGATAGCAATGGGACTAGTTTAAACAATTGCAACAGGCAACACAAAGACCAAAGTCCTAATTAGGCAACATCACATCCAAGAGTCTATGAAGTACTCTGTTTGCGTGATCTAGCTTACTATGAACAGACAGGAAGAACTGTGAACATCTGCCTCAGTGAACATAAAAAATACATCCAGCACTGTTGTTATGGCAAGTTGGGTCTGGCAGACCATGCTTTAGATACCCTTGCACACAGGATCAATTGGAAAAAAAACAAAAGTGCTACGCAGAAGTCATAAGCCAGAGAGAGACTTCTTTGAATCAACAGAAGCCTTGAAACATACTCCAAACCTCAACAAGTATGGCTATATAAATTTACCAAAAATTTGGGAGATAGACATCTTAAGACCTGTTTAAGACTGACATCTTAAGCAGAAATTAATACTTGCTTTCTCTCTCTCTCTCTCTGTGTTTTTTCGCCATAGATTGTGCCTAATTAGGATTTTAGTCTTTGTGTTGCCTGTTGCAATTGTTTAAACTAGTCCCATTTTTAACGAGATTTTTGTTGTTTCGCATACAAACTCCTTTTTTGTGTGCTCTGAAGATACTGGATATAATACCAGCAAAATATCAGCAATAAGTTAATGATGAGTAATTATTTTCTTATAAATCTGCCTTCTCATCAATGCCATTAAAAATAAACTAACATGTACAAAGAACACATAAGCCTTTCCATGCATAATGTACCTGACGTGCATTTTTTTTTCCAAGTTATTGTGATTGTTCCTTAAAAACCAGCATATGCAAATAGACTAGTCATGAAGATACTTCGCATGCAAACTTTGTTTGCTTAAGCTTAGGTAAAGGATTGAAACATGAATATTTCTTATCAAATATAGCCGACTTAGTAACCCAGTGGTAAAACTTTTTATCTTTAATTTTTCTCATATCACTACTACCATTTGACATTTCTTCTCTGGTTTAATTTGATTCCTCTACAGTTTTTTTTTTTTTTTCTCCAAGACATTTTTTATGTCTAGAATTCATTACCTAATATAATGCATAGGTTTCTAACAAGGAAAATTCTTTTCTTTATGTTAACTGCTGTTACTAATGACTCAAAAGTTTCTGCTTTTTCCTTGCTAGAACCTTCCATTGACTATTGATAAGAATAATTCTTATTAATTCATTGTTGTCTGATTATAACATCTTATCTCAGTTAATCAGTTATGCCACTATTGTATTTCAGTAATTTTTCTCATCCCAATCTCTTTCCATTGGGAATGCTTTAATATTAATGGTTTCTTATCCTCGTTTCTATTGAGTTTTTGGTTTTTCATATATTCATCCTGATTCTGTGACAAGGACAGTAGAGGTCTTGTTTAGCTTGTGATATCTCTGCTAGCATGATCTTTGATCATGTTGTATTATCATACTTATGTGCTTTAAGTCATTTGAGAATATAGTTTGGTCTGCTAAGTTCCAAGTCTCAAGCCCATTTGTTTTTTAATAACTGAACTCCGAGTAACAAGGAACACTGTGTAAATATGAGGATTTTGGGCATGTGGTTTGAAGCTCTGGTCATCTCTCTCTCTCTCTCTCTCTCTCTCTCTCTCTCTCTCTCTGCATTACTTGCAGTCTACATGGAGTCTTCTTCCACTTTTTTTTATGTGACTCCTACACATGAAAGGTTATAAATCTATAGTAAGTACTGTGTTGGGGTAAGGATTTTTTTTATTTAATTCTTTAAAAGATTTTTCATTTTTACATAAATTGAAAACCCTACTCTGGAGACAAGACCAGCCATGGCACTCTTTCAAGCCACTTCAGGTCTCCACTAAAATGATAGTGGTCTCATAGTAGTCAGTGAAATTCATCTCCCACCTAAAGACAATCGCAACGTCCATGTCCACAGCAGGATTCAAGCACACAGCCTGTTGATTGGTGTGCAGTGTGTTAACCACTTGTCTACCTAGTCAGTGACTAACCTAATCTTCCTTTTCCCCCTTTTACCTTGTGGTGTCGAGGTTTTCTATTCATTTAACTGCAACCATTATACAAGGATAAGGTGGTTAGCCCTATGCTTCCCAGTGTATTCTATGTCTGTAGAAGCGTTGAATTCTCAAGGCCAGTTTGCCTTCTTGTGGGCTGAAAAACCCCAGATAAACTGGGGAGGAAAACCCTGCAGTCCATGCCCAAGACCAGCTAACTTGGCTATGTCTGAGAAAGATCCTAAGCTTCTCACATCAGCAACAGGAATCGAACCCAGGACACTCCTTTCCCAGACATATGGTTGTGAAGCGCATAGCCACTTGGCTAACTGCACAGACCATATCTAATCTAATTTATCTCATTAGATTAGATACGGTCTGCATGGACTTATCTAATTTATCTAGATAATTTGTCTGGCTTTAACTCTCAAGTGACTCCAATGAATAGTTGAAAAATTACCAGAATATAATAAGGATTGTTATTTTTAAGTTTTATTTTTCTCAAAGAACACGTAATAAAGTACACATGAGGAACATTTGTTCAAAACATAGACCTTCCATAAAACATAAAGCTTTCATAGTATCAATATATGAAAACAGAAGTTTGTATAGAGTAAAACATGGACTTAAGTTGAAAATCTGTGATTAAAATGAAAGGATGTACAGGATAATGTTAAAAGTGAATGTTGTATATTAAGCTTACTTCTATACTCTATGCAAATGATTTTATCCTCTTAAATGCTGCGGCAAGTTTTTACCCAAATTAAATAATTGCAGTGACATTGTATATGAAAACTAGTATTAAAAAGGAGGGAAAAATCTGAAAATAAGCAGGAAGCATCAAATTGCATTCTCAAAAGTGAATTTTATAGAACAAGTGACAGATGTTAACTTATTTTAAATGCTCAGATGTGAAGGTTAAAAGTTTTACAGTTGCTACATTGTGTAATTTAGAAGACATGGTCAGATTTCCAGATAAGTAAAGCTTTTTTATACCATCGGTAAAAAAAAAAAAAAACTGAATGTAAGAGTTATGGAACAATTTCCTTATTGATTGTTTCAAGTAAGATTTCTGAGCTATCAAGAAAATTTTGTAGGAAAAGAATTGCATTCCTGAGAAAAATGTCATTAATTGATCTAATTGCTCTCCTGTATATAAATTCTGTTATTTTTAGAGTCCTTTTAGGACTTTACCCGATATGTAAAAATAGTATCAATGGTTGGATGAATTTGTAATTTGTTCAGAATTAATGACTGTTCAGAGGCAAAATAACACTTGTAACAAAAGAGAACTTAATTTTTTGGGTGCTGAGCAGATAATATTTATAATATGTTTATGCCAAGAAAAGTTGGAGTAATCCAAGAAGAGAAATCTCATTTTGTTTAGACATTTAAATGTCAGAAGTAAGACTAAAAGAAAATAATTCTTTTTTATGAGAAATCAGATTAACTTAACTAGATAAGTGAAATTAAAAGATTATCAGAACTCATTTAAAAATTATTTGGAAATCAGAATTTAGGTGCAAAGAAGTAGATCATTTTTGTAAAATTTTAATTTAAAGTAAAAATAATTTTTTTATATATATAGAAAGTTGTTTTTTAACCTTTGATATATGTTAAAGTACCAAGCAATTTTGTAAACTCGGTTTTAATCCTTTTTTCTCAAGCAAGCAAACAGGCAAGTAAGCCAATTATGCACCTGAAGTATTTTCAGGTCTGAGGCAACTCTTGATAAAGGTGGACTAAGCTCTGATCACTTGCCTTAGTATCTCCCATAATGCAAAGCACATCTCCTTGCAGACATGTATGATGCAGTGCATTAAGGGAAGGGCCACTACCCATACTGGTTTCGACCTTTATTGAGTGGGAGCCAGACTGGTCTGGGTAGTGGCCCAGACCGGTCCACTTGGTGATACCAAATTTGAAGTATCAAACTTGGTAGTGATACCAAGGTTGAAGCAATGCAGAACTTATAATTTTTACCTATACGAGTTGCCACAAGGTACTTTGACCTTATTAAATAAAAATCTCAACTGAGAGAATGATGTAGAAAGTTTTTTTTTACCTTGGGTATACTATACGTTAAAGATACCAAGCAATTTTATAAACTTGGTTTAATCCTTTTTTTCCCAAGTAAGCAACTAAGCCAAGTTTGCTTCTGAAGTATTTTTAATTCTGAGGCAACTCGTGGTAAAGGTGGACTAAGCTCTGATCACTTGCTTTAGTATCTCTCATAATGCAAAGCATTATGGCACCTTGTGGCAACTCGTATAGGTAAAAATTATAAGTTCTGCATTGCTTCAATCTTGGTATTACCCCTCAGGATCTGGCTCCCACTCAGTAAAGGTCGAAACTGTCTAGGTAGTGGCCATTCCCTTAATGCATAGCATCATACATGTCCGCAAGGAGATGTGCTTTGCATTATGGGAGATATTAAGGCAAGTGATCAGAGCTTAGTCCACCTTTACCAGGAGTTGCCTCAGACCTGAAAATACTTCAGGTGCAAACTTGGCTTACTTGCTTGTTTGCTTACTTGGGAAAAAAAGAATTAATACCAAGTTTATAAAATTGCTTGGTTTTTTTTATATGTTAGCAATATCAGATGAAAAGGGAAGAGTTAAAACTTTGAGTTTTATTTGCAGTCAAACTGAGTAATGAAAGCAACCTCTTACCTAAGGAGGTAAGTGGTTGCTTCCATGAAGTGGCTGTTGCTGTGGTTCATCTGCTGAGCAAGGGTTTTGGTTTCTACCCTTCATTCGCACATGCAATGTAGATAACACCATAGCTATGGAATCAGCATCTCCAATGTGGGAATTATGTCCCATACCCCTGCTGTGCCTGCTTTTGTAAGTTTTCCAGTATTAAACTACCATGAAGGATTAGCAAAATAAATAATAGTGATACAAAAAAAAAACTGCTTCCTCTACAAACACTTATGGTTTCAGTACAAACATCAGTGACATATATTCCTCAGCAAATCCTATCTTGCATCCTTTACAACTTCAGTTAATCTTTACTAATTCCATCTTGCTGATACTATCTGTAAGAAGGATGAAATGCACTTTTGTCAGCTTTGACATTCCATTCCTAAGGTTACCAAACTTAGAATCTTCTATATGTGATCTGCTTTGGGTCAAGATTTCCTTGCCTCATTTTGCTGCCTTTACCACTATCCTAATTCAGATAACCATGCTTGATCTCTTTATTTATTGCTGAAATTCATTACATACATTGTAATCATCTAAACAGTGAGATTATCTTCCACAGAGACTTCATCAGTTTCCTTATATGTACCCTCAAGGGGTGTTCAGCTACTATGACAACACTACATGAATAAGTTTACATTATTAATAATCTCCTTTCAACAATTTTCCTCCAAATTATACTATTACTTCTCAGCACTCTAATATTGTTGTATTTAACATTTCATTCTTTTAAGGCACTTCTGAATCATTTAATCCACCTAGATTGTGGTCTTCCTCTGGGTCCCTTTCCTCACCCATTCTCTTTAAGTGGTAGTACCACCTTACATTACCTCTGCCCATATATTCTTGAATGCTAACAATATCAAGTTCCTTTCAAATATTTTCATTTTTAATATGATTTTGCTGTTGATGCCATCTGTTCGCTCCTCTAATTTCTCCCAGAACTCTCATATCCATTCTCTCTAATCTTTAGAAACTCAGAAAGCTAGTTTCTTACCTAGCTTATGCACTGAATAAGTTTCACTTCAGTATTCAGTTGATTCATTGTGTTTTGCAAATATTTGGCTTCTGCCAAATCAGTAGAAAGAGTCAGTATTCAGTCCACTGAAGCTGAAAAATTCCTGTTACATTTGTTATGACAAATGTAACAAACGCACAAAAAAAAAAAAACTTCCCCTTAATTTTGCACAAGCACATAACCACGGCAATTTACAATAGGTACTTAATTTGGCATTGTATTACTTTAGTTTATGTTATACAGCTTTTAAAACTAAAAGTGTACAGGGTTGGCAATGAATCATAAAAAATAAAATATTTGGAACTTTTTATGATTTATGTGAAGGTTTAAAACTAGTAAAATGTAAAATATCTTGGGGTGCTATGCAAGCATAGCAATTAATTTGTAAAACAAACTAATGAAACTGAAATATCAAGCCAGAATGCAATAACAAGTAAGCAGTCAGAATTGAAAGTAAATCCACCAAAACAGCAAACTTTATTTGATTTTATATAAAAATCTAAAACATGGGATGTAGATGACATCCCATGAAGGATTTACTAGACTAATGAGCAAACTTGTTGCTCCACAGAATGGTATGCATAGAAGAAAATATTTTACAGAAAAAATAATTCCAGATATTTATGTCTGATTTGTTGTAACCATTAAAAACAAGATAGCAAATGCTAACTATATTTCTTTTACATTAAATATGTGGACTTGCCAACATACAAGCATGAGTTTCATTAGCTTGATACAAACTTTCAGTATGTTCATATAGTTTTGAACTGAGAATATTTTCCTGGAAGTCATACATATGAGATGATCAAAGAAAAGTTTTCTGCAATGTTACAGATGTGGGATATGTGCATTTCACAGATTCATGAAATGGTTTGATGTAATGATGGCAATATTGTTAAGGGGTGTAATGATGCTGTGTAAATACATTAAGCTCAAATCAGTGGTCTTTAATGGAACTGCTGCTAAATTTACTGGAGTCTTTTGAGAAAATTACCAAAACTATGAGTTCAAATTTTCCTTTAATTTTAGAAGTGCTTCCAACTGTTATGACTGAAAATATATTTATTTAAATTTCAAGATACAACTTTTTTCAGAGAAGGAATAATAAAAAATTTCTCTGTGAAGAAATTAACAGAAGATTTCATACTTTATTCAAAAGTCAGACAAAATTGTGTTAAAAGCATTCTAATTAATAGGAAATCTGAATGTGATTTGAAAGTATCAAGTGATGAATCGATAATATTCCTTTATCAAAAAAAGGTGAGGTTGACGATATCACGTGTTCTTCTACTGCTGTATAACTTGATATCAGCAATAACATAATCAAATAACATAACATAACATAGTTCAAGAGCAGAATTAGCTGCAGAAAAACATTAATGATGAGATTATTATATATTTTAACAACAAACTACTGTTGAAAAATAAATGATGATCTATTAGTGTGGTGGCAAGAATGGAAAATCACATTTCCCATTTTGAGTGAAATAGCAAGAAAATTTCTTTTGACACCAGCCATAAGTGTTTACAGCAAAAGAGTATTTTTCAGAAGCCAGAAATATTTATGAAGAAATCAGAAGTAGACTTTCAAAAAACAGCAAAAAAAAAATGTTTTTCTGAAATCATGATTTATCACAACTTCATTTTGATTCATAAATCCATAATTAGGATTTCATATCAAGACTTGAAGTAGAAGAGCCATCCAAAACCTGAAATATAGAAATTATGTTGGATCGGATGATATTCAATTATAAAAGTTTTTCCACAAATCTGAAAACATACCCCAACTCAACATCAATAGAGTTAAAGATCGGTACTATCAACATAAAAAGCTTAAATGGCAAAGAAATGGAGCTAGCGGAGGAATTAGATAAGTACTAGATCGACATAATAGGGGTGACTGAAACAAAAAAGGCAAAAACTGGTGAGATCTTTCTGAGCAATAAATACAAAATGTTATATTCAGGCAATGACAATCAAGGAAAAGAAGGAGTAGCCATAGTATTCAACACAAAATACGAGGCTCATCTTGAATGGCAGGCGGTCTCAAGTAGAGTGATTTGTGCAAATATCAGAATGGGGAACTGGACAATGAGACTTATTTGTGCCTATGATCCCACAGAAGGTTCTACTAACGTAGAAGTGGGGGAATTTTTTGAGACTTTAGAAAAAAGCAACTGACACAGTGAGAAAGGAAAAGTTGGTCCTTGTTGGGGATCTAAATAGCAGAATAGGAAATGATTGTCAGACATACAAAAATATTTTGGGAAAATTTGGAGAAAAGAGCAAAGCTAATAATAATGGCAAATATCTGTTGGATTTCTGCTCAGGACATGGACTGGTTATTACTAACACCATGTTCCAACATAAAAATGTGCACAAATTCACATGGAGAGAAGAGGCAAGGAATAAGAAAAGTCTCATTGATTATGTTATTGCTGATAGTGATGTTTTCTCCTGGTGCAGGACACCAGAGTGTACAGAGGATTTGAAATTGGAAGCAATCACTATTTAGTCTTGAGCAGGATAAAATTGAATTTCATATTGAAAAGAATAACATGTAAGAAACTTTTAAAGCGAATAAAAGTTGAGCAGCACTCAGATGCGAACTGTAGACTAAAATACACAAAAATTATTGAAGGAAAAATGACAAGGTTTGAGAACAGGAACCAAACCTTGGAGATTCAGTGGCAATCCTTGAAAAAAACCCTGATTGATTCAGCTAGAGAGGCATGTGGTGAAGTCGTCTGCAAGGATGGAAAAATTAGAACTCCATGGTGGACACAGGAAGTTAAAGAGGCAGTGAAGGAAAAGAAGAAAGCATATTAAAAGTTCCTGGCAAATTAGTCAGCTTTTGCTCTTAGAGAATACAGAGAGAAATGTAAGAAAGCGAAACACTGTGTAAAACTAGCTAAACAAAAGTCATGGGAGGACTTTGGCAAGAACATAGTAAATAAATATCAAGAAGGTGGCAAAATATTCTGGAGGTTGTTGAAGAAGCTTAGGAATAAAGGAAAGAGTGCTGTAAAAGGAGTTAGAGATGATAAAGGTTAAATGAAAACGGGAGAAAAAGATATCCTTGAAGTATGGAGTAATTACTTTGAAAATTTGCTAAATGAAACAAGATGTGATGACAGCACAGTGATAAAAAAACACTGACCAGGCATGCAGTCAGGAATACATATCCATACTTGAAGTAGAAAAAGCCATTAAAGGCTTGAAATGTGGAAAGGCAGCAGGAGTAGATGATATTCGACCAGAAATGCTGAAGTTAAATAAAATCATATGGAATAAGAGAGAAATTAGTCAGAACACTAAATTAGCTGTATACAAGACAGTGTTCAAACCAGTTTTAATTCATGGATGTGAGAGCTGTGTCAGAAGTAAAGTGCAGTCTCTAGTCTTGACCAAAGACTAGAGATTGCAGATATGAGAGTCCTGAGAAAGATTAGGGGCACTAACAGATGGCATCAATGGCAATATCATATTAAAAACGAGGATATTAGGAAAGAACTTGACATCGTCAGCATCCAGGAATGCGTTAGCAGAGCTAATCTCAGGTGGTATGGTCACTTAAACAAAAATGGGCGAGGAAAGATTAGCAACTGCCAAGTTGGCAGAAAAACGACCCAGAGGAAGACCAAGATATAGGTGGATTGATACGGTACAAAGTGCCTTAGACAATAGAAATATAAGATCTGATAATGTTGGAATCTTGACAAGTAGCAGACTGATTTGGAGGAAAATTGTAAATAGGACGTTAGTAATGATGTGAACTTTTCATGTAGTACTGTCATATCCTGTACACCCCCTTGAGGGTACATGGCAGGAATTTGATGATGATGAAGTTTTTCCACTGCCTACACTGCATAAATCAGAATGCATGGTTAGAAGATTAAATTCTGGATGACTGGTATAGATCCCTCATTCAAAATATCCTTTTTTTTAAAAAAAAAAAAAAAATGTGGGGGCAGATAAAACTTAATGAGAATTGTAATAAAACAAGGTTAGAATAACAGGAGGAATCTCTTCACTGACTGTTCCAGGTATGATGTATGTACTTAAGAAAGGGCTAAAAGAAATTGTGAAAGATTGAGAGAGAGAGAGATCTTTGGGGAAGCACAAGGCCAAATAGGAGTTGTCAGAATCAGATTTTCATTTTAAGACAAATAGTTAATAAATCAGAGGACCATTACAAGGGTCTGTTTATCAGTTTTTTAGATCTGCAGAAGGTAGATGATATGTGCAAGAGAAAAATTGTTCATAATTAATGGGTTAACTAACAGGACATTATATAGAGCAGCACATGCTTTATATTTAAATTATACATTAGCAACAAGAATTGAGGGACATATAGGAAGATGGCTTGATGCAAAATTAGGTGTAAGATGAGGGTGCATGCTATCTTTACTCTTATTCATCATTTATATGAGTTCTGAAGAAGATATTCTTCCAACTGCACTACAAAGGCACAGTTGGAAGACAATGTGGCATATCCCTTTGATTGAATAAGACTTGGGTACGATTCTTATGATGTGATAAATGTTTGCAGGGTTTTTTTGGTTAAATACCAAGGTTTAAGAGGGGAAATCCCTCTTAAACTTTGATTTTATTCCTCTTGTAAAACAGTACATCCAAAAAACACATGCAATCAACAGATAAAAATATTGTGTAGTATAGAGTGGATCATGAGTTACATAACAGTGGCCTCTGTGAATAAGTCCTGGGACACCATGGAGGTGTTGTGATAATAATTAATAAAAATGATGTTCGCACTGTTTTGTATTCAGAAATATGTAAGTAGAGTTTGAAGAAGCTGAAGTTTGAATTTGTGTTAGTAGAAGATGTTATGCAGATTTGAGGTTGAAGCATAGACCATCTTATTTACAAAGTAGATCTGAAAAGCTTTGTGTAGTTTGCATTTTTCTATGTGTAATCAATATTTCTTCTTGAATTTTGATTCTTGAATTTAATTTAAGTTGAAGTTGGATGGAACGTCAAATATATGGTAATAGATTCGTTATTAAGCCATATTCATGAAAAATTTCATCCAGTTCTTCCACAAATTTTTGCATTGGAAGCTCCAGGTAGCACACCTGCCAGATTATCAGCATCAGCACAATTAGTTACTAGCTTACCTAGAAGTTTCTTGGAAGGACTCGAGTAAAGTTATGTGAACTACAGTTTGGTTACCATGATTTTAAACCTCTCTAATAGATTCCTTTCACTAGTGCATTAAAATAGTGATAAAAGATAATGTTTATCATATAAACACACTGAAAGTTCATGCAAAGAATTACTTTATAGCATTAGGCTCTTTAGAGATTCTTAAAATGCCTAAAACTGATGTTTAGAATATTAAAAATATTCTCCTATAAAAAATATTGAAGAATATATTTTTGAATAATGTTAATAATATTATTAATGTTAATTCACTTCAGGCTGAAGTAATTGAAATACTTTCAGATATTCATTGACAGAGATCCCAGATTGTTTTCTCTCATACTCAATTTCATGCGAACAAAAGACATAGACTTAAGGTAAGTATATAAATTTACTAACTGTTGAAACTGTGCTTGTATTTTTCTGACTGTTGTTAATGCAACATCTTAGCCAATTTCTTTCTTTCTCTCTCTCTCTTTGTATCTGTTCTAAAATTCATTATATATTATTACTTTATGGGTTAAAGTTTGGTTAATTTAAAAAAGCTAAATTCTTTCTTACCCACACATAGTCTCTGATCTTTTGTATCTCTGATCTGATATATATATATAAATGAAATTTAGCTACAGAAGAAAAATTACCTCTTGTTATTTGTTCATATTTGTAGAAATGAATTGATATTCACTACAGTTATCTTTTGTTTCATATCTTGACTTAATATGCATTTTGCCACTACTCATCTAATTCTTTACCAGGAATACATTAACTACTAAGAAGTTAGGTCAGGTGTCATTCGAAAAATTTAGGGATGTAGGGATAAGGAGATAGTGGGGCATCTATATAAGGCATAGGTCAGACCACATAGGGACTATTGTGCTCAGATTGGGTAACCTAGTTTTCATTGTGATGTGGAAACACTAGACAGTGTCCAGAGATTAATAACCAAAGTGATATCAGGACTGTGGAATGTTGGTTATGAAGAGTGTTTGAGAGAATGTGGATTACAGAGGTTGGTGGACAGGAGGAAAAGAGGAGTATGATATAGATCTTCAAGTTAGTTAAGGGATTCTATCAGATTAATACAGATGAAATTATAAAAAAGAGTGAATATTCAGATAAGAAGAACAAGAGGCCATCCCTGGAAGTTGTGGAGATGTGGTGAAGATGGAAGTGAGGAGTAGATATTTTACGTGGGGAGTCGTTAGTGAGTGGAATGCATTGCCTGAGTGCAGGTAGTGTAAATAACTTGAAATCTCATTATGATAGACATTTTGCAGGTTGAGGGAGAGAGGGTCTCCCACGATGCGTCTGTTGACTCCATGGAGATTACCTAATAATAATAATATATAGTATTTTTTAAAAATAATTTTTTAGCTCAGTCTTAAATCCGGCATATGCCTTTAAATTAATGGTTAGCATAACCCTGATGCTGTTTGAAAACTCTTAGTATTTGAACACTTGAAGAAATTCACCTGAAAAATTTAAAAGAGAAAGTTAAGTTAGTTAAATGATCTTTAAGATAAGAGAAATTATGTGAATATGGCAGAAGCACAGAAGGCTGTGGTGTTAAGCCACATTAGAAAATTGTGACAAGGAAAGTATGCTCTGAAAGACAGAAGCAAGAAAATACAACAAGAGATAAAAATAATGGGCGGTAGATGGCATTGATGGTGGTAGTGTCTCATTGTGTGTAGGATTTGTTCCAGTAGCTGACTTCGCTGTTTGCCCTGGTTCCCTGGCGAAAACAACGGAGCCTTGTTTAACCCGCCGACGCCCCAGCCGGCATAAAATTCTGTAATGTTGTACCATCATTATATATTTTGGTTTAAACCAATAAGAATACAATTTAGTCAACTAAATCCCAAATTGCCAGCCCATCCTCGTTCGTTCAGTATCCAGGTAGATGCCTAACAGGGTGCACCCTCAATGTCCAATCCTCACAAGAAGGTGAGGATTGGACATTAGGTCAGAAGCCCTGGTCGGTTCTCTGCATTCCTTTAAAGGCTATGTAGAGGTCTCCTCTCAGTTATATAGCTTTAACCCTTAAGCACCCCTCTTTTTTTATATATATATTTTAGTAACAAAATTTGTGTGTGTGTGTGTGTACAGGGTGGCCATAATTAAACTTATATATCATAAACTTTCCAACTATCATAATAAAACCAAAATGATTATCTGCAATTCTGTTTTGAAGCCCATATTATTATTATATGTCAATCATAGATATTAACAAAAGAACAGGTAGCCTAATTAAATAGTTTTTAAATAAAGTTTTTTGCATAAAATAAAATATTTACATAAAAGAAGTGATATAAACAGATCAAACAAAGTATCACTAGCAAAATAAAAATATGCAGATGGATTTCCATCTGATCTCAATACATGATCGATCCATTTGATATTAAATGTTTTATTGTTGTGTTATCATAAGTACAGCACATAAAGGTGTTGCATAAAGAAATCTTCCATTTCAGTTTAGTCTTTGTTGTTATTCATTTGTCTGTCCATTTTAATGTGCTTTTTTTTTACACTGTACAATGTCATATTCTCCCATATCAGCGACTTTTTGAACTAAAATTTTTTTTCGTGGAATCTTTTTTTCCATGTCTTGATTAGTCTCCCAACCAAATTTGGTGACATTCAGTTGTTAGATCAAACGTCATAAAGCTCTGAGTAGGGAAAGTTTAATTATGACCACCCTATCACAGTGTAAAAAAATAAAATTGTATTAAAACTATATGGACGACCCTTTTACTCATTCACACATACATACATCCTATCCTGTCAAGTGTCATCTCTATCCAGGAGATTTATTATTATTATGGATCTCTACCTGAGATCTATAATGTGCAGTAGAAAGAAAAGATGATGCGGCCCAAATCTCTTCCACTTGCAGTTAATATCCTATGTCTATAGATGTGTGTCCACCGGGCCAGTTTGCCCGTTTTGATGGGGGGGGGACTTGAGTTGGGGGGATCGCTTAAGGATCAAAGCCTAATAACTGGGTGGGAGGAGACCTCCACACTGCCTTTAAGGAATGCAGAGAACCGATTGGTGCTTTTTACCCAATGTAATCCAATCCTCACCACACAATGTTAATATCTACTAGGTACTGAACGAACAGGATGCACTAGTAATTTGGGATTTATCCCACCCATTTGTACTCTGTTGGTTAAACAACAACAACTACATATGTTGTTACAATATGATGAGATTTCATGCCAGCTGTTTTCATCAGTGAAACATCTGCTACTACTGGAATAAACTCCAACTGAACATCTGGAAGAAGAAGAATAGACCCAACATCAAAAGAACTGACGATAGGAACCATCAATACAACAATCATTAATGGAAAAGAAATCAAACTTGCAGAACTGGGAAAGTACCACTTGAACATAATTAGTAGAAAAAAGACAAGCACAAAAACTTTCGTACCTATTCCCTCAAATATAATTTGCAAAAAGGATTTTCAGATTTTCAACAAATAATTGAGAAATTATGGGAATATGAGAAAAGCTTCTCAGAACACTACAGTTACTGTGGGTAAATGAAATATTATACGGGTTAATACTTAGTCTATATTTAAGTTGTAAATTAGCAGTCTGAATGGAAGGTAATACCAGAAGATGGGTTGATATATCAGAGGCAACACAAGGATGCACATTATTTCCACTCATTCATCATCTATATGGGTTCCATTATGAAAGAAAGGGGCATTAAACATGATATTAGAATCAGAGATATCAAACTTAGCTCTTTGCTTTATGCAGATGATGTTGTACTCCTAAACACTTCCAGTGCAAATCTTCAGAGTTCTCTAACTTTTGACAAATTTGGCATGGAAATCAGCAATAAAAAGACCAAAACTGTGAAAATAGGAACGTAGAAATTTTCTAACGTTCCTATTGCCGCATTCACAATGAAGAACCTATAGAACAAAGCAAAATATTTCAGCTATTCTCACTTATTCCATGTAAAAATATTTATATGGAATAAGTCGCTACAAGTCTGCAAGATACCCTGATTAAATTGAATAACTGTTGTAATAGATATGGTATGAAGGTCAGCATTAAAAAGACAAAGACAATGAAAATAAGCAGAAACATTGAAAATATCAACTGCATTGTGAATGGAGAACTTATAGAACAAGTAAAACATTTCAGCTACTTAGCCACGATTTTTAGAGAAGATGGTAAATTAAATATGGAAACAGACAACAGAATCAACAAAGCTGGTATGGTAAGAAGTCAACTGAATAAATTCATATGGAATAAGAGCGAAATTAGTCGGAACACTAAATTAGCTTTATACAAGACAGTGTTCTAACCAATTTTAACTTATAGATCTGAGAGCTGGGTTAGAAGTAAAACACTTGACCAAAGACTTGAGACCGCAGATATGAGAGTGATGAGAAAGATTAGGGGCATGAACAGATGGCATCAATGGTAATATCATATTTAAAACGAAAATGAGGATATTAGGAAAGAACTTGACATTGTCAGCATCCTAAATTCAGGAATGCGTTAGCAGAGCTAATCTCAGGTGGTATGGTCACTTAAACAGAATGGGAGAGGAAAGATTAGCAAAACAAGTGTTCTCTGCAAGGTTGGCAGGAAAAAGACCCAGAGGAAGACCAAGATATAGGTGGATTGATACAGTAAAAAGTGCCTCAGAAGATAGAAATATAAGATCTGATAATGTTGGAGTCTTGACAGGTAACAAGCCTGATTTGGAGTTAAATTGTAGATAGGAAGTTAATAATGGTGTAATTGCTCATGTAGTACTATTGTAAAAATAGTCGTAATTTAAAATTCTGAATAATTTTACAAATTGTTTATGTTAGTACATTATTAGTTTTGGTTTCATAATGCATATTGTCAGCACTTGCAATGTGCACGTTATTGATGTTATTTTGTCAAAATGAAATGTGATGCATTTAAAAAAATTTATGTACTTACTGAATTTGGATACTTGTGTTACTTTCAGAAATTTTATTGAGGTTTAAAATTATTAAGTGCTGTGTTTTGTGAAGACATTCTCGTAACGCTTACAGAGACGACACATCAGCCATTATACATAACTTCTTGCTTGCCACTTTTATGGAGTGTGCATGCTCGCCGAGGAGTTTGATGGGTGATTGACAGCTGACAGAGAGAGAGAGAGCGTGATTATCAGAAGGATACACCCTTCTGATGATGATTTCAATACCCCTGTATTGAGGTCATCATCAGAAGGGTGTATCCTTCTGATGATGACCTCAATACAGGGGTATTGAGGTATCAGAATTGAGTGTATCAGAAGGATACACATGTATCCTTCTGATGATGACCTCAATACAGGGGTCGAAATGTTAAGTTATTATTTTATTATTAATCAGAAAAATAATCTTTTCAACACGTGTGTTTTGTTGTCCCTAAATTCATAAATATGAATGCTGATCACCATGTAACCTTAAAAGAAAGGGTTGTTCTTACGAAGTTTATTTAGTTGTATGTGACAGCAGGAGGAATATTAATAGAAGATTCCGAAAATGGAATCATAGAATTGTGAGCCTTTAAAGTGGGGGAGTTAAGACTGTAAATAAGTATTGGTAAATAAAAGAAAATATTGCGATTGACGTTCTATAGGAATGTTTGAGGAAACGCTGATTGAAAATTTCATCTGTTTTAAGGGCGCCGGATCTATCTGTTATTTCTACTGGAAAAGGAGATGGAATTTAGTAACTTAGATAAAGCAGTAGAAGAAACTTTTTTTGCTGGTACAAAAATTGAATTGCATGAGGTAAGAGTACTTATACTTCGGTGAATTCAGAATATCTTACTTCAAAGTCAGGAGGAATAATGTGTGCTACATAAGGGTGATGAAAAAGGATTCTATGGAAAAGAAGAAGAGAATATTATATCTTCAGAAAAAGCCTTAACAGAGAAACTGACTATGAACTACTAAACTAAACACCTTGTTTACACAATAACAAAAAAGGTGTTTAGTTTAGTAGACGTGATTAAGTATATGTTAAACAAACCAGTAATAGAATGAGTCAGAGAATGGGTGATCTTTAAAGTGTAAGTTTATCTTAAAAGGCCTGGATCCAGTTAATTTTGTAGTTAGTTGTGTAATTTTAATTGAAGTGTATATATTGTTTTTGTTTTATTAAATGTGTATATTTTGTATTTGGTCTTGAGTCAGTGATTTTTCGGATTCTGAAAGAAACAGTAAAAAGTCATTGCACTAATTGGAATTTAACCCTTGTGCATATAAATAAAAACACTTGGAAATAGAAATAATCGTTATAGAGAAAATTTCATAACAAATGGTAATAGAGATCAAATCTCTTTATAATATCATATCCTCTACACCCCTTGAGTGTATATATCTGGAATTTGATGATGATGATATGGAATAAGTGAGAAATTAGCCAAAACACCATACTAGCAGTATACAAGACAGTGCTGAAACCAGTTTTAAACTGTGTATCTGAGAGCTTAGTTAGAAATAAAGAACATCAAAGATTAGAGATCATAGATATAAGAGTTCTGAGAAAAATTGAGAAAACAGATGGCATCAATTACAGCATCATGTTAAAAATGAAGACATTAGAAATTCTTTCTATCTTGACATTATTAGCACTCAAGAATGTGTGAGCAGAGCTAATCTCAGGTAGTATGGTCACTTAAACAGAATAGAGAGGAAAGATTAGCAAAAACAAGTCTTCTTTGCCAGATTTGCAGGAAAAAGATCCAGAGGAAGACCATGATGTAGGTGGAGTGATATAGTAAAAAAGTGCCTTAAAAGACAGAAATATAAGATCTGATAATAGATTAATTTGGAAGAAAATTGTTGATCAGAAATTAGTAATGGTGTAACTTTTTATGTAGTACTGTTATAATTATCGTATACATCCTGAGGGTACATATCAGGAATTTGATGCTTCAGCATAGGAAGGAAAAGACCAGTGGAAGACTAAGATCTAGATGGACTGATACAGTAAAAAAGTGCTTTAGAAGCATAGAAGAGATATTAGATAGAACAATTTGGATGCAAATTGTTGATTGGAGGTTAACAATTATGCAAACCTAATCATGCAGTGCTGCCATGGTAGCCTGAACACCCATTGAGGGTACATATCAGAAAATTGATGATGAAATCCCAAGTTTCTGGGAGGGAAAAAAACCATCTGCTTTCATATGAGACTGGCTAATTCACTATTTGGTTGAAAACACCTAATAATGGTTCCTCTCATCATAGATAGAATTCAAACCTAAGTCTTTCCAACCAAAGGTCTTGTCTGTACCAATTGAGCTACGGAGACTCACACACTTAGAATCCTAAAATAACATATGAAATCTTTTTCTGACATTCACTACAAAATACCTGCAAAGGCAAAAGTTAACATATTTCAGTCAGATACTCAAACGGACATAATAGTAAACTTGGCAAATCTTGTTCGAGAAAGTTGAAACATCTTCCGTAATAATCAAGCATTTTGAGTTAATGGAAATTGTTTAAGGGTAAATAGTAGCAACAGATTTTCTTAACACACAATCACACAAGAAATTACTATTCATACCTGTATCTTCATCATATATCTTATTTAAAGTATATTCAAAAGAAAACAGATCTGAGCCAGAAATATTCATAAACAATATGAAAATTGAACACACAACAGAATACAAATATTTAGGCACCTACTTTACTGCAGATGGAAAGCAAGATAAAGAAATAAAAATAAAAACAGCTATAGCTAATGTTGCATTCTGAAAAAATAAAGATCTGCTCAGAAGTTCTGTGGGTATCAAGACAAAGAAAAGAATGAATGTGCCAGTTTTTACATGTGAAAGTGAGACCTGGGTATTCAAGAAGAGAGTAAGACAATGGATAATGGTCTTTGAAATGTGGTGCTGTAGCAGAGCTCTTAAAATCTCATGAACAGAACACATGACAAATACAGATGTCCTGCAGAGAATGAGAACACAGAGATCTTTATTACAGGAAATGATCCAGAGAAAGATGAGATTAACAGGACAGAGGATATTAACAGTTTTAGAAGGAAAATTTATGGGAAAAGGATCAAGAGGTAAAAAACGAAGGACATGGTTTAAAGATATAAGATTGGACAGGATCACATGGCTATGCACAAACAAAAAGGAAAGCCACCAACAGAGAGAGAACTGGAAGGACATGGTGTTGTACCCTCTCACTGAGGAAGCTACATTAAAAGAGAAAGTATATTCAGTTTCTGTCTAAGGCAAGTACCAAAAATATTAACACTTTACTTAATAAACTTCACCTGTCCAGCACCAAAATAGAATACACCTATTTTGAAATGTTTCTGTATTTTTACTTGATAGCAGCAAAATTCCATAAAGTTCCATATACACAGAGAATATCTTTCTATTCAATCTTCAATCAGAAAACGGAAATCACAACATTTAAGACGCATCAAAAAAAAGGAAATAATTTACAACTCTCCCTTTTCTTCTTCTATCTATTCCTCTTTTTTTTTTTTTTGTTTGTTTTACATCTCAGTTCATTTCATATCACAGTAGCGCATATGCTGTATGAATAGTCTCTCCAGTTAGTTACTAATAATGAAACTACAAGTACTGCTACTCTATTTTTCTTACAATGGAATATTGTTATAACAAACAATTTTATCAACATGATGATATTTTTATACATCTTTGATTTCACTTTTAATTAACTAAACAAGCAATACCTTTCATAAACAAAAATCATGTAAAGTTTTTTAACTTTACACATAATCATTGCCTGTGGAGGCACTTAAAAACAGTTCATTGTCATTATTCAAAAAAGGAGAAGTATTGCTCATTTGTGAGAGGATGACATAATGCGAAGATATTTGAAAGTTTTGAATCAATAATTGCATAATACTCTGTTAAAAATTACTATTTACTATGGAACAATGATTTTCAGAAATTCTCAGAAACTCACGTCGTTCCTCCAGTAAATAGAACTCAAGGTTCCATTTCAATTTCTGCAGATAACTCAAAAACATAATTTTTTAGTTAAGTCATTCTTCTCACAAATGAGATATATTCTTTCCTGAAAATCTGAGTATTATCAAAGACAAGAATAAGTGAGATAGAACATTTTATAGTGTGTATTTGTGGAGAAGGGCAGTCTCAAAGAGAAAGAAGGTATCTATGTTTCTTACTTTCTTGACCAGCTGGAAGTTATTGTTGTTCATGCAATTGGTACATGGAGGGCTGTTCCACAGAACAGAGGTAGATGGGATGAAAGAGGAGAGGGTGAGAAGTTTGTTCAGTAAGTTTTTTTGCATGTTTAGAAGAAAGAGGAATGATGGTGGTCTGTTCTGGGTGATTGGAAGGAATCTGAGAGAAGAGATCATCTCCTAAGTACTTGGTACATGCTATCCTCTTCTAGATGGCATGCATCAAGTTCATGGGAGGCTTGTGCTGCATGACCTCAAATATGAGAATGACATTCTAAAGTTGGATAGAGTTGGGATTTATATAGTGTTAAGTGGTCCAGCATGAGAAACAAGATTTCAAAGGGAAAAGGACACCAAGTTTTTTAAGGCTGATTAGGATCCTGGCACAAATACATTAGGATGTAATTGTTTGTGCCAGGAAAAGCAAGAGATGTAAGTCAGCCATAGAAGAGAAATCTGTTCCTACTTAGGGATCTAAATATTACCAGAAGTAAAGGGGAGTGCATGGAGTATAATTGTCTTACAAGAAATAAGACAGAACTATTTTTGTAATGTTGACGTTTACAAGATTAACCTCGCTTCCAGTGGAGAATGGTAAGGAGATCACTGTTTCAGATTTGATGTGGAAGCCTGACTCATTTGAGCAATGCAGGTTTTGTTAAATGAAGATGAGGATTGGGGAGTGGTGTACAGCAATTTTGTGAAAGATGGTTATTAAGGTATTAGAAGAAAGGACAACATCACCAAACTCTGGATTTTCTCTAGTTTATGGAGAAATCCAGAGAGAGAGAGAGAGAGAGAGAGAGAGTGAAAACCATCCATCATGAATAAGCTACTTTTTCATGGATGGTTTCATCCATCTTGTGTAGTATAAAGATTAACATTTTAGGAACCAGTGTAATAGAAGATATTACTGAATACCTTGTAGACATGTTTAGGTGCTGGCAGTTAGTTATTCATTATATTCTTGACTGTATTAAAGAACACATCAGGAGCAAAATATTTATTATGTGGCTCCCACTACAGGAAAGCTTTTTTTTAGTAAACCTATAGTACATTCTTACCCTGGGCAGGCAAGTACATGCATGACATCCTTCATGAATATAATTTTTACACCATGCTTCATACTAGCACTCTTCATATGTTCACCAAAGAAAAACTATCTCTGTGGTGCATCCAGAATTGCGTGAGCTGCCCTGTGCCTGTAAATTGCTCATCTGTAGTTCTGCCTTGGATATTGGATAATGCAGGAATCCACTACCACTGTTAAGGAAGTTGGACTTCAGACCACACCTTGAACACTCCTTTACACGGGGGAGGGGGGGTGATTGACATACATCATAGGGCCACATCATGAGCAGCAGTCTGCATTTTTCAATCTCTGAAGAATCAGATACTTTATTGAGTCCATACTTATAGTCATTAATTAGGTAAAGTTTTTAATATAAACGTGTATAGCAAACTTTCTGCTTAATGGAACAACTTGCATAGCATGCCTTTTCAACTACTACTTAATGCATGATTAGGGCATAGGATGCAGTGTCAATCAACAATAACATTTGACTAAAAATGAAGGTATTGCTGTATATATCAAACATTTAAAAAAAAGAAAAAAAAAGACTTTAGAAGTTCCAGGTACTTGAATGATAATTCTGTTTTCTCTAATAGTCAGTTGTAGGTTGACTCTAAAAACTAACTTGTGTAATATAAGTAAAAGAAAAATTTGATAAACCATGTTCAGTTGGAATAATAGAAGCAAAAAAAAAACATTTGAGAATAAATAAACAATTACTAAATAAACTAAATAAACAATTACATAAGAGCTATATACTAAAATCATACTAAATAGATAATTATATAGAAATTTAATAATGTTGTATTTCTTCAAATAATACTATTTTATGAAATACTTATCATATCCATCCTTGCATCACAAAGATGCTTTTTTTTCTCTCTCTCTTACTCAGGGTTTCCCAAACTGTGAGGTCTTCATCCCTTGGAGAATCCAGGGGAGATATGAATAACCTTTTAGTTGTACATTGTCAAATAAATCCTTCTTTCCCATAATATTAGTGAGTAACATGATGGTGGAGCAGGCATAAACATTGCTTTTGCTTATTGTCAACTTGTCGAAGTTGTACACCTACAAATCAGATCAATTTAGATTTGATGGATGTTTCTGATAAGAAGGATGATCTCATCAAACATTAAAGCAAATCTTTGCTAAGGTAAAATTTTGTTAATCTTGATGAGTTCTGGTATTCCCAAATGACTGCATACTCAGTTTTGGCAAATAATTCTCTTTTAGCCTTAATGCTATTTGCTACAGCTTATCTATGTGAATAATCTGGATTTTCATCATTATTCAGTTTGAAGACAAAGTTTAGAAATCGATTTGATTCCAAGCATGATATTCACCTAGCACTGTCAAAGACTGTTCCTCAATTTTCTGCTCTAACTGGTTGAAAACAGCAACATCCATTTCATTAAAGCTTATGAAGAATTATACAATAATTTTATTGTTGTTTAAGATAAATAATTATTTTTGTTTCATTTGAACATTGTTTATTTTTTATATCTTTATTAAAAATTTTTATATCTTTATTAAAAATTAAGTTCATTGTATTGTTTTCATTCGTGTTCATTTTAGCATTAGGATTTTTAGGGAAGGCCTTAAGATTATACTAAAGGGAGATGTTTGGGAACCACTGTTCTAACTCATAATATTTGTTTTTATATTATTTTGCTTCTATTTGAAATACAGTTTCTTGATGTTATTCAACTATTTTTTTGTATATAATAAAACAGAATGAAAAAGATTGCATGCAAATTTTATGCCAGTTCCTAATAGCTGTCAGTAATGCATGATCATTTAAAGTTTTTAAAATAGTTGGAAGGCTGACTCTTCATCCCACAAAAAAAAAAAATAATAATAATAATAGTAATAATGAATAAATAAAATAATGTTTTCATGTAGTAGGCTGCCTTCCTCTCCTATAGATTCCAATATGCTTAGTGCTTATCTCATCAGCTAAAAGAGACCTAAAAGTTTTTCTTTCTTTGGATAATGTTAATGGTCTGTTACTCATTTTGAAACCTTGAGTATAGTATAATAAATTTAGTTTAATCCTTTATCCAAGTGTGAGCAAACAAAGTTTGCACCTGAAAGTATCTTCAGGACTGGGGTAAGGTGGTACAACACCAGGGCAACTTGTTGCAAAGGTGACGCAAGCTACCAACACTCCTGTCTCAGTATCTCCTATAATGCAAAACACATCTCCTTGTGGATATGTCTAATGTTATGCATTAAGGGAAGGGCCACTACCCAGACTAATTTCGACCTTTATTGAGGTCTCTTCAGTGGGAGCCAGGCCCAAGTTGAGATACCAGGCAGAAGCATTAGTAGGTCATCTCTACCTATAGGAGTTGCGAAATGATGTGCCACCCTTTTTTTTATAAATTACTCTGGATTACTCTGGATTTCAACACCTTGAGTATAGTGCTGTAAATTGATCATTTGCTAACAGTGGTGTATTGTATTTCAGAATGACTTAGAGACTAACATTCTCCAAAGTAGGAAAAGCTTTCAGTTGATGATATATACTGATCATACTGGTGTATATAGGAGAGGGAGACTTACTAGATGAAAACATTATTTTTTTTTTTTTTTATGTGGGATAAGGAGTCTGCCTTCTATCTATCTTAAATCTTTAAATCTTCTTTAATCTATTTTAAATCTTAAAACTTTAAATCTTCTATAAAAAAAATCTTAAAAGATTTTTTTTTATTGAAGTTTTCTTAACAAAAAAAAAAACACTTTTATATTTTCTACACAGAAGTAGAAAATATGAAAGAAAAGAATGAGAAGTTGATTTGTCACATTTGAAGCTGGACAGTAAATGGATGTTGGCCAAGAACCTATTGACATGTTTTTTTTACTGGAGATAGTAATCCTTAGAGAAAATAATGTGGGAAGACTGTCGCAAATCTCACACCCCAAGGCTTACTGCCTTTGAAGAAGGAGAGATATAAAATCAGTGTGCTTCGTCTGTAAATTGTGTTTTCTGGCCAGATTGTAGGGGGTTTTTTTAAAGAAAAATGCAAGTTTCTGGGAAGAAAACTGGTTCTGTATGCGTTACTAATTTGCTTTTAGTTGGAGCACTTCTAAGTAATGTTCTATGCATTTTTGTGGATATATACTATTTTTCTGAGCTAAAAAAAATCATGGAAATTGTTTTCCTGCATGTGTATACAAATTTGATTGATGTCTTTATTTGTAAAAGATTTTTATTATAGACATTTTCTTAACAAAAAAAAATAAAAACACTTAAACTATAATCAACCCTCTTTAAGGGATGTGAATAGATTGATAGAGAAGGTCTAAAATCGTGATCTTCCATACTATCTCCTGAGCTCACTGCTGAAAATTTTAAAGGTTTTTTTAACAAACTCCTTTTTTTTTTTCTTTTTTTTAGCAGATCACATTTTTCCTCAAAGTTTTCAGGACGTGATTTCTCAAATCACGTCCTGAAAACTTTGGCAACTATGACAGTAATAAACTCTAACGAGGGGTAAGAATGGATATTTGTCTATATGAAAATTATGTATGCATTTGTCTTGAGGGGAAGGGTTGCAGAGTTATTCATTGCATAGTTGTTGGTATGCTGATTTAGAATAAATAGCTCATGCTACACAATTTGTAATTGTTCTCTGTTGTTATTATTTAGGGATGTTGATATTGGCGTTTTGAGACATGAAGCTGAGTTTTATGGAATCACACCCTTAGGTAATTTTTATTTTGGTTAGCGTTATTTTTTGGTTCATATCACAGTTTTGATCTAAAATTTTGAAATATTATTTTAAAATGATTTCTAATATTACCACAAAATGTTTTGATTGATTCAACTAGTTTCTCACACGACTATATGTACTTTGTCACAAAATGTTTACACAACATTACTATTCACCAAAACAGGTTTAAAAAACTATAATGTCTGAAATATTTATAAAATATACCATTATGAAAAGAAATAATGAACACTGTATCTTCTTGAGAATCATGGCTGTTTTATCTGTGACATTTTTAATGTATGGCAGAATGTTTGTACCAATGCAGTTATTTTCTTAATCATTAGAGGTTGCACTATACATTTTTGTAGGATCTCTCTCTCTCAGGTATAGCAATTCTTATTTTTCTTTTTTGCATCACTCGATATAGCACAGGCTCTGTCTTTAAAATGTTTTGATTATACCTCATTTCTTGGCTGAGTACATTTTAATTCATATACATGTTTTAAAAAAAAAACTTATACAAGTGAAAACCTGGTATTTACCATTCAAGTAAATCTACTCGTAGTGAATCACATAAAAGCCCGATAGCTACGTCATCAGCATAGATAAACTTTTGACTAGCTCTTGGAGGGATTTTGCATGTGTACAGGTTGAATAAAGCTGCTATCAGGGGCGAGGACAGATCATTATGGCAATCCATCCTGCATGATAAATGTTTTGCTCTTTTTTTGTGAATTCAGATGAACCTTTATGATATGGCCTAGTCAGAAATATAGCCACAGTAAAACTTTTTATTGCATTCCTCCACATCTGGACTTTTCTGGTTGAATATTGTATACTCCAGCTGCCTTTCTACATTTCAGATTTTTTTTTCAAAGCTCCTATATCTAGGTGCTTTCATGTCACCTTTGCCCAGATTCATTATATTATACTTTTTTCCTCCATAACTAAGTATTTTTCAGTAGCCTTGAGGACAATTTTGCCACCTTCCTTATAGTTTATCTCTTATATTACTAAAGTCTCTCATGACTTTTGTTAAGCTATTTTTCTTTCTATTCTTCCAACTTTCAGTATACTTTTTTCTTTTTTGTGACTGCCTCTTTAACTTCCTGAGACCACTGTGGAGTTCTGATTTTCTTTCTTTGCACCACAATTTCACCACATGACTGATGATTAAAGTTGTTGACATTGATTTTATTTTTATTTTTAATAAATTTTCATACATATTTTTCTTTTCAATATGAAGTTCATTTCTTTCCTTCTCAAAACCAAATGATAATCACTTCCTATTTCTCAATCCCTTGTAAGCTTTTATGGCTTGAATCCTCATGACACTATAAACAACATAGGCAATGACTTTTCTTATTTCTTCTCTTTATGTGAATTTGTACACATCTTTATGTTGGAACACTGTATTAGTAAGTCCTATTAGCTTTGTACTTTTCTCCAAATTTTTCCAAAACATTTCTGTAGGTCTGGTATTTTCATTTCCTACTATGCTGTTTAGATCTCTAATAAGGATAGTTTTTTTTTTTTTTTTTTTTTTTTTTTTTTTTTTTTTTGTCAGCTGCTATCTATAAATGACTAAAAAAAATTCCTCCACTTCTTCCTTACCATAATCTTCTATGTGATCATAGGCACAATTAGGTTTCATTTTCAAATTCCCTGTTTTTTCACATCATCCCACTTTATATTGCATGCCATTCAAGACTCTGTGTTTAGTGTTGAACATTATGGCTATCCTTTCCTCTCATTGATTGTTATGGCTGATTATAGCATTATATAGTTGTGATTTAGAAGAAGCCTGTTTTTGACTTCTTTGTTTCAATAGCACCAAATATGTCGATGTGAGACTTTTCTAATTTACTGCATCTCTGTGTATGTATGTATGTATGTGTTGTAAATAGCATGCACCTGTGAACTGTTATGTGAAAACTAATTCCCCATTAATTCATTCCTCAGTTTGTATTTGCCAGATTGCTATTTATTTGTTCCTTTTTTTTTTTCTGTTTTGGGCATTTCAGGTAAGGTATACCATTCTCAGAGTTTAAAGAGTTGTGAACCCACCTGCAGCTTTTATGTTTTGAATATTCTAAGAGGAAAAGTGGGTAAAGTTATGATATATTTTGGTGCCATATAAGCATTTAATTGTTGTCAGTCTAAAATTTGTTATAATTTATGCCAGACAGCTTGTTTGGTAGACAAATTTCTGCTTTATTTCATCATCTTCATACACTTGTCAGCTTTCAGTTTTGTTAAATTTAGATTCACTTCCTCTGTATAGTATTGGTCATATCAGAAACTGTATTACATATAGTACTGTATTTCCATGGCTGATCCAGTAATAGTGACTAATCCATAGTGGCAGGTGTAATCTTATGTAATTGTAGAGTATAAACTTATTTCTGTTTAACCAACAAAAATGAGTGTGTTCAAATCCTGCCATGGGCATGGATGTTTGTGAATGTCTGTAAGCAGGAAATAAATTTCATTGCCTTGTGTGAGACTACCACTACCTTGCTTATTGGAGGCCTGAAGTGGCTTAAAAAGTTATGGTTTGTTTCTGGAGGAGGATTTTTGGTCTAAAATACAATATATATAATTAGTTTTAAAAAAAAATAGAAAAAAAAATCCTTAGTCCACCCACAATACAAATGTACTAGAGGTTTACAATAACCTTTTGTGGGTGGCATTACATTAAATGATTGCAGAAAATGATGAAACTGGCAGCAGAAGTACTCATTATAGCATAATAAGTGCTTCAGTCAGCTATCATCATAGAAAATTCATGGAATCACAACAATAATTTGCTATAATGAATTTCTTTTAATATATAATAAGTGAGTTTGTTAATAGTAGTGTTTTCCCTAGTGAGAGCTGATGCTCTCACTAGGGAAAACACTTGATTTTGATTAATGAAAATATGACATAATGCACCGTAAGTGTTACAGTCAAAAATATTAACATAATTTATTATATTGTTCATAGTAAATCTAATAAAAATGGATAATTAATTATATTGTCCTTAACTTCAGTCTTTCATTGTATTGTAATCAGAAGTGATAAATTTGATGGTATTCAAAGAAATACACCAATTATTTGCAATAAATACCGATATCAAGAATATTCAAGTATATTTGGAAATTGTGGTTTAAAGTTATCTTGAGTATACATGTATTATTACAGAGCTCCTCTAAAACTTGTGATTTTTTTATTTTTGGAGTATTTTCTTAGATTAATTGGTTTATCTCTAGTATATTATTATAGTTTATTTGTGAATTTATTATATTTAGTGCATGTAGCAATATAATTGTAGAAATATTGCTAGTTTAAGGTAGTTTAAAAATTGCCAGAACAAAGTTGAGACAGAAAAAAAAAAAATTAATGTAGGTGCTGGCAAAGAGAACTTTTGTCCCACTGAGCAAAAGCATTACATCAATATTGATAATACAAGTAGGAAAACTTGACATTTGAATATTCTGATGAAAACAAATTATTAGACCAATTTGACTAGAGAATTAGAAAAGACGAGCAACGCTGAAAGAAAGTTATGATAAGAAAAATTATCACAACAAGAGGCAGCAAACACTAAAGTTGGTAATAATAATAAGGTAAGTCAGTTAGAATATGAGAAGAAAAAGTGTAATATAATGATCAAAGGTTATGGTGATTCAATCATGAAATGTACTTGCTGATGGAGTACATTGAGCTTCTTGGGGCCAAAATTAAAGATGTAACAAATGTAATAGAGAAACAGAAAAGTAAAATTAATGATAGTGCTTGTTGGAACTAAGGACTTAAGTAGCGATAAATATATCATGAGAGAGGATATGAAAGGACCGTTGAAAATTGTTGCTTTATTATTGGGCTACAACAGTACCAAGTTAAGAAAGAAGGCTATGTTAGCAAATGATTCAACACACAAGCTGTGTGGAAGAAATGGGTGCTAGTTTTTGGATTTGTAGAGTGAATTTGATGGTAGAAAAGACGTATAAGAGGGATCTGCACTTGAATGGATTGTTCATCAGGAGCCTATAGGAATTACTCATTGAGATAAGACCTAATGCAGAAAGTTGAAACCAGATTCATATGAGAAATGGTGAGAATGTTTGTGAAAGTTCAGCTCTGATATGTAAATGTGATAATATGTTAGAATGTCATTCAGCATGATTATATATCTGGCAAAGGAGTGTAAATGTATACTTTGGGTTCAGACTTTTTTGAGTGTATCTGAGAAGGGTAAAGACAAAGTTATCCATTATGGACAAGCAGACTGTAGGTATAAAAAAAAGCCAAGTGGTAACTTGTTATGCTGATGCTCCTAGCATCAGGAGCAAAGGGATTGAGTTTATTGCTTTGAATATGTTGTGGCCTAAGATTGTTGGAATTAGTGAAACTTGGCTATCAGAGTCAGATTTTGTAACTGGGATTTAGGCGTAAAGGATATAGCATTTTCAGGAAGGACAGAACAGATAGGCGAGGCAGGAGTATTACTAATAATATTTGATGATTTAGTGCAGTTACGGTGGAAACTCATGAAAGCAATAATAGTAATGTCCCATGTAGCAGTGAATTCGAGGCTGTCTAGTGTGAAGTTGAGGCTAACAGGATGAAATATATGGTGGGATGTTGCTGCAGATTTGGTGGTTCACTTGCTGGGGAAACAATGAAATGCAGTGCAAAATTACCCTGATAGGTAAATAACCAAATAATCATTATGGGTGACTAAAATTATTCAAACATTGATTGGATAAAAAAACTCATGATGAGAATGAAGGAGAATTTATTGAGCTGTTGCAAAACAATTTTCTCAAGCAGCAAGGGAAAGAAGGAACTGAAGGCCAAAAAATGTTAGATTTGATCATAACATTAGAATAGTTCTCAATTAAGAATGTGACTGATTTGCATTATGGCATGATCGTTGTGGCGACAGTGATCACCTTTGGCCTTACTAATTGCAACAAAACCTAACAGTAGAGTGACACATTAAAGAATTTTCTGTGAACATGTTGGATTAACAAAGGGGTTAATAGACATTATGTAATTTTTGCATATAGGGGAAGGGAAACAGTCTTGCATAATGTTTGAACATGTTGGAAACAACTCCAAGTTAAACAATTTTTTGTGCTGCGATATTGAATGGTGGAAAAACAGTCCCTACCATAACATGTTGAAATTATGGTTGATACTTAAGTTGAAGATCAACTTAAGATTGTTAACACAGCAGAGTGCATTGTGCATCTACAGCAGTCTTAGATGAGTATTACTATGGTAACTTATAATACTATAGTATTTTATAAGTTTACTCTCTGCCACTTCTTCCAATACTGAATAACATGACAGATTGGATATAGGCAGCAACTGCCAAAATTGAATATATTGATATGCACAGAGCAACAAACAAAAGACATATTGAACTTTCATAAAGTGAGGGGAAAAAACTCTTTGATATATTACTTTTTTAGAAATAAAATTTGTCTATTTGCTCACATCATTTGTAACTATTCTGTATTGAATATTCATTATCCTTAATCACACTTAAGGTGACTATATTTTTATTGAATATAATGTTCTTGATTATGTTGAATATAGATCTGATATCTGTTTCATTTAATATTGAAAGTATGTATTAGAATAAAATTTTTGTGCTAATACTGTTATGTAATTCATAAATTTGTTATTATAGTTAAGCGGTTAATACTCTGTGAAGATCTCAATCATTCATCTTGTGGTGATGTACTTTTCCATGGTTATCTTCCACCTGCAGGTAAATATATTCATTTTATTTTACACATATCCCATCATTTTTTTTTATTTCATGTCTTTAGAAAAGAAATTTCATCAAGAAAGGATTATAAAAACTGATAAAATTAATGCCATCTTGTCTTCTTATAAGTATAACTAATAAATACAGGCATCTCTCATAAACCAACTTGCATAATTTGTAACACATAAAAAAGAAAATAATTTTGCGTGGGGATGCCATTTAATAATAGCTAATAACATAGCTCTTTGTTGGTAACTAGTATTTCAGAAGACAAGAAATCTTGACCTATTTGTAATTTATTCATTGTAAATATTTTGGAAACAACTACTACTACTACTACTACTACTACTTGTTTCTTTGTATATATATATGTGTGTATACTCCAGATGATGATCTTAATATGAAAGTTGAAACTTCAAGTGATTATTCTGATTTATATTAAACTGAAGTTTTTCTGTAACACTGTAGTTCTTTTCATAATTTTTACAATGAATTTTGATCACCATGTAACCATGAAGGAAAGAATTATAATTTACTTTTTTTTTTTTCATTTATTTTTCTATATTGCAGATTTTTATGGATTGGTCTATATAAATTTTTTAAATAACTGGATTTATTGTTGTAATGAATACAAAAACTAAGAAATCAAATCAAGTTTTGCTTTCTTAATATCTCCTAACTTTGTCAGGGTTAAGATACTGCTTAACTAAATGAAAAGAATATGGCTGTATGGGGGTGCTTAAGGGTCAAAGCTGTATAACTGAGAGGTGACCTTCACATAGCCTTTAAAGGAATGTGGAGAAACAACCAGGGCTTCTGACCTAATCTCCAATCCTTACCTTCTCATGGTGCATCCTGTTAGGTATCTACCTGGATACTCAATGAATAAGGATGGGCTGACAATTTGGGATTTAGCCAACCAAATTGTAATCTTATTGGCTTAAACCCAATATCAAATGATGGTACAACATGACGGAATTTCATGCCGGCTAAGCGTTGCCCGGTTAAACAAGGCCCCTGTTGTTTTCGCCAGGAACATGTGCGAACAGCAAAAAGTCAGCTACTTCAAAAAATATGAAAACACACCCCAACTCAATATCACCAGAATTGAAGATCGGTACTATCAACATAAGAAGCCTGAATGGCAAAGAAATGGAGCTAGCTGAGGAATTAGATAAGTACCAGATCGACATAATAGGGGTGACTGAAACAAAAAAGACCAAAACTGGTGAGATCTTTCTGAGCAATAAATACAAAATGTTATATTCAGGCAATGACAATCAAGGAAAAGAAGGAGTAGCCATAGTATTCAACACTAAATACGGGGCTAATCTTCTTGAATGGCAGGCAATATCAAGCAGCGTGATGTGGACAAATATCAGAATAGGGAACTAGACAATGAGATTTATTTGTGCCTATGGTCCCACAGAAGGTTCTCCTAAGGTAGAAGTAGAGGAATTTTTTGAAGCTTTAGAAAAAGCAACTGACACAATGAAAAATGAAAAGTTGGTCCTTGTTGGGGATCTAAATAGCAGAGTAGGAAATGATTGTGAGACATACAAAAATATTTTGGGAAAATTTGGAGAAAAGAGCAAAGCTAATAATAATGGCAAATATCTGTTGGATTTCTGCTCAGGACATGGACTGGTTATTACTAACACCATGTTCCAACAAAAAAATGTGCACAAATTCACATGAAGAGAAGAGACAAGGAATAAGAAAAGTCTCATTGATTATGTTATTGTTGATAGTGATGTTTTCTCACTGATGAAGCACACTAGAGTGTACAGAGGATTTGAAATTGGAAGTGATCACCAATTAGTCTTGAGCAGGATAAAATTGAATTTCATATTGAAAAGAACAACATGTAAGAAAGTTTTAAAGCAAATAAAAGTTGAGCAACTCTCAGATGTGAACTGTAGACTAAAATACACAGATTATTGAAGAAAAAATGAAAGTGTTTGAGAACAGGAACCAAATTATGGAGATTCAGTGGCAAACTCTGAAGAAAACAGTGATTGATTCTGCCAGAGAGGCATGTGGTGAAGTTGTCTGCAAGGATAGAAAAATCAGAACTCCCTGGTGGACACAGGAAGTTAAAGAGGCAGTGAAGGAAAAGAAGAAAAGAAGCATATCAAAAGTTCCTGGCCAATAAGTCGGCTTGTGCTCTTAGAGAATACAGAGACAAATGTAAGAAAGCTAAACAATGTGTAAAACTAGCTAAACAAAAGAATGCTAAACATGGAAAGACTTTGGTAAGAGCATAGAAAATAAATATCAAGATGGTGGCAAGATATTCTGGAGGTTGTTGAAGAAGCTCAGAAATGGAAGAAAGAGTGCTGTAAAAGGAATTAGAGATGACAAAGGTGATATGAAAACTGGAGAAAAAGATATCCTTAAAATATGGAGTAATTGCTTCAAAAAATTGCTAAATGAAACAGTGATGACAGCACAGTGATAAAAAACACAACCAGGTATGCAATCAGGAATACATATCCATGCTTGAAGTAGAAAAAGCCATCAAAAGTCTGAAATGTGGAAAGGCAGCTGGAGTAGATGATATCAGACCAGAAATGCTGAAGTATGGAGGTATAAAAGTCTTACAGTGGCTGCACTGCATAGTTCAGAAGGTCTGCACAGAGGGATGAATTCCCAATGTTTGGAGTAGATCTCTCATAGTACCCATACATAAAAAGGGAAATAAAACTGAATGTGAGAATTACTGAGGTATTTCCCTACAGAGTCTTCCTGGTAAGATTTATGCAAGTATAATTGAATAATAACGGTTAAGAAAAATTGTGGAAGAAAAGCTTGGTGAAGAACAAGCTGAATTCAGGCCAAATAGAGGTTGTCAGGATCAGATATTCACTTTATGACAAATAGTTGAAAAGTCATGGGAATATAACAAAGATCTGTATTTAAGTTTTGTAGATCTGGAAAAAGCATATGACAAGGTGCCAAGAGAGAAGCTATTCAAAACACTACAGTTGTATGGTGTCAGTGGATCATTATATCAATCAATACTTTAGTCTTTATTTGAGTTGTAAGTCAGCAGTTATAATTGAAGGAAGTACAGGGAGACGGTTTAATGTTAAATCTGGTGTCAGACAAGGATGTACATTATCACCTCTGTTATTCATTATCTATATGGATTACATTATGAATGAAAGTGGCATTAAACCCGATATCAAAATTGGAGATCAGCTCCTTGCTTTATGCGGATGATGTTATACTTCTAAATAAATCCGTAACAAGCCTGCAAGATACCCTGACTAAATTGAATAACTGTTTTGATAGATATGGTATGAAGGTCAGCAATAACAAGACAAAGATAATGAAAATAAGTAGAAACATTGAAAATATCAGCTGCATTGTGAATGGAGAACCTATAGAACAAGTAAAACATTTCAGCTACTTAGGCACAATTTTTAGTGAAAATGGTAAATTAAATATGGAAATAGATAACAGAATTAACAAAGTTGGTATGGTAGGAAGTCAACCGAATAAATTTATATGGAATAAGTGAGAAATTAGTCAAAACACTAAATTAGCTGTATATATAAATTAGTTGCCATTCAGCATAATATGTATAATAATGGAGGTTTGAAGTAATCCAGAATTGGATTGGTAGTGTTCACATGTCTACAAAATCAATGCCTGGTGTCCTTATTAAGGGTTTTTCATGAGTAAATGACTTAACAAAATTGTTTAAAACAGTCTGATAATAAATTTTCTCTCAGAGTATAGCATTATAGCTGTATTCCATTCCATGGTGTGATTAGTAGATGAGATCTGTGAAGTTTAACCTTCTCGTTTGTGTTATGAACATCATTATTGATGGCCAACTTCCATAACATTTTTCCTCTTTCTGGCTAATGTAATGCATTCTGCAAGAATAGTGAATTTATGAACACTGGATATTCCTGGAAAGGGTTGCTATCTTTATTAGACCTTGAAAGGTTGCATACTTTTTGGACAAGCTTCCTGGTTAGCCGAGTGGTTAGCATGTCTGCTCTCCAGCCAAGAGGCTGCAGGTTTGAATCCCACTGTGGGCATGGGTGTTTGTGATTGTCCTACAAATTTTGTGTGGAAAGGGAATCTGCAACCCTACCACTTATTCTAGCAGAAGACATCATTGCCAAAACCATGTGAGGTACTGCAGTGAACATACAGCGTCTTCTGCTGTCAAATGTGGGGAAAAAAAATTTAGAGCCACTCTGATATTTAAATCTTTAAGTAATGAGGTGATACAAGTAGAAATTCAACTAGTCTAGTATCACTTCATTACTTAAAGATTTAAATAGGCTTTAGTCTTTGAATGTGGCAGTTCCTCTGTATTCAGTATATAGAAAAAACCACCATTAACATCTATATTTTTTATGCAATGTACAGATAAATAAACCATTTTTAAATACAGATGTACAATACAGAGATTATACCTTCCATATCTGAGTGGGCAATTCCACTGAGATATGGAAGGTATTTTGTACTCATGTAAATCATACAAATATTCAATGTAAGCATGTAAATTTTAAGTATTGGAGTATCTTATAAGTCTCTCCAAAAACTGTGCAGTCTTTTGAAGAAATATCCAGAGATTTATAAAATTTTACTCATCTTTCAGAAGGAGAATTTATGGTTAAGGAAGGTAATCATTGCAGTGACATTGCTCATAAGAGAAAACATACTTACTGCACATACCTCATTTACAAACTACAGCATGGAGTGGAATACAGTTACAATGCCATTTTCAATAATTGGAAGGAAATTCCTTCTCAAACTGTTATAAAGAATCCAGTTGTTCTTCACTCATGTGATCCACTGATCTGCTCTTGTAATACTTCAGTCCTCCATTGTTTTTACAATTACCTGAAATTAATATGGGAAAACTGACAACAAACGTGTTTGTAACATGAGACCTGCATTATTAATGATTTTTATTGTATTATTGTATCCTTTGCATTTTGTTAACCTAATTATGTCTTAATCGTATGACAAAACTGTAGTAAAACTTGTTGGCTATTTATATAAAAATGGTTTATGTGAACTTTTTTTTACTCTAATTATTTGCTAAATTTAATGCTGAAACTCACTAGTTTCACATTAATCTTTTCCAAAAGCCCATTTACTAATTAAAGTGTTTATCAGTTAATCCAAGTTCCATTTTGGTCATTAATGAATAGATAAAGTATGATATATAACATGTTTCAATTAGTTGCCACCCATCTTTAGTGTTTCCTGTCCACTAAACAAAAAAGCAGTATTCCTTCTGCAGGAAGATACACTATGATCAAAAATATTTAGACACCCATTTGTAATAGTGGATATTGCTATATACAAATGGGTGTCTGGTTTTAGAACTGGCCGATGGCAGAAGTATATGGTACATCATAACCATTTCTCATAATGGTATAAAAGGAAGCACACAGTTTTGCAATCTTCATAAATAAACATTAACAGTAAAATGGACTCTATCAAAGTGCTCAGTGACTTTTGTAATGTGATGCAATCTTTGCAACACCTCAGCTTTGGGAAATTTCTTCCCTGCTGCAGCCATCCAGTCAGCTGTAAATGTTATTGTGAAGTGGAAATGCCTAGGAGTAACAACCGTGATCTGGTAGACCACATAAAATCAGGGCACGACTGCCAAGCTCTAAAGCATGTAGAAAATTGTTGGACATAGCCAATGTAGATAGAAACTTGGGGGTTATTTTGGACAGAGCTAAAGTTTAGGAATCACATTGCAAAGGTGGCAATGTCATGGTTGGATAATAACACTGCTAAACAGAATACTAACTTGCAAGAATAAGGAAGTTATTCTCACTTTACAAGCCTTTTATAAGACATTCGGATTACTGCATGCAGATATGGTCACTTTAGTTCCAAGAAAATGGGCAACTAAAAAAATTCATTTAGTAACCAAGATGATAGGTAGCTGGCCTGTGGATTGTACATATGGGGGATAGATTAAGGGAATGCAGCTTTCAGAGTTTGAGGAATAGATGTAGGTTGCTATCATATCTTTTCTTCAAGTTAGTAAGAGGATCTTGCAGTGTAGACAGATTTTGAAGCTGATGAATGTGAAGTATAGTACTCTGGTCATCTCTCAAAACTGCTTAGGACTGTTGTTAGGAAATGTGATGTTCAGATTTTTTCATGGTGTGTGATGATGAATGTGTGAAACTGGCTGCTGTTAGGTTAGATAATTTGATTGTGTATTCGGTAAAAAATGTTCAAGGAGAGATACAGGTATTTAAGTGGGCACTCCACTGATGAGACTAAGAACTTCTTGGAGCAGCATTCACAATAATAATAATAATTGCCACTTTTTCCACTTATGAACTTCATTCATTTCTCTAAAAATGCTATAGCAATAACAAATTCCATTCCATATTTCAAAACATTCACTAGAATTTTGTTTATTTCTAAAACAGAAATTTTTCTTACTAGAGCTTTTATTATTCTCACAAATATGTGAGAAGATTAAAAGGAATTTCATTGCTACTAATAATTATCCGTATTGTCCCTTTATCAAAAGCTTTGGCAAAATCTATAAAGTTTAGGTATAAGGAACTTTTAAATTCTATATTTTGTTTAATTGTATTCCTTAAAGTAAAAAAAAAAAAAAAATGTGATGTACCATATGCCTGTTCTAAGACCAGCTTGCCCATTCTTTAATATCTTTCCTATTTCACTTTAATTCTATTTATCGAAAATTTTATAGAAAATTTTTGCAGGTACTGAGAGTAGACTAATTCCCCAACAGTTTTCACATTTAATGAGAGCACCTTTTTTTTGAGTTTTGGTTATCTTTGCTTCTTACCATTGGCTGGGTATCTTTTCAGTCTCTAGCATTGAAAATCTCATCAGAGTGCTCTCTTCATCTTTCAGCAATCTTATCCTCCTCTGTTCAGCATGCCCTTTTTATCACTTATAGCATCTGCCTGCTTCTTTTGCCATGTTGTCCATGTAATTCCTCTTATCTTCTTTTGTTGATCCTTTAGCTAACTTACCTTTCTTTCTCTATATAATTTCTCAAATGAATTTCTTTAATTCAAACTGTATTTAATTTTTTTTCTTCTATGAATTTTTGGGATTGCTTGACTAATATTTAAAAAAAAATTTAAAGTGAAAAGTTTTAAATTCTTGCATAGTGCTATCTTAATAATATTTTTTTGTTTATTATTATTATTTTTACTTGATGAAATTTATTATAAGAAATGTTACGACAGTTTTTTAAAAGTTACTTATTTAAACACTTTGAATTACTAATATAAAATAATGAGTTCTCTATATTTTTGATGACTGTTAGGCCATGCCTCATGTGCCTAAAATTACTGTTATGTTGTTAATTGCAGTGCCACCATATGAACATAATTCTTCAACAAGAGGAAATGTTCAGCCAGATAAAAGGGAAAATGTTGGATCACGAATAGATGCAGAAAATCCAGTAGTGGCATCTGCAGGAGCAGTAGGAGGAGGATTAGGCATAACAGGACTGGCAGGACTTTCTATAAATGGCACCAGTAGTTGTGTTTTGGAAGCTCGACCTGGTTCAGTATTTAGAGTAATGCCTGACATAACACCTCATCATAGATCTCCTTCTGCATGCCATTCTAGGAATCCATCTCTTGAAATGCATCCACCTCCTACACCTCTGTCACGCAGCTCATCTGACTTAAGAAGCATTGGTCGTGGACATTCCCGGACATCATCTTTAGATCTGCGGCATTCCCGAAACTCTTCTGCTGATCTTTCTAAAACACTTAGACTTGATTTAGGTCTTTATTTTAGCACACAAGGTAAGATTGGTTGCTGAATAACAATAGTTAATTTTTGGTCTGAAAAACATATAGTTTTACCATTTTTGGAGTTACACAAACTGCACATTTTATTGCCTGTGGATGACATTTAGTTTTGGGCTAATTTCTCTTATTCCATAATTTAATTTTCTATCTTCCATAAAAATTTTGCCTAAATAACATAGATGCATAAACTGAACCATAGATTCACTGCTGAGAATGCGATTAGTGTTTGGTTTCCTACTTACTTTCATAACTTTAACTGTTAATTTCATAATTTGCATATGAAATTTGCCACAGCAATTAATGAATTTGGCTAATAAATCTTGAAGACTTTTAGATTTATTTAAGAGGTTAATGTCATCAGCACTGATTAAAGCTTAATGAATATTGAATTTACTACCCTTTTGAATATTGGATTTACTACCACTTTTCATAATAATGTTCATACAAATTATAAATTGTGTGTACAAACCTGATTTGACACATCTTTCTGTAAGATGTCAAATCAGTTCTAAATTCAAAACTAAATTCTTCAGTTCTAATTTCCTGTATGCAACTTGCGCCTATGCTGTGTGTTGCGCTTGCTCTGTTGACACCATGCAGATTTAATATTTTGAAATGTTTTTTCCCTTCATTCATCATCTTATATTTTTTGAGATAATAAATTTAAATAAAAATCATTATTATACTGCCATGATTTTTAACTAAATTGTTGTAAGCTAAAAATCTCATCTTAGCAGCCCTCATTTGTCAGAATCCCACTTTTTCTGCACCATTTTTATCTTCATTAGTTTTTCTCAAGTATGCATGCAAAAATTTCTCTGTAATACTTTTTTTTTTTAAATAAATTGGTACAATGAGGATCCTACTCCATTTGCCTGTAATTTTATCTTGTGACCTAGTCTTCTACATTATGCAGTATCTCTGTACAACTGTACTTTTATACCATACTTCATTGTTTCAGTTTGAATCCTATTCAAGCTGCCTTTCCATGTTTCAAATTCCTAATAATTTTTCTAATTCAAGTATTAATATATTCTCTGGTTACATTCTTCTTAGATATTTTTTTTACAACTTTTCAGTTCATTTCATTTAATAATTTTTCAGAATAATTACTCTGAACATTCAGAATATTCTTCTGTTCAGTTTGTACTCTTTACACTATTTCTAAGATGTTTTAGAAATTGAACTTTCAACTATAATCATTTTCAAAAATTTCTTACGTGTTATTATTCTTGTGAATGTAGTACTCATTTTTATAATCTTCAGGACAAGGTGGTAATCATTTTTTATCAACAGTTATGTTTATTCTGGATCCATCTAGCACAGTAAGATAATTCTCCCCAGTGCCATCTCTCCTCTCAAATCAATGAGTAAAACTGTACATGTTAACTTTCTTTGTGGTATCTCAGATCATAACCATGTCCATGTTTCCTTTTCTATGGAATGTCCTTTGCCAAACCATTCTCAACCTTTGGTTCTGTGGCATTACTGTGGTGCCAAATAGAGTGGACACATGATTTCTACTTGTCCTTTCTATATCCTGTTAAGTTTTTTATAACAGTTTTAATTCACAGCACAAGAGTAATAAGGAAATAAATAATATTACTTACTTATTTGCTGGTGTTATACACAGTATCTTCAGAGCACAAAACAGTTTGTAACAGTATGCAAACAGCAACAATTAGTTAATAGCAGGAACAGTGTGAAATTTTAATGGGCAACACAAAGAATTAGTCCTAATTGGCACCATCTGTTGTTAGATAAAGAGAGTTTAGCAACTATTACTTTGATCTTAAAATGAGTGCCTCTCAGATTTTTTGTAAATTGATACAGCAATATTTGTTAAGGTTTGGAGAATGTTTTAAAGCTGTTGATTCCAAAAATTCTTCTTACTTATAATGATTTCTATGTAGCACATTTGTTTTCTTTCATTATAAAAACAAAATAAATAAGATTATTTGTTAAGCTGCTAATGTCTTGCTAGGTTTCAAACCAGAATCTTGGATCACAAAAACACATATCACAGTATACAAAAGTATTAATAATCAAGTACTTAGAGAAATTGTTCAAAATTGTAACAGAAAAAGAACTATCATTCTAAGTTAAGGGGATTGCCCTCCAGGGGCATATTTAAAGACATTCACAGCTTTACATTTTTTGATTTGTCTCTTTTTGAAGGATAAAAAAAGTGCTGTTGTAAGATGAGCTGATCATATTGTCTAAGAAAAACCATAGGTCAACATATATACAGATTCATATAACAGTACAGCTGTTCCAACATTTACAGTTGTTAGGTTGTTGAATGTGATCTTAAAATGGCTATCTCACACATTTTTGGTAAATTCATGCAGCCATATTTGTTGATATTTAGGGACTGTTTCATTCTTGATGTGGACTCCAAGCATAGTCTCTCAGAGTTATAATGATTTCTATATAGCACCAAAACTTCTTCCCATAGCTAAATATCTGGAAGACTTCCAAAAAACCTTGTTAGGTCATATGTGATTCTTGTAGTATTCCCTGTTAGTAAGTATGAACAAGGATGGGCTGGCAATTTGGGATTCACACGACCAAATTTTATTCTGTATTATCTTAAACCAAAAACAAAATGATGGTATAACATGAATAAATGTCATGTTGGGTTAGCACCCAGTTAAACATGGCCCATGCCGTTTTCATCAGAGAACCAGGGTAAATTGTGAAAGTTAACTACCAGAACTAATTCAAACAGCAGAATTCAAGATAGGCATCATCATCTGTGTATGAAGTACAGTATGGTAAGGGGGGGGGGTATATAACTACAACTGTATGTTATGGAGTTCAGTACTGTTTTGTGTGTGTGTCATACCATATAATTGGAAAAGATGCAGAGCTGGCAGGAGAATTCAAGAAGTACTCATCAACATAATTGGTACTGCTCAAACAAAGAATTTACTAATATACCATGCCAGAGAATATCCAACCTGGAATCAACCAATTTTGACCTCTTTTGGCTGAAATTGGCCTACCTCATCCTAAATCCCCCTCCTAAAGCCAACAACCACTCTGAACTCTTCAATTACTTTTCCTAAAATGTTGATTTTCTTCAATCCAACTCTCCAACCATCAAAGTCATCTTCCTCAGAGACTTCAATGTCCACAACACCATTTGGCTGTCCACTTCCATTTGCACAGATCAAGCAGGTAGAGAGGCTGAGGTTTTTGCAAACACAAATGATTTCACACAAATTGCACATGCTCACCAGAATACAAGAAAAATCCCAACCACTCCTCAAACACTTTGAATCTCTTCCTCATTAGTGACCCATCTAAGTACTCTGTGACTGTTGTCTGCCTTCTAGACAGCTGCTCAGTCTACAGTGTTGTGCAGATGTCTTCTCCCACGAAGCAATACATACACAACCACTCACATCCAGGCATTGTGTAACATTACTAGAAAGCCAAATGGGATGATCTTTGTTACTTCTATGCCTCATTTCGTTTGTCATATTACTGTTACCAGCCACCTGAACCAAACCTGTATGCAGGGCAGATCATCAAAATAATTCTCATTAGCCATGGAAACATGATTAATGAGAATTATTAGCATTATTATTCAATGCTAATAATAATGAGAATTATTATACTGCACCACAAATTCTTGTTCCCTAGTTAAGCCTTGGTTCTCCCACAGGTGTGCCAGGGCTGTACAAAAGAAGAGTCGGGCATACCAAAACTCCATCTTCCTATACTGCCTACACCAAAGCCCAGAATAGCTGCAAGAAAATTATCACCACATTGAAAAGTGATTTTGAGAGATCTAAAAGTAGGAGACTTGCATCCTACCCAAATGGTAGCCATGCCTTCTGGGCTCTAGTCAAAGCTATTGGCTTTGGCTTCTGCCTAACACTGCTACTGCCAGGACTATTACACCTAAATGGTACTATTTCATCATCACCCACAAAAAAAAAAAAAAAAAAAAAAAAAAAAAAACCAATCTCCTGGTTCCTACTTCTCCACCAATTTTTGCATAGCTTATCATGATAACTGTCCCTCAGCTATTCCAAACACTCAACGCTGCATTTCATCTTTCTTCTTTCTCCAGAAAGAAATCGGAAAAATTTTCTTAAATTGGATACCAAAAAGTCTCCTGGCCCTGGTGGCATTCCTCCAATTGTTCTGATGGTCTTTTAAAGTGCCCCAGAGTTGACTCCCATTCTATTCCATCTGTTTATACCTTCTTATTCCACTGGTATCTATCCTGCATTCTGGATATATACAACCAATTCCTAAGAAGGATGACAAATCTTGATCTTCAAACTGCTGTCCAATTTCTCTCACCTCATTTCTTTCTAAAGTAATGGAAAGAACCATCAATGGCCAACTCCTACGCTACCTTGAACACTCATCTAATAAATGACTGACAGTATGGATTCGATCACTGTCGATCAACAGAGGATCTACTAACCTGTGTCACTCATCTTTGGATAAGCTCCATGGAAAGGTTTGGCAAATCTTAAGTGGTTGCTCTTGATGTCTCCAAGGTTTTGACCAATTTGCCACAAAAGTATTAAGAAAACTCCCATCGTTTGGTTTCCCCCCCCCCCCCCCCTCCGACTTCTACAATTGGGTAACCAGCTTGCTGGCTGGATGCTCACTTCGAGTCATGATGGTTGGCTCCTTATCTTCTATCTATACAACTAATGCTGTCCCACAAGGTTCTGTTCTTTCTCCCACTTTCTTCCTTCTCCTCCAGCTGACTGCCAATCCAGTACACAGTTTTGCTTATGACAGTACATTGCACTTCTCCTTTTCGTTTGACAAACCTTGCAAAGTACAAATCACCACAATCTTCAGAACTCTAACCTCTGCAACTTTAAAATCTGATTTTCAAAACATTCGTCAATGGAATTTGGATACCATTATCAACTTAATGCTAGCAAAACACAGCTCTGAATTATTTCCCACAAAAAAGAATCCTGTTCTTCTAATCTTGCCTTGATAATACTCAAATCTCTCTTCTTCCTCTGTATCCAAAAAAAATTAGGCTTTCTCTTTCACTCAATGTGTTATTTAATTCTGAACAGTTCCTAACCCTATACAAATCACAAATCCACCCAACCTTTGAACACCGCACTCATATCTGGTGTGGTGCACCTAAGAGCTGTCTGAAAATACTGAATTCTATAGAGAAAAGAGCAATTAGATTGATTGACAAACCATTTTTCACTAATTCAAGCCACTTACTTTCACATGGGCAAGTCTCCACAGCCTGCATTTTCTATAAATACTTCTATGGCCACTATTCATCAGAATAATTCCATTATTCTGATGAATAATTGACATTAATAATTCCCCCACCCTCTTGTAAATCTGTCCAAATGCATTCAGCAGCTAACCAACATCCTCTCATAGTTCAACTCCAAACCCACAGAATAAATTTCTCTTCGTTTATCCTTTCCACTGCTTCCCTCTGGAATAGTCTTCCACCACATTCCTGTGGTGGAAGACTGTGGATTATATTCCCAAAGAATACAATCCACAGCTTTTCAAGTCAAATGTGGATAAGTTCCTTCTTGCCCATCCATGGTACTAGTGCACTATAGGTTGACCAACCTCTTGTGGATGGATTCTTCATAAAAAAAAAAATAAATAAAAAAAATATATAAAAAAGTGAAAGAAAGTGAGTTGGTATAGTATTTAGAACTAAACAAGAAGATAATCTTCTTGAATGGCAGGCAACTTCAAGTAGAATGATATGGACAAACATCAAAATTGGAGGTCGAGATTTATATATCCCACAGAAGGTTCTACTAAGAAGTGATGAATTTTTGAGTTAGCAGAGAAGGTAGCTGACATAAAGAGGGAATGCTAGTTCTTCTTGGAAAACTAAATGGCAGAGCAGGAAATAAATACCAGACAAATAGAAACATTTAGCGACTATATCGAAAAAAATTACAAAGCTAATAATAATGCTAAGTACTTGATTGATTTCTGATTGAGACATGACACTAATCTTTACTAATGCTATGTTTCGACATAAAGATGTGCACAAATTCAGAAGAAAGTTTTTTCACTTGGTCATACTATAAATTAAAAATCCAAAGAAATTATATTCTTGGTTTAATCCTTTATCCAAAGTGTAAGCAAACAAAGTTTGCACCATCTGAAACCTGAAATGTGTTCAAGTGGAGTAGATGATATTCAAACAAATTCTCAAATATGGAGGCATAAAATTTTACACTGGCTGCACTGCATAATTCAAAAGGCCTGGTCAGAAGGGTGAATTCCAGATGATTGGATAGAGTATAGTCACATCATTAAATCTTTCCATGCCTACTGGCACATAAGGGCTGCTATAGAGTATAGTATCCATATATAAAAAAGGAAATAAAGCTGAATGAGAGAATTAGAGGAAGCATACTTGAGAAGAGGCCAAGAAAAATTGTGGAAGAGAAACTCGAAGAACAAGCTGGATTCAAGCCAAATAGGAGTTGTTAGGATGAGGTTTTCACTTTAATATAAATAGTAGTTTGAAAAATTAGAGGGATAGAACAAAGATCTCCTGGTTTTAGGTCTAAAAAAAGTATAAATAAGGTGCCATGAGAAATGCTTTTCAAAATCTGCCTACAATTATGTGGTAGTTAAGGGGCATTATTACAAGCAGTACATACATAGTCTATATATGAGTTGGAAATCAACAGTTGGCATTCTAACAGGTTCAAGAAAATGGTTTGATTTAAAATCGGATTTAAGATGATGCACATTATCTTCTCTGTTATTATCTATATTGATCACATTATGAAGGTTACATTAAAGCTGGTATCAAAATTGTTAATCTCAGTTATTGAAATATGCAGATGATGTTATACACTTAAATAAATCCAGTACAGGTCATCAGATTCCTTAACTAAATTGAGTAATTTCTGTAACAAATTCACAATGAAAATCAGTAATAAAAAGACAAAAGCTGTGAAAACAGATAGGAATGTATCTTGAATGGAAAACCTGTAGAACAAGGATTATGTTTCAGCTATTATATGCACAACTTTTAGTGAAGATGGCAAATTAAATATGGAATTAGAGAGATTAAACAATGATGACATTTTGGGATATCAGTTGAATCAATTTATATGTAATAAAAATAAAATTATTCAAAACTAAACTAGCTATATACAAGATAGTGTAAAAACTAATTTTAATTTGTGGATCTGAAGGTTGTTTAATTAGAAATAAAACATTTGATCAGTTATTGATCACCGATATGAGAGGTTGGGGGTGGGGTATAGAATTTACAAATGGCAACATCATATATTTAAACTGAACTATTATGAATCAACGTGAATTGCTCATTCAGTATGTGTGAGAAGAGAGAATATAAGATATGGTCAATTAAACAGAACAGAAGAGGAAAAGTTATAAAACTAATGTTTTATATCGAAAGAAGACATAGTGGTAGACCAAGGTTTTGGTGGATTGATATCTTGACAGGTAACAGACCAGTTTGGAAGAATATTGTCAGTGTACAGTTTAAAGTTATGTAGTACTATTATTAGTATGTATGTCCCTCTGCAGGTACAATCAAGAATTTGATGATGAGGAAGAGGAGCTTTGTTTCATATAATTTTGTGAAGGGGAATGTACCCAGTAATAGTTCTGCCAGTTCTTATTTACCATAATGGTAATGGAAGTATTTCTTATGTTATTCAAGGCAGATGTTAACAGATCATCCCATCTCCATAGTTGGCAGACTTGCAGTCATATGGCACTTGATGTTTTTTGATGTGTTTTAAGATGGAATTTGTCCTTAGACAAATAAATAAGGATGAAGTTTATACTGTGGTAATAATTTGTATTCTGATAATGTACTCTGAGCATCTGATAATTTAGAATAATATTGCTATGAATTTTTAATTTAAAGGATTTTTTTTCTGTCTTGAAGTATTGCTATTTTTTATTTTTTAGAAATTTATATTAATATAATTTATATGCTAACACATATTATGCATGCAAGCATAGAAACAAGAATACAAAAAAAAAATCTATTTGGGCATTTATTGTTAATATTTGAATATGCTGTATCCCACACCATATGTCTTTTTAAGAGTTATTATACTTAATTTCTTTATGTTCATTGTAGCTATTGAACATATTAAGGCCTCTTGGTATTTTTATGTTATTATTGATTCATTTCAGATATTGGCTATGCTTCACTTTATTTTGTAAGAAACATTTTTATTTTATCAGCATTATGATATGTGTAATACTTGATCTTCTCGTTCAGTTGAATTCTAGCAAATATCTTTACACAATAATGGTTTATATTTGATTACTACGTAATTTAGATTTATAAATTTTTTTTAAGTGAACAGTAGAAATTTTTGCAGTTAAGTAAAAGTTTCCATTTAATACAAAATATGAATTACTTTTTCTTGCCTCTTGTTGATAAGCCTGTTTAATGTATATTTTGCTCTATTTTTTAGGTCCCAGCGGATGGGCAGATCCGCAACGTGTTCGTATTGTAAGAGGTCATCACAACTGGATTGCAGTAGCATATGCCCATTTTGTCACTTGTTATAGGTTAATTTGACTTTAATATCTTATGAAATTAAATTGGCTATACAGAAATTATCTGATCTGTTTTTGTTTTTAAATTAATAAATATGTACTAATGATTGCAGCAGATGGATGGCTTATATTTAACAAGAAACTATATTCTTATTTAATCCTTTACCCAACTATAAGCAAACTTTGCATGTGAAATATCTTCATAACCAAGCTACTTGTATACAGAAGCTGCTGACTTTACATCAATTGCATCAGTATCTAATAAAGCACAGCACACTTTCTTTTGTATGTGTATATTGCTATGAATCAGGAGAAGGTTAGTGACTAACCAATCTAGTTTGTGATCTAACCAGACTGGTCTCAGCCTTTGATGTCTTGTCAGTGAGAGCTAGCCTCAGACACTGTAAGCAAATCCAATGCAGAAGTCCTGTATTTTCCATATGCAAGTAATAAAATATGGTCTATCCCTATATTATTAAAATGGATCAGAGATATTATTATTATTGTACAGCACTTCCATGGAGTCCGAACATGGGAGACCCAAACAAAGCACTCACAACTGACTTTGGCAGTTGTGAGTGCTTTGCTTGGGTCTCTTTGTTTGTAAGTGCTTTGTGGCAACCCATTCCACTTATTTGCAACTCCCCAAGCAAAAATCTAGTCCTCACACCCCTACTAACTGCAACTTCCAGGGATGATCCCCTCCAGCCAAGTGCTGAAACATTTCCCCTGCATCAATCATATAAAACTCATTAAACAACTTAAATGTTTCTAACTTCTGCATTCCACACCCTCAATCTGTCATCATAGGGAACATTCCACAGACCACTCACCATCTTGGTCACATGCCTCTGAATCTTCTCCACCACTTCCACATCCCTAAGAAACTCAGGGGACCAGACTCGAGCATAATAATCCAGATGTATACATATCAAGGCCTTATTGTATCACTGTAGCAGACTAGTAGCATGTGTGTGCAAGGGGAATAGAAGAAAGGAGGAATGTTCACATTTTGTTTGAACAGCTGAGGGTTGTAATCTTTGGGGAAGGTTGAGTGGGAGAGACTGTTCCAAAGGACAGAAGTAGATGGAATAAAAGAGGAGGTGGTGAGGTTGATTAGGCAAGTTTTAAGATGGACTGTAAAAGGGTGTTGGTTAACAGTTGCTCTTGTTTTAATGATTTTGAAGGAGAGTGAAGGAATGAAAGTGGCCAATTCAGCAGAGCACTGTCCATGAAAGTATCTATAGAAGAGGCATAAAACAGTAACTGAACATCTATGAAAGAGGAATTGAAGTGGGTCTGTGAGAGGAGGATCATTAATTAACTGGACTGCCCTCTTCTGTATAGAATCGAGCAATCTTTGAGAGGATTTTGGTGCACCACCTCAAATATGGGAGTAATATTGCATTGCTGGGCAGATTTGAGTTTTGTGTAGAGTTAGCAGGTGTGAAGTAACGTCTTGTGTGGAAAAGCACACCAATTTTTTTGGTAGCTGCAGAAGCTATAGTTGAAATATGGTTGTACCAGGAAAGGTCAGGTGCAAGTCAGTCAATGAAAAGAATCTGATTGCGTTTGATATCTCAGTATTACTGAAGGTAGGGGGGGGGGGGATGTGAGCTCTTTCTTGCAAGAGATCAGACAGAACTGAGTTGTAAAGTTATAAAGATACCTTATGTGCAAATTTTGTTTGCTTAAGTCTGGGTAAAGGATTAAAACAAGAATATACTTCCTTGCCTAGTATAATTTACTGCTTAAAAATAAAGCAGAAAAAAAAGTTCTTCAGCACAAAACTTGTTCTTTCATGCTGAGAAATGCAACAAACTGATTAAACTTATTTTTCAATGAGTTTTTTTGAAGACGAGTTCATTTTAGGAGGAAAAAAAGAATTAAAAACAGGGATTAAGGACATAATGTAAATCAGAATTCCTTACGGTTAGCTAAGAATTCCCTCTTGTTGATTCACCCCCCCATAATCATCCAATTACACATACACACAAAGATATTTGATTACCTATTAATAAAATGCAAATTAAGTTTCTTATTATTTGGTCTTGAATAATTGCAAAGATATCCCTTCATGGTATCTAATTATTTTGTATAAATATATTACACAGAATATATCAAATGTTTCAGTGCATTAGATTATACATAGAGCAGTGAATTAAATTATGCTAAGCTGTATTCATCAAGTGGTAATTTTAAGAGCTACTCTGACTGTTATATTCCTTTACAGTTACTCTGTAAGTATTATTAAAATCTGCAGTGAGTGGATCATTTAGTTATTACTGGAAATGAGAACAAAAAATTATTTGAATTTTTTTTTTTTTTTTTTTTTTGTGCTTTCAATTTTTTTTAATCACACACACACACGCACGGGATTTCTCAAGACCCTATAACACAACAGTGCTGGGGGAGAGGGGGGGGGAACTGATCAGAATGTAGAATGAAAATGAAATCTGTTAATTTTTTTTGTTATTGAAGAGTTGGAAGTTCATGTGCATTGGGGAAGACTGTTCCAAAGAAGAAATATATAGAATGAAGGAAGAGGATGAGAAATAGTTGCTTCAAGTGAGTCTGGAGCTGAACTGTATATAGATGTTGATCAGTACCATGTTTGTATATGATTAGAAGAAGTGCAGAATAGTGGCAGACAGCTCAGTGGAGTATGTTGAATAAAAACTTTGTTTTTCTTAGAAAAATATAGATAATGTCACAAGTATCGTTAAAAAATCAAATTTGTTTTTCTTGTTTAACTTGAAGGCATACTTACAAAAAAAAATTCATTTGAAAATGACCCATACGATAATTGTGAAAACAGTCAAATCGGACTATGAGACAGTTTTCGTAATATCATAAAGTGAGATTTAATCAGGAAATCGGAAAAAGTTGCATTTAATTATTAGCCTGGTTGCTCAAGTAGTTATGCTTCTGCTCTCAAATCAGTAGGTAATATGATCAGATTCTACAGTTGGCATGGACATTTCTGAATGACTTTAGGTGATAGATGAATTTCTTTGCCCATTGCAAGAATATCATCTTATTTATTGGTGGTCTAAAGTAGTTTGAAAAGCAGTTCCATGTTTTTGTTACTAGAGCAAGATTTCCAGTAACTATACAACCCTTAACCCACAGTACTAATACTGCTGAACTGTAAGGATTTACATTTAAAATAAAAAAAAATGTTACTTTAGCTGAGTTATGAAAAAAAATTTTTTTTTTAATGTCAGAACCCACACACAAAAGGTTGTAAACCTATAGCATATAAGTGCCGTGTGTGTGTGTGTGTGTGTGTGTGTGTGTGTGTGTGTGTGTGTGTGTGTGTGTGTGTGTGTGTGTGTGTGTGTGTGTGATCAAGAGCATAAGAAGAAATAAGAAATCTATTGATATGTGTTTCTTGAAAAGCTGAAGATTGTAGTTTTTGAGGAAAACTTTGGGGGTGGGAAGGCTGTTACAAAGAGTAGCCTTAAATGGAAGCTGAGCAGTAAATGGATGTTCACCAACAACAGCTCCTGTTTTTACAGCTTTGGAAGTTGCGAGTTCAGCAGAACCCTCTCCATGGAAATACCTATAGAAGAAACATAAGATAGACGGAGTATGGGTATGAGTGAAGTAAATCTGTGTGTGGGGGCGGGGGGGCGGGGAGAATTAGTTCGATACCCTTTCTGGATAGCATCAAGTATTCATAGAATATGAAATGTTTTCAACATGAATATGAATGATTTTCTATGAATAGCTTTCCTAAAACCTCTTGGAGCTAAATTGATTCACCACTCCAAATATGTGAGCAGTATTCCAAGGCTAGGCAAATTTGAAACGTACTAGTTGAGCTGAAAAATGAAAAATTCACCAAGTTTTTTGGAGGCTAAAGAAGCTCTAGCTGAGATGTGTTTGTGTCAGTAGAGAGAGAAAGAGAATAGAGGTGCAAGTCAGGCTAAGAAGAGAAATATAATTCTGTTTGGAGATCTGGGTTTGTCAAGTGTAAGGGGAAGTGAAATGATATCTTTGTTGTGAGAGATAAAACAGAACTATGTTTTGATAGCATTAAAGTTTGCATGGTTATCCTCGCCTTGCTGAATTATAACAAGAAGATCAATGACGTAAGCATTGACAATGAAGATCTTGAAGCTTCTAGTGATCGTGCAATATAAGGGTTGTCAGTGACAAAGATACAGCACAAAACTCAGTAGAATCTTGAGGTGAGAGAAGGTCATTTATGTGTAGGAGTACAGATCTCCAGCATTGAATTGGTGAAGAAATTTGATTAGAGGGAAACCATTAACCTTGACATGTAGTGAAGGTTCAGAAACCACTTACAAAGAGCAGGAGGCAGAGATCAAAAAATGGTAGTTTGCTGAACAGGCCTCTCATGCCAGACCCAAACAAATGCTCTACAAATTTGAAGAGCAATCACATGAGTTTCTCCCTTTCCATGACTCAAGTTCAAATGTGGGTACATTGAGAGTGGCATAATCCATATAGCTGGCCAGCATCCAGCTAGTAAAGAAATTGACTGTTGATGATCTTCTCATGAAGAGAACTGAAGTAAGAACAGTTGGTCAATTATTGCTTTTGCTTTTTTTTTTAGTGGGGGGGGGTAGATGGGTAGATGCTGTTTGACAAGGAATGATTGGGAAAAAGGTAGTAAGGACAGATGTTTTAATTCCAGAACAAAGTTTTTAGCATACTAGGAGGATACCATCACAATCAGGTGACTTGTTGATGCTTAAGCTGTTCACGATTCTTTTGATTTTTTCTTGATGAAAGATGAGGAGGAGGTAAACATTTTCTGGTAAAATATGAGTATTTTACCTTTTTCATAAGTGCAGGGAGTTCATAAGTGCAAGAAGAGTGATGTCAGTACGTCAGCCTTGTCTTTGGCTGTTAAAATAGTATCCAAACCATACTACTGTTACAATAGTATCATCTGGATTTGAGAGAGATGGAAACATACAAGATCAGTAAAAGTGGTTGCTCAGTCAAGGAAAAGGCTCAGTTGTCATTTGAACTGAAGTCAAGTTTTTTTTTTGCATTTGGCACTTCCAAAATTTTGTTGATTTTGATCAGCCATTTGATTTTTTTTAATTTTTTTTTTTTTTATGCAGCTGTTGTAAGCTGCTGTAGAATGAGTGTGAAGCTAGGATTTTGTTCTCAAGCCATTTGTAATGTGCTAAATTTTTTTATTGGTCATCTTGGTTGTCCAACAATACCTTGTTAGAGAACCATGGCTTGATATTGATGGAATGGGAGATGAAATTTTCCTGAATGAATTCTGTTATTGGGCTTGTGCAGATGTTCATGAGAACAAAAGCAGTAATCTGACAATGAATTACAGATAATCCTACAGTCCGATATACTGATAGATAGGAGGACTGTAGACAATTTCTAGCATTGAGATTATTTAATATAATTAACAAAACTTACATTGTCAGGGGTATTAGCAAAAGTTGTAAGAAAAGAGACTAGAAACAATTAATTACACATATTAAATGTTATCAGAACTTCACAATTTATACATATAAATACAGTAAAACCCCTATTTTAAGCTTTTCAGGGAACTGATGAAAAAAAGTGCAAATAGCAGGAAATGTAAAAAAAACATTTAAAAAAAAGGCTAAAAGATGACTTACTGCTAGTATGTGAGTCTACATACTGGATTACAAAATTTAATAACTGAAAATAAATGAATTTACAATGTACTTACATTTATCTATTTAAAAAAATCTTTAATTGTTTTTTTTTTTTTTTTTAAGTGCCAGATTGCTTTGCATTGAGTTCAATGCTTGACCTGTTTTTTTACTATCGTGTTCAAAGTGGACACGGAGAGTCTAAGATCTTATGCTAAATGCACGTGTTCCGGCATGCCAATTTACACGTCACAGAATTGCCGTCTTTTCTTTTACTGAAATACATTTTCTGTCTTTTTTCTCCATGTTACTGTCATGGATAATCCACCACCGCAACCTGAAAGCAACTTTCACACGCTAAATTACATTGCAGAAATTCTGCAATATCAATTCGTACTGTGATTGAAAAATCACGGTATCGCTCATCACTACAGTACTGCTGCATGTGCGCAAGTCACCGTGATGGCAGAAGTGAAACTGCAGCCGAAAGCAGTGCCACCTGAGAACAGAAATGCGCAGATTTCCACTGAAATCGATTCGAAAATCAATATTGCCACCAAGAAAAAAAACGCAAATCACGGGAAATAATGTCCACATCAAGTTGTTAATGGCGGGAAAACAATACGTCGTGAGAATAGGCTTTAAGACGCGACCAACAGAAAATGACGTAAATGGCAGGGAAATGTAAATTGCGGGAACGTAAAAACGGGGTTTTACTGTAAATAACTAGAATAAAAACAAATTAACTACTGTATGCGTGTTGGTGGAACAATGCTAGTTGTTGCTGCTGTCATGTTCTGTAGTGTGCATATCCTGGATCTGCAGCAGTTCAATTTTTAATGACTGAAGATCGATAACTACGATCTATAAGTTTCATGCCGAAAAACTATCGGCGAAGGCAATTCGAAGTAAAGGTGGAGCAAGCTCCCTCACTATTCTTGATATTTTCTCATAATGTAAAACACAGCTCCTAGGAGATGTAGTTGTCATTACATTATGAGGAGAGGTCACTACCCAGACCGGTTTCAACCTTTTTTGAGGTCTCATCAGTGAGTAGGTAGACCTGGAAGGTATCAAAGCTTAGTGAAAAGAACTTACATACCTTCACTATATGAATGCCATAAAGGTGTAATTATATTTTGGTTAAGATAAAAAGCCAAATGGCTAGTTTTTTGGCACCTTAATATAGAAAATAAGGGGATGAACATCCTATGTTGTTTTATAGCCAGTAAGCGAAACTGAAGATCGATAACTACGATCTATAAATTTCATGCCGAAAAACTATCGGCGAAGGCAATTCTTACGTTGATAGTACCGATCTTTAACTCTGGTGATGTTGAGTTGGGGTTTGTTTTCAGATTTGTTCTAGTAGCTGACTTTTCGCTGTTCGCCCTGGTTCCCTGGCGAAAACAACGGGATCTTGTTTAACCTGGCGATGCTTCTACCGGCATGGAATTCTGTCATGTTGTACCATCATTTTGTATTTTGGTTTAAGCCAATAAGAATACAATTTGGTTGGCTAAATCTCAAATTTCCAGCCCATCCTCATTCGTTTATTATCCAGGTAGTTACCTAACAGGGTGCTGCACGAGAAGGTGAGGATTGGACATTAGGTCAGAAGCCCTGGTATATATTCTCCGCATTCCTTTAAAGGCTATGTGGAGATCTCCTCTCAGCTATACTGCTTTTGCCCTTAAGCACCCCAAATGGATGTTATAGCATTTCAAATGATGAAATATAGAATGCGGGGAGAGAACACTGGGGAGGGGGGGGGGGGTATCTGTGAAAGTTAAGGTTGTTCTCAGTCAAGAAAGGAGTAAAAGCTAGGTTTTTCTCCCAGAGAGCAGTGAGTGAGTGGAATAATTTGCCCTTAGGGGTAGTGAGTGCATCTAGTGTAAATGAATTTAAGGGAAGGTATGATAGCTAGGTTGGGTAATTTACAGCCTCCCTTGATGAGTCCTTGATTCTCTGGAGGTCTCAGATAATAATAACATCAATGTAATGTAACTAAGTTTTTGGTTTCTTGTAATGGTTTTTAATAGCATTAATTTTGTAACATTTAATATGAAATGGTTGGCCAAGGCTGGATTTAGTGGGGAACCCATGGCAAGTACTTATTTTTGTTCTCAGTATTTGACTGAAATATGAAAAAGCGTTGTCCATACAGTGTTTGAATAGTCTGGTGGGAAAAGGTTTGCAAGCAGATCCATTGTGGCATCCCTAGGTACCTTGGCAAAATGATTGACTACATCTAAATTTGCTAGGATGTCAGAATGCTCTATATTTAGGTTTTATTTTCTTTTACCTTTTCAATAAAATGTAAACCTTTTTTCACATATGAAGAATATGAGTGCTGTCTGTGTTATGTCTTTGCTATTGGCAAATATCTTGACATTCCTACAATTTGATAAGTAGAATTGGATAAGGAAAGCCAGTTTGAGTTGCATTAAAGTTCTTAGCAAAGATGACCCCAATTGGTGGATATTTTGACTATAAAAATCAAGCTTTAGAGATAAGTACTCACAGCACTCAGAGTAGTTTCAGAATTTGCAAAGTGGTACAGAAAATGAATTCAACAAAGTTTGGTAAGTCATTATAATAGAATTATGGGGACAATTACCATTGTTAGACTAATAACTTCAGTTTTATATGAACCAAGAGAGAAGCTGTTCAAAGTGCTACAGTTGTATGGTGTCAATAGAGCATTATATCAAGCAATATTTAGTCTTTATTTGAGTTGTAAGTCAGCAGTTAGAATTGAAGGAAGTACAGGAAGATGGTTTAATGTTAAATCTGGCATCAGACAAGGATGTACATTATCCCCTCTGTTCTTTATTATCTATATAGATCACATTATGAACAAAAGTAGTACTAAACCTATTATCAAAATTGGAGATGTTAATCTCAGCTCTTTACTTTATGCAGATGATGTTATACTTCTAAATAAGTCTGCTAGATTCCCTGACTAAATTAAATAACTCTTGTGATAGATTTGGCATGAAGGTCAGCAATAACAAGACAAAGACAATGAAAATAAGCAGAAACATTCAAAATATCCGCTGCATTGTGAATGGAGAACCTATAGAAAAAGTAAAACATTTCAGCTACTTAGGCACGATTTTTAGAGAAGATGGTAAATTAAATATTGAAATAGACAACAGAATCAACAAAGCTGGAATGGTAGGAAGTCAACTGAATAAATTTAAATAAATTTATATGGAATAAGTGAGAAATTAGTCAAAACACAAAATTAGCTGTATACGAGACAGTGTTCAAACCAGTTTAAACCTGGGAGAGGAAAGATTAGCAAAACAAGTGTTCTCTGCCAGGTTGGCAGGAAAAAGACCCAGAGGAAGACCAAGATATAGGTGGATTGATACAGTAAAAAATGCCTTAGAAGATAGTAATATAAGATTTAATAATATTGAAATCTTGACAGGTAACAGACTGATTTGCAGGAAAATTATAGATAGGAACTTAGTAACGGTGTAAGTTTTTCATGTAGTACTATCATATCCTGTACATCCCTTAAGGGTACATATTAGGAATTCGATGATGATAGTTACCTGACATTTAGACCTTCATATCAAAGTCATCATCCAGAGTATACACATTGCTTGGAAAGAAGTCAATGGACACCATAGTGTGTGAGGAACAAACAGCCATGGTGCTCACCTTAATAAAAATGTAGGACCTCCTTTCACTGCGATGACTGTAGTAGTGTCCTACATGGCATACTTTCCACAAGCAGACGATAGTGATCAATCAGAATTTTGGACCATTCTTCCTGTAGATGTAATGAAGTCCTGGAATGTTGTGGGGAAACATCCCTTGATCTCATTTCATGGCTCCAGTTCATCACACAGATGTTCATTGGGATTGAGATCAGGGCTCTGTGGATGCGAGTCAAGTGTGGTGACATTCATGTCCATAAACCACACAGTTACAATAGCAGGCTTATGATACATTGAATTGTTTTGCTGAAGGAGACAATGGTCAATTCCGTAGAAACACCACAAAGTAGTTTTTTTTTTTTTTTTTAAATAACGAAACCTGTGGTGCGATCATAATTAAAAGAAACACGTATTAACCACAGTGAAAATTATTTAATTGTAAATAGGACATCATCAGTACAGTAGTTTAAAACAATAATAGGAATAACATACAGTTAGGGCACATGATTACAATAGAATCTCATTAAACATGCATAACGTGTTAAAAAAAACAAATAAATAAATTATTTAACATAATTTTGTATTACAATTTCCCATACTTTAGGAATAGTAAGAATGTTGTTGCAGTTTAAGTTTGGTCTGTGTAGTAGGGCCTCAGAATTTTCTTTGTATAAACGTTCATGTTTATATAAAGATCTATGTAAAAGTTTAGACTTTTTCCAATTTTTTTCAACACAGAATTGAAAATCCAAACCATAGAATCCATTGGGAAAAGTCTAAACTTTTACATAGATCTTTATATAAACATGACCGTTTATACAAAGGAAGTTCTGAAGCCCTGCTACACAGACCAAACTTAAACTGCAACGACATTCTCACTATTCCTAAAGTATGGGAAATTGGCATACAAAATTGTGTCAAATATTTTTTTTTTTTTTTTGTAACACGTTACGCACGTTTAATGAGATTCTATTGTGATCATGCGCCATAACTGTATGTTATTCCTATTATTGTTTTAAACTACTGTACTGATGATGTCCTAAGATACCGAGGATGAAATATTTACAATTAAATAATTTTCACTGTGGTTAATACATGTGTTTCTTTTAATTACCACAAAGTAGGAAGCATTGCATTGTCCAGAATATTCAGATATCTCTTGGAGTTCAATGTTCGTTGCACCACAAACATAGGTCAGAGTCCAAATCAAGAAGAACTGACCATACCATCACACCGCCCTAAATTTCTTAGTTGGGAGTTGCACACTTTAGTAACAGACATTCACCAGGCATACCCACACTTGTTCATCTGCTTGGCAGAGGGTATGGCATGATTCGTTGCTCCATAACACAGCTTTTCATGTACCACTGTATATGCTCTTTGCACCATAGAAGGTGAGCCGCATTTTGTTTTGGGTAATGTTGGGCTTGCATGTTACAGTCCTCCTATGAAAACCCATGTTGGGAATCTTGGCTCTGAATATTTTTGTGCAGATTTGTGTTCCAGTTAATGCTCAGAACTCTGCGTTCAATGTGTTGACTGACAAATGGCAGTTTTTACATATTATCCTTTGTAGCACCCTATAGTCACTTTTGGTGAGTGTGGGTCGTTCACTATAGGTAACACTAGCAATTGACTCCCTGAACTTCCATCTCAGTATGGTATTGCTGATTGTTGACCTGGAATGGCCTAATTTGTCAACAATTTGACGAACAATGGCAAATTGTTCACAAGGCCTCCTTCAAATTCCGTTATTTTCCTTCTTGCAGCCATTTCACCCAGACACAGTTGCATTGACTTGGGAGCATCACATTCCTCTAATTTATGTTGGTTACGAACACGTGATTCATTACATAGCATGCGATACACCTTGCCCATGCAGATGTTTGTGGATTTCTTTACAAGCTGTGTGTGTAGTGTGTGTGTGTGTGTGTGTGCAGTGTGTGCTCGTGCACATGCAAAAGTATCACTAATTTGATCAACTACTTCTGAATGGGGGAGGGGAGGAAACCAAAGCTGGAGTCTTGTCAATTTGGCTAGAGTCAGTAACAGATAATTAAAAAACATTATTTTTGGCCAGTATATGAAATAAAAGCTGAAATTATTGTCAAGAGTTCTGAAGTGAGAGTTTGCTCGAGAACTTGAAACAAGCTAAGTATGTTGATGTATACCATCCATATTCTTAGGATTTTTAGGCCACCATAATTGCTTAGATAGGATGGTTGAGAAAAATGTGTGTGCACACGCGCATGCAAAAGTATCACTAATTTGATGAACTACTTCTGACTTGGGGGGGGGGTGAACCAAAGCTGGAGTCCTGTTGTCAATTTGGCTAGAGTCAGTAACAGATAATTAAAAAACATTATTTTTGGCCAATATATGAAATAAAAGCTGAAATTATTGTCAAGAGTTCTGAAGTGAGAGTTTGCTTGAGAACTTGAAACAAGCTAAGTGGTTGATGTATACCATCCATATTCTTAGGATTTTTAGGCCACCATAATTGCTTAGATTAGGATGGTTGAGAAAAATGTTACAAGCTTCCTTAAATTTGTACTCACACCATGTTTTAGTACAATGTGAGGAACTGGTTTCTTTCCAATGTGTTATTTATGTTCTTTTTCCAGATTGGATCATGCTTCCTGTTTTACCAATATAAGGTAGGTTAGCGGTGCACTGGATTCAGTAAAAACTGGGTGTTTGGGAGGAGGAGGACCCTGGATAAGTTGATTATCTTCTTCAGTTTTGTAGGGAGAGAGTTTAAAGGTGCTGTTAAGGTTGTAACTGTGTGGCAGTCTTTTTTTTTTTTCTTTTCTATATCTCTTTAATGTATGAATGATATGGTTTTATTGTAATCTATATTATTTCTATGTTTAGGTGTATTGTGAAGAATTTTATTCATGGTAGTTTTGCTGTAGCCTGTGCTTGGAAACATTTAGTGCTGGCTCACCAACCAGGCAAATATCTCACTTATCAAATGTTAGCCTGGATGTACTTTACTCATGTTCACCTAATATATATCATAGTCAGGTGTTTATTCCTGGATCTGATCAATATATATATATATATGCTTTTGTTAATGGTATGGTATTTTAATCCCATATAACTACCAGTGTTGATATGTTAACTACTTATGTATTGGTTTGTCAGTCTCTGTAGAAAACATTTCATGTGTTTTATAAGTGATACAAGCCTATTCATTATTATCATCATCAAATTCTTGACATGTACCCTCAAGGGTCTACAGGATATTATGATAGTATTACATGAAAACTTCCTATCAAAAATTTTTCTCCAAATCAATCTGTTATCTGTCAAGACTTCAACATTGTCTTCTAAGGCACTTTTTATTGTATCAATCCATCTATATCTTGGTCTTCCTCTGAATCTTTTTCCTGTCAACCTGGCAGAGAACACTTATTTTGCTAATCTTTCCTCTCCCATTCTTTTAAAGTGACATTCCACCTGAGATTAGCTCTGCTAACTCATTCCTGGATGCTGACAATGTCGGGTTCTTTTTCTTTCCTAATATCCTCTGTTTAATATAATATTGCCATTGATGCCATCTGTTCACATCCCTAATCTTTCTGACAACTCTCATATCTGTGGTCTCTAATCTTTGGTCAAGTGTTTTATTTCTAACCCAGCTCTCAGATCCATAAATTAAAACTGGTTTGAACACTGTCTTGTATGCAGCTAATTTAGTGTTTTGATTACCATATTTGCTGGCATATGAAATGCACCCCCCCCTTTTTTTATCCACATTTTTTAGGAAAAAACTTTATCACTGAATATTATAATAAATTTACAGTATTTCAAACCTTTTAATCTTCTTCGTCAAAACCCAGAAATTCATCTCCAGAGCTAAATGAACAGACACTTGAAATCTCTTCTAAATCAGAATCTGAGTCCTCATACAACAAATTGTCCTCTGTACCATCCAGTGCATTACTAATGTCACACTTCTTAAATGATTTAACTACTGTGTAGACACTGAAAGTCCAACTCTTCTGTTCTCTAAAATCCAAGTATTCAGTTCTGCCTCAAGTTCTGGCCATTTTGCAGTTCTACTTCGTAGGTTATGTTTACTGTGAGTTGCTTTTTTAGATCCTCTTCCTGATTCTGCCAAGTTCTTATCATTTTCTCAGTTGGGGTGGCCCGAAATGCCTCTCTACAGCCCTGTTTCCATATTCTTTAGCATACGCAATCACATGCAGCTTGTATGCAATACTGTAGCAATACCAATGTTTTTCAGCCAAAAAAAGCAAGAAATTTAGAGAAAATTTAACTGCAGAAATTTATCAGCATTCACAACAATTGGAAAGTTCAAACGAACAGGAACACAGCTGTGATCGTTGATGACAGCGCATGCACATCCGCTGAACTCTATGTAACTGGAATGCTCTCGCACACTGCAAGGAAGCAAGAAAGAAATTGCGTAACTCGGAACGGAGAAAATTTTCAGAAATGAAAGTAGTAAAAAACCGAGTATCGGTGTATAAATGCACCCTGTTTTTCAGACCTATTTTCAAAGAAAAAAAGTGTGTCTTATATGCCAGCAAATACGGTAATTTTTCTATTATTCCATATGAATTTATTCAGTTGACTTCCTACCATACCAGCTTTGTTGATTCCGTTGTCTATTTCCATATTTAATTGATCATCTTCACTAAGAAAATTTGTGAGTAAGTAGCTGAAATGTTTTACTTGTTCTATAGGTTCTCCATTCACGATGCAGTTGATGTTTTCAATGTTTCTGCCTATTTTCTTTGTCTTTGTCTAGTTATTGCTGATTTTCATACCAATTTATTACAACAGTTATTCAATTTAGTCAGGGAATCTTGCAAACTTGTACTATATTTTTTTAAAAGCATAACATCATCTGCATAAAGTAAAGAGCTGAGATTAACATCTCCAATTTTGATATCAGATTTAATATCGCTTTCCTTCATAATGTGATCCAAGGTTTGGTTCCTGTTCTCAAACTCTTTCATTTGTTCTTGAATAATGTTTGTGTATTTAAGTCTACAGTTCACATCTGAGAGCTGCTCAACTTTTATTTGCTTTAAAACTTTCTTACATGTTCTTATTTTCAATATGAAATTCAATTTTATCCTGCTCAAGACTAATTGGTGATCACTTCCAATTTCAAATCCTCTGTACACTCTAGTATGCTTCATCAGTGAGAAAACATCACTATCAACAATAACATAATCAATGAGACTTTTCTTATTACTTGTCTCTTCTTTCCATGTGAATTTGTGCACATTTTTTTGTTAGAGCATTGTGTTAGTAATAACCAGTCCATGTCCTGAACAGAAATCTAACATGTATTTGCCATCATTATTAGCTTTGCTCTTTTCTCCCAATTTTCCCAAAATATTTCTGTATGTCTGACAGTCATTTCCTACTCTGCTATTTAGATCCCCCAATATGGACCAATTTTTCATTGTGTCAGTTGCTTTTTCTAAAGCCTGAAAAAATTCCTCCACTTCTACCTTAGTAGAACCTTGTGAGGGACCATAGGCACAAATAAGTTTCATTTTCCAGTTCCCCCATTCTGATATTTTCTCACATCAGTCTATTTGATTATTGGCTACCATTCAAGAAGATTAGCCTCGTATTGAGTTGTTGAATCCTATAGCTACTCCTTTTCCCTGATTGTTATTGCCTGAATATAACATTTTGTATTTATTGCTTAGAAAGATCTCACCAGTTTTCATCTTTTTTTGCTTCAGTCTCCCCTATTATGGTGATCTGGTACTCATCCAATTCTTCTGCTAGTTCCATTTGTGGCAGCACATCTTGTGCTGCCACTAATTTTAATTTTTATGTCATGCATAAATTAGGTATGAACTCAAATTAAAAAAAAAACTGTGAAATTTGGTCAACCATCTTAATCTAAACAATAATGATGGCTTAAAGCTTCCGAGAATATGGATGGCACACATTCAGTCTACTTAGCTTCTATCATTGTTGCCATATGCTTTCTCTATGCCACAACAATACCTAATTTAAAACTTTTAGAATGTGCAGGTGTTGCTAAGGTACATCTGCATAGTGCATTATGACTATCAGTTGTGTGTGCTCAGCTGGTTAGCCTGTTTTGCTTTATGTGAAAAACCTGAGTTTGAGACGATCTAACTTACCTTCAGTTGAAGAGCTTCTAGAGAGGTTCTTTGCATCCCAGATACGATTCAAATCCAAGTTTTTCCAATCAGATGTTTTCATCAAAACCAATTTGTGTAAGGAGATTCATATATATGATTTCACAAAAATTAATCAATTTTGTGAGAAGCAGTTATATGATTTTTCCACTCTTTGGAAGAGTTTGTGGAAAAATGAATGCAAAATTTTAACACCTTTTAAAGGAATAATAGCAAACAAGAGAACATTTAAGAAGTAATTTTAAGTTTTCTTCTCTTTGTAAATTTGAATAGATTTGTTTGTAATAGGATCTTGAAAAGGGAAAAAAAATCTGAACTATTCAAAGTAGTCTCATGATTCTTGTTTAGTTATGCACCAACATTGGTTTATAAGTAAATATGATTTACTTATCTTGAGCAGAATGTCTGCAAACTGAATTTCTTTAGTTGCTGAAAGAATTTTAATTGATTTCGATTTGAAATGTGCTTTTTTGACAGAATGAAAGAAATTAAGGCGAAGGTCTTAAGATTTTTTCCCCTAAGTTTTCCATTGCATCTCTTCTACAGATCAGATGGGTTGTGTGTTTTTTTTTTTCTTAAAGAAAATGTTAGGGTAAAAGAAGTTCTTCAACTATTTTTGGCCCTTGCATACCAAAGATAGCTAGCCTTGATTTTGTAATAATTATTATCTTGGAATAATTAAAAGAAACACACGTATTAACCACAGTGAAAATTATTTAATTGTAAATGTTTCATCCTGAGTATATTAGGACATCATCAGTACAGTAGTTTAAAACAATAATAGGAATAACGTACAGTTAGTGTGCATGATTATAATAGAATCTCATTAAACGTGCGTAATGTGTTACAGAAGTAAAAAATATATATATAAATAAATAAAATAAATTTAAAAAAAAATAATTATTTAACACAATTTTGTATGACAATTTCCCATACTTTAGGAATAGTAAGAACATCGTTGCAGTTTAAGTTTGGTCTGTGTAGTAGGGCTTCAGAACTTTCTTTGTATAAACGTTCATGTTTATATAAAGATCTATGTAAAAGTTTAGACTTTTCCCAATGGATCCTATGGTTTAGATTTTCAATTCCATGTTGAGAGAGGCCAGATTTCTGCGGATTAAAAAGACGAATGTGGTCAGTCACTTCTCCACACAGGAAGAAGTCCATAGGATTCCCATAGCTTATGTCAAAGGCATCTCTGAACGCCTTTCTAAAATTATGAAGAAATATAATTTTTACCACTACTTACAAACCTATCAACCAAATTTACAACTTGTTACCTTCTCCTAAGGACAAACTCTTACCTTTGATGTTGCCTGGCATTTATGAGATTCCTTGCTCATGCAAATTGTCTTACTTTGGACAGACAGGTAGGTCTCTTCAGAAACGCATCTTGGAACATCAAGACCTCATTCGTCTTTTTAAACCGCAGAAATCTGGCCTCTCTCAACATGGAATTGAAAATCCAAACCATAGGATCCATTGGGAAAAGTCTAAACTTTTACATAGATCTTTATATAAACATGAACGTTTATATAAAGAAAGTTCTGAAGCCCTACTACACAGACCAAACTTAAACTGACAACGTTCTTACTATTCCTAAAGTATGGGAAATTGTCATACAAAATTGTGTTAAATAATTCTTTTATTTTATTTATTTATTTTTTTATTTATTTTATTTATTTATTTTTTTACTTCTGTAACATGTTACGCACTTTTAATGAGATTCTATTGTAATCATGCATCCTAACTGTATGTTATTCCTATTATTGTTTTAAACTACTGTACTGATGATGTCCTAAGATACTTAGGATGAAATATTTACAATTAAATAATTTTCACTGTGGTTAATACGTGTTTCTTTTAATTAAGATCGCACCACAGGTTTCATTATTTAAAAAATTATCTTGGAATGTTTTGTGATAAAGAGCAAAGAGTTGTTTATTATACTTATTAATGTTTGCAAATTCAGTACAAAAATACTTAATGGTTAAGTGTCTGAAATCAAATACCTAGAAAATCTTTGGTAAAAACTATATATTTACATGTGTATCTGTATCTTATCCTTATTTAAGTTATATTAGCTAGCCTAGTTGGCTGAGTGGATAGTGTTTTCTTTTTCCCACCAACATGTTGCTTTAGGTAGGAGATAAACTTCATTGCCTAGTATGAGACCACCACCTTTATTATCGAAGACCTGGTTCCATTGAGTTCCATCCTGAAGTTCCATGTTCAGTCTTTCTGTAAAAAAGCTTCCTGGATTATCTGACTCCTAGACCACCCATAATCCTAAAAGTACTTTATGTTTACAACATTTCATGGATAGGTTCACATATTACACAGTGATCCCATTTCTACTGACAACAGTCTTGCCTGTATATGTATATATATTTATGCACAAAATAAATCACGTTTTATTTTGGGAAAGGTTCCTGATAGTTATTTTTTATTTGTATGCATGTGTCTTTTATGCATTTATTAGAAATGAACCTATGGCATCTTTAGAAACCGCTTTTGGCCATAGGAAATGTTACATACATCATTCTCATCATTATTCCACCTTTTAACTGCAGTGTAGCATTAGTTCGATAGTCTTGTTTTAGCAGTTATTTTATTTATATGTACAATGTTATATTTCATTCAAGAGTCTACTTACTCTTTTTTGTAATATCTGTGTAGTTCAAAGAGTAAGTGTCAGTACATTAATTTTCATTAAGTCCTCGCTTCAAGACTACTTAATGGAAAATTCTCTTATTGTATTTGATTATAATTTGATTTTTATTGGCAAAATGATTTGAAATTACAATTAATAATTTTTCTTTATAATTGGATCATTTTAATGACAAAATTAAGCAAAACAAATTATTTCTATCATACATATGCTAGAAATAACTATAATCAATTTTTGTTACCAAATGAACCCATTTGTTAATGTTTTCCATTGTTTCTTACTTTTTATTTAATCTCTTGATAGGTCAGTCATTTCTCTTATAAGTTTTGATTATGAGAGAGAGAGAGAATAATTATTATACTAATAAAGTGGGTTATGAAGAGAGAAGCATCAGGATGGGATTTTGATGTTTAAGTAAATTATTAAGAATAATATAGAAAAAAATTATGTGTGTGTGTGTGTGTATATATATATATATATATATATATATATATATATTTACATATACATATGGCTCATATTTTATAATAATATTATGGACGAGTTGGATAAAGGGAATGAATACACTATGTTACAGTTGGACTTTGCTAAGGTATTTGATAGGGTACATCATTAAAGGCTGTTGAATAAACTAGAGAACATGGGAAATATAAACTCCTGATTTGAATAAGTGGTTGACGGACTGGAATCAGAAAGTATACATATATAATATATATGTAAATTCTATAAATATAGATAATATTATTAGATCTTTAAAGAATCAAAGACTCATTGAAGAAAGCTATACATCGCCCACACCAACTGTCATGCCTTTTCTTATTCGTTCATGCTAGATGCACTCACTGCTTCAACAGGCAAACTGTTCCACTCACTCCCTGCTCTGTGAGGAAAAAATCTAGCTCTCACTCCTTTTATTAACTACACACAAACATAACTTCCATGGATGTCCCTTGTCCTTTCCCACCCCTTCCATATAGTGAAAAAGTTTATCAACTGACATCCTATAATGCCCTCTCAAAAATTTATAGATCTCTATCATATCACTCCTCTTTCTTCTATCTACCATTGTCTGCAGCCCACATACTCTCAGTCTAGCCTTGTAACCTACATTCCATAATCCCAATATTATCTTTGTAACTCTTCTTTGCAGCCTTTCCACAACTTTATGAATTCAGGGGACCAAATTTATGCACAATAGTACAGGTGCAGTATATCAAGGCCTTGTAAAGAGACAAAATGATTTTTACATACTTACATATCAATGTTCATTTCAACATTACAATTATCCCCTGAGTTGTATTTGTAATTTTTATGTGACCTTTGAACTTCATATTTCTGTCGACCATAACTTCAAGATCTCTAACCTCGTCAGTTACTCTAAGCATAATTCCACCAATATAATAGGGTGTTAGATATTGCATCATGCCAAAGTGCATAAATTTACACTTGTAAACAATGAATTGATAGGCCATTGTTTGCCCAAATTTCCAGCCTATTCAAATCACTCTGTGAATGCTGTATATATCAGTAGCATCTCTGATTGCCCTGCCTATATTTGCATAATCAGCAAACAACTGAAAGTCTGTCAGCCTCTTTCCAATATTATTAATGTATAGATTAAACAACCATGGTCCAAGAACTTATTCACCACTGGTCACCTTAAATCTAGCAGATTCACACCCATCATATACTACCTTCTGATACCTGTTCTTCAACCACTCATCCAAATCTGGAGTTTATATTCATCCCATGTTCTCTAGTTTATTCAGCAGCCTTTAATGATGTATCCTATCAAATGCCTTAGCAAAGTCCAACTGTATCATAGTGTATTCATTCCCTTTATCCAACTCATTCATGATATTATTATAAAATATGAGCCAATTGCTCCGACATGACCTCTCTTTATAGCCTCCGTAGCTCAGTTGGTATAGACAAAGCCCTTTGGTTGGAAAAAACTTGGGTTTGATTTCAATCCATGATATGAGGAACCTTTATCTGGTCTCTTTCGACTGAAGGTGAGTTAGCCAGTCTCATATGGAGGTAGGGTTTTTTTTTTCACTTTGAAACTTGGGTTTTTTTGTCCCCCAGAACAGGCAAACCAGTCCTATGAACACATGGATTTACAGCCATGAATACTAATAATATGTGGAAGAGATAAGGTCCTCACCACATGCCGTAACGCTTGTAGTTAACTTAGTCATATCATGGTAGTCGCCCTCCTAGATAGGAGATGACACTTGAATGGGATGGGACTTCTCTTTAGTAAACCTATGCTGTTCCTTGCAAAGTATATCTTGTTTGTCTACCCATTTCTGTATGAGTTCTTACCAGTTTCTCTAAAATCTTTACCAGAGATACTGATAGGTCGATAGTTAGGCACATCAGTCTTTGCACCCCCCCCCTCCCCTTCTGCACAGTGGGTTATCATATATTCTTTCCATTCCTGTAGGAATCTTATCTGAGCTAAGTCTCAAATACATGTCAAGTTCATAGCCAGTTTGGCTGAACATTCCTTTAGCATATGTGCTGATATCCCATCCGTCCCAATTACCAAATTCTTTTTCATTATGCAACAATTTTAGAACCTCTTTCTCATGCACCTCTGTCTCTTCATCCAATGTAGTGATAGCACTATGTTACATATTCCAGGTTGATAGTTCTTGTTGAAGTGCTCACTCATTGTTTGAGCTATTGCATCTACTGCTGATATAAGGATGTTGTCTACATTCAGTAAAGTTATTCTTCTGCATTCATTCTTTCCTCCACTTGCAGCATAATGATGAAATTCTTTTGTGGCTGCCTATAGCCTGTGCAGTCATTTTCTTTTCATACTCCAACTGAGCTTTCCATACAATACTTGTAACTTTTATGACCTGAGCTTTACATATTTCATAACTCCTCTAACTCTTATCACAATATTCCTTCATCTTCTTATGGATCTCTTGTTTAACGAGATGGTTCATCCTCTTTCACTCCCATTCTGTTTATGCTTTGAAATCTAGAGGCAGTCAGATGGTGCATCATTGAAGCACCTTTTCAAATACCCAGCACTAATATCCTTCCTATTCAATAACTGATATCATGGAACCAAAGGTAGTATTCTCCCAGTTTGTCAGGAGAATACTATTTTTCTATAATATTGGCACAGAAGTTTATTAATTAAACTCCCATAATTTGTTTTGTCTCCTGATTTCTGCAATTGGGCAGCCAGCTTTCTGACTGGATGCTCACTTCGAATGATGGTGGATGGCTGCTTATCTTCTGACTATTCGACTAATGGAGGGGTCCCACGAGGCTCTGCTCTTTCTCTCACTCTCTTCCTTTTATATTAAATGATCTGCTCCAGCTGACTGCCAATCGAATACACAGTTTTGCTGACAACAAAAAAGAAACCTTTTCTTTCAGTCTTACCCTTGACAATAGACAATACACAAATTTCAATTCAAGACAAGATTTACCTTCTTGGTATAACTAACCTCAAATCTCTTGGTACAAACATATCACAAATATTGCCTCCTCTGCATCCAAAAAATTAAGTTTTTCTCTTTTGCTTGAGATGTTACTTTAACTCCAAACAACTCATAAGCCTGTACAAATCACAAATCCATCTGACTATTGAATACTACTCTCACATCTGGGGGTAGTGCCCCTAAGAACTCCATTAACCACCTCACCGGCCATTATGAATCAAATATGCATCCTTATATGCTTTGTATCCATCATATATTTCAATGTAATATCAAGGGTATTATAATTTTAATGTGCACTTCGCATCCATGATAACTTTGACATCTATAGACGTCTTGGCCAGTAGCATGGTTAAAATACTGGATTCTCTACAGAAAAGGGCAGTTAAATTGATTGATGAGACTTGAAAGTATATTGAATTTGAAGTCTCAGCAAGAACAAGTAAATATTTTCAAATACTTGGGATGTGATTTATCGTACAAAGAAGAAAATAACATAGACACTAAAATATCAAACTTTGTCAAAGTGAATGGCATAATAAATAATATATTTAAGCCATCCCTAGCACAAAAACACACTAGAATCACACTATATAATGTCTTGTCAAAAACAACTTTACTATATGGAAACGAAACATGGACCACAAAAAGGAAAGATGAAAAATTAATTCAAACAGCAGAAATGAAATTTCTCAGAAAAACATCCGGATATACCAAGTGGGACCATAAAACAAATGAAGAAATTTTACAACCCTGAATATAAAACCAATTAATTACTACATAAGACAGTATAAAGAAGAATGGATAGATTATTTAAATTGAACGGACAACAGCAGACTACTGAAAAATATTATACAGATATAAAATAAGTGGGAAAAGGAGAATCGGAAGACCAAGAAGAGATGGCATGAGACTGGAACAGGCCACCTGGCCTAAAATCCATGTTAGGAAGAAGTTGATTGATGATCTCTCTCTATGATAGATATGCTCCACTCACTTTCACAAAGGGATTTTGTTTCTGCAGCCTGCTTCTTCTGTGGCTACTGTTCATCAGAATTAGCATCATTAATTCCCCTACCCTCTGTCACGTTGATCTAAACATGTAGTAGCCAATCAACATCTCACAGTTCAACTCCAAACCCACAGAACAAATTTCTTCCTCCTCTTCATTCATCCCTTCCACTGCTATCCTCTGGAGCAGCCTCTCACTATTTGTTTCCCAAGGAATACCATTGACAGCTTTTCAGGTTAAATGTGAACAAGTTCCTTATTGCCCATCCTTGGTACTAGTGTATTGTACCTCTTGTGGATGGTTTCTCCATAAATATTTAAAAAAATAAAAATTGAAGAATTTTGCTATCATGAAATGGAAAAATCACTCTAAAATTCCTACTTTTGTGTTGCTACTCATTTGCATATTCTGCTGAGATTTAGTGTCACTTATTACATAATGTGTAATACTGTGTAATACCATGACTTTCATGTGTGCTTTTTCCTTTACCTTCATTACTCTTGTCATTTTTCTCTTTCTTCCTTAATTTATGCAAACTAGTGTATATCAATCTGTGAATTGACTCAGTAAAGTAGATAACTTACTATAATCAATTCTGGTACCTAATTTTTTCACATTAAAAGGTTGTTCTTAAAGATCCATACCTTTTCCAGCAAAAGAGAGAGAGAGAATAATTGAAGGAACAAAATAGTCCAGTATTAGAGAGAATATTCACTAACAATACTCACTTGTCATTATGAAGAATGACATTGCTTATCATTAGAAACTATTCTAATGATATAATGCAGGTACATATATCATTAGAATAGTTTCTTCTGTTCCAGTCACTAAAGACTTTTAATCCCAACAGTTACTTTGCTTTTCTTAATTAGACAAAAAAAATTTTGAGAAGCACTTTTAAAACTGCAGCATATTAGTTAGTTTTATTTGACTCTGTCTGTGTACTTAATAAAACTTCAGCTTTATTTTTTGATTATATGGGAAACTCCAGATCTATATTATTCCATAACATTTGATTTTTTCACCACCCTTTTTCTCTCCAGATTATATGTCTGAATCTGTAATTTCCTAATTTAATGTTGCTAATCAGTATGCAACCTGTGATATCATACCAATTACACCTATCACAAATGTGTTCTTGCTCCTTTGCTAAAAGTAAATAACTTTTTATGTGGTTCCCTGCCATAAAAGTTTTTTGTAAACTTATGGTACATTCATAGTGTTGTGTGGGCTAAGGATTTTTTTCTTTCTATTTCTATTAATTGTATATATTTATTTGTTTTTACATAGTTCAAAAACCTTTGCTCTTTGGTCTTTACCAAACAAGGGAGAAGGGGGAGGAGTGGTCTCCTGCTGGGCAGTGAAATTCATCTCCCATCTAAAGACAATCACAAACATCCATGTTCACAGCCTGTTGGTTAGAGAGCAAATATTCCAACCACTTGTTCAACTTGGCCATCAAAGACTTCTTATGACTTGACTTAAACATTATAATTTTTAACCTTTCTTCAGTATTTTCTTGTTTTGTCTAAAGTGCAGCTTGCAATAAAATAATTAACTTTTGATTTTGGAATTGCGCTGCTATGATATAAATACCAGTGTGAACTAACGTCATTCACATACCTCACTCTGATGTGTGTGTGTGTGTGTGTGTGTATAAAATGAAGGCAGTGTATATCTTATTTGAATAACATTTCAAGAGAAACACAGATCTCATTTAAAATGACACCTGTTATCTTGTTCCATTTGGTTTGTATTGAAGTAATTCATTTTTGATGCTGTTAATCTTTTCATACATGACAAATTATATTCTTCTTTTATACTTTTTACTCAACCATGAGCAGACAAAAGATTGCATCTAAAGTAACTTCACATCATATGGCCTTGGTATCCTATAATGCTCATTTTGAATGTTTGTTTTGTCATACATTGTAGGAAAGGTCACCACCGAGACTGGTTTGAACCTTTACTTGAATTCTCATCAGTGGGAGCTAGGTCCATGAAGTATTTAATTTCAAGGTCTAGCCAACCAAAAAAAAATCTGCTGCATCTCTCATCTCAGAGTTTGAATATTATTCACCATATTATTCAATAATTGAATAATATGGTGATACACCATTTTCCTTCTGATATATATATATGTGATATATGAAAATCTGGCTGCTGCTGTTCATTTAGCTCTCATTATAAAGGTCAAGAACTGATCTGGTTAGTTACCCTTCCCATAACACATGGCAATATACACATCTGAAAGTGCTTCAAAATAGGTACATAAGCTGCCATGTTTATAGAAATTAAGACAGAATCTCAAACTTATGTAGAAATAAAATTAATAGATGTAAAATTTTTACCTATGGATCTCTGATGATTATCAGATCCCATGTTACATCCTAGGCCACCTACAAATGCCCATAGAGGGCGCACCACCTAGATAGGACTTTAGTCACCCATGTGCTTCACTTAGTTATTGTACTGTGTTTGAGTGTGTTGTTACAAAAGTTATTTGCAATCTCTGTAATCCCTGAAGATGTCTCAGTGATTGAGACAAAATATTGGAAGCATTAAAAAAAAATTAGTTTTAATCCTTTTCCAGTGCTGAAAATATTCCATTAAACCTCCAACATGATATCCTCACAGCACATAAGCCTCAACACATGGATGCATGGAAGGTAGTCAAAGGGTATTTGAAGAAAGCAGAAGATAAATCATGTAGGAGTTAGATGATGAATGAATAGCATTATTATGCAAGAGTTGTAGACAAAGAAAGTTGTAGAAAGAGTAAAAAGAGAAAGGTGATCAGCATGCTCATGAACAGTAATAAGGCACAGGCAAGGTATGCAAGGTAATCTTTATGTTAAGGAAGGCCAATAGAAATTCTAAAGAGGCTATGTAGCAAGTGAAATGAGTAATGACTATGGATGGATGTCTTTAAAAAAGTGCTGCTGGTAGGGAGATAACAGAAGCAAATTAAATAGTTGAATTACTGAGAGAACATTTTGCTGGACTGGACTGTACCATCTAGGTGGGGATGTTGCAATGCCTGATGGGAGAATCGAAATTGAAAAAATGCAGGGGCTTAAAATATTTGAGAATCTCAATGTGAACAGGGCATATCAGCCTGTATATTAAGAGAATATGCAAGGAAATTATCAGCTTCTCTGACTATGCTGTTTAATATAAACCTCAGAACCAGAAACGTGCCAGTGGAATAGAAAGAGGACAAAATAGTCCCACTACATAAAGGATCCAAGACAGAAGTTTCAAATTATAGGCCAATCTCAGGAGTGTTGGTTAAGATATTAGCAAAATTGGTGAAAGACAATTCAGGACTGGGTGGATAGGAATATGATACTCCAAAGGACAACATGGTTTTATGAAGGGTAGGTCTTTCCTTAGTAATTTTCTTATTTTTTATGATTAAGTAACAATGGAGTTATACTAGTTGGATACACTTTGCAAAGACATTTGACAGGATTCCACATAGCAAGGGAGGCCAGAATGAGTTTCCAGTAGTGGTTGTGAGTGCTTTATCAGTGAATGAGTTTAAGAAGAGGTATGATAGGCATTGTGTGAATAATGGATCTCCCACGATGAGTCTTCTGACTCCTTGGAGATACCTGTATAATAATAAATAGCACTTTTAGTTCAAAATACTGCATTTATCAAAATAATTTGGAAGTTTATTTATTGATTATTTCATAATAATCACTAAAGCTATCAAGTGGATGCCCTTCAGAGAGAAATATCAAATATATTGGCTTCCATTGGTTCATAATTGCAGTCCTCATGAGAAAAAACAATAATAAAAATATGATAGAGAGATTTTCAGTATTAAAACATGAAAGCGTAAAAGACTGTCAATACATACTTGAATGAAATGACATGATTCAGATCTTGAGAAGGAAAGGAGGAATTTTCTCAATGGAGCAGGATTTTATAATTTTAAAGTGATTCAACAGAATCACTTTAAAATTATAAAATCCTGCTCCATTGAGATCATATAAAATTGACTACTCTCAGGTGTATGTGATAGGTTCCACTTAGAAAATAAGTGGAACAGTCTGAGAACACATTCAGCTGACAAAAATAGTGAGATGTAAAGTATTCCTATTGCAGTGTCTGTAGTTGTTGTATGTTTTTATTAATCCTGATAACAGCCCCTTCAAATTTACAGATACAACTACTTTGATAAAGTTTGCCTACCTCTAGTAAGGATTTTCATCAGGCTAGAAACAAGAGGTTTTTGGATGCCTCAAGCAAGTACACAAGAGGATAGTATTATCTTTTCTTCCCCCCTCCCTCTCTTTCTCTCTCACACACACAACTCAAACCATATCTTGAGTGTTTCTGATTTTCAACGTGCAAAATTGTTTCTGTTATAAGTTGGATCAGTCTGGCAATAAATGTAAGGCTTTTTTTTTTTTTTTCTCTAAATCTATGTAGTTTTTAAATTTATTTAACAATTGCTATGTACAGTAGCGAACAAATTAATCTGAACAAGTCAATTTTCATCAAGGTTTGGTTTTGGTTTTAGTTCACTATTTTTGGTCGAGTGTTGTGTGTTTTAACTGTCTCAACAATGTTTATTAATAGTGTTGTGTATTTTTAATAGTGTCAACAAGTTGGCATTTGTGTTTTATTCATATTCTGTAGCTATAAAATGGATGCATTTCCAAGAAAGTATTCAAAAATATGTAGTCTTTCTCAGCATGCATCCATGACTCAAAGATTTTAAATGCTATTAATGCAATTTTAAAGAGGTTTAGGGAGATAGTTGCCTTTTCTCCTGAAAGAAAAGGAAAATGCGGTTGAAAAAGGAAAAGCTTAAGATTGTTTACTAGTTAAGGAAAAGCAAAATAATTCCAAGATTGTCTGTTGTAGACTTACATAGAGGCTTGGTAGCTAGTGGGATTAATGTTTCTGGCATGACAGTCCTTCAAAGATTGTTGGAAGCAGGAGGACTTGCCCACAGACCAAGAAAGAAACAACTGTTGTTGAAGTGGAAGAAGGCCATATTCTCAGATGAGAGCCAATTCTTTGTCCAAGGAGAGCGAGTACCCTATGTTAGCAAATCAGCAGCTGAGAAGACTTCTTCCACCCACCTTCAACAAGCTCCTAAACACCTTAAAAAGATATTCTGGGGTTGTTTTACACATGACAGTCCAGGATCACTTATGTCTGTTGACAGTATGATGAAAAGAGTGGTCCCACACTTCCAGAAAGACAAAGAACTCATCTTCCAACAGGATCTTGCCCCATGCCACACTTCAGCAAAAGTAAGAGTTCCTCAAAAATCACACCATCCAATTGCTTTAGTAGCCAGTAAATCTCCTGACATTATTAACCCAATAGAAAATTTGTGGGCTATAGTGAAAAAAAAAAAAAAAAGAGAGACTTTAAAAATTAAATTGTGATACAAAGGATAGCATAATGCAATCTATCATAAAAATATGGTTTCAAGGTGCAGAAATAAGAAAAAGGTGTTCTACATTGGTAGAGTCCATGCTCAAACAAATTAATGAACTTATTAAGAACAGAAGAGCACATAAATTATTAGGTAAAGTTGGGGTTTAATTTTTTGTACTTATTTTCTTGCAAAATTAAAATTTTTCTTTAGAGTGTGAGCATTCAAATTAATTTGTTCGCTACTGTATAAGCATCATTGTAATTCAACATTTTTGCATCATACTTCAGAAGAGAAATGTATGAAATTATTCTGAAGAATTCACTCTAACTTCAATAAATATTTAAGCTGTTAATAAGCTTAAATATTTATTGAAGTTAGAGTGAATCATGTTGCTTAATATCAGTCTGGTGTTGACAACAATATGATGTTTTCAAGTAGTTAAGCAATTTTTATGCTTATTTCATTTATGTCAATTTTTTATGGTTAAATTCTATAAAATATAATAACTTCAGTTATTTTGTCATTTCATGCATCTTGATACTACATTCAAGATGGGTGAGGTAAGAATACTTTTTTTTCTTTGCTTTCTGGAGTGGGGGGAAAAACCAAAATTACATTGTTGTTATAATCAAAATTAAGATGCATAGATTTTTATCTTGCTACAGTACCTTTGGTGCAATTTTACTGGCCTCACCTTCTTTGTCAAAAGAACTAAATATTATAGCGTCTTTAACCCATTGCAAAATTAGTCTTCCAAGATCTAAGATAAAAAATTTTTTCAAAAATAAAAGGTTTTACAAAAATCTGCTGTACTTGCAGTAAACCTTATAAATTGAACTGAGCTATAAAATCCAGAAAAGTAAGCATTGTGGAGATGTGGCTCACAAAATAAGCAGAGGGGAGAAAAATTCAGGTTTAATTCTGTCGTATTTTTTGGCCATTCCATACACTGATACAATATGTAGAACTTGCTAATTAGATCCTCCTGTATGTCTGAACCCAAACTGTTCCAACAGTTACTGACAACTAATACATGGTAATTGATATTATGTATACATTATATAAACAGCACTTGTTCTGAGTTTCATTATTAATGGATCAATATCATCATTAAATTCCTGATACATACCTGCAAAGGGTTATAAGATATTATAATGCTACATGTAAAATTTACATCATACCAACTTCCTATTGACCATTTTCTCCCAAATTAATATATTAAACATTTCTGAGAAACGCTTAATCCTTTATTTAATTATAAGCAAACAAAGTTTGTGCATGAAGTATCTTCACAACTGGACTACTTGTATATAGAGGCTGATGACCACATCAGTTGCCTATCCCATAATGCAAAGCACATCCATTTAGAAATATATAATGCCATGAAATAGGGAAGGGTCACTACCCAGACTGGTTTTAGCCTTTGTTGAGGTACTGTTGAAGTGCAGAGGGGGGGGGGGGGCTTGATAAACTTTGAGTTATCTACAACATCACTACTGAAACTCATCACTTCTGAAACTCATCACTTCTGACCTGAATCACTCCAGGAAAAGAAACCCAGCAATGACTCCACCATTTGGCATGCAGAAATCCACCATTGAGCAGAGCCACTTGACTTCCCAAGAAGCAAACAAATCCAAAGACAAACATTATTGAGTGTTGTCAGTGGAAGTCACACCCAGAAGATTTAATTAATGCAAAAGCCAATATTTTCCATATACAAGTACTAAAAAAGGTGTATCACTTTATCATTAAAATACTCTGAATTAGAGATGTAGAAAGTTTTTAACTTGTTTACAAATTAAATCGAACTTCCCAAGAAATTATATTCTCATTTAATTCTTTTTTCAAGCTTAAGCAAATTAATCTGCTATCGGTCAGGACTCCAAAATCGTCAGATCTCATATTTTGGTCTAAGGCACTTCTTACTGTATCAATCCACTTAGATCTTAGTCCTCCAATGGGTCTTTTTTCTTGCCTTTTGTCAAAAAACACCTGTTTTGCTTCCTTTCCCATTCTGTTTAAGTGACCATATCACTTGAGGTTGGCTCTGCTCACATACTCCTAAATTCTAACAATTTCAAGTTCTTTCCTAATATCCTCATTATGATATGATTCTTCCATTGATGACATATGTTCACTCACTAATCTTTCTCACAACTCTCAGATCCATAAGGTAAAATTGGTTTAAGCACTGTATTTTATACAGCTAGTTAGTAGTTTGACTAATTTCTCCCTTATTCCACATAAATTTATTCAGAGTACTGTTTACCATATCAGCTTTACTAGTTTGTCCATTTTCATATTTAATTTGCCATCTTCATAAAAAAAAATTGTCTAAATCACAGATGTTTTACTCCTTCTATAGCTCTTCATTCAGGATGCAATTGTTTTCATAGTTCCTACCTGTCTTTTTAGTTGCTGATTTTCATATCAAATTATTATAGCAGTTATTTGGCTTCGTTAAGGAATCTCCACTGCTGTACTAGATTTATTTAACAGTGTAACATCTGTGTAAAGTAAAGATCTAATTTTGATATAAGGTTTAATGCCACTTTTCTTCATAATGTGATCCATATAGATGATGAGTAACAGTCGAGATAGCATGCACCCTTTTCTTACACCTGATTTAATATTAATCGGACATCTTTCTGTGCTTCCTGTAATTCTGACTGCTGACTTAAAACTCAAACATAGACTGTATTGTTTGATATAATGTACCACTAACATTATATAATTTCTGTATGTTGCAATTCTCATATTCTGTTTTCTGTCTCTTTTTATACATGGGAACTGTGAGAGGACTTACTCCAGTTTTCTGGAATACAGTTTGGCAAGGCATTCTGAATTATTCACTGTCGTTTATGCAAACCTTTTATACTTCCATATTTGAGCATTTGTCATACTCCAGCAGTCTCTTCAAATTTCGGGTTTTTGATATTTTTTTCAATTTTAAATATTGATATGCATTTCTGATGGCATTCCTCTTGAATGTTCTGGGTAGTGACCCTACCACTGTGCTGTCACTGCTTGTTTCATTTAGCAATCTTTCAAAGGAATTCTCCAGACATCTAGAATATCTTTCTTCACTTTTCATGTCATCTTTATCATCTGATTTATTTTACTGTACTAATTTCTCTGTTTCTAAGCTGTTTAAATAATGCTAGAATATTTTGTCATCTTCCTGATATTTATTCCATATCTTCTACCAGAATCTTCCCACGACTTTTGTTACTCTTGTTTTACTCAACTCTTCATTTTCTTACATTTTTCTCTGTATTCTTTCAGGATGCATGCTGACTCACTTGCCAGAATTTTCAGTTTGCTTTCTTCTTTTCCTTCAGTGTCTCTTTAACTTCCTGACTCCAATATGGGGTTCTGAATTTTCTATTCGTGCCAACAACTTCGCCACATTCCTCTCTGGCTAAATCACTGAGTATTTTCATCAAGATCTATTATCGAATCTCCAAAGTTTGGTTCTTGTTTTCAAACTTTCATTTTTATATGCATATGAAATGGCTTAAGTGTCATTTAATTATTCATAATAAAGCTTCACTGTATAAACAACAGCAAAAGAGGAAAAAATACATTTATTAAACTTACTAATATTTTGCTGGTTTTCTACTCAGCGTCTTCAGAGCACAATTATAACTGTGACAAGCACACCACACCATAGTAAATAATATGAAAAGTAATTCAAATTTTAACTAAAACTGAACTAAATGTCCTTACATGACAAACTTTATGGACGGATAACTATAAAGTTAATTTGGAGAAGTCATTCTATCATGTCTCAAAATGACAGCCTCCCAGATCTTTGACAAATTAATGCAACCATACTTGAGGTTGGGAGAGAGCTAACTGATTCTGATGCTGTAGTATCGATAGTTTGATGTTTTCCTCCATCTAATCCTATGTGAAGGAGCATGATCTACCAATCCCAATTTAACATACAGATGATCGAGAATGTAATTTTTGTGTTCTTCAAGGCAGATGTTAACTTATCTACTAGTCCAGCCAAAGTATGATAAATTGCAGGCTCAAGAAAATTTACGAATTTCAGAATGTACAAGAGGATGAAATTAATCTTGAAGGAAATGGATGAATGGATTTAGGATGTAGCATGGAGATCATGTTTGCAGAAAACTTTGGCTATTTTTTGTCTAATGTACTCTTAATATATTGGATGAGGCTGGTTTTGCTGTGATCCTGTGTGCTGGTTGCAGGAAGGATGAGGGTGTATGCAGTGTTTTATCTATTTTATTAGGGTTGTAACTATTAGCTAAAAAGGTGTTATGAAGTTCTCTGAACTCAGTTTCGAGGGCTGTATCATGTAAATAAATAGCTTGGTGAGTAAGTGTTTTGAAGAGACCATACTGTTTGGAAGGGTGATGGTGTAATTGTTTATGTACGTACCTTCCTGTATGAATGAGTTTTCTGTAAATGGAAATATAATACACCAGTGACATGACTTCCATTAGGAAGTCATATCATTGGTGTATCTAGAAAAAGGAACAACTGTTAATTTCTTTCTCTTTTTTTTTTCTATGTGAAGTTTATTTTAGGATGTTGGCTATCAAGATGCACCAAAAATGTATCCAGTGTGTCTGGACTATGAGACCAAATAACAAACACATTATCAACATAGCACAGCCAAGCTACTGGTTTAAGTGTGGCTATGTTAAGTTTGCAAAATGCTCCATGTAGAAGTTAGAGGGGGGGGGGGGCTGTTGCAGTCCTCAAAGGTACATTACTGAATATTGAAGTAATATTAAAACTGACCATGATGTCAGTATCTGTCAAGTTAGTTTTTTATTAATGTTTTAAAAGCGTAGGGAATTTTTAATCAATGAGGCAGAGTTACTTGTGTGTGTGTGGAGGGGGAGTGATTTGGATAAATGTTTGGTTTAATGGTTAGGCTCTCCACCATTGGATAATTGGGAGATATGAGATTTGTGAATTTTAGGGAATCTGGGGTGGTTTGACATAGTTTTTTGGCAATCTTTGGGTCTAGATGCATGTTTTTTTAGTAATTCATGATTTTTATTTCGGGGGGGGGGGGTTACAGTATCCTAGTATATAATCTGTAACAGTCCATAAGGAAATCACTCATTTGTCTGTTGTAATCTGCTTGGTTCATAATAACAGTTGCATTTCTTTTGTCTGCTTTTGTTACAATAATTTGTTTGTTCTTATATAACTTTTTAAGTACTGTTAGGTGAAATGTTATTCTTAGCTGGCTTGGATTTCATCAGAATACCACATTGAAATGAATGTTATTAGCCACAGCATGCTCAGGATCATAGATACCACATTCCACACTTTTCATTATTTCCAAAACTAGTACTTTTTTGGAGCATGACGGTGAAATTATGCCCATGATTAAGTGCATTGACTGTATCTTCTGAGAGTGGCTATGACAATAGATTCACTACTATACATTATTGTTATAGCTGTAGTCGGGAACTGTTTCATGTTGAAGAGCTACACATTTTTTCAAATGACAGTTCTTGATCTTTTCAAATTCCTTAGTAGCAGCATTTCTAAGATGATGTCCAGAACAGACCACAGTCTGGATTAAGAATTTCTGAAAGCTCTTCCTGTAACACTGTGACAGCAGCTTTGATTTTAGCCAACTCAACATGAGTGCTGCCAGGGCCAGTTTTATCATTAGGCAAACCTAGGCAATCGCCTAGGGGCACTAAGACTTCGGGGCACCAGATTTTGCTGCATAGTTCGGGGAAAAATTAGAACCTTCGAACAAAATTAGTAAAACCTTGATTAATAATAAAAAACTGAAATTTATTATTTTGATAAATATCCATATGTATAGGTGTATGTGTGCTTGTGTATGACAAAATATATATAGAGAGAGACAATGTATAGGGATGCCTAAATTTTCTTTGCCTAGGGGCATCAGATACTCTTGGACCGGCCCTGAGTGCTGTTGATCTGTTCTCGCAGTAGCTCTAAGTTTGCTCATGTATAAATACATTTAGCTTTTGTTGAAGTGAACTCTGTCTTGAATCTCAGACTGTTTGGAATGGTATTTGTGTTCTGACATCTTTTTAGGAAGGCCAGCCAGATAAGTTGTCATGACAATTTTACTTCTCATTTACCTGGTTGACATTCTTTACATGCAGTTTCTTCTTTGTGCAGAATATGTATGAAAAGACTTAGAATTCAGAATTTGAATACATATGAAAGTAGCAAAATATTAGTAAGTTTAATAAATCTATTTTTTTCCCCTCTTTTGCTGTTGTTTATTCCATGAAGCTATTGTGAATAATCGGTGGCATAAGATAGTAAGGATTAGTCCGTGTCCTGAACAGAAATCTAGTAGGTACTTATCATTATTACTAGCTTTGCTCTTTTTTCCAAATTTTCCCAAAACATTTCTATATGTCGTGTAATTATTACCTACTATGCTGCTGACATCAACAAGGGCAAACTTTTTTCTTTTTGTCAGGTATCTTCTCTAATGCTTCAAAAAATTCCTCCACGTCTTCTTTAGTGGAACATTTTGTGGAATCATAGGCACAAATAAATGTTATTGTCCAATTCCCCATTTTGATATTTGCCACATTATTCTACCCCCCCCCCCCCACACACACACGAGGTGCAAGAGCCTATAGGTGAACAGTGAGCGACATCGATTCATAATGCTGTAGAAAGATAACTAATTTTTTGCAAAGTTTTCCTAATAATACTGAAGTAATTTATTGTATTTGTTTGCTTTTATAAGTGTGCAAGATACTGAGTTAATTAATGTAAGTAAAATATGTATATTTCCTTAAACTATATATTGTCGGAGACATTGTTCTGCTATACATAGCAGAACAATGGTAGCCAAGACGTCTTTGTCAGGGAAGCTCAATTTCTGTGATTTTTGTCCATTGTAAAATTTGTGAAGTATTTATTGTGAAAGTTGAAAGATTTGTGGAAGGAGAGTGAAACTGGTGAGTCATTGTGTAATAAATGTTTTGAGAGTGAATGCAGAGAGAACAAATTATGTGATAGTAGAGTAGAGGGTATTCATAATAGACCAGAAAATGTAAATATCTGTAATAATACTGAAAGTGTCGTGGTAGAAGTTTAGGAGAACGTAGAAGACCATGCACTTGCATGTACTCCTTCACAGGACAAAGTGCAAGATTGAAGGCTGTAGAAACAGCAAGAGATTGAACTTAGAACAGAAAAAAAAACAAGTGGTCAGAAGCCAAAAAGAATGCTGTAAAAATAAAGGAGAGAAAGATGGTAAGCAGATATTCTTTATAGTGATTCTATGATGGGGGGGGGGTACTTCATGAATGTGTTACAAAATTTTGTTTCCCTGGTGTGAAAATTAATAATATTACTAATGCTATGAGAATACAAAAAGGGAAGGTGAAAAAATTGATTATTTTGGCTAGAGCCAATGACCTGAAAGGTAAGAAGCATTGTATGAGGGAGGATGTAAAAGAGTTATTGGAAGAAGTGAAAAAGAAAAGTGAGAGGATGAAGTTTGTGAGTCTGCCACCATGCTATGATAGAGGCAAACTGAGGAGGAGAGCAGTGATAGCTAATCAATAAATATACACATTGTGCAGATGATATGATGTAGAGTTTGTGGACCTATGGTCTGAGTTTGATGGACTGAATGATTGGTACAATGCTGATGGACTGCACTTAAATAGATTCAGAGTTAGAGCTTTGTACATTGATGTGGAAGCAAAAAGTCAGGAAAACTAAAAAAATTATGGCAAATGCAGACAAGTGTGTGAATGAAAAAGAAAAAAAAAAATGCAGAATCTAGTCTCTCAGATAATAATGTTGATTGAGGTAGTCAATTTATGTTGTAAAGGTGATTGGAGACCTAAGATTTCTTTGACCTGAGAGGAGAGAAATATTGTGAGGGTGGATATCAAAGAGTTGTTGGAAGAAGCAAAAAAAAAAAAAAAAAAGAGCGACAGGGTGAAGCTTGTGAGTCTGCTGCCATGCTATGATAAAGGCAAACTGAGAAGAGAGTGATATAGCTAAAACACACTTAGTGCAGAAGGAAGGATGTAGAGTATGTGGACTTATGGCTTGAGTTTGGTGGCCAGAGAGAGATTGGTACAATGATGATGGATTGCTCTTAAATGGATTCACTAGAAAGAGAGCTTTGTTCACTGACATCATAGAAGTGAAAAGTCAGGAAAACTAAAGAAATTAGGATGGATGCAGATGTATGTGTGAATGAAAAAAATAGTGCAGGGTCTAGTCTCTTAGGTAACAATATCAAATGGGGCAGTCGATTCTTAAATGGATTGGGAGTTAGGTGTCTAGAGAGAGAGCTTTATTCACTGAGAGTGTGGAAATGCAAAGTCAGGAAAACTAAAGCAATTATAGTGGATGCAGATGAGTGTATGTGAAGACACCCATGAAACGAATGAGTGTGTGAATGAACAAAAAATGCAGAATCTAGTTTCTTAGGCACAGCATCAATTCAGAACGTAAAGGTGGTCGGGGCCTAAGGGTATGTTAAAGTTTTTACCTCCTAAGCATCAGGAATAAGAGAATATTTATGGCATTAAACAGAAAAGATCACATAGCTGGAAGGAATTGGAATTTATTTGCTTACTGAGAGATAATTACTTGAAGCAGAATGTGACAGGGGACTCTGAGTATGAGAGTGTTGGATCTTTTTATAGAGTCAGAAGACCTGTCCATAACTAAGGCAGCTACATAACCTCTAATTGTGGAAAATAATCATGTTGCCTTGACTTCGAGGTTGTAAAGCATGAGGAAATTCCAGTTACGAAATAGTATATGAGGAACTGTAAGGTAGATGATTATGATACTCTTAGAAGGTGGTTTAAAGCAGTAACCATGGCATAAAGATCTGCAAGGGGAGGAAGCAATATCACACTGTATATCCAAAATCAGGAGAGTAAATTGGATAGGCATTAGATCAATGAATAGTTTCATTAAGCATGAGCTGCAGAAAAAGATGTTGTGGAAGGTATATAAGGAAAAAATAAAAGTAACCAGCATGGTAAGGAAAACAAAATCAGATTATGAGCAGAAATTAGCCAAGCAGGTAAAAGAAAATCCCAAGGAGTTTTCTTGTTATGTGATAAGTAGAAGGAAGAATAACTATGGAAGGATAACTTTAATGAAATCTGCTTTATCAAAAAAATTACGAACATAGTTGATGGCAGTGGTATGTGCAAACTAACCAAAAAATTATTGGTATTAGTTAGACTTGGCTAATGAAAGAGAAGGATACTAGTAGAGGAAAAGAATGCGACGAGTGCAGATTATTCAGGAGGGAGAGAGAGATTACTGAGTAATCAGGATCTTAGGAGTGGGTAAAGGTGTTGGTGAAGTTGGTCAAAAAGAGAATTCAGAAAAGGGTGCATAAGAATATGATATTCTATGACAGGGCAGCATGGCTTTGAGAAAGGCTGGTCATGCCTTAGTAATTTACTAGCTTTTTATAATAGAGTGACAGCTGAGTTGGATAAAGGAATGGCTACATGATGATACTGCTGGATTTTGCAAAAGCATCTGACACGATACCAAACGGAAATCTGTTATGCAAACTGCAACAAATGGGGATGGATATGAAACTGGTGATATGGATAAAAGGGTGGCTCATGGGCAGATACCAAATTAGTGGTATATGGAGGTGCAGAATCCAGAAGGCAGGTGACTAGTGGTAGGTTGACTAGTGGTATGCAAAGTTGGGTAGGGTTCCAGCAATGTGATACACAGCTTGTAATCTTTGTATCCCAAAATGCATGATGACACTTTCCACATTAAATTGACATCCATTATGTAGAGAGCTTGCAGGATGATTTAAATAGGCTGACAGTATGGGCAAAAACATAATGGATGTCAATTTAATGTAGAAAAGTATCAAGTTATGCATTTTGGGATACAAAGATTACAAGCTGTGTACCATATTGCTGGAACTATACTACAAGAAAAATTATGAAGCCAGGGATTTGGGGATAGTTGTAGGTAGAAAGTTGAAGTTTAGAGGATATATTGCTAAAGTAACGAGGGTAGATCACAGGATTACTTGGTTATTGAAGAACACACAAGCAGAGATAAGAGAGTTATCATTCCACTTTATAAAACCTTGATATGACCACATCTGGATTATTGTGCTCAGGTATGATCACCTGGGTTTCTTAGGGATGAGGAAGTGGTGGAGAGGAAAATGAATCATGAAGAGTACAATTTGGTCATTATAGGTGAGGTGAACTGTGGTTGATCTGTAATTTTGGTTTCTGTTAACAGGAGGAGGTCTGTTTGGGATGTCTGTAAGTGGTGATAAACATAAGTTGAAATTCATGCCACAGATGCTTGTAAAGCAGATGTGAAATTGTTTTTTTTTTTTTTTTAGGTATTCTGGTCGTTTGGAATGTCATGCTTGGTTTGATTTATTTAGATGAACTGGTTGTCAAGGGAGATTTATTTTGATTGCAGTATTGCCATTGTTATTTGTTTCATGAACACGACACCCATATAGAGACTGACCAGTCAGTCTCCTTGCCATTCTATGGTCTCAACAGTGCCTCTCACATACCACTACTCAAACTCCTTCTCCAGGTACAACCTGGCATAGTATCTGGCATCGGGATTTTGTGCCAATCAATTGGAAAGTCTTCTGATTACTGACAGGTTCGGGCCTGAATACTATCTGGTGGCCGACCGGCCGGCATTACCACTTTTAACTGATGTATGCTCAAAATGGAGAAGATTCTGGGTCCCCAAGTATGTTAAGCATATTGAAGGGTATCACTCACACTGCACAATGAAAAGAGGGAAGGACAGAGATCAAAACCACTACTCTGAAGGCCAAGCATAGCCATTACCATTTCATGCCCTCACTAAGTAGGGTAGTGGCGTTGCACCATGCGATAAAGGTTCGTTCTACTACCTACTTGATATTGCCTGTCATTCAAGGTTATCCTCATATTTAGTGTTGAATACTAGAGCTGCTCCTTTTTTTTCTGATCATTATTGCTTGAATATAACATATCTTGTATTTATTGCATAGAAGAAACTTGCTTGTTTTTGTATTTGTTTTGGCAACAACTATTATGTCTATCTGGTATTTATCCAGTTCTTCTGCTAGGTCCATTTATTCTCTGTTGATGATGCTCTTGAACTCGGCTCATGTATTTTATTCTGTATATCAATTTTCTTGACATTTGTTTACTTTATTATTATTATTATTCAAGGTGATAGCTGTTCATATCGCCTTGAAGAATCTGCTAGTTTATTACATAGAAAAACGTACTAGTATTCTGTTTTATATGCAACAATAATAAAATCCTGTTATTTAGTTAGCGACTATTCCCCTTCATTTCATAATGAAGTGGAAGAAGTAAACATATAAAATGAAAATGTTGTCATACTTAATATAAAAGGCTACTTGAAGTACATAAATATATTCAGATCTAATAAAGCAGCAGCAGTATCCAAACTTTTTAACTGCAAGATTAGCTGTCCAAATGACCATATGAATAAAACGTATAAATTAATATATACTCTTTTCCACATTATTTTGATAGCATCTACATAACACTGTCTGGACACATAGTGTTGTGTCTATAGCATTCTTTATTTTGTTAATACTATTGTTATTTTTTTTTTTTATATTGGCATAAAATATTTTCCGTTACACTTTTTTTTTTAACTTCAATATAGAAATATAAAATAATTTAAAATTATCATTGAATAAAATTTTAAATAGTATTGTTCATCATCAAACTCCTAATATGCACCTTCAAGGGCTGCACAAGATACAATAATAGTAGAGTTATAATAGTACTAACTTCCCATCAAAGATTTTCCTCCAAATTTGTCTCTTATCTGTTGAGACTACAGTATTATTATTATTATTATTATCGTGTGATGATACAATGGCCGTGAGTCCCCTTTACGGGGAGGTATGGCACCGTCTCAGTTCCCCCAAATTTTATCTGGGCTTGGAACCAGCATAGCTGACAAATCGGGCATATGGCTGGGTCAGTATTCCTGACTATAATCCGTGTGTGTTTATGGGACCGGTTTGCCTGCTTGTGGGATTAAAAACCCCAGATAAACTGGCAGAAAAAACCCTGCTGTCCACACCCAAGACCGGCTAACTTGGCTATGGCTGATGAAGATCCTTAAGCTCCTCGTGTCGTTGATGGGAATTGAACCTAGGACACTCCTTCCCCAGGCATATGGTTGCATAGCCACTAGGCTAACTGCACGTACTGAGACTACAATATTGTCAGGTCTTATATTTTAATTATCTAAGGTACTTCTAACTATATCATTTCACCTAGTTCTTGGTCTTCCTCCTGGTCATTTTCTGCTGTCATCAAAGACATGTTTCGATAATCTTTCCTCTGCCATTCAGTACTAATCTTGGGTGGTATGGTCACACATTCTGAATATTAACAGTGTCATGGTCTTTCTTGATATCTTCATTTTTAATATGATTCTGCCATTGATGCCATCTATTCACATGCCTTATTTTTCTTAGAACTATCATATCTGTGGTCTCTAGTGTTTGATCTACTATTGTATTCCTAATCCTGCTTTCAGATTTAGTAGTTAAAATTGGTTGGTTTGAATGTCGTCTTGTATACAGCTGATTTTAATTTCGTTCTTATTCTATTTAAATGCATTCAGATGACTTTCCACCATACCAGTGTTATCTATTATTGTCTATTTCCATATTTAATTTATCACCTTCACCTAAAAATTGCACCTAGATAGCTGGAATGGTTTATATTGTTTATATAAACATCTTTACATATAAACAACATTGCTGGATAACCTGTTATCCAGCAATGCTAATTTTGGATATTAGACCAAAAAAAAAGTTGCTTTTATTAATTCAAAATGCAAAGCTCTCAGAGCAGAGAGTTTGTAATGCATTCACAAGGAGAACATGACATTTATCCTTTATCATTAAGAAAGAGTTATGTTCAAATTCCCTCTTTTATGTAAGGAACCTTTAATAAGGCTTTTCAGTTCAAGATGATTTTGCTATTCTCATAATATTTAATACCACCAACCAGACAAATTTGCCAGAAAAAGCATATAGTTTGCCCTCATAGCCTAAGTTACTTTAACCATAATTCCAACCAGTACACTAGAAAGTGAGGAAGATCTCTCAGACAAAAATCAGATAAGCTATGTTCATTCATTACTTCTGTGCCATCATTTGGGGGGAAAAAATCCAGTTTCATGTGTATTCTAAACTATAATTTATACATTTATTATTACTCAGAATTCTCCATGGAGTCCAAAGATTTATAAGATTTATTGAGGTAATGAATGAATTTTTCATCCGAATGAATTCATCCAACATGGGAAAAAATAAAATGTTCTAAGATGAAGTGTTAAGGGATAATAACTGGCTGTCATAAATAAATTGAGAGGAAAGTAAGGGAAGTATTAATGCCATTTCTCATAATGCGACCATGGGAATATCTTTGGAAAGGCATGCAGCAGGAATAGAATGTTGCATTCTGAAAGCAAGTAGATCAAATTGGTGGGAGATGGGTCATTAAACAATCTGCTTTCTTCTGTATTGAGATGAAAATTTTTAGAGAGTTCTTATGGACACCATCCCATACATGAGAACTGAATTCAATAGTTTGAGAGATTTGTATGGGTTAATTGTAGTTCAGGAGAAAGCAAAATAAACCCTAAAGCAGAAAACATAGACTTAGTTTCTTTGATTTTTAAGATTTCATTATTTTAATGGTTTTGCTAATAAATAACTGGAAGTTATCCATAGAAAGGAAATCTCACCTTCTCTAGAAATTTAGATATCATTATACTCACACTAACCATTTTTGACACAGTGCCTATCATATCTCTCTCTACTTAAAGTTGTTCACCAATGGAACATTCATGACTGCCTCAGACACTCTCCAAGCAAAAATTCTAATCCTTATATCCTTGCTAACCACACTGTTACAAACCTTCTAGTTCCCTCCTGTTCAGTCATGTGCATTTGAAAATTTCTTTAGCATCTGCTCTATAAAATGCCTTTCGTTACTTACGTATTTGCAGGGTGATCAAAATTAAAGTATCCCTTTTTAAGACCTTGTGGAGCCACCTGGTGATCCAAATGCTGCGAAATTTTGCAGGAATACACTGTGCATCATGGAAGTGATATCTGAGGGGGGGGGGGGGGACTGTATGATGGACTAAATGTAGGTGTGATAATTTTACTGTGTGTGTGTGTGTAAGAAGGAGAAAAGTAGCACAAGCATAAATAACATTTTTATTTACTTTCATTGTTCATTCACAGGCTGTGCTGTTCAATGTGCTGCCCTTCCCAGTATGCCACAAACTGCATCCTTTGCACAGTGTGTTCAACAGCAGGACACATCTGGTTGGGACTAATATTGCGCACATGCTGCATTATGCAGTCTTTCAGTGCTGGCAAGTTATCAGGATGATTCTGATAAACCCTGTCTATGAGAAATCCCTAGAGCCAGAAGTCAAGGGGTCAGATCAGGTGAACAAGGAGGCCATGTAGTGGGAAACGCATCTGATCACTCTTGCTTCTGTGAAATGTTCTTGAAGAACCTTTTGTGAAAATCGACCAATGTGTGGAGGGCCCCTGTCTTGCATGAAAATGACTAAATCCAAAGGTATTGCTGTAGTTTTGGCAGAACAAAATTGTTTATCATATCACGATACCTTGGCAGTAACTGATCGGGTCACAGGACCTGATCAGTTACTACCAAGCAAATGTCCTCAAAGAAGAATGTAAATCCACACTAGACAGTAACTTTAGGTGAATGTAAAGGAATTTGTTGGATTGCATGCAGGTTTTGCATAGCCCATACACTGAAATTGTGGGTATTCACAGCTTCGTTCAGGTGAAGGTGAGCCTCGCCTCCACAAAATCATTGACTGCCATGAAGTGTCCAACTCCACTCGAGCAAAGAATGTTAAAGCAAATGTCAGTCAACTTTCAAAGTCCTGTGGGCACAACTGTTGTGTCAGGATTATCTTGAATGGGTAGAAATGCAGAATCTTCTGTAGAATTTTCCAGACAGTTGAGTAAGGAACTTCCATGTGTCTTAATACAGCACATGCACTGCAGGAACCAATGCTGTTATTCATGGCCTGCTCCACAATGGCAGTAGCAACTTCATTCATTTGTTGTGAACTGATTGTTTTGCAACCTCTGCCAGGTCTAACTCTCAACGATCCTGTTTCTTCAAAACAACTAATCATTCATCACAGAGCATTTGGAGAGTATTCTGAACAAATGTGGACCTTGTCAACATTTGTTCAAAAAATGAAATTCACAAAGTGCATTAACAGCACACTTTATTACTGATGCACTTTGTTTAGGTATTACAGCTTCATGAGCAAAGCATGGGGCAAGGTTAATGCCATCACTGTGGATGGTATTAACAACCATAATAAAGGGGGAAAAATTCCATGTCCATCTTTTTAAACCCTTTTAATCGCAAGTTGTGTAATATGCAAATGACAGTGTATTCCTGCAAAGTTTTGCAGCATTTGGATCACTGGATGGCACAACACAAGGCTACTTAAACAGGGATACTGTAATTTTGATCGCTCTGTATATCATATCCCCTCTTTTCTCTGCCTGTTATCTAAACTTTGTAACCTACAATATTTCAGGCTTTCAAAGGAAGCACTCCATAAATCAGTCACCATTTTGGTTGCTCACTTCTGAATTTTCTCCGCATTCTTTCACACCAACAGAAAACCCGAGTGATCACAAGTAATGATAATAATTTCATTATCCCTACTTAGTGTATCATGATTCTCTGAGCCATTTTACTGACTTTTTGTAGTATATCCTCTGAACTTTAGATATGTCACCTGTCACTTCCAAATACTAGCCTCATCAGTTTCTTAGTCTTTTTCTCTCAGTGCAGTACTCAGCTTGCAATCTCTTCATCCCAATGTGAACCTTGTACTTTCCCACATCAACCTGGCAACTGGTATACTTTGCCTAAACTGCCAGTCTTTTTTAAGTCATCCTGCAGATCTTTGCATCACTTGCATTAACTATTGCCCTCACCAATTTATCATCATCAGTGAACAACTGGACATCACATTCCCTCTCAGATTATTTTCTGTATCATTAATACACAAATCAGTAGCAGTGTCCCAGGTACAGAGCCTTGTGGCAACTACTGGTTACCTACCTACCTCCTTGATTCATCTTCACCATATACTCCTATCTGCCATGTATCCATCAACAACCCTCTAATTCATGTCACCAACTTCATGTCCATCCCCGTTTGCTCCACTTACATAATACAGTTCCATATGATATCCTGTCAAAACACCTTTGAATATCCCAGCAGTAACATGGTATACCTATTTCCCTTATCCAATTCAGCTCTCACTTTATTGTAAAATAGGAGTAAATTAACTGAGATAAGACCGTCCCTTTCATAAATCATACTGTTACCCATAGAGTATCATATTCCAATTCACCCCATTCCTGAATTCTGCCTTTAATCAACTTTTCCTATGCATTAGCTACTGCTCCTAGGATATTTAACTGGTTTATAATTTGAAACCTCAATCTTAGCATTTCCTTTGTGCAAGGAAACTGTTTTGCCCTCTTTCTGCTCCCTTGACAATCTGTTGAAGTTTGGAAAGGGATTTTCTCTTGATATTATGTAATTTTTGCCATTTCTCTTGTACTTTCTCATAACATTGTTGATATCTCATCCAACTATGGCTGTATTCACATTGAGATTTCTTAGTATCCTGAACACCTTGAGTTCATCTACCTTTATTCTCATCTTGATTCCTATGACATTATCTCCACCTGGATTGATATACACCTGCAAAGTGATCACTTAGTAGTTGAACTTTTTTTTTCTTCTCTTTGATCCCCTCCTTACCATCATTGTTCATTAAAGTTACCTTTTCATAATCATTATTCTTTTTGCAAGGAGATAGCAAAATATCTCCTTGGGATTTGGCCTGATTTTCTCTCATAATCTAGTTGTGCCTTCCTCACCATGATACTCTTCCCCCCCCCCTTCTTGGCCATATTTGTATTGCTCATGAACTTACTGATCACCTTTTTCTTATGCGGGGGGGGGGTGTCTGGAAAGTTCTGATAAATACCTAGAACAAAAATGATATTAAAGCAACTGATATAACCTCAAGAAAGAACATATCTAAAACCACTTTAACCCCCATATTTCATCAAATTGTAATAATTTGTTCTATTTCTTTCTTTTGGTTATATCAGTTGCTTTAATATCATTTTTGTTCTAGGTGTTTATCAACCCCCCTCGTATACCCTCTGTACCATTTTATTTTGTAGCTCTTGCATAATGTTGCTACCTGTTTATTTAACATCCACATGATTTAATTTCCTAACTCTAGCAAAACTAAACCCCTTCCACCTTCCATCGCATGTTTCAGGTAATTATTTCTCAGCAATTATCTAATTTCCTTTCTGTATACTTTGAAGTCTCCCATAATGGTTATTTATTCTGTGCTTATTAAGCTAGTGATGCATGTCATCCACATCTCCTTTGTTTCTCCTGACCTTTAGTACCAACCAGCTATATATTTTATCCTATTGGTCATTTTATCTCACATCAGATAGCTTCCAATGTGTTGTTTCTCTTAACTCTGCCTTTCTGCTTGACTTCTGCTTTTGCTGGTTTGCAGTTCTTCTACTATCATTAGCAAAAATCCCCCCCCCCCCACACACACACGCACACACCAGTCTTGTTATTAATCACCATTCCCTGAAAATAGAATACCACTTTTCATTCTGTGACACTATCTCAGCTAACCAATTCAATGACTCCTCATCCTTGTTTGTGATACTTCTGTCATACATATGTGGCAATATCCCCTGGAGTTCGGATACCTTATCTTTTAATGAGTGTTTCATTGAGATTTAAGCTTCAGTTTCCCTGCTTTTGTGTTGTGTCAATTCTCTCACTGAACAGAACGTTCTCCAGACACTTAACTCCATATCCACTCAAATGCAGCCCATCATTTATCTTGTAGATTCACTCTGAACATTTAAAAACTTATACCATTTCTTCTACGCAATCCATGCAGGTATTCATGTGCAGATATCTTCTAACATTCTATACTTTTCACCTTTTAAGTTGTTCATTCTGGATAAAAATTAACTCTTTTACTTTCCCTTTTTGAAATTTTGCAGCTTCACTAATATTTTTAATATTCCTACCAGGAAAGTATAATTTAATCATGCACTCATCAAGCACATTCCTAAATATAGAATCACTAAGAGGATCTAATGTTCATATGCTGTTTCTTTCTTCTCACTTTTCTAACAGCTAGTGCTCTGGATTGGATCTCATTGTTTTCATTAGGCTATTTACATGCAATAAACATTTCAAATGGATTTTTGTATTCAGTGAAGTCAAATTTTTATAAGAGCTTTTCATCTGAGGTTGAAGTTATTTCAGAAAGGGATCCTTCTCTTAGAGATATTTGCATAATTATATTCATTTCATATTAATATTTTTATTGAAATCTTTTTTATAATAATTTTTTATATTTTTTTAACAGTTAAATCTTTTTTTTTCCTCCTTTGAAGATTGAGAGATTGTACAGGATGGCAGTTGGCATTTACAAGTCCGTATATTGAATCTGTGGTAGAAAGAATTGCACTAAATGCCAAGGTTGTAGTTACAAATCAGTCAGAAAACAGTACAAAGATGTTAGCAATTTCATATGGTTCTCAAATACGACTGTGGGGTATTACAGAAGAAGGGATACGAACTGATATTGGTTAGTAGAAATGGCAGTGATTTTCTAAGGTATATTCTTCTATTTTATGCACCCCATCTTCCCTTATTTTGCATAGTACTGTAATATAATAAACTGTTATGCAGAATATTATATTAACATACATATTTTGAAAATTATAAAAATATTCTTAAATTCCATATTTCTTCAATGTGTGTTATGCTATTTTCTTAATTTTTAAACTGGGAAACCAAAGTTTATTTTATATTCAGGTATAGTTTATATTTGCATGCTAAAAAATTCTTATAATTTATTTTCCTATTAGCATTTTATGTATTTCATTTGTGTATCCATCTCCTGGCAGGAAAAGAAAAAATATATATAAAAAACTATACCAGTTCTCCTTGATTTTCATAATAATCCCTTGGCTATTAATAGCCAAGTAACTTGGTTTCTGCTTATCATAATTGGCATGAGCTCTTCAGTTCCCAAAATTCCTACTTCAAACTTTTACAGATAAGTATACGCTAGAATTCAAACTTTTAGACACACACATGCTAGAACCAAATGGATTTGAGGTATTAGTTTTATGTTTGTGAGAGGAGAGAGAGATGCCATAAGTGTAAATGTATCAACCCATACATGGCATGCTGATTGTTATGTTATTCATATTTGGTCACAGTGTTGATAACTCAGTATGTAACCTTACTTACTGGATGCCTTAAGTGATTTGAAAATTGAAGCATTCAGAGGATAACTAATCCTGCAGCAACAGTCTAAGACTCAGTGCTGGAGGGTAAAAATGAATAGCAGAAAATCTTTTTTTTTTTTGTGTGTTTGGAGTCCCACCCACAAAAGATAAACTTATCGTGTATCTGGTGCAAGGGATATGCTAGGTGTTAAAAAATCTTGGAATCCTGCTCTAGAGACTAAACATGGTAAATTTTTAAGTCACTAAAGGCCTCCAGTAAGTAAGGTTGCATACTATGCATAACATAAGGATCAGCATGCCATGTATGGGTTGATACATTTACACTTATGACCTCTCTCTCTCTCTTTTTCTTTCTCTCTATCCTCCATTTCTCATGTCTTCAGTGTTTTATTTTTGCATATACAGTTGACCTTGAACAATGCAGGGGTTAGGGTGCTCCCCCACACACAGTTAAAAATCCACATATGGTTTTTGACACCAAAAAACTTAAACTACTAATAGACTACTGTTGATCGGAAGCCTTCCAATAACATAAACAGTTGATTAACACATATTTTGTATGTTATATGTATTATATATAACATAAACAAACATCATAAACAAACAATGGAAAAGATCAGTAAATAATGTACGAACATTAAGAAGTTTTGATTTTGACACTGACCACGAAATATTAACTGCCAAAGTGAAGATAAAATTCAACAGGAAAAACAATATCAGAAAAGAAGAAAACATCAACCTATCAAAACTAAAAGATAGCTCAAGCAGAAGTCGATTTTTAGAACAGATGTGCTTGAAATTAAAACCCTCCGTCTTCCAGAACAGCGGAAAATACTGGTAAGAAGGAAAAGAAACAGTGTTATCAATTGCAAAAGACACTCTAGGTTCCAAATCCAAAATAAACAAACAGTGGATAACCCAAGAAATCATGGCTACCATAGAAGAGAAAAGAGAGGCCAAGATACTTGTAAACCAACAAAACAATGAAGAGAATAGAGAAAAATACAGAGCATTAAAAAATAAAGTTGATAACCTATGCAAAAAAGCCAAAGAAAAAATGGTTAGAAGAAAAAGCTAAGAAATGCCAAGAAGCATACCAACAAAACAACCTAAAAGTCTTCCATGATACTGTAAGAGAAAGTACAAAGGAATTCTGAGCAAAAGCAGTAACAATGATAAACAACAAGATGACTGAAACCGGGAATATTGAATATATAAGAAAAATCTGGTCAAACCATTTTAAGACTATCTTCCACCAAGGAAACAAAACTACAATGTCAACAATAGAAGAAAATAATGATCACCCAAAAATTTTACAAGAAGTTAGATACGCAATAAAACAGATGAAAAACAATAAAGCACCAGGCATTGATACTATCCTTACTGAACTGTGGTCATATGGAGGCAGCATATCAATAGAATATTTAACAACCCTATTCAATAAAATACTACAAACAGGAGAGATCCCAGATGACTGGAGAACTGGAAAATCATCCCAATATACAAGAAAGGAAACAAAAGAGACTGCAGAAATTACAGACCAATCAATTTACTCCCTCACACCTATGAAGAAATGATAATCATAGAACAAGCTGGTTTCCGAGGAAACTATTCAACAATAGACCAAATTTTCACATTGCATCAACTAGCAGAGCTCAGCTGGGAAGACCATGAAGAACTATATTGTTGTTTTGTAGACTTTAAATAAGCTTTCTATAACATCAATCTTAAAATTAAAATTCTTAAAATTCTACTAGAAAAAGCAATAGACAAATATATAATACAGTTTTTGATAAAATATTACTCTAAGACAAATGCAATAATTAAAAAGGCCACACTACAACAGAACCCATAGAGATCCAAAAAGGAGTAATGCAAGGATGCCCATTATCCCCATGCCTATTCTTGATTAAGAAAAATAAATAGAACAAGTTGGATAGAAAAGAAAACAAACATCACAGTCAGACAAGAACTATTGTATAAAAAGACAATAATAGAAAAAATTAGAAAACAACAACTGAGATGGTTTGGACACACTGTACGCATAGACGCAGACAGACTTCCTAACGTCCTAATCAATACTTTTCCAACTGAAAAAGGAAGACCAAGAATTACCTGGCTGAAATTAATAAAGAACATCTCGGGATGCAGAACATATAAGGAACTTTTTCGAACAGCAAGGAATAGAGAAGACTGGAAGATCCTGCTCAAGAGAAGACTCAACCCATCTTAGACGGAAGAGAAGAAGAAGAAGATGTGTTATATACTGTATTCTTACGATAAAGTAAGCTAGAGAAAAGAAAATATTATTAAGACAATCATAAGAAATAGAAAATATAATAAATTTAGTTTAATCCTTTATCCAAGTGCTAAGCAAACAAAGTTTGTGCCTGAAAATACAGGGTTTCTTCAGGACTGAGGTTGGTGGTGCAACACCAGGCAATTTCGAGCAAAGGTGGACCAAGCTCTCATCACACCTTGTCTCAGTATCTCCCATAATGCAAAGCACATCTCCTTGCAGAGATGTATACTGCTATGCATTAAGTGAGGGGCCATTACCCAGACCGGTTTCGACCTTTATTGATGTCTCGTCAGTGGGAGGCAGACCCAAACATGGAGATACTAAGACAAAAGCAATAGGAGAGGTCATATTTACCTATACTAGTTGCCAACAGGTGTACCATCTTATTATTGACTTACTCTGGATTTAGAGAAAGATGTTGGAAGTTTATTTTGCACTTGGTTAGACTATAATAAATTTAGTTTAATCCTTTATCCAAGTGTAAGTAAACAAACTTTGCACCTGAAAATATCTTCAGGACTGAGGTAGGTGGTGCAACACCAGGCAATTTCGAGCAAAGGTGGACCAAGCTCTCATCACTCCTTGTCTCAGTATTTCCCATAATGCAAAGCACACATCTCCTTGCAGACATGTATACTGCTATGCATTAAGGGAAGGGCAAGTAGGTATTTTGCTAATGATTTAGATAAAAAAAATTTGAATTCGGTTTCTTGGAAATCAATAATAGTGACCTTTTCAATTTCAGGGATATGTTTAGATTGTATAGCATGCAAGGATATCTTGGTTATGTTTTGGATAAAGGAATTTTAAAACTATGCAGTTTTGATATATGGCTTTGAGAAGAAGGGACATGATTTTGTGCTGAGTGAATAGCATACTCAATGAATTGTTTGGGACTGTCAAAAGCTGAAGATCTCTTTCAGACAGTAATTTTTTGGTTTAAAACTGTAAATGAAGATAAGCATTTGTAGGCATTACTAAATTGTGTTAATATGACAGCTTTTTTTTTTTTAGAGTAAGGGTGATTAGGAGGTGAATATGGTGATTGAATCTGATGAAGGTCAAATTCAAGAAGTTTATTAATTTATTTAATTCATGTTCAATGGAGAATTTTAATTTGGGGCTAAAGTATTGAAAGAACAGACTTATTGTTGTACAACATTCACATTAGCAATGCATAGAACATCATTCATGTATCTACTACAGTAAGAGCTGTGAATGGGCAGAGAGAGGAATAATAATTGTTTCCATATGGGCTAGAAAAATTTCAGCACATATACGGCTAATGTTCTGGTCCATAAATACCAACAATTTATTCATAAAATTGGTCATTGTATTTGAAGTAATTTTTTGAGATTGTGTCTAATTATTCTAAATTTAGACTAACAATCTTCAAATCTTCAAATACAGTGACCAGTTTTATGAACAAATTGTTGGTCTTCACATGTACCAGAACATTAGCAGTATACTTGCTGAAATTTTTCTGATTAGACTAATAATCTCAGCAAATTACTTTAAGTATTAATCTTGAATTCTTGGATACTCTTCATTCTTAATTTTATCCGTTTTAGTAATTTTCAGCATTCTTCTTTCCAGTTTTCTCTGTGCTATCATCAGATCTTCACATTGTTTCTCTGCTATGCTCTATGTCTAACTATCATATGTAAACAGTGGTGTCACACAACTGTTGAATATTTTCCTTTTTAAACACAATAGTGTTGAAAGTTAGTAAAGTTTAGTTCTTCTATTATGTTCTTTCAGTATATTAGAGGCTCCTTGAATGATGTTGATTTCTTTATTTTGTCTTTCTTTAAAACTTACTATTTGTCTAAGGTAGATATATTCATCTACTTGATCTAGTTCTTTTTTGCTTATAGTTATTTTGTCCTCTTCATCTTCTTTTGTCATATGCTTTGTTTTTTCAATATTTATATCTTAAGTCCCATTTTTTAGGCTTTTCCACCATAGTTCATCTGTCATATATTGTAGTTCTTTATTCTTTGCAATGAGTACTATATCATTGGCAAATCTTAGACTGCTGAGGTGCTTCTCATTTATATTAATTCCTTTCACTTCCCAATATTTCTTCCAATGTTGCACTGAATAGTTTGGGTGAAAGTGGATCTCCCTGTCTTATTCCTCTCTGTATTCGAAATGGTATTCCTGGGTTTTCTAGTTTTATTGTCGAGTTGATGTGTTTACACATCATTAAATACGTGGAGTGAAGTATTCATTGAAACTGAAATAATATTTGGATATATTAGAATAACATGAATACTAAGCATAAATCGATTGATATATTTCATCCATATGGCCTTTTGGGTGGTTAATCAGCAAGTTGTTATGTAGAATACTGTCAAAGATATTCAGGAAATCCAGAAAACAAAAAAAGAAGAAAAAATCCATCATAGTCACTACTTTCTGTTTTATTCATGGCTTCTTTATAAAAAAAAAGTTAGCAGGTTTGTCATAATCCATTAATCTCCCTGCTGACCTCAATGAATTTGGCATCCTCCAGTTTAAATGGATGTGAAATACAATTCTTCACTTATCTCTGTTAATAGGTGTGATAATCCTTGACACGCAGGAGAACACCAAACAAATTAACTCACATTTTGTAGCTGCATCTCAGAGGCAGTACTATTGAAAGCAGGAAATGTGTAGTTGCTTACTGCTTGCAGAGTAGATTTTAATTTTAAAAGTGATATTAGATGGTCTAAACATACACAACATATTTTTATATTTCTGGTCCTCTGATCATTTAATTATAATTTGTTGTTAATAGCAGGACAAACAGAGAAACTCCATATTGTGACATGATATTTTTTTTAATCATTGGGGGGGAAAAAAATGACCATCAGTGAGTAATGAGAATTGTAATCATACTTAACATAAGTATTGTATCTGCCTGGTATTGTATATGCTTAGATGACTGTGTGTGTGCGCGCGTGTGTTCCTGAAGAATTTTGATTTCTAAGATTATAAAACAAAATTTTAGAAATTCAGGGTCACTTCTCTGAATGAATTCTTACTTGAGCACTTATATAGCTTTTCCTTTTAGAAAACAGAAAACTGCAGTGCTGAGTTACAGTTTCCTTCCACTTCCACAGAATTGCTCATTATGAATTGAAGTAAACAGTAAAGAAACAAATTATATATCAGATAAGCCCTCTGCATAACATATAAGTTTTTTTTTATTATTTGTTTTTTTTATGTTGAGCCCATACACGAGAGGTTGGTTGATCAACCTATAGTACACTAGTATCATATATAGGTAATGGGTTGGGAAAGGAAAAACTTGTTTACATTTGATTGAAAAGCCTGTGTATTGTATTCCTTGGAAAACACATCAGGGAGAAGAATGTTCCACAATACAGCAGTAGCAGGAATGAAGGAAGAGGAAAAGAAACTTGTTCTCTGGGTTTTAAGGTGTACTGTGAAGGGATGTTGAGCAGCAGCTGCATGTGTTCCAATGGGCTTAGAACTGTGTGGGGAATTATTGATGCTATTTGAGATGGACATTTACCATGGATATATTTATATAATACGCAGAGTGCAGAAACCAAACGTCTGTTCAAAATTGGGAGGAGTGAGTGGGTAAGAAATGGATCATTAATCAATCTAATTGCTCTCCTCTGTATTGAGTCAAGCATTTTGATGGAGCTCTTAGGGCCCCACTCCAAATGTGAGAGCAGTATTCAATAGCTGGGTGGATTTGTGATTTGTATAAGGTTAATAAATGATGTTGTGATGTTCAGAGGTGAAGTAACATCTTGATCAAAAGAGAAATCCTAGTCTTTTAGAAGCTGAGGGTGCAATGGTTGTGGTGTATTTATGCCAGGAGAGGCTTGATGTCAGAGTAATTCCAAGAAGAGAAATCTCATCTTTTCTGGAAATTTGAGTGTTGTCAAAAATAAGACTGAAGAATATGTTCTTTTTTGTGAGAAATAAGATAGAACTGGGTTTTACTAGTATTGAAATTGCCAAGGTCATCTGAACCCTGTTGGAGGATGGCTTGGAGATCAGAATTGAGGGCAGTGGTGGTTGATGTTCTGTAGGTTGAGATGAGTTGTGTAAAGTCAGGTTTATCAAATGAAAGGGAGGAGTGCAATGTGCTGTCATCTGCAGAACTGTGTATTGGATTAGAGGTTAACAGATGTCGGTCGGTCATTGATGTATAGGAGGAAGAGGGTTGGTGTGAGAGAGAAGAAAACATGTGAAACCCTGGCATTAGTTGAATGGTGAGAGATTAAGGAACCATCCACCATCACACATAGTGTGTGTGTCCAGACAGAAAGCTAGCAATCCGACTGCAGAAGTCCTACAATAGACCAAATGATAGTAGTTTGCTTTATAAGCCTTTGTGTCAGATCCTGGTCAAAAGCTTTGGAGATATCAAGTGCAACCACTTGAGATTCACCAAACTTCTCCATGTCATTTGTCCAGAGATGGGTGATATGTGTGAGTAGATCTCCTATTGATCAGCAGCAACAGGATTATTAGCTGGGTGCCTTCAAGGTAATGTAGGAGTTGGGAATTGATGGGTTTCTCCACTACTTTAGATAGGACTGAGGTCAGTGAGATAGGGCAGGGGAAACAGATACTAATGGAGGCAAAGAGACAGAGTCAGTTTTGGTGTACAAACCTTCAGGACCAGAGGAATGCCATCAGGGCCAGGAGACTTTTTTTTGTGCCTAATTTGGACAATATTTTTCTGATCTCTTTCTGACAAAAGGATATATGCACCACCTTACCCCAGCCCTGAAGATACTTTCAGGCGCAAACTTTGTTTGCTCACACTTGGATAAAGGATTAAACTAAATTTATTATATTCAATAAACTTTCAAAAGGATATAGGGGAAATTGTATATTGGGCGTCTGGAATGGTTGGGGGACATTTACCATTGTCAGTTAGGTGTTCATTGGATGCAAAGTGTTAAGCCAAGAGATTTGCTATTTTCTATGGGTGATGATGCAATAGAGCCATCTGGGTATGATAGGGGTAGAATAGTATTGGGCAAAAGTTATGACCAGTTGCTTTGGCAAGAGACCAAAAGTCTGCTGACATTTGGACAGGCTTCAAGTTTCCTGCTTTTTGCTCTTTCAAACTCTGTTTTGAAATCATGATAGTTTTCTTGCATCTCTTTCGGGCTTGAGTATAAACACACTAAATGAGGATAGAGTTTTTGACATGAGCCAGCTGTGGTATGCTTGATTTTTCATTTGTACAGCCTTGGCACATCATTTGGATAACCAGAATTATTATTATTACTACATGACACCTTCAGGGAGTCCAAAGACTCATCGAGGGAGGGCATCTACTCCACAACTCTCCATCTCCACCAATTACAATAAACCGCAACTACTTTCATCATCTACACCAACGCCATCTAACCACCCACCACTAGTATTTTCACAGACAATCACAAACATCCATACCTATGGAGGGATTCGAACCTGTACCCTTTTGGCTGCAGAGCTGATACTCTAACACTTGGCCAACCAGGCCTTTGCCAGCCTGGTTGGCCAAGTGGTTGAATTTACCCATAGGTTTCTGTTGTTAAGCAGTTCTGTAGGAAGTTTTTGGTATTGAGTCCACAAAAATAAGCAATAAAAACCCAACAAGTTTCCTGCATCGTGCAATAAATATAATATTAATGTTATATTAATTTAGCTTCTTTATTTAATTGTTTAATTTAATTATTTAATTAAATAAAAAAATAATTTACGTCGACGAAAAAAAAGCCTTTTGGCTCTTTATTGTAATTTAGCTTCTATCGTTACTGTATGCGTGTTGGAACATTGAACCACAGAACATGATAGCAAGAAGAGACCAAAATGCTATGCTGCTGCCATTTGGACAGACTGCAAGTTTCTTGCTTTTTGCTCTTTCAAACTCTGGCTGCCCCACTTGGCACTGTTATAAATGTTTTGAAAGCATTGATAGTTTTCTTGCATCCCTTTCAGGCTTGAGTATAAACACTAAACGAGGATAGAGTTTTTGACATAAGCCAGTTGTGGTATGCTTGATTTTTTCATTTGTACAGCCTTCGCACATCATTTGGAGAACCAGAATTTACACGTGGGTTTCTGTGGTTAAGCAGCTCTATAGGACGTTTTTGGTATTGAGACCACAAAAGTAAGCAATAAAAACCCAACAGGTTTCGTGCATCATAAGACTTATATCATCGGAGGTAGTAGTACATAAAAGTTTTACACAACAAAAGCCTATTAACAATTAATTACACATATTACTTAAATATAATTAATAAATATTAATGTTATATTTATTAATTTATGCTTCTATCATTATTGTATGCGTGTTGGAACATTGAACGTTGAACCACAGAACATGATGGCAACTACTAGCAATGTTATAACATGCATACAGTAACGAATTTATCATTTGTGATAAATAGGATATGATACAGCTGTACAGGATATGATAGTACTACACAAAAAATTTACATCATTACTAACTTACTATCTACAATTTTCCTCCAAATCAGTCTGTTACTTGTCAAGACTCCAACATTATCAGATCTTATATTTCTATCGTCTAAGGCACTTAGTACCGTAACAATCCACCTATATCTTGGTCTTCCTCTGGGTCATTTTCCTGCCAACCTGGCAGAGAACACTTGTTTTGCTAATCTTTCCTTGCCCATTCTGTTTAATTGACCATACCACCTGTGATTAGCTCTGCTAACGCATTCCTAGCTGCTGACAATGTAAAGTTCTTTCCTAATATCCTCATTTTTAATATGATATTGCCATTGATGCCATCTGTTCATGCCTCTAATCTTTCTCAGGACTCTCATATCTGCGGTCTCTAGTCTTTGGTCAAGTATTTTGCTTCTGACCCAGCTCTCAGATCCATAAGTTAAAACTGGTTTGAACACTGTCTTGTATAGAGCTAATTTAGTGTTCTGACTAATTTCTCTCTTATTCCATGTGAATTTATTCAATTGACTTCCTACCGAACCAGCTTTGTTGATTCTTCACTAAAAATCTTGCCTAAGTAGCTGAAATGTTTTACTTGTTCCACCAGTTCTCCATTCATAACATAGTTGACATTTTCGATGATTCTGCCTATTTTTATTGTCTTTGTCTTTTTATTGCTGACCTTCATACCATATCTATTACAACAGTTATTCAATTTAGTCAGTGAATCTTGCTGTGTCACTGGATTTGTCAGTGGATTTATTTAGAAGTATAACATCGTCTGCATAAAGCAAAGAGCTGACATTAACATCTCCAATTTTGATATCATGTTTAATACCACTTTCCTTCATAATGTAATCCATATAGATAATGAATAACAGAGGGGGATAATGTACATCCTTGTCTCACACCAGATTTAACATTAAACCATCTTCCTGTACTTCCTTCAATTCCAACTGCTGACTTACAACTCAAATAAAGACTAAGTATTGCTTGATATAATGCCCCATTGACACCATATTAACTGTAGCCTATTGAATAGCTTCTTTCTTGACACCTTGTCGTATGCCTTTTCCAGATCTACAAAACTTAAATACAGATCTTTGTTATATTCCCATGCTTTCTCAACTATTTGTCGTAAAGTGAAGATCTGATCCTGACAGCCTCTATTTGGCCTGAATCCAGCTTGTTCTTCACCAAGCTTTTCTTCCACAATTCTTCTCAACCATTTCTCAAGTATACTGGTATAAATCTTGCCCAGAACACTCAGTAGGGAAATACCTCTGTAATTCTCACATTCAGTTTTATTTCCCTTTTTATATATGGGTACTATTACAGCTGTATTCCAATCATCAGGAATTCGTCCATCTGTCCAGGCATTCTGAACTATGTAGTGCAGCCACTGTAAGACTTTTATACCATACTTCAGCATTTCTGGTTGAATATCATCTACTCCTGCTGCCTTTCCACGTATCAAGCCTTTGATGGCTTTTTTCTACTTCAAGTATGGATATGTATTTCTGACTGCATGCCTGGTCTGCGTTTTTTACCACTGTGCTGTCATCACTGTTTGTTTCATTTAGCAGTTTTCAAAGTAATTACTCCATACTTCAAGGATATCTTTTTCTCCCATTTTCATGTCACCTTTATCATCTCTAACTCCTTTCACAGCACTCTTTCCTTCATTCCTAAGCATCTTCAACAACCTCCAGAATATTTTGCCACCTTCTTGATATTTATTTTCTATGTTCCTGCCAAAGTCCACCCATGACTTTTATTTAGCTAGTTTTACACATTGTTTAGCTTTCTTACATTTGTCTCTATATTCTCTAAGAGCACAAGCCGACTTATTGGCCAGGAACTTTTGATATGCTTTCTTCTTTTCCTTCACTGCCTCTTTAACTTCCTGTGTCCACCATGGAGTTCTAATTTTTCTATCCTTGCAGACAACTTCACCATATGCCTCTCTAGCTGAATCAGTCAGGGTTTTCGTCAAGGCTTGCCACTGAATTTCCAAGGTTTGGTTCCTGTTCTCAAACTCTTTCATTTTTTCTTCAATAATCTTTGTGTATTTTAGTCTACAGTTCACATCTGAGAGCTGCTCAACTTTTATTTGCTTTAAAACTTTCTTACATATTATTCTTTTCAGTATAAAATTCAATTTTATCCTGCTCAAGACTAAATAGTGATCACTTCCAATTTCAAATCCTCTGTACACTCTGGTGTCCTGCACCAGGGAGAAAACATCACTATCAACAATAACATAGTCAGTAAGACTTTTCTTATTCCTTGCCTCTTCTCTCCATGTGAATTTGTGCACATTTTATGTTGGAACATGGTGTTAGTAATAACCAGTCCATGTCCTGAGCAGAAATCCAACAGATATTTGCCATTATTATTAGCTTTGCTCTTTTCTCCAAATTTTCCCAAAATATTTTTGTATGTCTCACAATCATTTCCTACTCTGCTATTTAGATCCCCAACAAGGACCAACTTTTCCTTTTTCATTGTGTCAGTTGCTTTCTCTAAAGCCTCAAAAAATTCCTCCACTTCTACCTTAGTAGAACCTTCTGTGGGTCATAGTCACAAATAAGTCTCATTGTCCAGTTCCTCATTCTCATATTTGTCCACATTACTCTACTTGAGACTGACTGCCATTCAAGAAGATTAGCCTCGTATTTTGTGTTGAATACTATGGCTACTCCTTCTTTTTCTTGATTTGTCATTGCCTGAATATAACATTTTGTATTTATTGCTCAGAAAGATCTCACCAGTTTTTGTCTTTTTTGTTTCAGTCATCCGTATTATGTCGATCTGGTATTTATCTAATTCCTTAGCTAGTTTTTATTGCTTATTTTTAATAAAATCCTTATTTATATTACAATGTAGTCTCAATACTGAAAACTTCCTACAGAACCAGGGTTTAGTTAGGGGATGGCGATTTTGAATGGTGTGGGAAATCTATGCCAGTGAGGATTACTTTGGTGATACGTTAGGTGCATATGTTAGGGTTGTGAGGCCGTAAGCAATAGTCCAACCATGGGAATGAGGAATAGGAGTCATGGATGCTTTCCCACTTGGCACTGTTATAATGCCAAGCTATTGTATGTGCATGACTGTGTAAGCATTGTTGCATGTGGGAGGAGATGAGCAATATATTGTGCTCAGAATTACCCTGGGGGGGGGTCTCTCTACATTTACCGTGTTTGGAAGGATCATTGGTGAGGAAGAAATCTGGGGTGTTTGGGGAGTGGTTCAGGTTATATGGTATTCTGGTTGGCATGTAAAAATTTGTGTAAGGTCATTAGTGATTGCAAATGTTTCAGTATCTCTGCCTGCAAGATCTGTATAGCTGGATGGGGAAAGCCAGTTAGTGTTGTGGACATTAAAATCATCCTAGGAGGATGTGATTTTGCTGTTGGGGAAAGTGGGACTGGAGAAAAACAGCTTTTAAGGAGAGGAAATTAAAGAGCTAGAGTGGTTGGTGGCATTAGGGGAGTTATAGAAATGCAAATGAATTTGACTGAGTGGGGAAAGGATATTTCCAACCAAAGAAGGTCAAAGTTGGGTGATTCTAGGTTGGTGCTCTCTGGCAAGGTATATCAGAGTGCGTGTATGCACAGGACACCACACATGGATCGAAAGGAGTTAAAGTGCGTAGTTTGCAAGGTTGAGATGACTGAAGATGGTAGTAGACACTATTAACCCTTCAGAGGGCGTGTGAAAATTTTTGGCATTAAGGGTCACGCACGGACTGTCATTCTGCACTCATTTTTAACAAAATTGAAGATGTGTTGAATAATAATAAATAAGCATATTGTAGAAAAAAGATTATTTATTCAAATTACAACATATTTGTAAGAGAAAACAAAATAAAAAAAATAATTAAATGTCTTAGAAATAGAACTGCATATGCTACATGTGCAATAAATGTGTAGAACTGGATTAACATTCTTTTACTTAAGTTCTACACATTTATTGTACATGATTGCAGCATGCTCAACACACATAAATTTGTAACATCTCTTACAATAATATTTAGATGAACGGGTTTTTTTTCTATCACAATAATAGCATCTTCCTTTTTCTGGATGTGCAACTGCAGTTTCGTTCTCAATTCTGTTCTCGAGTGATCCACAAATTTCTGTGAGTCTTAGTTTTATATTTCTTGGCAAACTTTGAATTGATACCCTTCCTTGCAAATGTGCTTGTAGTAGAGAATCCAAGATCTTGCAGAAATTTACGTCACAATATTTTTTGTCAATGTTATTCGCATGGTAAATAACTTGAGAATTAATTACAGCAATGTTGATGCAAGAGTAAAAAACTACCATAGGCCATCTTCTTGTTGATCTAGCACAATTGTATGTTGAACACAAATTGATCCACAACATCTACTGCTCCTTTTGTATGGTTATAGGTAGTCAGAATTTCGGGTTTGTATAAAGCTCCACTCTCTGTATCAATGCCATCATCATTATGAAAACTTGATGCTAACAAAACAAATTTTTTTTTTTTGGGACAGTATGATACAAGTGTGCATTTATCTTTGAAAGCAAACATACTCGATTTTATAGGACGATTTGCTTGCAATAATTCAGGTAGTTCTCTTTTATTTTTTTGAAATGTTCCTATTACAGTAAGTCTATATTTCTTTAGCAAGTTTTCAATCAAAGGAAAAGAAGTGAACCAATTATCTAAAGTAATATTTCTCCCAGAATTTTTGATTGGTTCTACTAGTCTCTCAACAACGTCACCTGGCGAATTGCTCATGAAGTACGGCCCTTCCAGTTGTTGTCCAACATATACCTCAAGATTAGCCATATAGTACATTTTAGCATCACATAATGCAAAAATGTTAATCCTGTATTTATTCGGTTTACTTGGTATGTATTGGCAAAATGAACATTTGCCTCGAAAACCTTCCAACTTTTTATTGATTGCAGCTAATGCATCTAGATTGTATCCATTTTTGCACTTTGTAACAAAATAGATCAAAAACTTCATGAATAGCTGCCAATTTGTCTAGCTTTTTTCTTTCTTCACATGTACTCTTATCATCAAATCTCAAACACCTCAAAAGGAATTTGAATTGCCTCACCAACATTGTTAGTCGAAATATTTCAATGCCTTTACTATTACTTCCAAAAAGATCTTCTAAATTCAAACGGTTTCCTTTATATGTACCAGCAATATAGAGAAGTCCAGCTAAAGCCCGTATTTCATTCAGAGTTGTAAACTTGGTGTCTCGTTCTCGAGTGTAATTACTAACTAAACTTTCAATATACTTGTTCATGTTTTCCAAAATAATCGATAAAATAGAATCGCCTATAAAATAATTCCAAATATCAAGAGGTGACTACAAATTTTGAGTGTCATTTTTTAGGGCCAGATGATTCTTTGATTATATTGTATCTCTCAGTCCTAATATGTTTGTTAGTTCGTGGTACTGCTCTCCATAAAGTTCTGTCTTTTCCCTGATAGAATCTATCCTCCAAACTCTCTGGGTTATCTTCAGCTATTTCTAATGACACCTCATCGGCTTCTTGCTCGGTTTTGCTGCCACTCATTTCTTCCACATTGTCTTCCTCCTCTGAACTAACATCGCCTGAAACATCTTCATCCTCGTCATTAGCGAAGCATTCATTCATCAGCTTCTGTAACCATTCTTGCTCCTTCTCATAGTCACCCATTTTATTTTACCTAAAGAGAACATAATTTACCATATTGCAATTATATATAAACATATATAAAATAGATATATATGTATATAAAAAATATATTTCCTGTGTAAATATATAAGCCTGTATGTAAAAATATAAATAATTTACAAGTACTTACCAATTTTAAAAATTTTGATGACTGCTTATTCTTATAACACTAAGGGTCGCGTGGGATCTGTGACTGCTCAATGTCTCAGTGGGAACAATTGTTATCACATCAACGTAATATTCTACACTAACATATGTCCTGCCTATATACGAAGCTACATAAACACACAACCGGATTTAACCAGCTGCTTTAGAAATATATGCAAAAAAGCAAATGTGGGAATGGAAGTCCGCACATGACCTCTGGAGGGTTAAGGTTGGAATTGAGGCCATGGATGTTAGTTACGTGAATATGCAATCTTTTGTGGGATGTATATTTGACTGCAAGGGTCTTGCACATTTCCTATGCAGTGCCTGATTACTGGTCTCCATGGTGGCTACTAGTGGCATCACTTGATTTTTACACTAATTTAATTTGGTTTTAGTCTATGATCCAGTTGTCTCCATTTTGGCATTTTTCTTCAAGTTGTTTTTGTCATGACGTGTTCTCTTGACGTTCGAATCCGCCATCTTGCTAAAAGTCACTTTCTTAAAATAAAGGAAAACTAATTGCAAATTAATCACTGATCTAAGGGTAGAGAAATTTCTATTATACTGCGCCACTCTATCCTTAGATAAGTCTATATGAATTAGTAGGATTAATTCAAAATTAGTTAGCAGTCTTTTCACTCATTCAGGCCGATGGTATTTATTTTCTTTCCTTCTGGGATTCCCGCTAGATCCGAATTTTTGTGAACGGTGCAGTAAAAAGAAATTCAGGCAAACACAATATTTAAATTAACAAACAAAACATTTAATATATGGTTATATAACAATTACATAAATTCCACTTCTAAATATGACAAACCAGTCAAGTTAGCATATCAAGTCAAGTCATTCATATTAATCCAATCTTCCAAACTTTCACATACAAATTCACAGTTTCAGAATCACAAAGTTCCTATACCCAACTTTTTACAATAGAAATTCTTAATTAATCAGTTTCTTTGTATCTCTCAACTACACTCTACGATTGACTCATAACAGGCACTAACCACGGCAGATATCATTTCAATGTCTATATTTTCAACTCTCAGCCTCGATGGTATGCTACAGTTAATGTTAGAAACAGCGCAACGGAACTAATACTTAAATCTTCATACACTGAAATAAACTAATATGACTGTCCTTACCAGAAATAATCTTCAGTACTTCCAATATTTTGTGAGCACACTTTCAAATTGTATTTATCACACTTGCGAGATACCAAATAACTAAAACATTACTAATCGCGCTTCAAAAACTCCAGATAACAACTATAAGGTACATTAATTATTCTTATTTTTCATTCATCAACTAGTTTAACTCCGTACAATTCCTTTTTTCGTAGTATAGAAATAAGTCGTAATTGTAGACTGACTGGATTTATTCAGAATTCTTCGTTGAATGTCCAGTTCTCTAATTATCCGATTACGGCAATAATTTCCTTTTATTACTACGGCTGATTTTGCTTTCAGCCAACTATAAGATTCACTTATAAAAAAAATATCTACTCAACTCCTATCCTTAGGAATCTTTTAATTACTTCTACTTCTTTAGTTTACGTCCTTGCTACCTTATAGTTCCAAAGTTCCGTTCCGACTCCTTTACTACGTATATATTTTCTGTTCTTATTTTGCCCACACTTCCTTCACTCGCGCTCGTTTATTTCATGGGTCTCTATGACAACCGATAAACGTAAACATTCTCGCGAATGTTACATTAGGCTATACAACTACATTCAGTCATTACATAACGTTAAACTTTCACAAAAAAGAATAAATAGAATATTTGCATTTCAATAAGTGCGCAGTTAAATTACAAATACAAGTTTCTTATAATTTTGACATAACAATAAATAAAATAACTTAATAATATTTAATACAGAACCTCTTTATCATTAACACTTTCTTTTGATTAAATAATTAAAAACTTGATATAATTAAGGCAGCTATGTGATATCAATTATAATTTATGTTATTTACATTAAATAATATTTACAAATATAGTTCTGACGGACAATCATGTTGGATTCTGAATCAAATAACATTTATTCTAATTTCTACATAATCAGAATCGAACATTTTCAAAGATGATGTCCTTGTTCTCTCTGGGCAAATGTTGAGTCAGGTCGAGCACATGTGTGCAATTGGAGACAAGTGTCCTTGAACTTGTTATTAATCTCTGTTATTAACTTAGATGTGCTTGTTGATGTGTCACAAGTCACTTTTATGAGCTGTGGAAAGTTCGTTCCATCCTTTCTTTTATTTATGGGTCCGAAATGATGGCACCTGATGATATTTGTAGAATCACAGTTGCAGTCTTCTGCTAATTTGCTGAAGTGATTTACCATATAAGTAAAGCAACGATAATATCATTCTTGTAATTATTTTTAATGTTCATTGGTGGGCAAATAACAAGAAAAAAATCTTTTCAGCTTTGTTTTTGAATAAAAAAAATTATTATTATAACAAAATTATTAATATTAGGAATCAAATTTGGTTCTAAAAACACCATTCCATGAAGAAGAAAATACCACCTATGTGAAAAGAAATACATTTACTGCTAGTTTTGCTATTGTGTATAATTTGTGAAGTGACTTTAATTTTACAATTGTTTTACATTGGAGGGGGGAAGTGTGTATGATTACATGCTCCCAAAGTGAAATAATTGTTAATTCTTTTGTGAACAGATAGAAAATGAACTGTAATCATAATTATTTGTATTTTGAATTGTTGACTATATACCCCCGGGGTGCTTAAGGGTCAAAGCTGTATAACTGAGAGGAGACCTCCACATAGCCTTTAAAGGAATGCGGAGAACCGACCAGGGCTTCTGACTTAATGTCCAATCCTCACCTTCTCATGGTGCACCCTGTTGGGTATCTACTTTGATACTGAACGAACGAGGATGGGCTGGCAATTTGGGATTTAGCCGACCAAATTGTATTCTTATTGGCTAAACCAAAATAAAAAATGATGGTACAACATGACAAAATTTCATGCCGGCTGGGGCGTCGCCCGGTTAAACAAGGCCCCCGTTGTTTTCGCCAGGGAACCAGGGCGAACAGCGAAAAGTCAGCTACTGGAACAAATCTGAAAACAAACCCCAACTCAACATCACCAGAGTTAAAGATCGGTACTATCAACGTAAGAAGCCTGAATGGCAAAGAAATGGAGCTAGCTGAGGAATTAGATAAGTACCAGATCGACATAATAGGGGTGACTGAAACAAAAAAGACCAAAACTGGCGAGATCTTTCTGAGCAATAAATACAAAATGTTATATTCAGGCAATGACAATCAAGGAAAAGAAGGAGTAGCCATAGTATTCAACACAAAATACGAGGCTAATCTTCTTGAATAGCAGTCAGTCTCAAGTAGAGTAATGTGGGCAAATATGAGAATGGGGAACTGGACAATGAGACTTATTTGTGCCTATGGTCCAACAGAAGGTTCTACTAAGGTAGAAGTGGAGGAATTTTTTGAGGCTTTAGAAAAAGCAACTGACACAATGAAAAAGGAAAAGTTGGTCCTTGTTGGGGATCTAAATAGTAGAGTAGGAAATGATTGTGAGACATACAAAAATATTTTGGGAAAATTTGGAGAAAAGAGCAAAGCTAATAATAATGGCAAATATCTGTTGGATTTCTGCTCAGGACATGGACTGGTTATTACTAACACCATGTTCCAACATAAAAATGTGCACAAATTCACATGGAGAGAAGAGGCTAGGAATAAGAAAAGTCTCATTGACTATGTTATTGTTGATAGTGATGTTTTCTCCCTGGTGCAGGACACCAGAGTGTACAGAGGATTTGAAATTGGAAGTGATCACTATTTAGTCTTGAGCAGGATAAAATTAAAAAATTTCATATTGAAAAGAATAACATGTAAGAAAGTTTTAAAGCGAATGAAAGTTGAGCAGCTCTCAGATATGAACTGTAAACTAAAATACAGAAATATTATTGAAAAGAAAATGAAAGAGTATGAGAACAGGAATCAAACCTTGGAGATTCAGTGGCAAACTCTGAAGGAAACATTGATTGATTCTGCCAGAGAGGCATGTGGTGAGGTTGTGTGCAAGGATAAAAAAATCAGAACTCCCTGGTGGACACAGGAAGTTAAAGAGGCAGTGAAGGAAAAGAAGAAAGCATATCAAAAGTTCCTGGCAAATAAGTCAGCTTTTACTCTTACAGAATACAGAGACAAATGTAAGAAAGCTAAACAGTGTGTAAAACTAGTTAAACAAAAGTCATGGGAGGACTTTGGCAATAATATAGAAAATAAATATCAAGAAGGTGGCAAAATATTCTGGAGGTTGTTGAAGAAGCTTAGGAATGGAGGAAAGAGTGCTGTAAAAGGAATTAGAGATGATAAAGGTGAAATGAAAACAGGAGAAAAAGATATCCTTGAAGTATGGAGTAATTACTTTGAAAAACTGCTAAATGAAACAAGCAGTGATGACAGCACAGTGATAAAAAACACTGACCAGGCATGCAGTCAGGAATACATATCCATACTTGAAGTAGAAAAAGCCATCAAAGGCTTGAAATGTGGAAAGGCAGCAGAAGTAGATGATATTCGACCAGAAATGCTGAAGTATGGTGGTATAAGAGTCTTACAGTGGCTGCACTGCATAGTTCAGAAAGCCTGGACAGAGGGACGAATTCCCGATGATTGGAGTAAAGCTCTCATAGTACCCATATATAAAAAGGGAAATAAAACTGAATGTGAGAATTACAGAGGTATTTCCCTACTGAGTGTTCCTGGCAAGATCTATGCAAGTATACTTGAGAAACGGTTGAGAAGAATTGTGGAAGAAAAGCTTGGTGAAGAACAAGCTGGATTCAGGCCAAATAGAGGCTGTCAGGATCAGATCTTCACTTTACGACAAATAGTCGAGAAAGCATGGGAATATAACAAAGATCTGTATTTAAGTTTTGTTGATTTGGAAAAGGCATATGACAAGGTGCCAAGAGAGAAGCTATTCAATACTCTGCAGTTATATGGTGTCAATGGAGCACTATATCAAGCAATACTTAGTCTTTATTTGAGTTGTGAGTCAGCAGTTAGAATTGAAGGAAGTACAGGAAGATGGTTTAATGTTAAATCTGGTGTGAGACAAGGATGTACATTATCCCCCTCTGTTATTCATTATCTATATGGATCACATTATGAAGGAATGTGGTATTAAACCTGATATCAAAATTGGAGATGTTAATGTCAGCTCTTTGCTTTATGCGGATGATGTTATACTTCTAAATAAATCCGCTACAAGTCTGCAAGATTCTCTGACTAAATTGAATAGCTGTTGTAATAGATATGGTATGAAGGTCAGCAATAAAAAGACAAAGACAATGAAAATAGGCAGAATCATTGAAAATTTCAACTGTGTTGTGAATGGAGAACCTGCGGAACAAGTAAAACATTTCAGCTACTTAGGCACAATTTTTACTGAAGATGGTAAACTAAATATAGAAATAAACAACAGAATCAGCAAAGCTGGTATTTGTGGGAAGTCAATTGAATAAATTCATATGGAATAAGAAAGAAATTAGTCGGAACACTAAATTAGCTGTATACAAGACTGTGTTCAAACCAATTTTAACTTATGGATCTGAGAGCTGGGTCAGAAGTACAGGGTGTTCGGGATAAATTTGACATATTTATAATTAATTATATTTTTCCGTAAGTTACATGTATTAACACACGCTTCTCTTCATTTAAATGTTTGGACCCTTCTTCATTCATATACAAGATGTCAGAAAGGATGGATAGCTGGAACCCACCTGAATCATGGAAGAGAATAACTTGTATCATGATGATTCGTGCCCGCCATCAAAATAAGGATATTACGACTGCTGCCCAATGCTCCTTGAATACAGTAAAAACAATCAGGCATGAACTAGAGACTTGCAATGGTGACTACGAGGATGTAGCAAGAAGAAAGATCCCTAGCAGACGATCTGATTGCGTTCGTACAGCAGAATTCCTCGCAAATCTGCAGGAACAGGTGTTGAAGAACCCTGGCATTGGAATTCGGGCTTTGTTCGTGGAGTTACTAACTGTAGTCAAGCCCTGGATAACATGGGTAGCCAATGGTAGGCCGTATGTATGGCAGCAGGATTCGGCCCCTTGCCACACCTCTGGGAAAAGTCAAAAATGGTTGTCTGAAAATTTCTACGACTTCACCAGTCCAAATGTTTGGCCTCCAAACTCCCCAGACCTTAACCCCATGGATTATTTTGTATGGGGCGCAGTTGAAAAAGACACCAATCGCACTTACAGTAATACAAAAGCCCAGTTAATGGATAAAATTAAAACAGTTTTTGCGGCCCTTCCCAGGGAGACTGTAGCATCAGCTTGTTCGAGGTTCCGAAGCAGAATTGAAGCTGTGATCGATGCTAATGGTGGTTATTTTGAGTAAATCTTGTTGATAGTATTGTAATTAACTCTGCCTGTAATGTTTTTTTGTCAATTCATTAAATTTAATAGATACAAAGAAGATTTTCTTTTTCCTTACGAAACTGTCAAATTTATCCCGAACACCCTGTAAAACACTTGACCAAAGACTAGAGACTGCAGATATGAGATTCCTGAGAAAGATTAGAGGTGTGAACAGATGGCATCAATGGCAATATCATATTAAAAATGAGGATATTAGGAAAGAACTTGACATTGTCAGCATCCAGGAGTGCGTTAGCAGAGCTAATCTCAGATGGTATGGTCACTTAAATAGAATGGGAGAGGAAAGATTAGCAAAACAAGTGTTCTCTGCCAGGTTGGCAGGAAAACGACCCAGAGGAAGACCAAGATATAGGTGGATTGATACGGTACAAAGTGCCTTAGACGATAGAAATATAAGATCTGATAATGTTGGAGTCTTGACAAGTAACAGACTGATTTGGAGGAAAATTGTAGATGGGAAGTTAGTAATGATGTAATTTTTTCATGTAGTACTGTCATATCCTGTACACCCCTTGAGGGTACATGGCAGGAATTTGATGATGACTATATACCCCCTACTTCAAAAACCTCTAGTTTCCAAAATAAGTGATTTGTATCAGATCAAAAAGCTTCATAGGTAATTGTATCAGTTTTATTATTTCTTATTTATTATTTTTTAGTAATAAAACTGAAGCTGTGATTATTATGAATTAGAAATTATTTGGTCTTTGGGGTAATTTGACAAAATTTGTCTGTGCTGTATCTATCTGCGAAGAAACATAATTTTTGTTTACAATTGGTTAATAGGACGAAACAAGAAATTTTTGATACACACACACACACTAAACTATTGCTTGGAGCTTTTTAGTGGACCTTTTGAGAAGCTTTTTCCCTCACTAGTGGTGAGTAATCTAAGCTTTCAGCCTGCCATTTGCCAGGGTAGAATGAATTATCAGCTAAGTACTGTATATTTTACATGTAGCTAATTTCATAAGTGGCAGCCATAAATATAATCATATTTATTTCAGTAACTGTAGTAACATTCAGGGCTTCTTTTTTTAAAGGAATAAATAAACATTTGAAGCTATTTTTCACCATAATATAAAAGATTTTTATACAAGGAAGCTAACAGGAAATCTATTTGTAGAAATTAGAATAATCTGAGTTATTCACTAATCCTAAAACAACTGATGGCAGGCCCAGAAGAAAAAGAAGGTAGCTGCTGAAATAATCAAACTGCAAAGAAATAATCCAGTTAAATACCTTCTTTAGTGAGCATGATTGTTCACATTTTATTTCTCTTCTCCAAATGATAAAATGAAGTAATAGATTTTGGATACTGAATTGTGAAATACTACATGCAAAATATCTCAAACTAATAAGAAATTAGACAAAAGTAAGTTATAATTAATTTCATGGAGTGTATTTGGAGGAGGGTAGTTGGAATACCTCAAAATAAACATAAATTTTGAATTAATCTATTCCAAACTAATAAGAAATTAGACAAAAGTAAGTTATTTATAATTAATTTCATGTAGTGTATTGGGGAGGGTGGGGTAGTTGGAATAGCTCAAAATAAACATAAATTTTGAATTAATCTATGTATGAGATGCATTACATGTTTTCACCAAATATATTTATAGTAATTAAGTATTGGATACTATCATTGAAATGAGGACTCAAAAAAATAATTAATTCATTGGCTGCATTTTAAGCTAAAAGTTTAAGGCTCTTCTGAAATATTACTGTATTATAAATTTGTGATATTTAAAAAAGTCTGTTTTATAAAAGCAAGAACAGTAATGTATATAAAACTAATCATATTGACAACCACATAGCTATATTGAGAATTTTGCAAGAAAATAAAGTATTATTATTCAAATATGAATATTTATTAAAATATGACAATAATCATATTTATTTCAGTAAATATTTGCAAACATAATTTTTTATAAATGTTTAACAAAATTATTAATATTAAGCATGAAAATCATTTCCACAATATTTTTCAGTAAAATAGAAAAAAAAAAAAAGCTCAATAAAATAACTTGTTCCATTGCATTCACTTGAAGATTAAAAGATTACAAATAACTAAATTTATTGCTAAGATTGATTTCACATCATATTTCAAAATATTTATTTCACTTGTTTGCAAACAAAGTAAATAAAGTGTAATGAAAATACTAAAAGACAATTTCTGATGTAGGAGATTCCGAAGTGAAACAGTTTTAATTTGGTCATCTCAGAGTTCACAACTTTGTTATAGCATTAATCCATTAATGGCTCTCTAGTAGTAAGGGATTAATATTAGAGTAAGGTAATTGCAAGATCAAAGACAGAAAACTGTTCACATTTTATCCTCAAAAATTCATAAGGTGGTTCATGTCTTTGATTCACTTTGGCTAGTAGGGACTTAAACAGCTTGATTTGCTTTGTCAAGTCATGTGATCCCTATCAAGGATATTCATCAAGCAATTCTTAATCATTTTTCAATTACATTATCTTTAATGCTAATAAAACTACATGTTTTATAATTTTTCTCTTTATGAAATGAGCCATGCCATGAATTTTACTAATTCTTGCAAACTTCCAGTCAGAAGTGCTTATTCTTAATCTCAGCAATTCATTAAAGATGGTCAAAAGTGGACTGGTTCATTCTAATATACATATACTCACCATCAGGGGAGATATTACATCTCTTCCTTCACTCTTATCACCTTGCCAAGTGATAAGATTGAAGTTAGATTTAAAACGACCATTTCCTTCTCTTGTATTATATCATTAGGTAAATCTTTTGTTTTGCACGATTTAATATTTGGGCTATATTAAGCCTGATATTTTGAACTACATATGATGGAAGATTGTGAATACTCTGCTTTGCTTGAATCATGAAGTCATTCAAATATTTATATTTAGTCTTGAGTGCTATAGCAGATGCTATGTTGTGGCTTGTGTTCAGAATACTGATGGCTTCTTCTCAATTAGGGTAACCAAAGACAGGTTATTGGTGCTATGCTCAGCTGAATTTGTGGTATAGAAGTGATGTTCTTAATAAGGTTTGCAAATTTTTGTACATGATGAATATTGGAATTCAGTTCTTTTGCAGCAGAAGCAGTGTTTCAGGTCTTCTGGTAAGCTTCCAGTTTCAGGATTCTAATATTTTAGAACCCCTTCTCTCAGCCAGAGTATATTGATAATGTGAGTTTTTAATGTCACTTGTGACATACTATAGATTATTAGAGACACGTATTCACAAGAATAAAGAATAATAATATTCTTGTGAATATATGTGTCTAATAATCTATTATAATAATATGGTCGTGCACCATGTTAGTACTTCTATGTAAAAAATATGACTTCTGCATTAATTTAACCTAAGTATCTTCCTGGGTCTGACTCCCACTGATGACTTCTGTAAAGCTTGAAACTGGTCTAGTTAGTGATCCTTCTCCTAATGCACTTTAATACACAATTGATTTGGTATCCCATAATGCAATGCACATATCCTTACAGACATGCATGATGCTATGCATTATGGGAAGGATAACTACCCAGACCTGTTTCAACCTTTGAGGTCTCATCAGTGGGAGCCAGACCCAGAAGTGATACTAAGGTTGAAGTAATGCAGAAGTCATATTTCCATATACAAGTTGTCAAAGGTGTTACATCTTATTACTAAAATACTCTGGATTAGAGATAGATGTTGAATTTTTTTTTATCATTATGGTATACTAAGGCAATCGATGTGAAGTCATTAGCCTCTATATATAAGTAGCCCAGTGGTGATGTAACTTCATGTGCAGTCTTTGTTTGCTTACACTTGGATAAAGATTGAAACTAAGAATATAATTTTTGGCATCTTTAATTTATAGTATAACTGAGTGGAAAAATGTTCATCTATCTCTAATCCAGAGTTATTTAGTAATAAGGTGTGACACCTTTTGACTACCTGTATATGGAAATATGACTTCTGCATTACTTCACTTTAGTGTCACTTCTGAGTCTGGCTTCCACTGATGAGACCTCAATAAAGGTTGAAACTTGTCTGAGTAGCGACCCTTTCCATAATGCATAGCATTATGCATGTTCATTAGGATATGTGTATTGCATTATGGGATACTAAGGCAATTGATGTGAAGTCATTACCTTCATATAAAATTAGCCCAGTCGTGAAATTACTTCACATGCAAACTTTGTTTGCTTACACTTGGATAAGGGACAAAACCAAGAATATAATTTCTTGGCATCTTAAATTTAATTTATGAGGCAATTGATATGAAATCAACAATCTCTCTATGCAAGTAGACTAGTCGTAAAAATATTTCATGGGCAAACTTTGTCGTTTACACTTGGATAAAGGATTAAAACAATCATATGATTTCTTGTGAAGTATAATATAAACTGCTTTCAGCATGTGTGAAGAGTCTGCCCTGTGTTTGGTTTCAAATCACAGGAACAGATATGCAAACAAGTGAATGTCAAAATATCTAAAAAGAAAAGGAAGTTGCTAAGAGCACAACAGAACAAGAAAGGAGGAATATAGAAATTGTAGTGGAGTGAAAGATTTTTTTTTAAAGTCTTGTGGAGAAATAAAGTTGCTGTAATGCAATAAGAAAGAAGGGAAAAGAAATAAAAAAAAAAAAAACTTTAAAAAAAAAAAAAAAGCAAAGTTGTTTTATTATAAACTTTTAGAACATTCATTATTCCCTTTGATATGAAACATATGAAAGGAACATTCATGGCATGTAAGTTCACTACAATTAAAATTAAATTGAAGACGTGATATGAACAGTTTTCTTTAATGAAAGAAAGCAAGGATCTGATTTTTTTTTATTCTTCAGTTAATCCATACAAATCAAGTTCTTATATTTTTCAAACTAAGCCCAAACCGTAAGTAAATTTGTTATTCTAGATATTGAAGAGGAAACTAGCCCAGATTGGATGACTGTTTTCTGTGTTTTAAGATACAGAGGCGAGAAATTTTCATCTTCTTGAATGAGAGAAAGGATATTTTAGTGTCAAACAGTAAATAATGCAATTGAGGAACTTTAAATATTTGTTTGGCTGAAGCTTCTAACCATTGTGAGAAAAGAATCTGATTTGTTTCTGACATTTGTTCATGCTTGAGTTGAACATTCAGCGAACTGCTGTGTTTAAAAAAAAAAATAAAATAAATCTGCTTAACCTGAATTCTGTTATAAAGTGAGGTTACTTCGCGAGAGAGAGAAAGTTAGAATTTCTTCTATCTGTCAGTTAATTTTGTTAATTGTGAAGTTCAAATGAGACCCAGGAATTGTAATAATCAGCATGTTGAAGATATTCCATACACGAGAAATGTATTTAACCAATGCTTTTTATAGTAGTATCTGTATTTCTTTCTTTTCTTCTTGCTCCTTCTTCCCCATCTTATGAACAGAAGCTTAAGTTATTGTGATATAGTGCTGGAAGATGGGACATCCAGGTCAGAAGACACTGAAATGTCTACTGGGAAAGAGAGAGAGAGAAAAACTTCCAATGAAGTTAACAAAAATAATGAAGCTGAATCAAAGCCTTCTGGAAGTTCAACTTCTGATAGAGTTAATCTCAGAAGAAGATGCCTCTGCTTTACTGATTTGCATGAAATAGGAACATGGAATGTAAGAAGCATGTATGAAGGAAAACTGGAACTGGTAAAGAAAAATGAGAAGAACTTGAGTTCAGATTTTGGGAATCAGTGAACTGAGATGGACAGAAATGGGTCACTTTGATACCAATGATTTCATGATATATTACTCTAGACATGAAAACCTTTGAAGAAATGGAGTAGCATTCATAGTTAGAAGAGAATACAGAAAATACATTTTGGGTTACAACCCAGTGTCCGATAGAATAATTCTAATCAGAATAAATATATATCCAGTGAATGTTACTCATACAGGTGTATGCACCCACTACAGATTCAAGTGAAGATGAGGTCAAAGAATTTTACAGCAGCATGTGACAAGTAGTATACAGTATTGATAAAACAGATTTTCTCCTGATATTTGGTGATTGGAATGCAAAAGTGGTAGAAAAAGAAGAATGAGGCATCACTGGAAAATTTGGTTTAGGACTGAGGAATGAAGCAGGAGAAAAGTGGAGAAGTGCTATCCGATCAGCAAAAACACTACCTGGTGCAGGCTGTGGGACAGATCATGAATTATTGATAGTTAAAGTTAAGTTGAAATTAAGGGCTAAGAAGAAACAAAAGGACATTATCAGACTTGATTTAAATCATATAAATGAAGTATTTAAAGTAGAAGTCAGAAAGAAATTAAAAAGTTTAGAGAAGACAGGAAGAGAATTAGAAGAACTGTGGGAAGAAACAAAATGTACCATCATAGAAGCAGCAAAGAAGACTGAAAGAAAGATTGTAATTGTCAGAAGAAGCTATTCAAATAGCAGAGGAAAGAAGAAGAAAAATGAAACTTCAGAGAAACAAAGAAAGGATTATTTTTTACTAAATAATTTAAGGAAATTACAACATCAACTAGGATATACATTAAATTAAATTTTAATATACTTCAATATTTCGGCAACGTCATGTTGCCATTTTCAAGAAACTTAAGAGCAAGACACGTGTATGCAGGCACAACAAACAGTAAATGAGGAAGAAGCAGGAAGCTATTATTTCTCCTAAAGCCTGACGGTACTCCCTAGCAGGCAATGTTGGTATTCCTGGGCAATTGGACTGAAGGTCTTCTGATGTAGGTTTCCCAAATTTGAGGCAGTCTCATGCAACCAAATTTGTTGAGGTTTGGAATGTTTCTTAGGGCTGAAGCTGATTCCATGAAAAGCCTTTCATATTTGTATTTACTACGGTGTATTATCGTGACTTTCTTCCACCGTATTCTATGGCAGGTATCCAGTGCATGGTCAGCAAGACCAGAGTGGCTGTTGCTGTCCTGCCTATGTGGCCAAAGTAGGACAGCTGACAGCTGCATGGGACCTGGTATACACCAGGTAGGTTTGGGGGGGGGGAGCTTGGTCTTTAGTAGAGTGGATAAGGGATGCCAATTTTTTATATGGTCTGTAACAAGAAGTTAAGTCATGTTTTTTTAAGATTTTTGTAATTTTTTCCGAGGTGCCTCGGATATAGGGTATGGTGATGGATTTAGAGTAATCCTTGAAAATTTATTTATCACTAGGTTAGACTATAATAGATTTAGTTTAATCCTTTATCCCAGTGAGAGCAAACAAAGTTTGCGCCTGAAAATATCTTCAGGACTAAATATAGTGTTGTACTATCTTATCCAGTAAGTAGTGCAACTAGTTGTGCAAAGAGTTGCCTTGGTGTTGCACTACTTACTGGATAAGATAGTACAACACTATATTTAGTCCTGAAGATATTTTCAGGCGCAAACTTTGTTTGCTCTCACTGGGATAAAGGATTAAACTAAATCTATTAGAGTAATCCTTGTTGTGAGGGGGGTTGTGGTTTACTATATATAATACCAACATTACCCACTAGGCGGGCACCATCAGGACTTTAGGAGAAATAATAGCTTCCTGCTTCTTCCTCATTTACTGTTTGTTGCCTACGTGCACGTGTCTTGTTCTTAAGTTTCTTGAAAATGGCAACGTGACGTTGCCGAAATATTGAAGTATATTAAAATTTATTTTAATGTATATCCTAGTTATCGTTGTAATTTCCTTAAATTATTTAGTAAAAAATGCGTAACCAACATCTAAGCCTTTCCACGAGAAAAAAGAAAGGATTAAATGACTGAGTGCTGATTTCCAGAGGGCTAGCATAGATAAGGAAAAACATCTAAACAAAAGGTGCAAGGAAATTGAAAAAAGGCTGTATTACGGGTAGAACAAGAGATCTGTTTAGAAAAATAAATGATGTTACAGGGAAGTTTATCCTTAGATTAGGAGTCTTAAAACGTAATTCAGGAAAATGTCTGATGGAAAAAGCAGTGAAAAAAAGATGGAAAGAATATGTAGAGGATTTGTTGAGGAATCCATGATAATAAAAAGTAAAGTGATATCAGCAATGGAACAGCTGCCAAAAGAAAAGAACTTTTCCAAAAATCTGATGGAGTTGGAGTGTCAGTGGAATTATTAACAGCAGCTGGGATGAAGCAGTGAATATATTGACTGAAAATTTTCAACAGATTTGGAAGAAAGTATACTGACCTAGAGATTGGAAAACATCAGTATTCATCCCAATTCCAAAAAAAAATCATATCCCAGAGATTGTGAGAATTATAGAACCATCTCTTTAATTTCACGTTCAAGTAAAGTTATGCTGAAAGTGATCCAACAAAGGCTGGAACCATATGTAAATAGAGAAATGCCACAAGAACAGGCAAGCTTTAGGAGAGGTAGAGGAACTAGAGATCAAATAGCAAACATGAGATGGATTATGAAAAGAACAAGAGAATTTCGGAAGGAAGTATTCATCTGTTTTATCGATTATAAGAAATCATTTGATTGTATGAATCATAAGTGATTGTGAATTGTAATTAGATCAATGGGAATACCTGAGCATCTAATCCTCTTTATAAGAGAACTGTATGACAACCAAGAAGTTTCAGTTAAAAACAATCTTTCGAGAAACAGTGTTTGGGAAAAGGGGGTGCAGCAGTGTTGTATGCTGCCATCCTATCTTTTTTAATATTTATAGTGAATATATTATGAGGAGCTAACTTAGACAAAGGTCCAGCTGGAATTAAGATTGGTGGCAGAAAAATAAATAATTTAAGATATGCAGACGATACAACCCTCATAGCAGAAACTAACGAGGATCTGGAGCAGTCACTTCTATTGGTTAAGAGGGAAAATAACAAAGCTGGGCTTAATTTAAGCAAAACAAAATCAACAAAACAAAGTGATGGCTTCTGGCAATTTAAATGAATTTATAATAGAGGGAGATAAAATAGAAATCGTTGAAAGTTATGATTGACTGGGATTCAGAATCAGAAATGATGGTAAATGTGAAGATGAAATTAAAAGAAGGATAATCATGGAGAAAAAAGTTATGTTAAACCTCACAAAAATTATGAAAGATAGAGGTATGAGTAAGGCCATGAAAGTTAGAACTGTCAAAGCAATGGTATTTTTAGTAGTGATGTATGGATGTGAGAACTGGATTATTAAGAAGAAAGACAGAATACAAATTGATTCATTTGAATTATGGGTGTGGAGTAGACTATTAAGAATCTCATGGACTGCAAGAATGACCAATAAGAAAATTTGAGAGTATAAAGACAGAATGCCTCTTGGAGGTGATGATCGCTAATCAGAAGTTAGTGTACTTTGGACATATTATGCGAGCTGATGAGTCATTGGATAATCTTTCCCAGCTCCATGTTGGGGAAGATTGAGGGAATGAGATGAAGTAGAGAAAGACTACAAAAGAGTTGAATGGACAACATAAAAGAACTCACCAACTTGAACTTACAATTGAAAGTTTTTCCACTTGGTTACTTCATGTGCAAACTTTGTTTGCTTGAATGAGATGAAGTAGAGAAAGACTACAAAAGAGTTGAATGGACAACATAAAAGAACTCACCAACTTGAACTAACAATTGAAAGTTTTTCCACTTGGTTACTTCATGTGCAAACTTTGTTTGCTTGCATTTGGATACAGGATTAAACCAAGTATATAATTTCTTGGCGTCTTTAATTGAACTTACAATTGCTGAAAGAAAGGACAAGAGGCCACGTGGGATGGAGAACCTCTGTGCACAAGATCACCAAGAGTCAAAAGTGACTGGATGGCACATAACAACAACAAGATATGTATAGTTACTTCATTGTAAATTATTTTAATTAATTTGGTATTAGTTATTTTTTACTGAGTGAATCTTTTGTGAAATTAGACATATTTTTATTTGCTATTTGCTCAGTAAGGATAATTACGATGTCATCTGGTAACAAATCTGTTTCCCTTACCACTTAGCATAAAAAAAAAAGGAAATAAATGAAAATCCTAAAGGAAATTAGCACTGGTGTGCCCAATAAGGATAGCACCAAGAAAAATTACAGCTTGCGATAGTGAGACCTCAAATATACTAATAAAAAAATGAATATACATGCTCCTCAAATAGTATTTATTAGTGTGATATTATGGTAGTACATGAAGATAATAGACATTTGTGATTTCAAGGTTGCAGAAGTACCACTCTCTTTATTTCATTTTACAGGTATCATCTGCAGCACAATTGGTAGCAACAATGTCCTTTTAAATAATTTATTAAAATAATTAAATTATTGTAATTAAATCGGCCACTTATCGATAAATCATTTCACTTACTATTCGACTATGATTCAACTGATTTTCCTATCCAATTCATAGTCTTCTGAAAAATGTAATTTCCTGTCCTGTTAGAAGCCACAAATAAATTAAATCATATAATTCCAACTTCATAAAATCAACAAACAAAATGTACTGTTGCACCCAATTGTGGTGTGGATTGCAACAAAAGTGCATTGATTCACCCTATAAATTAGCCAAATACATGCTCTCTTATAATACTGGCATGTAAAGAACTGTTTGCTTTAAGTCTGTTATAGAAACCACACCCTCCAAAGTATACTGACAAGAATAATCATTTGTGACATTTCCTCGTTCCACTTAGACACCTTTAACCTAACTCATGCTAAATTTCCTTCTAGTATTTCAGCCTTGTTTCAGTGACTTTGTAGTCATTGCCCACAAAGTATTCCAGGCAAAATTTTTACAGTGTAGTTCACCATTGCTTCCCCCCCTCCCCCATTTTATCCGGTCTTGGGAATGGCTTATGGCTGAGACGTATTCATGATTGTAATCCATGTGTGTTCACGGGGCTGGTTTGCCTGTTCTGGGGGACAAAAAACCCAGGTTTCTGGGTGGAAAAAATCCCTACCTCCATATGAACCAGCTAAACTCACCTTTAGTCAAAAGAGACCAGATAAATGTTTCTCACATCAAATTCGATTCCTGACAGGAATCTAACCCAGGTCTTTCCGACCAAAGGGCTTTGTCTATACTGACTGAGCTACAGAGGCTTTCTTAGAAGGCTACCTTAGAAAAAGAAAACAACAATAATAGTCTGCTATTCTGATATTCATTTACTGTTTACAATAAACCCATGGACACAGGTAGATATCATCCACTAACAATCACATACTATTCCTCTTTAAAAAAAAAAAAAAAATATGGCATTATAAAAACTGGTTGACAGGAAAAAATTGACTTTCGTTGATAATGCCCTCACCACTGAACTTAACCATATACACAATATCTTCTTATGCAATGGCTACAGCCCATCAGATTAAAAAAAAAAAAAAAATTGACTCCTCGCTCTCCCTTCTTCCCTACCAAATCCATCACCATCTCATATGTCTGAGACATATTTGAAAAGTTGGCAAATCCTGAAAGCATACATGATGACCATATTCAGACCATATATAAAATTGGCATCCCTTATTCATTCTCCTAAAAATCATTTACAATCCCTTGATTTTGCCAGCATCTACTGGTACCCTGCAGCTATGACTGCCCTACTTGGGTCAATTGGAACAGCCAACATCAGAATCTCTGAACTATGGACATTCTAGACTTGCAGATATGCTTGGGATACTCACTAAGAATTTTGGAAAAGGGCTACCTTAATAAATGTAAATTTCTGTGGTTTAGCAATTATGTAGGTAGCTTCTGGTATTGAGACATGTTTTAAGATAAATAACGACTTTAATGAAATATAGCCCTACAAGTTTCTTTAGTGAATTTGTCAGACTTATCATCAGAAGTTGTAAAAAAGAGACTAAAAACAAGTAATTACACATATTAGATGTTATCAGAGCTTCAATTCCTACATATAAATAAATAACCAGAATATAAACATTAAGTTTATTACCGTATATATGTTGCAACAATGCTAGTTGCTGCTGTCTCATTCTGTAGCATTGCACGTATCCTGGGTCTGCAACAGTTAGATTTTTAATGAAAGTAGACCAAACTTGGTGTAGGATTAAGTCTTGATTTTTGTTACATTGTGTGAGGATCTGCAGCATTTCAGAAGCTTCCTTGAACTTTCTTGTAAAACAGTTATTATGATCAATATAAGGCACTTTTGTTTGTTGCCAAACTACTTGATGGCCTGTGGTAGTTGATGCTAAACTTAATTGTGTCTTTAAGTGGGACATTGGTGAATAAGAGAGGAAATATCAGAACTGACGATTATGTTAATGTGTTGGAGTGTGAAGTTTTCTGTTTTGGATTTACAGTGGGCTGAGATTTTAACTTGTGAAGAGGTGTTGTCAGTATATTGGGAGAGCATTTTGGCTAAGTTGGCTAATGCGTATGTTTGTGAATCAGTGCATCCACAGTTGGACATGATGCATTCTGTTTGTGAATTTTTGATAGCCAGTATATCAGGGGGGTGGGAGAGTAGGATAGGATTGTATAGTTTTGTTTATTGGTAATTTCCACACGACGTGAGGTGACCTTTTCATGTAAATTTATTTGCATGAAACTGCCTCAAATTTGGAAAGCACCCATTCTCACAACTTCAAACCCAACAGCAAAAAACACACACTCTAGTCAATTAAGGACACTATTTAGGACTTCAGGCTCACTTCCCAGTGTAATGCTTGCACATGTCAGAGTGCGCATTGTTTCCTGTTAATGGCAATTTGACTTTGCTGAAATATTGGAAATATTAAATTTATTATAATTAATATTTAGTCGATGTTGAGACATGTTGTGTGGAAACTAGTTTCGTCTACCTCCAGAAAACTTGTGGTTTCATCAGGACTTAATAAACATCAAAAAGATGTACATATAGCTTAGCTGCTTATTTATTCTGCATGCAGTTGATTATGATATATGTATTTGAAAATGAATAATATCATACTAAGAGGATCTAAATCATGGAATTATTCTTAATAACTAATCCAGTTCTGGATCCCTTTAAAAATGGCTACATTTTTTACAGATTGCTTTTTTTTTTTCAAGACTTCATTCCATTTCATTTATTTTTTTCTGTTATTTATTTTTCAGGGACATTTAATCTTCATGTTCCTGTAGATAATCTTTTTTTTATTGGAAGCCAGTTAGTAGCTCTTAGCCACACTGGAAAGGTTGGAGTTTGGCATTCAATGACTCAGCATTGGCAGGTAAATTGCTTAGATTTGTAATTCTTGAATTTTCTCACTGTATAATGGACTCAATTTTTAAGTTTTTAATCTTTGTTTTCTCAATTTAATAAATAAGTTAAATATACAAAGAGCATGAATAATTTTGTTTCTCATTGACCACTTACCCATTAACAACACTGTGCTATAGGTTTTGCCACCTCCTAATGGCTTCAGGATAACATCATGGTGGTGTAATGCTAAAAATATATTAAATAATGGACAGTGGTATCATTTGTAGACTATTTCTGTTATGGATGTTTATAAAGTGCATTTCTGTTATGGATGTTTATAAAGTGCTTGCACTTTTAAATTTTGGTTCATTCCTTTAAAGGGATGTGGAGAACCGACCAGGGCTTCTGACCTAATGTCCAATCCTCACCTTCTCGTGGTGCACCATGTTGGGTATCTACTTGGATACTGAATGCACGAGGATGGGCTGGCAATTTGGGATTTAGCCGACCAAATTGTATTCTTATTGGTTAAACCAAAATATAGAATGATGGTACAACATGACAAAATTTCATGCCGGCTGGGGCGTCGCCAGGTTAAACAAGGCCCCCGTTGTTTTCGCCAGGGAACCAGGGTGAACAGCGAAAAGTCAGCTACTGGAACAAATCTGAAAACAAACCCCAACTCAACATCACCAGAGTTAAAGATCGGTACTATCAACGTAAGAAGCCTGAATGGCAAAGAAATGGAGCTAGCTGAGGAATTAGATAAGTACCAGATCGACATAATAGGGGTGACTGAAACAAAAAAGACCAAAACTGGTGAGATCTTTCTGAGCAATAAATACAAAATGTTATATTCAGGCAATGACATTCAAGGAAAAGAAGGAGTAGCCATAGTATTCAACACAAAATACGAGGCGAATCTTCTTGAATGGCAGTCAGTCTCAAGTAGAGTAATGTGGACAAATATGAGAATGGGGAGCTGGACAATGAGACTTATTTGTGCCTATGGTCCCATAGAAGGTTCTACTAAGGTAGAAGTGGAGGAATTTTTTGAGGCTTTAGAAAAAACAACTGACACAATGAAAAATGAAAAGTTGGTCCTTGTTGGGTATCTAAATAGCAGAGTAGGAAATGATTGTGAGACATACAAAAATATTTTGGGAAAATTTGGAGAAAAGAGCAAAGCTAATAATAATGGCAAATATCTGTTGGATTTCTGCTCAGGACATGCACTGGTTATTGCTAACACCATGTTCCAACATAAAAATGTGCACAAATTCACATGGAGAGAAGAGGCTAGGAATAAGAAAAGTCTTATTGACTATGTTATTGTTGATAGTGATGTTTTCTCCCTGGTGCAGGACACCAGAGTGTACAGAGGATTTGAAATTGGAAGTGATCACTATTTAGTCTTGAGCAGGATAAAATTGAATTTCATATTGAAAAGAATAACATGTAAGAAAGTTTTAAAGCGAATAAAAGTTGAGCAGCTCTCAGATGTGAACTGTAGACTAAAATACACAAAGATTATTGAAGAAAAAAAGAAAGAGTTTGAGAACAGGAATCAAACCTTGGAGATTCAGTGGCAAATTCTGAAGAAAACATTGATTGATTCTGCTAGAGAGGCTTGTGGTGAGGTTGTCTGTAAGGATAAAAAAATCAGAACTCCCTGGTGGACACAGGAAGTTAAAGAGGCATTGAAGGAAAAGAACAAAGCATACCAAAAGTTCCTGTCAAATAAGTCAGCTTGTGCTCTTAGAGAATATAGAGACAAATGCAAGAATGCTAAACACTGTGTAAAACTAGCTAAACAAAAGTCATTGGAGGACTTTGGCAAGAATATAGAAAATAAATATCAAGAAGGTGGCAAAATATTCTGGAGGTTGTTGAAGAAGTTAAGAATGGAGGAAAGAGTGCTGTAAAAGGAATTAGAGATGATAAAGGTGACATGAAAACAGGAGAAAAAGATATCCTTGAAGTATGGAGTAATTACTTTGAAAAACTGCTAAATGAAACAAGCAGTGATGACAGCACAGTGGTAAAAAACACTGACCAAGCATGCAGTCAGTAATACATATCCATACTTGAAGTAGAAAAAGCCATCAAAGGCTTGAAATGTGGAAAGGCAGCATGAGTAGATGATATTCGACCAGAAATGCTGAAGTATGGTGGTGTGAGAGTCTTACAGTGGCTGCACTGCATAGTTCAGAAAGCCTGGACAGAGGGACGAATTCCCGATGATTAGAGTAGAGCTCTCATAATACCCATATATAAAAAAGGGAAATAAAACTGCATGTGAGAAATACAGAAGTATTTCCCTACTGAGTGTTCCTGGCAAGATCTATGCAAGTATACTTGAGAAACGGCTGAGAAGAATTGTGGAAGAAAAGCTTGGTGAAGAACGAGCTGGATTCAGGCCAAATAGAGGCTGTCAGGATCAGATCTTCACTTTACGACAAATAGTCGAGAAAGCGTGGGAATATAACAAAGATCTGTATTTAAGTTTTGTCGATCTGGAAAAGGCATATGACAAGGTGCCAAGAGAGAAGCTGTTCAATATGCTGCAGTTATATGGTGTCAATGGGGCATTATATCAAGCAATACTTAGTCTTTATTTGAGTTGTAAGTCAGCAGTTAGAATTGAAGGAAGTATAGGACGATGGTTTAATGTTAAATCTGGTGTGAGACAAGGATGTACATTATCACCTCTGTTATTCATTATCTATATGGATCACATTATGAAGGAAAGTGGTATTAAACATGATATCAAAATTGGAGATGTTAATGTCAGCTCTTTGCTTTATGCGGATGATGTTATACTTCTAAATAAATCTGCTACAAGTCTGCAAGATTCTCTGACTAAATTGAATAGCTGTTGTAATAGATATGGTATGAAGGTCAGCAATAAAAAGACAATGAAAATAGGCAGAATCATTGAAAATGTCAACTGTGTTGTGAATGGAGAACCTGTAGAACAAGTAAAACATTTCAGCTATATAGGCACGATTTTTACTGAAGATGGTAAATTAAATATAGAAAGAGACAACAGAATCAGCAAAGCTGGTATGGTGGGAAGTCAATTGAATAAATTCATATGGAATAAGAGAGAAATTAGTCGGAACACTAAATTAGCTGTATACAAGATAGTGTTCAAACCAGTTTTAACTTATGGATGAAAGAGAGCTGGGTCAGAAGTAAAACACTTGACCAAAGAATAGAGACCACAGATATGAGAGTCCTGTGAAAGATTATAGGCGTGAACAGATGGCATCAATGGCAATATCATATTAAAAACGAGGATGTTAGGAAAATACTTAACATTGTCAGCATCCAGGAATGTGTTAGCAGAGCTAATCTCAGGTGGTATGGTCACTTAAACAGAATGGGCGAGGAAAGATTAACAAAACAAGTGTTCTCTGCCAGGTTGGCAGCAAAACGACCCAGAGGAAGACCAAGATATAGGTGGATTGATACGGTACAAAGTGCTTTAGACGATAGAAATATAAGATCTGATAATGTTGGAGTCTTGACAAGTAACAGACTGATTTGGAGGAAAATTGTAGATAGGAAATTAATAATGATGTAATTTTTTTTTCATGTAGTACTATCATATCCTGTACACCCCTTGAGGGTACATGGCAGGAATTTGATGATGATGATTATCAATTGTTTGCCCACTACAGGGTTACATTGTCAGCAAGCAGCTGAATATCCCCATTTAAATATTTTCTTATACCATTAATATACAAATTAGAGTAGTGGCTTTAACTAATGTAAAGCCCTGAGGCACTCCTCTTGTCACCTTCATTCTCTTAGATTCCACTCTATCATATAACACTCTCTGGTGGCTCTCAGCCGCCTCCCTATCCATTCTCATTTGCTCCAATTTTTTGTAATAGTTTTTCATGCATTATTGTGTTAAATGCCTTTGAAGTCTAGCAGTATCATGGTGTAGCCATTTTCCTTATCTAATTATAATATGTGATAAATTACTAAGGCATGGCCTACCTTGCATAAAGCCATGCTGACTGCCATAGACTAATAATAGCTTCACTAACATCCTTGATCTTAACACCTTGGAAACATACTTTTCTCACTTTCTCATTTAATACCTCTTATCGTCAAATATCCAATTCCCAGTTTCTCACAATTTCATACTTTTTTCATTAACTCTTTCTGTCATTCACCCTCCTGCTGTACTTACTACATGCTAATTGTTTCTCTGGTTGTTGAAGCTCAAGTTTTGTCTTGTGAAGGACTCTACACAGGTGTACTTATGTAAAGTGCACTATTTCTCCCCTCACTGTCACCTTATCATTTACATTACCTTCAGCCTCTTCTTTAATATTCTAATTCATATTTCATCTACCATTGTTCTTTCCTTTCACATTCTCTACAACACTTTCACAATCCTGCCTTACATCATTAATATTGGTTAATTCTCTCGCTTTCCACATGACTTGCATTGCATGCTCTCAAAAACATTCCCAACACTCTTCTCCCACTTTCATACAATGAACCATTCACTCTTGGCAATAAGTACATTGAACACACACGCTACATTGCATGAAATATCTCATGCTAAACTCACTGAATAATGATGCCTTGGCTGCCATTTTCCTTGTCTGCATTAGTGCCATGAAAAATGCTTTTTGAATGATGTTGCATATTAAAATTTGCAAACAAGCACAGTCTAAAGTAAGTAATGTACTGCCAATAATAATTATCAAAATTATTAATTAAAAATACTAATATATACTAAAATAAAGACTTACCTGTAAGCAAAGGCAGCATTACTACTATGTGCTCATGCTAGTGCCACCTGTTTGGTTATCTGCAAATGAGCAATTGACACTATAGCAGTGTCAATTGCTTTTAACAGACTGTATGTTCATGCACTTCTTAAAACTTCCATTTTATTCTTAATTAATTTTATGGAGAGTCTGGATTCATATTATTCCATAACATTCAAATTTTCCTCCGCATCTCTCTATGTTATCTGCTCTCCACCCTTATTTTCTATCATTCTCCATTACTAGTTCAACAAATACTACATGACGTTATATACATGTAGGTTGCATCAGTCACGTACTGGTTCTTCACTCATTTACTTGCCAATATCACTGTTAACATGTGCATTTGTTTAAAGATAAATAAATTTATAAATTTATAATAAGATAATAATAAAAATGCAGAAATTATACAGCAAATTCAGTGATTTATAGAAAATTCTGGTTTTGCAATATCACTGTGATTTACTTGTAAGTAACGTACTTACTTACAGGTAAGTTAAATAATGTTAAAAGTGAAAGACACAGATGACTGCTCAACTTTGCAAAGGCTTTTGACAGGATGCCACATGGAATTCTAATCAATAAATTGCAGCACATGGGGACAGATATAAAGTTGGTTAAGTGGATAAGAGATATCAGAGAGTAGTTTATTCAGCAATAGAATCTAGTAGAAGGCCTGTGACTAGTGACATGCCGCAGGGCTCTGTTCTTGGGCTGATGCTATTTAATTTGTACATTAATGATATAAGAAAGAATTTTTATTTTCATTTCATTTTCAGATTATGCAAAATTGGGTAGAGTAATAGTCAATAAAAAATAATATTAAAATTTTGCAGGTTCATTTAAATAGACTAACAGTATGGGCAAAGGAGAATGGATGTCAGTTTAATGTGGTAAAGTATATGATTATGCATTTGGGGTTGAAAAGATTACCAGCTGTATACTACATGATGAAGCCAGAAATTTGTGGATATTAGTGGATGGAAGTTAAAATGTAGAGTACATATTGCAAAAGTGGCTGAAACAACTCATCAGATTACTTGGTTATTGAAGAACACCCTGACAATCAGAGATAAGCAGGTTATTATACCGATCTGTGTAGTAGTCAAGATGGGATCTTACCTAGGCCCTACAGAGTGGTATAATAACCTGCTTATCTCTGATTGTCAGGGTGTTCTTCAATAACCAAGTAATCTGATGAGTTGTTTCAGCCACTTTTGCAATATGTACTCTACATTTTAACTTCTATCCACTAATATCCACAAATTTCTGACTTCATCAATGTAGTATACAGCTGGTAATCTCGAGGAGATGAGGAGGTGGAGAGGATTCAGAGGCAAGTGACCAAGATGGTAGCAGGTCCATGGAATGAACCTTATGAGGACAGGTTGATGATTTGGGAGTTATAGAAATTGGTTAACAGGCATAAAAGGGGTGATATGATTGAGAAATACAAATTACTGATGGGTTTTACAAGATTAACAGAGGAAATTTTTCACAACAAAGAAATATAATTTATTAATACTTTTATTAATGTATGTTTTACTTCAATATATGTTTAAGAAATGCACGGCAGAATTTCTTTTGGTAGTAGAAGAACTAGGGGCCATCTTTGGGAACTGAGCAGGAGTGTCTGGACTAGATTTTTTGCTTAGAGAGTGGTAAATGGGTGGAATAGGTTGCCAGAGTCTGTTATGGGTGTCAGCACCTGAATGAGTTCAAAGCAAAGTATGGTAGATACTGTACAATTGTTGGATAGTGCTTGCATTGATGCTTAGGGGCCCTCCCTTGATGAGTCTAAAGACTCCATGGAGTAGTTCATATTACTAATAATAATTAGTAGTAGTAGTAGTATGAGTTATAATTATTATTATACCTCATACTCACCACGTGATTGAATGGATATTAAATGAAGAGGAAACTGGTACTTATTTTAACTATACACAAATTCATGTTAGGTGTCTTTCCTGTTGCTTCTGCAGCATTCCTCTTTCTCTAATTCAGCATGCTTATTAAAATAAAAAAATATAAAACCGTTTAAACATGAATAATACTGTAATGCCATATTGGAAAGAGCATTTAATGAAATTATAAAATATAAATTGTTTTTACTTCTTGCAGATACAAGATGTTGTTCCAATAGCTAGTTTTGATACAGCTGGATCTTTCCTTCTCCTTGGTTGCAATAATGGTTCAGTATATTATATAGGTAAATGGATAGTAATTTCTAATTGCATGTTATAAATTTTTATTTGCAATTCAAAAAACACTTTCTGAATTATCACTAACCCAAGAAGTGTTTTATTTAAAGTTTAATTTTAAAAAGAAATCTTCTCATTGTATGTATGGTGGTTCACCGATGCCTATAATTTTTGACATTCAAGCCAACCACTTCAAAAAAAAAAAAAAAAAAACTCCTCATCCTTGTTCCTGATAATTCTGGCATTATCTCCTGGGCCCATAGGCACTCTTGAACCCTTTAATGAGTGTTTCATTGAGATTTGAGACTTGAGAAATTATTCACCATTTTATGATCTTTCTCATTCTCATGCTGACTTGTTCGCTCCTCTCATATCTGAATATGAGATATGAGAGGAGCGAATATCTCATATTCAGATATGAGATATTCGCTCATATCTGAATATGATATGAGCGAATATCTCATATTCATCTCAATTCTCCATAATGACTTTTCACTGATTTTCTATGTTCATTCTCTCACTGAACAAAACTTTTACAACACGAACAGAACTTTCTGTAGTTTCTATCCATAACATTTTTATTTATATCTCTGCATCTGTGTTAGTTTTCTTTGTGCTACTAAACCTGATACTATCAGATATTTAGAAAGTAAAACCTTATAGGCAGGTAGGTAGGTTGGTACATATTTAGATAACCACCCTTGTAAGGAGTCACTTAAGGGTCAGAGCTGGATAACTGGGAGGAGAAATATATGTAGCCTTTTCAGGACTGTGGAAAACTATTCAGGCTTCTGACCTAATGTACACCCACCTTCTCATGGTGCACCCCATAACTAGTCTACTTGAATACTGAACAAACAAGGATGGGTTACCAATTTGAGATTTAGTTGACTAAAATACAAAATGATGGTGCAACATACTAGAATTTCATGCTTGCTGGGGCATTGCCAAGCTAAACAAATCCCCCCCCCCTTGCTGTTTTTATCAGTTACCATGGTGAACAATGAAAAGTCAGCTACTGGAACAAATTCCAACTCAACACAGCAGAATTCAAAATTTGAATAAAAAGAAATGGAATTGGATAAGTACCAGATAGGCTTAGTAGGTGTTGTTGGGAGGAGGGGGGGGGACATAGATGAGATTCTTCTAAGGAACAAATACATGATGCCAGCACTAAATGTGGGAATAATTTTATTGAATAGCATTCAAGTAGAGTGATGGAGACAAATATCGGAATGGGTAATTGGGCAATGAAACTTAATTTTGCCTATGGTCCTACAGAATATTCTAATAAGGAAGAAGTGGAGGAATTTTTTGAGGCATTGAACAAGACAGCTGACAAAAAATAAAAATAAATCAGCTAATGCCTTTGTACCCTATCCAACTTTTGGAGACTGAGTGGGCAGTTCAGTCTCCACCAATAGCCAATCAGAGATAGCTGGCCCATGTCTATCACTATGCCTAACCCTAACAGGATATGTTACTATCTGAAATAATGTGGGTACTACAGTCGATTTTCTTGTTTATGGAATAAAAAACCCACTTCCCGTGCCAGAGATAGACTAACTCAGGAACCAGTCGAAGATAGGCTTAGAAAAAGTTCCTCCAGTCGGCAACTAGATTGAACCTAAGTCTAACTTCGAGCAACCAAGCACAGAGGATGCAAGCGTCACTTTCACTGAGCTACACAGGACTAAGACAGCTGTCCCATAGGGAAAATAAAGAAAACATTCCTTGTTGGAGATGTAAACAACAACATAGGAAGTGATTACGTGATGTATAGAAATGTTTTCAGAAAATTTGGAGAAAAGAGTAAAGCTAATAATAATGATAAATACCTGCTGGATTTCTGTTCAAGATATGAACTGGTCATTACTAATATACAGTGTTCCAGCATAAAGATGTGCACAGTTCACATGAGTAGAGGATGCAAGAAATAAAAAGAAAAGTCTCACTTGCTATGTTATTGTTGATAGCATCATGCTGGTTCAGGATACAAGTATATACAGAGGATTTGAAACAGGAAGTGATCACCATTTAGTTTTCAGCAGGATAAATTGAATATCATATTGAAAAGTATGTAGGAAAGTTTTTAAAGTTTTCAAAGTTAAGTGGCTTTCAAAGGTGAAATGTAGACTCAAATACACAAATATTATTCAAGAAAAAAATCAAAGGATTTGAAAACAAGAAACAAATGTTGGAGATGCACTGGTAGATCCTGAAGAAAACATTGAGTCATATGATGATGAAGTTGTCTGCAAGGATAGAAAAATCACAACTCCATGGTAGATTTAAGAAGTTAAAGAAGCAGTAAGAGAAAAGAAGACACATATAAAGTTCCTGGCAAGTAAGTCAACTTGAGCTCTGAGAATATACAAAGAGAATCTAAGATTTTTTTTTTGTAGATTTTTAAAACCAGCTAAACAAAAGTCATGGAAAGAATATGGCATATACATAGAAAATAAATATCAGAAAATTGGCAAAATATTCTGGAAGCTATTGAAAATGTTCCATTTATACCAATTATATGGTGTAAATGGAACATTTTCAATAGGAGGAAGGAAGACTACTGTAAAAGAAACTAGAGATGATAATGATAGCAAACTGAAGATAAAGATATTCTGAATGTCTGGAGAAATTACTTTGAAAAATTGCTAAATGAAACAAGCAGCGATAGACAGTGGTAGTAGAAAACGTTCAAGTAAAATGCAATCAGCAATACATATCAGTACTTGAGATAGGAAATGCCATCAAAAACCTAAAATGTGAAAATAGCAGCTAAAGTAGGTGATATTCAATCAGAAATACTCAAATATCAAGATGTAGAAGTTTTATAGTAGTTATACTGCTTAATTCTGAATGTTTTTGTCATGCCTTCTAAGTGTGAGTTACCCTACTGAGTATTTCTAATAAGATTTATGCAAGCATACTTCTGAAAAGGCTAAAAATATTTTTTAGAAGGGGAAACTTGGAGAACAAGCTGGGTTTAGTCCAAACAGATTATCAACATCAGATTTTCACTTTAAGAGGGATAGTTGAGAAATGTGAAATATATCAAGGGAAATATATCAAGGATCCTTATTTAAGTTTTGTAGATTTGAAAAAGGCATATGATGAAGTATAGTGAAAAGCTGTTCAAAATGCTACAAATTATATGGTGTAATGGAACATTATATCAAGCAGTACATAGTCTGTCTTCAAGTTGAAAGTCAGCAGACTTACAACTCAAAAAATTGAATGAGGTCTAGAGAGAATCCAATCAGGTGTGAGAGAAGGGTGCACACTATCTCCACTGTTATTTGGCATCTATATGGATCATATTATACAGGAATATTGCATTATGCATGATATAAGCTGTTCAACTCTGCTCTTTACTTTATGCAGATGATATTAACTCTCTAAATAAATCTGCTGTACAATTCTGCAGGATTCTGTAATTAAATTGAATAACTGCTGTAATAAATTTGTCGTGAAAATTAGCAATGAAAGGACAAAGGCTATGAAAATAGGCAGAACTATTGATAAACTTCAACTGCATCTTGAATAGAGAACCTATAGAACAAGTAAAACATTCCAGCTGTTTAGGCAAAATTTTCAGTGAAGATGGCAAATTAAATGTGAAAATAGACAACAAAAATGGCAAAACTGGTTAGAAAGCTGACTGAATAAATTTATATAGAATGAGAGAGAAATTAATGAATACACTAAACTAGCTGTATATATACAAGAAGGTGTTCAAACCATTTTTAATTTATTGGTCTGAGAACTCGGTTAGAAATAAAACAGGCAAAGACTGAAGACCACAGACATGAGAGTTCTGGGAAAAATTAGGTGAATTATATGGCAGCATCATGTTAAAACCAATGGATATCTGGAAGAATCTTGACATTGTTAGCATTCAAGAATGTCTGTTTGAGCAGCCCTAACATACTCTTGACTGTATGTTAGCTTACATGTTAAGTAGTATATAAACTGTTAATTCTGTTAATCTTTTCTCTTACTAGGATGGGTAGAAAAAGACCCTGAGGAAGACCAAGATTGGATGGATTGATGCAATAAGATATACCTTGAGAGACAAATATAAAATCTGAATCTTGGAATCCTAACAGATATCAGATTAATTTGTACGACAGTTGATAGGAAGGTAGTAATGGTATAAACTTTCATGTAGTAGTAGTATTGTAATATCCTGTACACCCCAGGCTACATATCAGGAATTTGATAATTGTGTATGTATTATTTTGATTCATATTAAATATCGAGTGTACTTTTTAGGTTTGTATTGTAGAGACGTTCAACAGTCACCTTTTATAGTTTCATTTTCTTCTTGATGCATATTAAACAAGTTCTTCTGTAAGACTTCTTCCAATGATTTTTGATAGAAAATGTGATTTTTGTAAAAGGGTTATTATGCTATCCTGTGGGCAGCCCTACATAATTATCCACCAAGATAATTAAGAATAAAGGCACATTTTAAGTAGTAATAGGAGATGACACATGAATGAATGAATGAATTTTTATTAAATTATCTTTGAAGATATATTAATATCTTAATTATGATCATTATATTATTGATTAAATATATATTAATTATTTTATCTTTTTCTCAGATATGCAAAAATTTCCCTTAAGAATGAAGGACAATGACTTACTTATCACAGAATTATATCGGGATCCTTCCAATGATGTCATCACTGCGATTAGTGTCTATCTTACACCAAAAACAAGTTAGTTTATGTTTAAATTCATTTTGAGTTAATTATACTTGTAAATTAAAAGAATATATTGAAGAGGACAAAGGAGATGAGAGAGAGAGAGAAAGAAAGGAATTCGCTAATAAAAAGCAAAGCATTTCTGATTTTTCACTGAAAGAATTAGTCTGTTTTATCATGAGTCTAATCTGTTTTTAATATGAATATATAATTGCTTAATTAACCCCTCCAAATTAGCTAGGAAATTCCTTATTTCTCAGATCATACTGAATGATTACATTTGTTCATTCACTTGGTAATGTGATTTTGTTTTTATCTATTTAATTATTTATTTGGTTGAGAAACGCTGTTCATATGGAATTTTAAAAAAAGTCTATTAAATTATATGACATTAAATACAAAAAAATATAAAAACTAAAATACAATATTTGACATCCAGTCCTCTTGGTTTCTTTGAGGTGTTTGACTATTTGTTTGGCGTGATTAGATGCAAGGGTGGAATGAGAGAGGGAGTGATCTTCAAGTAATTGGTAAAATACAAATAACAAGCATAAAACAAGTTACAGACTTTTCTAAAGTTATGCATGAGCTCAGTGTTGAATATTCATATTGACCCAACACATGAGCGATCACAAGGCCTATAACTCAACAGTGCTTTGTGTCAGCAAGTGATCAAGGAGAAAGAAGTAATCTATTAGCTTGTTTCTTAAAAACTCGTGTTTGTACTAATTGGGAAAAAGCATAGGGAAGGTTGTTTAAAGAACTGAAGTAGATAGAATGAAGGAAAATTATGAGCTAGTGATTCTGTATGTTTAAATCGGACTGTGTACAGATGCCAACCAGTGGCTGTTCTAGTTCTTATGTGTTCTTATCTTAGCTCAGGTGGACTGTAGTCATGAAGGTATGTCTGTTGAAGTTCAGTTAGGAATAGCAGATTTGGATTGTATGATGCCTATAAATGGTGGTGTACATCCTTAATGTTTGTATTGATTCCCACATGCAGAAGTATGTTTTTATTTGATGAAAATGAAAATTTGGTGGATGTTTTGGACTTTTTGGGGATGTATTTTTTGCATCCACTGTGACTTTAAAGTTCAGGGACATGCAGCTGAGGTGAGAGACTTGTGTTCATAAGCCCAACACCCAACAGAGGGAGTGCTGAGGCTCCAATCCAAACACAGCCTCGGTAGTGCTCTCTTTATACTGCTACGAGGAGAGGCTGGGAAGTTCTGATAATTTCCTAGAACAAAAATGATATTAAAACTTCATTACCTTTATAACTGTGCTACTACAGTGTTCTTTCTTGTGATATAATCACAAGAAAGAACATAGTAGTAGCACAGTTATGAAGGTAACTTATGTTATTATATTCTTATCTCCTCATATGTTATTTCTTGCGGTTATATCAGTTTGCTTTAATATCATTTTTTGTTTCAGGTATTTATCAGAACTTTCTGCCCCCCCCCTGCCCCCTTGTATGCTCATACTTTTCAAGGCAGGATTACTTGGAAAACCTCCACCAAGCACATCATCATCAGATTCACTCAGAATTTAGAATGGTCAGACATTAGGAAGCTGCATGTCATGTAATTTCACTGTATTTACAGTTGATTATTTTAGAATGGTCATATTAGTATTGTCCTTTAATGTTAAAATTAATTAAGTATGAGTATATACCAGTATGAGAGAACACTGCCATTGCAGTGTTCTCTCATACTTCCTTCAGGCACAACTTGGCAGAGTAAGCAGCAGCAGGATTATTTGGAAAGCCTCCACCAGGGAACATCATCAGGTTCAGTCAGAATTTAGAATGATCAGATATTAGGAAGCTGCATGTCCTGTAACTCACTGTACTTACAGTTGATTAATTTAGAATATTTATATTAATATTGTAATATCCTAATGTTTTCATTTCTGTAACTTCAGGACTTAATGGTGGTAATGACTAATATTAGTTTAATTACTAGAGTACTGTTAATATTTTGACTTCATTACAATGATATCATTATACTGCACATAACAGAAAGATAGTCTTGTTTGTTAGTATTGTCGATATGGTACTTATGTAGTACCGTACTACATAAGTACTGTATTTACCCGAATATAACTCGCCCTCACATATATCTCACACCCCTATTTTTACTTCCAAAAAAAAGAAATTAAAAAGTTTTGCATATACCTTGCAAAAAAAGTTTAGAACTTTAAGAAATAGTAGTGAATGTTATCCAAGTGTGAGCAAACAAAGTATCTTCAGGACTGGGTTAAGGTGGTACAACACCAGGGCAACTCGTTGCAAAGGTGGAGCAAGCTATCAACACTCCTATCTCAGTATCTCCTTTGCAACGAGTTTGCCCTGGTGTTGTACCATACCACCTTAACCCAGTCCTGAAGATCCTTTCAGGCGCAAACTTTGTTTGCTCACACTTGGATAAAGGATTAAACTAAATTTATTATACTCTAACCAAGTGAAAAATAAACTTTCAACATCTTTCTCTAAATCCAGAGTAAATTATTAAAAAAGGGTGGCACACCAATTGGCAATTCCTATAGGTAGAGATGACCTGCTAATGCTTCTGCCTGATATCTCCACTTGGGCCTGGCTCCCACTGAAGAGACCTCAATAAAGGTCGAAACTAGTCTGGGTAGTGGCCCTTCCCTTAATGCATAACATTAGACATATCCGCAAGGAGATGTGTTTTGCATTATAGGAGATTCTGAGATAGGAATGTTGGTAGCTTGCTCCACCTTTGCAACGAGTTATACCACCTTAACCCAGTCCTGAAGATACTTTCAGGCACAAACTTTGTTTGCTCACACTTGGATAAAGGATTAAACTAAATTTATTATACTCTAACCAAGTGAAAAATAAACTTTCAGTAGTGAATGTTGTTATAGCAGTTTCAGATATTTTGGAATTTGGTTGAAGAGAATTAGCATTTTAATTCAACAATCATCGGCTTGCCTTTGTTAATACACCAATCATGCAAGACAGTAGTAGCGATAGCAAATAGTAGATTCTTAGTAAGTCACACCCATTTTCAGTTTTTTTTTTTTTTTTTTTTTTTTTTTATAATCATGGCGCTCTTATGATTCCGAAATGATAACAACAATGAAGCTGTTTGTTTTAATTACAGAAGCATTGTTGCTAAAGATTCAAATATATCACGTGATGATGAGGGTGAGCAGCCAATCACATTAAACGACATTTATAATTAAAATTTAAATGCATTCATTTTATAAATAATGTGAGCAATTATAAATTATAACAAATACTAAGAATTTAATTATAAATGTCAATTTAATTTTTTCCTGAAAAACTTTAGTTTCCAAGCAGGGCTGGTGCTATTTGGAAACTAAATCCAACTAAACATCGTCCAGCCTGCAAAGTATTTCAGCTTTGCAGGTTGGATGTCGCCCGCCTGAGAAGCTGAAATGGGTGCCCCCAAACAAATTGCAATTTATTTATTTATTTTTATTTTTGTCATAATCATGTGGAAAGAATTTACAAGAATTTTTGTAATTTTTTCTAACTGTATATTTGCAGCAATTATATTGACTTACCTAATTATTATTACTTAATTCGTTTACAAAAATTTAAAGAAAGAATGAAACTTCATACTAACACTTTGAAACGGCATCCGCTTGTACTTCGAAACGGGGCCCACCTTGTAGTGGTGCCTGCCTGCAATGCAGGCCTGCTTCTGCTGGCACTGTTTCCAAAAATCCCTGCATATATCTCGTACCAACATTTTTTAATTTTAACTCAGGATAGCATTTTTCTTCGTGATTTCACTTTATTTTTTATGCGAATCTTACCAACAACTTATCCACAAAAGGTTGCACACCGAGTATATTGGTATTAGTACCATGGGAGGATTAAAGGGTAGATAATTTAATAACCTTATACCAGAAAATTGAACATGAAAGTTTTTCAAACCACTTCAGATCTCCAGTAAGCATGGTGATGGTCGCACAGGCATTGAGTACTTCTGCCTTCTTGCCATTCAAAATCTATTCAACCAATTTCTATCTCTCTGAGAGACTGCTTCGTATTCACTTTCCTGACTACACTATCATACATACTCATCTTTGTCCTAACTGTTATGTCCTGTCCTGCTTCTTTTATCCATTGTTATCACACTTAAGTTTATATCTTAATATTGATTGAAAAAAAAAAATCACAGGGTTGCCTAAGGGCAAAAGCTTTTCAAGGAATGCAGAGAACCCACCAGGGCTTCTGACCTAATGTCCAATCCTCACCTTCTTGTGGTGCACCCTGCTAGATATCTACCTGGATACTGAACAAACAAGGTGGGCTGGCAATTTGGGATTTAGCTGACCAAATTATATTCTTATTGGCTTAAACCACAAATAAAATGATGATACAACATGACAGAATTTCATTGTGGCTGGGGCATTGCCAGGTTATCCCCTTTGTTTTTGCCAGGGAACCAGGGCAAACAGTAAAAAATCAGCTACTGGAACCCTGAAACACACCCCAACTCAAAATCACCAAAATTCAAGATCTGTACTATCAGCATAACAAGCCTGAATGGCAAAGGAATGGAGCTGACTGAGGAATTGGATAAGTGCCAGATCGACATAACAGAAGTGACTGAAACAAAAGACAAAAACTGGTGAGATCTTTCTAAGCAATAAATACTGAATGTTATATACAGGCAATAAAAATCAGGGAAAAGGAGTAGCTATAGTAATCAATGCTAAATACGAAGCTAACCTTCTTGAATGGCAGACAATATCAAGTAGAGTGATGTGGGCAATATCAGAATGGGGAATTGGACAATGAGACTTATTTGTGCCTCTGATCACACAGAAGGTTCTACTGAGGTAGAAATGGAGGAATTTTTTTGAGGCTTTGGAGTTAAGTTCTTGTATAAGCATAACTATTTGGAACAAATAATATCCTTCAACAATACACACAACTTAGAAATACAGTCCAGAATAATCAAAGCATCGAATTATTACTGGAGATTTTATAATAAATGACAGGTGATTTGCCCGTTTCTCTTAAAAGAAAGCTTTTGGGTTCCAGTATATTTCCTACATCAATATATAATGCCCATACTTTGTCCTTATCAAAAAAAAAAAGCAAAAACTTAGTATATACCACTTGTCAGTAGAGAGAATTATTTTGGGAATAAAGAAAGCATAGAAGGTAAATCCAGACATTAGACAGATCACAAAAATGGTTTTGATGTTATTAAAAAACTCAATTTTAAAGTGGAACTGGGCTGACCAGGATGAAAGATGATAATAAGACAGCTGTTACGTTGTTGTTTTCCTTTAAATCTATGTTACTATTATCCTCCCTCTTGTGCCAACTAAGAATGAGATTTCCAGTCTATCTCTCTGGGACCGTCTCTTTTTCAAACTCTGACAAATTTGTTTGTTCCAGCTGTGCCTGTCAAAGTCCTAGGACAGAAGAATTCTTGCTCAGAGAAACTTTCCAGAGTTCTAGCAGCTACCTAAATTCGTTAAATATATATAGCATCTGTAAAGATCTCAGTTTGCAATCATGGCTCTAGCCTTTCTAATTATTCAATACCTTCCCCTTATGCATGGGTTCAAACGTTTATGAGTTAATGAACATGTAAATCATATCCTCTGGTCAATTAAAACACACTTAGCATGGGAAAATACAAGATTACAATTTTAACTTCAAATGCTAACACAGACCCCACCATATTAATTAGGTCTCACACAAGAATTTAAGTCCTCTGATTACCAGTCCAATGGAACTAACAAGTTACAATGCAAAGAAGTCATTCAAAAAGTTCTCTAGGCAATTGTCCATTTTTCTTCCAACTAGAAATTGATTCACCCTTTTCCTCTAATGCTAATTGTTAAGAAAATAAGAAAATTCTGTACATTACCACCACCGCATGAGGTTACCATGTCCCCTTTATCCGTCCTTTACTGTTAGATACTGTACTGCTTCAGTGGGTTGCATCCACATGGAGGTCACTTCGCTCGTCACGTACAACCATTTTCTGCACTCTGCTGGGCGATGCTCATCTTGCTGGTCACTATCTTCTGACTGCCCATCTCCCTGGAGGAACCTTCTGTTGTCTCATTCTGGTACCACTTCTACCGATGGCCCGAGTTGGTGGATGTCAGCAATGGAGAGAAAATTGCTGTTCGTTCCAGAATTCATCTTTCTCTTCTGCTGTACAGCCAACTTGTGGGGCATATACACATAGGACGATTGGTTGTTCTTCTCCAAGACCCAGTTTCATTTCCATGATCCTGTCATTCCTCCTACCCACTTCCAGTACTTCATCCTTCATTCCGCCACACACCACAATTCCGACACCATTTCTTCCCTCTTTATTCGCTCCAGAGTAGAACAATTTATACCCGTCTCCTAGTTCCTTCGCCTTTTCCCCCTTCCACCTCGTCTCCTGCACACATAAAATGTCCAACTTCCTCATCATGTCTGCCACGTTCTTCCCCTTCCGGTCATCCTTCCAACATTCAACATTCCCACTCACAACATTCTCTCCACTTGCTGGGCTTGCTTCTTTAACTGCACCCGCCCTTGATGTGGTAGCCCTCGTCCACTTCTCGCAGCTGTAGGGCTATATGGCTGCGTGTCGTTTAAAGGGTATGCCTTAGCCTTGTATCACTTTCTTTTAAACTCATCTGATCATAGCTAGAGCTGGCAGTGAAGTTTTACGACCGGATGCCCTTCCTGACGTCAATCCTCGCCATTTATCCGGGCTTGGGACTGGCACCTATTGGAGCTAGCATGTCCACTTCGGTGGCTGCAATAGGCAAAATGACATAGCAAGATAGGAAAGAATCGCCCCTAGCCCTCGAATACTCTATAATAGCATTGGGGGTTAGGAGCAAGAAGGGGAGAGGACCAGCCTACAGATAATATAACAGATGTATATTGCATGAAATAAGGCATGGTCCAGCATCAGGTACCTCGGGTTTACCATGCCTGTACTCACTAAAGTGAGCCCATGAGATCGATCGATGACAGATGCTATCTTTGGGTTACGACAGATGATGGAAAAGTTTCGAGAGAAGCAACGTGAGCTACACCTGGTTTTTATTGATCTGAAGAAAGCATATGATAGAGTGCCAAGGCAAGAAGTCTGGAGGTGTTTGTGGGAGAAGAAGGTACTGGAGAAATATGTCAGGTTGGTGCAGGAGATGTACAGAAATGTGAAGACAAGAGTTCGAACCTGCCTAGGAGAGAGAGACAGAAAGTTTTCCAGTGACAGTTCGCTTGCATCAAGGGTCAGCATTAAGTCCATTCTTGTTTAATATTGCGATGGAGGTGAGAGAAGACGCGCCTTGGACTATGTTGTATGCAGATGACATCGTACTGTGTGCAGAATCAAGAGAAGAAGTGGCAGCTAAACTGGAAAGTACTGGAAGAGAGAGGTATGAGACTGAGCAGAAGTAAGACAGAGTATATGTGTTGCAATGTGGATGGCAACCAGGAGACAGATCTAGAGCTGGAAGGAGATGTCATCAGGAAGGTCAGTGACTTTAGATATTTAGATTCAACAATGAATGAGGATGGTGAGGCTGAGAAGGAAGTGGGATGCAGGATACAAGCAGAATGGAAGAACTGGAGAGAGAGAGAGATGGCTGGAGTGCTATGCGATAAGAGTGTGCCGATCAATCTAAAAGGCAAAATCTACAGGACAGTAGTGAGACTAGCTATGACGTATGCTATGGATACTGTAGCCGTGAGGAAAAATAACATCAGCAGGATGAAGGTAGCGGAGATGAGAATGCTTAGGTGGATGTGCGATGTGACCAGAAAGGATCGTCTGAGAAATGACTATGTAAAGGGAACGTTGAAAGTTATGAACTTAGGAGCAAAGATACAGGAGGCGAGATTGAGATGGTTTGGTCATGTGATGAAGAGGGAGGAAGAGTATGTGGGAAGAAAGGTCATGCAGATGGATGTGCAGGGGAGGAGGAAATGCAGACGGCCAAAGAAGAGATGGTGGAGGAGGACTTGAGGATGAAGAACTTGGATGTGGCTATAGCCCAAGACAGGAGGTTGTGGAGGAGACTCACCACAAACAGCGACCCTACTTAAGTGTGAAAAGCTGCAGAAGAAGAAGAAGATAGGGAAGACAAGAGAAGAAGATATAGGATGTGGTGGAGAGATGAGAACATGAAAACAACTGGATTATGATGTGATAACAACATACTTAATCCTTCACTTATCTACAATAAATGATTCGTTTATTTTTGTTATACTTGTGTTCTTAAAGACAAGAAAGTTGTTTATTTAATATTTTTATAAACATTAAAATAAAACACTTAATTAGAATTACTGCCGATCTCATAAATTGGCTCTCTTCTGAAATTGTCCACATAATTACACTATTAATCCATCAAATACAATATTCATTATTGCTTATTAAAGTTCCTTTGTGGAGATACTTCATGTTCCAGCATAAAATGTTTGACAAACTTCCCAAACAGATCCCAGATCTTCTGATTTCTGTTCTTCTCTCTTCGGTCTGTCAATCTCCCATGGATTTCATCACCATGTAAATCAAGGGTCTTCAACCTTTCAGACAGTGTGGGTGCATTAAAAATTTCATTGAAGCCCGCGGGCCACTAAGTTATTCTGCGGTATTTAGAATTATAAGATGCTCTCCAGATTCACAAGGAATGCTCTGCATTTGATACTTTACATAAAATCCTATAAAAATAAACAAACTCAGCTTTAAGAGCATAGGTAGGAGTCGGGTTTCATGATAAGTAAATGCATTCAATACTTGAAAAAGATAATTTAATGAAGAAAATTCAATTTTTACAATATCAATGGGAAACTTGGCAATGCTTTTCTTTGACCAGCTTGTCGATGTTGGCATCAATGTTGAAAGTCTCTATGCTCAGAGTATTCTCGAGATGTTGATCCTTAATCTGAGTTCTTGTCTTGAACTTCACATGCTTCATTCTGGAGAACTGCTCACATAAGTATGTGCTTCCTAACAAAGCACACCAGCGAAAATTAGGGAATGCATCCTTAATGTAGTCTTTGTAAAATGTAAGCAAGGGCACATTGAATAATTTTTCTCTCAAAGAAGAGTTGTTTTGGAGTTCAAGCAGCTCCATTTGTACTGAGCCTGGCATTTCAGCAGCATTGACACTGAATGGCATTGAAAATAAATCTAAAGAAGACTGTTGGTTACGAAAATCACTAATCTCTCTTCGAACTCACTTCGCAACATGGCTAATTTTGTAGCATATTCATCAAGAGACGAACAGTTGGAGAAGCTGAAAATGAGTTAAGTCTTTTTTTGTGAGTTGTGCCTCCCAAAGTTTGAGCTTGGCCACAAAAGCTTTGATGTGATCAAACAGAGTGTGCACCAGTTGATCTTTGGATTGTAGCTGCGTATTTAGGTCATTCATATGCAACAGGATGTCGGTCACAAAGGCAAAGTCTGTCATCCACTTCAGATCATTGAATTCCACAATTGGCTTCCCCTTGGTTTGCATGAACTGCTGTATTTCGCTCCTTAAGTCAAATTCTCTTAAGAATTCTAATCTCTTAAGAAGTCAAATTCTGCTCAACCAACGCACGTCACTATAATAAACCACATCGCTGTGATCCATTTCACACTCTTGGGTCAAAAACTCTTGGAATTGACGATGATTCAATCCTCTTGCCCTAATAATGTTGACGACAGTCACAATAACTTTCATGACATTCTCAAATCCAGTAGTTTTCGTACACAAATTCTCCTGGTGGATTAAACAACGGTAATGGATGAAATCTTTTCCTTCTAGTTCCAGTTCTTTCTGTAGCAGCTCAACAAACCCTTCGTTCTTTCCCACCATAGCAGTGACACCATCAGTTACCACACCCTTGTGGTTGGTTAAGCTGAGGTCAAAACGCTGGAGCATTTTCTTGGCGGCTTCAAGAATATCAGTGCCTATCAACATTCCCTTCATAGGTACGAGCACCAGCAGTTCTTCTGTCACATTGAATTGTTGAACAATGCCACGGACAAAGATAGCCAGTCATACTGTATCTTTCACATCTGTGCTATCATCTAAAGCGAGTGAATATGACGTAATTTCAGACAACCGTTTTTTTTTTAAGTTCCTTCAATGTCTTTGGTAAGTTCTTCGACACGTCGTGCTACAGTTACCCCAGACAAACTCAGTTATTTAAGCACCTCCTTATTATTTGGGCACAGAATTTCCCCAGCAGCGATGAGCCACTCTCACAAACTTGCCATCCAAGAAGGCTTTTGATTTTTTCAGCTATTACATAAGTTACTTTGACGCACGCTTCGCTCTCTTCCCTCTGCCTTTTAAACTTACCCTGCTGGCATTTTAAATCAATCTGAAGACTGTTCACTTTGTCCACACGAAGCTAGCTTTGAAGGTGATCGAATCACAGTGTCGATTTATATTGTATTCTTTTGATACTGACACTGACTCACGACAAATTAAACACACTGGCTTATCGTCGATTGGCACAAAAATGTACAAATTGGTCCACTTTTCATTAAAAACCCGACAAGAATTTGATTTATGCTTTTTACTCGTAGCCCCATAGTGATGGAAGGTGAACCCAAAAAATTATCCAAAATGACTGTGTAACAGTTATTATCCACTGAATATGTCTCACACTAATAAAAAAAAATCTTGCAATATAAAACCACAATAGGCTATGGCTGACACGACGAACCTGCTTGCGCTTATACACGAACATCACACTGTTCATGACTGACTGACTGTGGATGAGATCATCTTGTATTTATACGAAAATAACGAAGTATCGAGAACCTTCGAGATGTATCTGGAAGGCACTAGACAGCGCACTCAAACGAACTACTGCTTCAGCCATCTACCTGTGACATTAGTACTAGTACTTAAGTACTGCTTGGCACTGGTAGATGGCTAAAGAAGCATGTCTATTTAATATTTATAGAATTTTATGTAAAGTATCAAATGCACAGCGTTCCTTGTGAATCTGGAAAGCATCTTACAATTCTAAATACCACAGTAAAGCTTAGTGGCCAACGGGTTTCATTGAAATTATTTTTTATTTAATTGAGTTTTAATGTTAAGTAGTTATTTTTTCAAAATGACAAAGAGCTCTGCAGGCCACAGGTGGCCTGTGGGCCATGCGTTGAAGACCTGTGATGTAAATGAAACTATCGAATATATGCAAGTTCAACAGAGATAAATAATGGCTGCCATACCATTGTTTGAGCAACAAGAACTGGTATTTGCTATACAACAAATTCAATTTAATTTAAAATTTGAATTTTAGAAACAGCTATTATTCAGATGCATGGCAGTGTCATGTGGTTATTATTATTATTATTATTGTTCCGGGAAACTCCAAGGAGTCGACAGACTCATCGAGGGAGGCCCTAAAGTCACGTCAAGAACAACTATTCAACATTCACACAGTATCTATCATACCTTGCCTTGAACTCATTCACGGTCGTAGCACCCACAACAGACTCTGGAAGCTTATTCCACTCATTTACCACTCTCCAAGTAAAAAACCTAGCTCTAACAGCCTTGTCAACCAAGCTCTTGCCCAGCTTCCATGCATGGCCCCTAGTCCTCCCACCACCAGTCATATTTTCAAAAATATCTTCTGGATCAATCTTATAAAAACCCTTCAGTAATTTGAATGTCTCAATCATATCACCCATCCTTCGCCTATCGTCCAATTTCTGCAATCCACAAATCTTCAACCTATTCTCATAAGGTTCATTCCACAGACCTGCTATCATCTTGGTCACTCGTCTCTGGACCCTCTCCACTTCCTCCCCATCACGAAGAAACCCTGGTGCCCATAGCTGGGCACAGAAGTCCAGATGGGGTCTTATCAAGGCTCGATACAGAGGAACAACAACTTGTTCGTCTCTGCATGTTAAAGTATTTTTCAGAAGCCAAGTGATTTGGTGAGCTGTTTTAGTTACTTTTGCAATGTGCCCCCTAAACTTCAACTCCCTATCCACCAACACTCCCAAATCCCTGGCCTCATCAATCTCCTGGAGTATGGTTCCACCAATGCGATATACTGCTGCTATTCTTTTCACCCCAAAGTGCATAACCTTACACTTTGCCACATTAAATTGACATCCATTTTTCCTAGCCCAGTCCTCCAAACTATCCAAATCATCCTGTAAAATTTTGACATCCTGTGCACTCATAATTGCTCTACCCAACTTTGCATCATCAGCAAACAAGTGAACACTTCCTCTCAGATCCTTTCCAATATCATTGATGAACAAATTGAAAAGCAGTGGTCCAAGAACAGAGCCCTGTGGCACTCCACTAGTCACAAGACGTCTTTTAGACTCCACTCCTGAATAAACCACTCTTTGATATCTCTCCTTCAACCACCCTCTTATCCATCTCACCAACCCTATATCTATACCCATCTGCTCCAGTTTACTGATTAGGGTTCCATGTGGTATCCTATCAAAGGCCTTGGCAAGGTCCAGTAGTATCACTGTAAACCCATTACCCCTATCCAGTTCAGCTGTCACTGTGTTATAAAACATGAGCAAGTTACTGAGGCATGATCTATCCTTCACAAAACCATGTTGTCCCCCATACAATATCCCATTTTCATCTATCCAATCCTGTATTCTTTTCTTGACTAATTTCTCTAAGACCTTGACAATGATTCCTGATATGCTAATCGGTCGGTAATTTACAACAGCAGTCTTGGAACCACCTTTATGCAGTGGAACTATTTTCCCCTCTTTCCACCCGCTCGGGACTAACCCAGACCCGAGACTCAAATTAAACAAAATGGTCAAGGGTACTGACAATTCTTTAGCTGCTTCTCGTACAACACGAGCTGGTATACCATCCAATTATGATAAACTGGTTCCAAGAATTCTAAAGCGCAAGGACCAATGTAGTAAAGATGCATACAATGTAATTTATGATTATTTTTATGTCATCACCATTTCTATTAGGAAGCATTTCCCCTCTTTTGTCACTATCAACAAAGACCTTCCCTTGCCATTTTTTTCCTTTTAACTGTATAATGGTAGAACCTTATACAAGCTGTGTAAAAACTACTTCAACTCTTTTCCATTCCTTTGGGAGGTTCTTGAATCTCAGCATGTACTGAGATTCAATAAACTATAAACTACCAGAACAGAGGCTTTGCCATTAAAATCAAAAATAACCTGAGAACTTCAGCAGTTTAACTTTATAATTGGTTACCTCCATCACTTAGGGGGAAGCCCCCCTCCCAACAAAGGCAGGGGATGCCTAATAATGAACAGTCTACACTAAAAAGCGGGGGGGGGGGGGGGGTAAAAATCGACTGGCAAGCTTTTGTGAACATGTGAGTTTCCTAATTGGACAGAGACGTAATGATTGAGAGCTGGCATAAGTTGATACTGTTCCTTAAACTGAAAATTAAAGAAATATTATTAGCAGTTTGTTTAATTAAAAGTTATGAAGTTGATCATATATTTAAATGCCCTGCTATACTTTAAATGACCCTTAATTGAACAAGAAGTAAGAAACAAACCAGAAAATGTATACCATCTTCACAGAAATCGTGCCTAAGTAGCTGAAATGTTTACTTATTCTATAGGTTCTCCATTCACAATGCAATTGATATTTTCAATGCTTTTGCCTATTTTCATTGTCCTTGTCTTGTTATTGCTGACCTTCATACCATATCTATTACAACAGTTATTCTATTTAGTCAGGGAATCGTGCAGACTTGTAGCAGGTTTATTTAGAAATATAACATCATCCGCATAAAGCAAAGCGCTGACATTAACATCTCTAATTTTGATATCAGGTTTAATACCACTTTCTTTCATAATGTGATCCATATAGATAATGAATAAGTGATAATGTACATCCTTCTCTGACACCCAGATTTAACATCAAACCATCTTCCTGTACTTCAATTCTAACTACTGACTTACAACTCAAATAAAGACTAAGTATTGCTTGATATAATGTCCCACTGACACCATACAACTGTAGCGTTTTGAATAGCTTCTCTCTTGGCACTTGTCATATGCCTTTTCCAGATCTATAAAACTTAAATACAGATCTTTGTTATATTCCCAAGATTTCTCAACTATTTGGCTTAAAGTGAAAATCTGATCCTGACAACCTCTATTGGCCTGAATCTTGTTCTTCACCATGCTTCCCTTCCACAATTTTTCTTAGCTGTTTCTCAAGTATACTTGCATAAATCTTACCAGGAGTAGGGAAATACCTCTGTAATTCTTGACATTCAGTTTAATTTCCCTTTTTATAGATGGGTACTATGAGAGCTCTGTTTCAGTCATCTGGATCCTGACCCTCTGACCTTCTGTTGAAAGGCAGCTGGAGTAGATGAAAGTTGACCAGAAATGCTCAAATATGGAGGTATAAAAGTTTTACAGCAGCTCCATTGTAATTCAGAAAATTACAATGGAGCTGCTGTAAAACTTTTATACCTCCATATTTGAGCATTTCTGGTCAACTTTCATCTACTCCAGCTGCCTTTCAACATTTCAGGTTTTTGATGACTTTTACTACTTCAAGTATGGATATGCTTGATTCCTGTTGGGAGTTTTCTACCATTATGCTGACGCTGCTTGTTTAAGTCTTTCAAGTAATTTCGCCAGACATCTAGAATATCATTATCTTCAGTTTTCATGTCACCTTTATCATCTCTGACCCTTTTACCGTACCTTTTCCTCCATTTCTAAGCTTTTTCAATCAATCCATCAGTGGCTTTTAACAGGCACTTAAGCACCCATGGCCTTCCAAGTATCCTTGGACTTCCCAACCATAATACGAGGATAATGCAGTTACCCTATTCCTATAAGTATTCTTGTCTGTATTCTACTGGCCGGTTTGTCTGTTTTGAGGGACGAAAAACCTGAGTTTCTCGGAGAAAAAATCCTCTACCTCTGTATGAGACCGGCTAACTCACCTTTAGTCAAAAGAGACCATATAAAGGTTCCTCACATCACTGACGGAAATTGAACCGAGGTATTTCTGACAAAAGGGCTTCATCTATACTGACTGAGCTATGGAGGGTCAATCTTTTTCAATAGACATTCAATTTTTGAATAATAATTATCTATTGAAAGTCAGGTAACAAGACTTAGGTATTAGCTGTTATTCATGACATGTTTTTAATAGCAGAATAATAATTATCTGCTGAAAGTCAGGTGTTAGATCCTGAGAGAAAGCATCTTGGAAAGTAATCATTCATTTTGAAATTAACATATAAAACTTGCTGACAAAGAGAAATACCTGCACATCAGCTGTAATTAAAAGTAAAACTTCTTCATTTTATGTAAAATTTGTATTCTTTATTTTAAGTACCTTTATATTTAAAGCTGATGTGATTATATTAAGATTTCATTTTTAAGTATGTCTAAAAAGAGAGATAATCTGATTTAAATTTAAGCCTCACTTAAGCTATGTAAAATTTACTGTGAGTCATTCAAAAAGGTTGCTAAGTAATAATTCCTGGAAGGCATAAAGCTACACGTGTACAGCGTAACGCTAGCGGCTATAGCTTACTCGGAAAATTATGTTGCCATGTATTCTGTGAATCCAAGTATAACAGCGTCGTAAAAGCGAAGGATGAACCCAAAGGGATAAAAAAAAAAACAAAGGTGGTGTGCAAAAAAAGGGGACTGAGAAAAGAGGGCACTCTATAAAAGAATATAAGGGGGTTGAGCCCGTATCAGAGACTCTCTTGTCGTATCGTTTTCCTGTTTTGCTGGTTCGGAAGTTAGCGGGCAGTTTCACGTAGAGGGTGAAGTCTGTGATAAGATGTCGGATTGCAAGCATTCTTAAAATGAAGTAGGATTCTATGCAAAGCTGAAGAAAAATTTCAGTCCTAGCAGAATCAAGCCGTCGCTGAAAAGTCCCATCTAGTTGTTCCTGAAACACAAAGATTTTTGATTCTGCAGAAGGAATGAAGATAGCGTAACCCCAACGTTGGCATATGGACAGCCAATAGATGAGAAGTATCCAGACATACACGTGGTGCAGAACAACGTGGAAAAGGCTCGGTAAGGTGCAATTACTCTAATTTTGTGTGAAAATTCATTAGAAGAGAGAAGATTGTATATGAATGTGAAATTAAGAACTGTATTCTAAAGAACTGTGTGGACAGTCTCAAATTAAAAAATTAACCTCCTTTGAGAGTAAGAAGAATTGTTTGGAAGAGATCTTTTGTAATTTTGTATGTGATAGGATTAACCTGATGTGATAAGAATAGTAGAATTTAGTTTCTCAGTAACATTAGAATGTTTGTTAGTTTTCTCTTGCGAGTAATACTACTGAAAGGTATTTAGCTTAACTTCATATCTTTTGCTATCTATCCCAATATGCAGTTACTGTGTTTAGCATGCTTTATACGATTTTTATTTAGTATTGAGCATAATTGAGTGTATATGAATTTTGTATTGTGTTTTAGATATTCCAATAAACATGTCATATTTACCTGAACCTGAGTCATGACTGATTACGATTCCAAATTACCACTTATAAAAATAGAACCTATTTTGTGCGGGGAGGATTTAGAGAGTGAATATAATAATAGATTTAGGTCACGACTGTAATTAATCTGAATCTATACAGATTAAATGAGATATTGTGTAAGAAAGCTAAGAATCTAGTATTGTCTCCCTGAGTAAGGATCTTTTCTACTATAGGATACTGGCTGGCGCAGCAAAATATAAATTTGCCAGTATCCGAAGAGGAAACAATCCTAGATATAAGAATAAGATTAAAGTAAGTGAAATAAGCGTAAATCATATGAGAAACATCGATATAACAATGGCGCAGCCGGTAGGATTTTGATTGTATAAGGTTTTAGGTAAGAAAGGATAGATTTAAGTAAACAACATCGAGTAAAGCATAAATAAATCATATAGAAACAACATCGATATAACAATGGCGTAGCCGGCAGGATGTGATTAGGGCCCCTAAAATTAAGGTTAATAGGGAATAATCACTGTAAGTTGGTCTTGGATTCGTATAAGGCAATCAGGCATTTGTTGGAATATCAAAGAGTGTGGAAAAAGGAAATTTTAAGTTTGTAAGATGAATGCAGGTATGTCTCAACCATCGAGCTCAGATTTAGATGACTCTGAGTTCTTTAGGACGATAAATCCTCAACAAGTTTTTCCTCAGTTTTCAGGGGAGGAATCTGATGATGTTCTGGCATTTTTTAAGTACATAGAGGAACTAAGAAGAATTGGTAGATGGAGTGAGTTACAACTGCTAATTCTTCTCCGAAGTGAGCTTATTTGGAAGGTAAAGACATACTTTTATTCCTTGCCTGTCTTAAAAGAAACTAGAGATTACAATAAATTTAAGGAGGTACTAATATACCAGTTCTCTAAAGTAAGGAATGTGGGACCAAATTTATGGAAGCTCCAGAAGATGGTACAAAAAGACAAAGAAAGTGTGTCAGACTACCACAATCAAATCTTAGCTCTTGCCAATACGTTAAGCATCTCTGACGAAGACCGGCACCATCTCTACTGGGCAGTCTTCCAATACTTTAGAGGGGGGGGGTTGAGACAAGAACTGAAGGAAACAGCATTTGGGAAGGACATAACAAATTTAGAGGAATGCCTGACAGCAGTAAGACAAAGAGAGCAACTGCTTGGAGACATTTGTCCTGCAGCCTCAGTTTGGTCCGTCAATGTCATTAGAGAAGAAAGAAGCAACATTAGGGATCAAGACACTAAGGTAGATCATACAGAGAAGAAAGAAAAGCAAAGGGCACAGAAAGGATGTGAAGTTAGTAGACCTGAGACAGTCTACCAGGTTGCAAATAGCAGCCCAAGTCTTAGTGAAGTACGCTCATTGATCCAACAAGAAGTAGAGAGATTACAGCAGCCCATCTTGGAGCGTCTTGATGCTGTACTAGGTCAACTGATATCAGCTTCGAGGGTAAACCACGAGAACTGCTCATTTCCAGAGGAAAGAATTAGTAACATGATCCACCAGGAAGTTGAGAAGATGCAGCCCCCATGGACACGATGATGAGTAAGTTATCAGAACTGTCAGCTAAATGCAACGGGAATTCTCCTATGTCCTCGGACGGAGATAATTCTAGAGGTTACTCCCGGAAGCCCCCCCAAGATGCTATAGCTGCAATAAGTTGGGACATCTAGCCCGTAACTGTTTCAGCAAACAAAGAAATTCAAATAACTATCATCTTGAGGCAAAGTCACATGTATGCAACAAACAGGAGGGAAGGAAAGGGGGATGAAATCAAAAGGGAAACATGGAATTAACAGTTGAAGGAAGGATATGTGGGAGTAACTTTAGAGCACTAGTAGACACAGGCTCTCAGGCTTCTATTATCCCCGATAACTACTTCAGGGAGATTGAGCCATATATAAAGGGAAGGGTAAAACATCTAAGAAGACCCATTAAGCTTCTGGGAATATCCTCCACTATTACCCAAGCTACTAAATTTGTGAGGCTGAGAGTGAACTTGCCAAAATTTGGAATATCCACTCGGCACAATTTTATAGTCCTGCCAAGGAACTCTCTACCTCACCTAAGAGTAATCCTAGGAAGTGATTTCCTATTTAAATTTGGATTTTCTGATTTCACTAGAAGGGAAGTTTGTTTTAAGGAAGAAGAAAAGGGAACACAGGGGCCCAAGGGGGATCTCAGGCTAAAGGGGAGGGAGACACAAGGTTTAACACACTCAAAAAGCCGAAACTGAGTAAAGTCTCCCCGTCAAGGACCGTAAGGGAACCTGAGATAATCAAACCAGAGGAAGAGAAGACACAAACTGAAGAAAAGGTTGCAATCCGCGAAAAGAGTGAGAACGGCAAGGACACTCTGGAAATTAACTATCTAGGTGTTAGGCAGACCATAATTAACCCTTTTAGGGAATTCAGACCCAGAAAGAATGCAAGGTTTGTCCCCAGAGGATTGAGAGAGAAACAAAAATAGTTTTTATAAAAAAAATTTAGAAAAACTTTTTTTATAAAAAGAGGGGGCCTTTGTTAGATCCTAAATGAAGGAATCTTGGAAAGAAATCATTCATTTCGAATCTAACATATAAAACTTGCTGACAAAGAGAAATACCTGCACATCAGCTGTAATTAAAAGTGAAATTCTTCACTTTATGTAAAATTTGTATTCTTTATTTTAAGTACCTTATATTTTTTAGCTGATGTGATTATATTAAGATTTCATTTTTAAGTATGTCTAAAAAGAGAGATAATCTGATTTAAATTTAAGCCTCACTTAAGCTATGTAAAATTTACTGCGAGTCATCCAAAAATGTTGCTAAGTAATAATTCCTGGAAGGCATAAAGCTACACACGTACAGCGTAACGCTAGCGGCTATAGCTTACTCGGAAAATTATGTTGCCATGTATTCTGTGAATCCAAGTATAACAGCGTCGTAAAAGTGAAGGATGAACCCAAAGGGATAAAAAAAACAAAACAAAGGCGGTGTGCAAAAAAAGGGGACTGAGAAAAGAGGGCACTCTATAAAAGAATATAAGGGGGTTGAGCCTGTATCAGAGACTCTCTTGTCATATCGTTTTCCTGTTTTGCTGGTTCGGAAGTTAGCGGCAGTTTCGCGTAGGGGGTGAAGTCTGTGATAAGATGTCAGATTGCAAGCATTCTTAAAATGAAGTAGGATTCTATGCAAAGCTGAAGAAAAATTTCAGTCCTAGCAGAATCAAGCCGTTGCTGAAAAGTCCCATCTAGTTGTTCCTGAAACACAAAGATTTTTGATTCTGCAGAAGGAATGAAGATAGCGTAACCCCTACGTTGGCATATGGACAGCCAATAGACGAGAAGTATCCAGACATACACGTGGAGCAGAACGACACGGAAAAGGCTCGGTAAGATGCAATTACTCTAATTTTGTGTGAAAATTCATTAGAAGAGAGAAGATTGTATATGAATGTGAAATTAAGAACTGTATTCTAAAGAACTGTGTGGACAGTCTCAAATTAAAAAGTTAACCTCCTTTAAGAGTAAGAAGAATTGTTTGGAAGAGATCTTTTGTAATTTTGTATGTGATAGGATTAACCTGATGTGATAAGAATAGTAGAATTTAGTTTCTCAGTAACATTAGAATGTTTGTTAGTTTTCTCTTGCGAGTAATACTACTGAAAGGTATTTAGCTTAACTTCATATCTTTTGCTATCTATCCCAATATGCAGTTACTGTGTTTAGCATGCTTTATAAGATTTAATTAGTTTAGAATGTGTTAATCTCTTATATCGATTTTTATTTAGTATTAAGCATAATTGAGTGTATGAATTTTGTATTGTGTTTTAGATATTCCAATAAACATGTCATATTTACCTGAACCTGAGTCATGACTGATTACAATTCCAAATTAACACTTATAAAAATAGAACCTATTTTGACGGGGAGGATTTAAAGAGTGAATATAATAATAGAATTAGGTCACGACTGTAATTAATCTGAATCTATACGGATTAAATAAGATATTGCATAAGATAGCTAAGAATCTAGTATTGTCTCCCTGAGTAAGGATCTTTTCTACTACAGGATACTGGCTGGTGCAGTAAAATATAAATTTGCCAGTATCCGAAGAGGAAACAATCCTAGATATAAGAATAAGATTAAAGTAAGTGAAATAAGCGTAAATCATATGAGAAGCATCAATATAATATAGAAACAATTGATATAATAATGGCGCAGCCGGTAGGATTTTGATTGTATAAGGTTTTAGGTAAGAAAGGATAGATTTAAGTAAACAGCATCGAGTAAAGCATAAATCATATAGAGACAACATCGATATAACACAGGTAACAAGACTTAGGTATTGGCTGTTATTCATGACATGTTTTTAATAGTATTATCTCACAATACCATTTAATGGTGTTATAATTTTAATGATCTGATTACACAATCTGTTCACATAAAAAGCATTTTATATGAACAGATTGTCTCCCCCCCCCCCAAAAAAAAAAAAAAACAGATGCTTTATTGTATATCATATTATATGTTATCTGTGATGAAAAATTAATTCTTTAATTAACTTCTCTTTTAAAATTGAATTGAATTATTATAAGTTAAATATTCTTCTAAATATCTCCTCTTTTCTATCTAAAGATCATTATTTTGCTCAGTGTTATTTATGGTCTATTTATCTATTATTTCTATATAGGTCTTTGTGGAAACTGGATTGAAATAGCATATGGTACAAGTTCAGGAACTGTAAGAGTAATTGTTCAGCATCCAGAAACTGTTGGTCATGGTCCACAATTATTCCAAACCTTTACTGTGCACAGAAGTCCTGTGACAAAAGTTGTCCTTTCTGAAAAATATTTAATTTCTGGTATGTGAATCATTATAGATTAATCATTTATCATTAAGTTTTTTGTGACACTTTTGCCCATCATTATGTTGTAAACTACATATACTACATAGTACTGATGTAGTATATGGAAGGGTTAGAAACCAGTCAGTCAGTCCCAACTTGCTTGAACTATATTAGATGTGTGAATGTTATATTTTCTCTTCACAAACCATAACAGAGCCATTGAGAGATTAACACTGACTCTGAAAAAAGTGGAAATACTCATTAAGCTTCCTCGGCCTTTACCATCACCAGTTCTCAGTATAAACTGAAGATTAAAATATTTTTCAGAAACCAATGAACAAAGTTAACTTCTTGACCCACTATTCCATTCAGCAATCCATTTAATTCACAAATGTACTATATGTTCTAGATAAAGAATTAAACTTACTCTTTAAAAAGATCTTTTTAAATAGAGGACATTGGGGGAAATTATTAAGAAACTTGCAATTTTCCCAGCACGATGAATCTGGCTCATTGTTATATGATATAAAATAAAAAATATCATCATATTCCCATATATCATTTTTCTAACCCTTAATCTAACTGTTTAACAATTAGATTAAGTTAGATCTGAAAACTATAGGTGAATATTATAAAAAATGGAGGCTCCAGCTTAATCCAGACAAAACAGAAGTATCAAGTTTTCATCTTAATAATCACATGGTGGCAGATGTCACTTTACATATCTTCTTTGAAGGATGTTTACTACGACACAATAAGTTTCCAAAGTACTTGATCATTACCCCTGGACTGCAATCTCTCTTACAAGCAACACCTAACAAACGTTTCTGCTAAGTTAAGAACCTGTAACAACATAATACAAAAACTAATAGGCACGACATGGGGGGCAACAGCTGATAATCTGCGGATTACTGCTCTTGGTCTAGTTTTCTCTGTTGCCGAATATTGCTCACCAGTGTGGCTAAATAGCACGCATGTTAAACTTGTTGATAGCCAACTAAATAATACAATGAGACTGATTTCTGGCACAATTAAATCAACGCCCACACACTGGCTTCCAGCTCTTAGTAACATTGTTCCACCGAATCTGCGTAGGATTAAGGCTCTCTTACAGGAGTATAAGAAAATCTTGGAGAACACAGCCCTACCAATACATTTAGATCTCCCAGACTTAAGGGTACGACGATCAAGATCAAGACATCCACCACTACAATTAGCCCAACTACCACTACATTCTAACTTTGACTTGAAGCAAAAGTGGCAAGAACAGTGGGAGAGCCATACAGATGGCATCACAAAATTTTCTCTCAATGAATTACAAGAAAATTTTGATGCTTGCTCACACCTCCCACGAAAATCCTGGACTCAGCTTAATAGAATACGAACTGGTCATGGTGTATGTGCGGACATGCTTTTTAAATGGGGTAAACGACCATCCCCGCATTGTGATTGTGGAGCTCAGAGACAAACTGTGAATCATATTGTGACTCATTGTTATCTCAGAGCATATTCAGGAGACAAATTGGACTTTTTAAGTGCTACACCCGAAGCTATGAACTATCTGACCAATATGGATGTAACCTTTTAATTTTATTGTTTTTAAAATGACTTTTGACTTTTAATTTTATATGTTTTTAAAGTGACAGTGTATTGTACTGCATGTTTTGATATTCATGCCATACGAATAAATAACTGTTTAACAGAGAGCAAATTCTCATCTAGTTTGTTTCCATCAAAAAATAAATAATTAATTTTAAATAAACAAATATCCTGTCATTACAGTTAAGTGGCATGATTTATATTGTTAATTGCAGCTATGCAGGCTGTTATATAAAAGACCCACTTGTTGTGCATATGCACTACTAGATCAGGTTGATACTGAATCTATATGCTATAAGCCTAAGTGATAACTCTAAACAATATAATGATAATTGTTAACAAGCAAAATTAACTTAATCATCATCATCATCATCATGCCTATCAAGGATTTAGGCTTAGATTGGCCTGTTCTGAACTTAGAAGTCATCATTGAATCTTTTAAGAGGACGTCCTGGTTTTCTTTTTCCTAATGGCTTGTACTTTAAGACTTGTTTTGTTAATCTTTCTATTTTCATTCTTTTATACCTTTTATTTATTTTTTTTTCATTATTTTATTAATGGCAAAATTAACTATAAAACTATTTTGCAAGCAAATCAGCCTCTATCAGATTTGAAAACCTTTAAGCCTCATCTAATATTACAGACATTTGGAAACTTGGGAAATGCTCCAGTTACCCAATCAAATTAGTTTCCTTCCCTTCCCATGATCACTAATTATATCTCCTTTCTTTCTCTCTTTTACCTTTTGCTCACCATTTTCCCACTGGCCATTTCCCGTTTAATGTATACCTGTCACTTTTAATACATAACCAACTAACTCAGTTTCAGTTAAAAAGGTTTTTCATCCTGCAAAGTAGACAAACTGTGTATAAACACATTCATAGTTAACAGGCATTGGCATCTTAGTCTTAGTTGTCCTGACTATTATTCCAAACAATCCAATAATTCTCTCTCTCTCTTATTTATTTTTTGTGTCTACTTTGTTGATAGCAATATTTTTCAGTCTTACTGCTGCACTCATAGTGTCCTAAATTCTGGGCTTATTATATTCTTACTGGGGGGCTCTGCCCCCCCCCCCTGGTGCCTACGGTGCCCAACCCCCTGTGTTCCGGACTGGTAGGCCAGTTTTGAAGACTCGACACTCAGGAGGGCAACCCCTGAGTGTTGAATCTTCAAAAGGTGGGAGACTCTACCCCCTGGCACCTATGGTGCCCAACCCTCCGAGTTCCGGACTGGTAGGCCAGTTCTCGAATTTTGAAAACTCGAAAGAGGGTTTTCACCCCCCCCCTGGTGTCTACGCCCCCCCCCCCCCCAGAGTTCCAGATTGGTAGGCCGGTTCTCCTTGAATTCTGATGACTCGAATTTTGAAGACTCAACACTCAGGGTAGCTCCTAAGTTTCAAATAACTTGGCAAAAAACATGACACAAAAACGTTACAAAAAAAAGCTTATCATTTTATATTATAGAGTAGATTTATTGAGACTCAAGTCTCAATATTCAAACACTATTAGTGCTTCTCATTCAACGCCTACAGCCTGTCTTGCCGATTTCAGGTCCTGATTGCTGCTATTCCCATTGTCATGGTGAAGCTCATTTTTTAAAAAAAAATTTAATATATTTTTTACATTAATTTATTCATATTTATTCACTCTAGTTCTGTTTAATTCTAAACAGAACTAGAGTGAATAATCCCATCCTTATACAGAATGCTTTAGCCACATTAAATTAAATGTATTTAGCCAGAAACTTTCATAGACTCTGTTCCATTTCTCTGGTACATTCTTATGCACTCTTTTGGGTGGTAGATGCTTGGCCACCCTGGACACTGCTCATATCATTTGGTTGGAGAAAAGTACCGTCTTACACTACAGCAGATTCAAATAGGAAAAAGCATTTTCTGGAATCTATACACACATTAATCCTGCGGAGCTCGTAGCTGATCTGACAGATATGTGCAAAATGTTTAATATAAATATTCTTACACAATTCAGTGTATAGCTTGGAGGTCATGAGTAGCTGTGCATTCATATGTTACGAGTGATATTCTGAACTGTTTTTTGCTGTCATTTTGGTTTAACACATGTTATGTAAAGGTTTGTGATATTTGACAGTAAATTGTATCTGATACCGTGACCTCTGATGTCAGTATAGTATGGTTTAGTTTTTTTTTTTTTTTTTTTTGATTCTTTGTTCAATAATTTCTAGAGTATAACTGAAAATAAATAAACCATCATGTATTACTGAATTAGAGAGCCAAAGGCTTATTTATCATACATGTCCTCTAGGAGATGTGCTTTACATTATGGAAAATACTAAGGAAAGTGATCTGAAGCTTGCTCCACCTTTACTATGAGTTGGCCATATGGTTGTTTATGCTTGCATCTGCCGAAACTTTTAGTTTCTGTATATTCGGCACAAAACCTTTCTTATAGTTTCTATATTCGGCTATGAAATAATGTTGGATTCAATATCCACTTAATTTGTACCATCATGTATTATATTTGCAGTGTTTTTTCTTTGTTTTATTGCATTTTAGCACATACTAGTAATGAATGTATTTCTCAGATATATACCTCAATCTACGCTGCAATTTTTACCACCACAAGCTCTGCAGGGTTTAAAATAAATAAATAAAATAAAGACAATCCATCCAGCAGCCAAAGCTACTAGATATCTCTCAGAGGATTTCCACTTTAGGCTCATTATTTCTATTTTCCTTTAAGAAATGGAAATAATGAGACTTGAGTCTGTTTGTACACGTGTTACAGTTTTGATGTTTCTGGGATATCCTTTAATGCCTTAAAAGATATGAAATATTAGACTTATTCCATGAAACCACAAGATGAGTTCATACTGGTTTTTAAGCCTAAACACTAAATAGAGATTAGAGTATATTATCAATGCATATAACAGAACAATCAGTTGCAAATATTCATTTATTATATTTGTTCAGTTATAGTAACTATGTTAGGAATCAGCATAGACAGTTTCATTAGACATATGTTATAGTCAGTTAGTGCTCATCAGAGGATTCAAGCAAAGTATTTTTTTTCCCCTAAAATCATTGCAAAGAGTTTTTTTTTTTTTTAATCAAAAATACATAGTTAAATAATGTTTACCTTTTTAAGAAAAAAATTAAGCAAATTTTTTTTTCCCATGAAAACTTTGGAGTTGTCAGTTGTATGTATGCTTAGGTGCTGGCTTACACGCACAAGAAAATTTAATGGAATGAATACAGTGCAAAAAAAATAAATATCAGATTTAATTGTATTGATATTTTGTCTCTGTCACAGAGACACCTTCAGAAACACAATATTAAAATTATAATAACACATAAAAATGTAGGCCAATAAGTGGAAGAAATTACACTATTTAAACTCCTGTGTGGGAGGGACACCCTCTTGTGGGTGCTGTTGGGTGGGCAATCTAAGAATAAGGAATAAGGAGTTTCCCAAATCTTGGGAAGCTTAACAGCACCATATTTATTTATATTATGCTGGTTTTAAAATCTGCTGCTGATTCTAAGGAGTGTCTTTCAAGTTTGTATTTGCTGTGATGAAGCATAGTATTTTTTTTCTATCTGATCCTAGACAAGGCATGGTCAGTTAGACTTCAATGACCATAGTTGTAGTGACACATGTATTTCTTGTGTTCACCAAGGCAGATGCAGCAGATCTCCAAGTTTGACCATAAAATGATAAGTGGCAAAATAAGGAACCATGTAAACACCTAGAATAGAGAAGAGAGGAAGTGTATCCCGAGGAGAACTGAGAAGGGAAGCCAGCTTCAAATGAAACTTGAAAGCAGTGTGCAGAGATTATATTTCTTTAAAGTTCTGGCTATTTTTTCTGACGTGTCCTAGATATAGGGAATAGTGACAGCATTTCTGTAGTATGTATACTCAGAAGGATGTGAAAGACATCATTTATTGATCTTTTTAGTATTGTAACTGTTGGACAGAAAGGTCTGACAAATGAAGGAGAGTTCAACTGTCAGAGAAGCCTGAATAGACAGAGGTTGATAAGGGTTCAAAACCCTTATCAAGCTGTTATTTTATTTTTCTATAGTGAACTGGATTCTGGGATGCTGGTTGTTGAGGTGGAGGAGGAAAGAATAATGCATCTGTGCTATGTAGCCAAATAGAAGATTTGAGAATGGCAGTATCAAGAGTATATTTTTCAAAATACTCCATATGGAAATTGGCTAGGTGAGGGGAGAATCCATGGAAGTACTTCCTTTTAATCTGTGGAGCCAAGTATAAGCTACAGAACTGGTAATGACTGTGGTAAGATTGAAGGGAAGTGCATTGTTGAAAATTAGATATAGCTCAGATTCATAACCCTTCCTTTGATGACTGAAAAGTGGTTTCAGTAGACTGTTCACACTGTGGATTTTATATATGTGGATTTCATATATAAATGTATAAAAGATATATAACTAGAAGAATATCAGAGCACTATTTTATTTTAAAAACTTTTTTTGAAGAAACTATTTTTATATTGGTGGACTGTTTGCTGCAGCAAACAGTTCACCAATATAAAAGTATTAGGTGTCTAATATTTAGCTGTATTAGACACCAGATGGCTGGTCTTATACAGCTAACTGGAAAGAAATTTAAGTATTTAGTGTAAAACTTTGAAACTAACTATACTGCTTTTGTTTTTGTATTATTTAATAATGCAGCACTGTAGAAAAGATTTTCAGTTATTCAGTTTTTTTAAGATCTTTTCATTGTTCTGGCATACTTTTTAGTTTACGAATAATATGCATTAAAGCTCTCCATTTTTATATCACTTTAATTCTCTGTCGAAAGTTGATATAATGATAAAAATGGTACTGATCACTCTTATTTTTACTATGTGGGTAGTGGACAGCTTTCTTCTAAATTCACCAATTCTGTGTTAATTATTGGCATATGAAATAAATTTTTTCTTGTCAGTTGGGATAATCTGTCATTGCTTTTTATAAATTTCCAATATATATTTATTTTTTATAATTTTGCATGTGTCTTAATATTATGCTATTTTTCAGTATGTTCAGAATATAATCATGTTCGGACGTGGAGTGTAACACGTTTTCGAGGCATGATCTCCACCCAGCCAGGTTCAACACCATTAGCATCCTTCAAAGTTGTATCTCTTGAAGAGGTAGAGCCAAGTATAAGCTACGGAGCTGGTAATGACTGTGGTAAGATTTGATGGGAAGTGCATTATTAAAAATTAGATATAACTCAAACCTTCTCATTGATGAATGAAACGTTTGTGGATGTGTAAATGATATTTTTATGAACAATTATTCTTTCATGTGAGTAAAGAAAAAAATAGATTCATATGTTGTACAGTTGACCCTTGAAGAATGCAGGTCCACTTATATGCAGATTGTTTTGAATAAAATAAAATATACTGAAAACTTTTTTTGAGAATTGCAACAATTTGAAAAAAACTCACAGATGAACTGCGTAGCCATGAAATATCAAAGAAATTAAGAAACCATTAAGTATGTCATGAATGTATAAAATATATGTAGATGTTAGTCTATTTTATCATTTACTACCATAAAGTATACACAAATCTATTATAAAAATTTTAAATATATCAAAAATTTTGCACACAAACACTTATAGACTGTACATGGCACCATTTGCAGTCAAGAGAAACATAAACAAATGTAAAGTAACTGTATAAAATTAACTGTAGTACATACTGTACTACTGTAATAATTTCGTAGCCATCTCCTGTTTCTATTGCAGTGAGCTAAAGTATTGCGAGCATCCACTAAAAATGCAGCTAATCTTCTCCATGTAAACAGTTCGTCTCTCCAGTAATAAAAAATGATCTCTCGCGGTTCTCGAGTATTTTTTATTGTGTTTAGTGCAATATTGTAAACCTTGAATAACATCATGAGACCCATGCATAGCACCACTAATGATGCTGGAAATGCTCCCAAGAAGCAGAGAAAAGTCATGACATTAAGAAAAAGTTGAATTTCTTGATATGCACCATAGATTGAGCTCTGCAGCTGCAGAGCTCAATCTATGGTACATATCAATTACACATGGTACTTTATGGAAAGGATTGTCAGTGCTATGGAAGAGAGCCTCAATAGAGAAAACATCGTGAAAGTCTGGAAGGATTACACCATGCAAGATGCCATTGTTGTTATAAAAAAAAAGCCATGAAAGCCATCAAGCCAAACAAATAAAACAATAAAATCCTGCTGGAGAAAACTTCGTCCAGATGTTGTGCATGACTTCGCAGGATTTATGACATAGCCAATAGAGGAAATCATGAAAGAGATTGTGGATATGGAAAAGAAATGGTGGGGTGAAGATATGGAGAAATTCAAGAACTAATAGACTCTACACCAGAGGAATTAACAGAAGATGACTTGATGGAGATGAGTGCTTCCAAACCAGTGCCAGAAAACAAATTGACATTAGACAATCTGTTAGAAAGGTTCCGATTATTCAAGACTGCTTTTGACTTCTTTTATGACATGGACCATTCTATGATACCAGCACTGAAACTAAAGTAAATGGTGGAAGGACTGGTAACCGTATAGAAACATTTTTAGAGAAATGAAAAAGCTGAAAGTCAGACAGAAATTATGATGTATTTTTGTAAAGTTACATTGAGTGTGCTGCCTCTGCCATCCCTGAAACAGCAAGATCAGTCCTTCCTCCTATTCCTCCCCAGCTTACTCGATGTGAAGATGAAGACCTTTATGATGATCGACTTAATGAATAATCATCATGCTGTACAGTTAATAAACTTATCTGTTGTTTATGTGTGTGGTGTGTGTGTCTTCATGTGAAAATCTAATAACTGTATGAAATGTTTTTTGTGTCATCATTGTTACCTAAGTATTCCTCATATAGAACATCTTGTGCAAGACTTGTATGGAAGTGAATAGCCTATCCTTACATAGGCATAACGTAAATGATATTTAACATAAAATTAATAATGTGTTAGTTTTCGTACTGTTTTATAACTTTGCTTTCAAAGAGTGCATTACTGTACAGTATTGTTGGATCCTACTTGTTCTTAATCTATACTTTGGATCCGACATGATTACAATTACGATGTTCTTAACTAATTGATAAGTCGTGAGTTGATTTCTAATTCAAATATAGAGAAAATTTATATTTAAAGACTGTGCCACTCTATATCTGAATTAGTTCAAGAATTAAAGAAAAATCAACCTTCAACTATTTCTCCTTAAAATATATACTGGCCGAGTATATTTAACTTATTTATCACTCCTGCTTTGGTTTGAATATTTTATGAATGGTGTGGTAAAAGAGATTCAGGCAAAATACAACTTTTGATTAACAAAAACAAACATTTAATTTTAAAATCACAAATTTTACACAACTTCAAATCACTAATTAAGTTATTAGAAACACTTCAGCCTTCCTGACAATACAGTCATACAAACTCAGACAATGGTAATTCTTCTATCTCTATTACAGTTTTCTCACAGTTCCTTAAGTTTCAAATACAATGAAATTGCAGTAGGACCTCTTCACAAACAAACAGTTTTAAATTTACACTTCAGCTAGTCTCCGCAATAGTTACTGTTAATATAAAGAAATTCTAGGAAGAAACACACTCGCATCTCTATATAGGGATATTAATAGTTGGAATATTCTTACCGATAATCTTCTTTCTTCATCTACTTATGTGTAAACACTTTTTATAACTGTAAACACTTTAAATAATAAACAGCACTCCTTAAAATAAATCTTCTAGGCAATAACTGAATTAGTCATCGGTCACAATACACATAAACAAACGTTCTTGCATGAATTACTACTGATCACTCATGAAATAAGGCAACACACAATAATTCCTTAACTTGAGGTTTTATATGCACAGTTGTTCATTCCTCCAGCATTCAAATAATTCTTTAGGCACTATAATTCTAACCACAGCTAACGGTAAACTTCAACTTCACTGCTCTACTATTCTCTAGAAACTCTGTGCTTTATTTCAAGATTTTGTGTATCCTTGAAAGGTCGGCCCTGAATTTAAATCTCAACTCAAGTATCGCTAGTCTATTTAGTAGTCATTCAGCTGTCTTCCGTAGCTATAATTGTTATTTTACAACTTATTAGCTAACCGCCTCTCAACTAGTAGACTTTAATTAGCTGCTTGAGTGACTTGCCGACTCTATTATCGCACTGTGATTCCAAAATCTCTCTCTCTCTCTCTGTTTCCTTATTATTTTTATTTTTAGCGTTCTTCGCTTATATCTCCGTTTTTCCCGCCTAAATTCTTCTCGTGATCTCTTTAACTCGTTCCTTTTTAGTAAACTTTCAGCTTTTTCTCCACGTTCTGTTCCAAAAACGTGCTCGCTCACTCACATACGTTTCCATGACAACCAAACAAAATATAATAAAATTGAGGTATTGCATAACGCTAAACTTCTACAAATAGGAATAAATAAAGAATATTTACATTTCAATTAATGCGCAGTTAAATTATCAAATACAAGTTCTTATAATATTAACATAATAATAATTAAAATAGCTTAATAATATTTAATACAGTCTTTTCATTATTAATACATATATCTTTGATTAAATAATTAAATATTAGACAAAATTAAGGTAGTTATATGAATATTAAATTGTAAAATAAGTTGCTTACATTAAATAATATTTACACAAGTCATGCTTGGTATATGGTAATTATGTTAAATGTGAATGAAAAAAAAAATATATATATATATATATACAAAACAATTTCATTCACAGTTTAACAGTATGCCTCTCTCTCTCGTAACTGGAGAAATTGCATATCAGCTTACCATTGCATGTAAGTGATTTTTTTTTTTTTTTTTAAATATAACAATGTCTCTGATACTATATTATGAATATGACTATAATACTGTATTCCATAACATTGTATACTGATTAATTTATTAGTGTATGGGCTAGGCTACCGTGAAGAATCATATCGATTATGCTAAGCTATCATAAAGCAATCATATTGCTGCTGCTTTATTATCAGGGCTTGAATTGTTATGCCTGTAAATAAATATAACTTTCTTCTTCACATTACCTTTGCATTTTTGATATCTAGTGTTAGTAATATGTATAACATCTACAGTGTTTTGTATCATATAAGACTATTGATGTAGGTACTGACAGACATACAATTCATCTTGTAAATAGACAGCATAAACTTGCCATAGCAATAAATACAGTGCAGTACTGTAAGTGTATTTTGTCTTCCTTATGATTTTCTTTTCTGTAGATAACTTTATTGTAAGAATGGTATGCAATACATATAATATACAAAATATGTCTTAATCGACTGTTTATGTTATTGGCAAAGCTTCCGGTCAACAGTAGGCTATTAGTAGTTAAGATTTTGAGGAGTCAAAAGTTATATGTGGATTTTCAAATAACACGGGGGTGGGGTCATCTAAATAGCCCCATAACCCCCATGTTGTTCAAGGGTTAACTGTATATCGTTTATTAATTGATGATAATATTGAATTATGTTTATATGTGCTATGTTCTTTTTTCATATGTACATTGTATAAGCATGTGTAAGGATATTTGGGATATTGACTTTATTTATTATTTTGAAACTATAGCTTCACTTATAACTTAACAAGTAGACAGATTTGCTTGTGATCACCTAGACCAAACTTTCTATTTTGACAAGTTTATCATATAAATCTACTTTGTCATGCATATCATAACCTGGACAAGTTAATGCTCTTAGGTCACATGTGTGATTATTCAAAATTAAATGCTATAATATGAAATCCATATTTTTTTTTATATCTTAAGAATATATATATTTATATCCCATTCACAAGAGATTGAAGAACCTATAAGCACATTGAGTATCATGTGTAGGGTTCAGGTGAAAATTCAAAAAAAAAAAGTTCATTGACATTTTCCTTGAAGAGTTACAGGTTGTAGTTGTTTGGGAATACTTTCAAGAGAAAGGCTTTTCCAGCAGATAGAGATAGATGAAATAAAGGAGGAAGAAGAGAAGCAGGTTCTGTGTGTTTGTAATTGCACTTGAAAGTGATGCTCTTATTTGCCCCCCCCCCTCCCTCCCAACACAATCCTGGAAACAAGTACATTCTAAGAAACTACTTAGAATGTACTGAGTAAAGAGAGTTTGCATCTGTACAATTTGCAAGAAATACAACACTTTGAAAAGCAGATTATGAGGTGTAAGTTAACTTTGGTCATTGTTGCCTACAAATGTATGCTGCTGCATTTTATTCATTGGAGCAGTATTTACTCTAGATAGAGTGCATAATCTTTGTTTTCAATATTATGCACTCTGAAAATTCTTTTGCAACAATTAAAATGAACTTCCAAAGCAGTTGTTGGTAAATTTATCATAACTTAAAATTTTTGCAAAATGAACTGCCAGGTGACCTTTTGAAGATTTTCCCTTTATTGACATGGTTTATGTAGCAGTTTCCATCATGTTGCATCTCCACCACATTTTTCTGATAGAATTCCATTTATCTGAATCATCACTTTTCCTACTGGTTGATAAGGTCCCTGGCTAAATAGATCTTCTGACCTTTATCCTTTAGGGAGTATTGTGTGTGGGGTTCACATGAAAACAATTTTGTGTGTGTGTACTCATGCAAAATTAATAATATAGTGCACTGGAGAATTTTGGATAATGCAGAATGTGTTGAAAAGACCAGCTTGATAGAGAAAACAGTGCAAGCATTATTACAAGAATATAAAAATGTGTGTTCAGGTAGAAGGCAGATATTTTTATTAATTACTATAAGAACTTTATTGATAGAAAATTGTAATTTTTCTATCTTTATTGACATAAAATTACATGCAGACTTGGATTTATTTACCCTATTCTTACATTAAGAAAAATGTTCACAATTGCAGAATATTATCAGTTGCCACTAACCATGTTTTGGTATATGACTGCTATAGATTGAGAAACACTATACTAGAAGCTTGTGGTGGAAAGTACTGTTTGAGATTTATTATAAAAAAGTGCGCGCGCGCGCGCGTGTGTGTGTGTGTGTGTGTGTGTGTGTGTGTACAAAATCGTTAAAAATATATATATATATATATATATATACAGGTAACCTTCGTATACCGTAACCCTTGTTGAATGCAGTACTTATACAACGTGGTTTCGATATAAGACCGTCTACAAACTGTAGTAACCCTTTATTTTTTCATATATTTTTCAACTCGCAACTTAAAAATCAAATTTTATCTTCGTTAAATTTGCGTCTGCCCATATTGCGCATGTAGTCATAAATAGCGAATTTATATTAGGGGAAATACTCCTTAGCACACACATATACATCAATTGTTTACTGTATAAAGTATTTATTATTGAAAATTGTCTTCGTTTTCTGCCAGGAAAGCGCATTAAAAATCATAGGTGTGTTAATCTCAAGTTGATCGCTTTATTTTTTGGTAAGTTACATACAATATGTAATGCTTTTTTATGTAAAAAAAAAATATTTTTATAGTAATGACCATTCAGAGCGCTTTTGCGATATGGTTGAAAACGAAATTAGTGAATTAATTGATGGATAAATAGATTTAAATGAGGAGGAACTGGTACAATTAATAGATGATGTTGAACCAAATAGCAGGGAAAGTTCTACCGAAGATTCTGATTGTGATGAATCCGTTAAAGAATTCAGTTTAAAGAAATTAGCAGAAGGATTGGACTTGGCAAGAAAGTTATTTTATGGATAATGATCTCTCAATGGAGTGCTCCGGAAAATTCACGAGACAATTCGATATTTGTATAGCTCCGTATTATGAACTTAATAAAAAATTGCAGCATGGTGGTAAGCAAGATCTTATTACTGATTTCTTGATAACTAAACTAACCGAAGTATGCAATGAGAATTATACAAATTATGTCCAAGAGATTTCAAGTGATGACAACGTCCAGCCACTCATAAATAAAGAACATCTACGAAATATGTTAGTTTTGAAGAGAGTGATGACGATTAAAATATACACTTTATTTTATTTTGCCTAAAGCATTTATGTACTATGTGCAATGAAGTTTATGTACAATTTATAATTTTTTATAATTTTATACTATGTATTTATTTTTACATGTTTTCTTAACTTACATGAATTACCTGAATTAAATAAAAATATTTTTTTGTTGGATATGTCATTGTTTATATAATCTTAAAAAAAAAAAAAAAAAAAAACGATTTCGGAACCTAACCCTACTTTTTCTATGTGATCTGAGTCTTGCATAATGCGATTTATATAATGTGGCATTTTTGTGGAACCTAAAATCCGCGTTATACGAGGGTTACCTGTGTGTGTATATATATATATATATATATATATATATTTTTTTTTTTTTTTTTAATGATTTTCACTTATTTGGTAATGGGAACAATTGAAATGACTCAAGAAACCTCCTTGCATGCCTCAAAAAGGCACATTTTTCATCCATCCTTTCATGACATATTTGCATAGTAAATAATCAGTGTATATTGGATGGCTAACACTGGCACCAATCAATGCAGCTTACAAACATAAATTTCTGTGAAAAAGCTGAAGAAAGACAATTATATAGTAAACCCGTGCAATTTTTTTGGTCCAGCTGATACCAAGAAATTAAAAAGGAATTTCTTTAACTATCAAAGAACATGGAGGCTTTGGGCTTCCAGTATTAAAATTTTGCTATTTAAGCAAGTTGCAAAAATCCATACAATGTTGAGGACTAATCACATATCTTCAGACCTTCCTATCTGGGTTTTCATCTCCCCTTATTTGGAGTAAATGATTATAAAGGTGCAAAGGCTGAGATTGTTCCTGAATACTACAACATTCTGTGCTTAACTCTAAGCTCTAAAATTGCTATAGCATTCTGGCATTGACATTCCATTAATAAATGCAAAACTTCATATAAAGAAATCTTTAACCTCTTTCGCCACAAACTTCTGCAGTTGGGTACACTGACAATAACACTGTTTCATAACTTACTGAAGTTCCAAGGATATCCTATTGAATATCCTAGAATTGCATATAGTAATCTTCCAGTAAATGCCATCAAATGGAACTACTTTAACATCAGAAATCCAATCTGTTACTGATTGGAAACAGTAAAACATGCATTCTACAGGTGCCTTCTTACCCTGCATATTTTGGAACAGATTATATAATGTGTTTGGCATACCATTACTTACAAGAGAACAGGTTCTTTTATTGCAGTACCCTCCTCACACACCTGATAGCAATGGGAAGAGAATGTTGATTTTTATAATTAATAAATTAAAATGCCATTTATGGAAAGTTAGGAAAAATGTGGGTGTGAAAACCAGCAATATGACATACAAATGCTTTACAATAATTGTATCATGGAAATTTTATTGTTCAGTCAGAAGATTTTGGTATTTAGAAAGAAGCATTCTAGGAGATACCACATTTTTGGTTAGCAGTGTAAATCACCCACATTGTGCAATATTCACCAGGGAAGATAAGATTCTGTCTATTTTTACTATGAGAGGTTTTTTAATAGTGCAATCCTCTTAGTTCACCATGGATCTTATGGTCATTTGCAGGTTGACTGGAGAGCAATCCCAGACAGAGAAGGCCAACTCAAGGTGGTTAACTCAGATGATGATTGATACCCACCTGGTTTTTAGTCATCTTTGCACTTTAGTTTCAATTAGTCTTTTGGTTGTTTGTATGCATGATACTGGTGAAAAAGAAAAAAAAATGATACCCTTTGACTATATAATGATATAAAAGAGCTGAGACCTTTCTCTCTCTCTCTCTGATATTATCTGTCTTTTCTTTCTCCCAATACTATCAAGCTCTCTTTACTAATTAATCTAGGTTTGTGTTCCAGAGTTGACTCCTATTCTGTGTTGCCAGTTTACACTTATTCTTATGTGCCTTATCCATTAAAAAAGGGCACAAATCTATCTTCAAACTATCGTCTGATTTCTCTTACTCCAGTTATTTCTGAAGTAATGGAAAGAGCTATCAACACTCATCTGCTACACTGTCTTGAAGACTCTCAACTAATAAATGACTGCTAGTAGGAATTCCATGACTGTCAATCAACAGGTGATCTACTTACTTATGTCACCCATATCTGGACAAAATACCATTGTAAACTTGAGTGTGTTTTTTTATCTATATTTTCCTTATTATCCTTATTTCTTTAATATCCTGTCGTTACTGCGCCATTGTAATATCTTAGGGTTTTCTATATTTTACTTTATCTTATTTCTTTATATCTCTCTTGTATATTATATATCTTATCGTCAATTCCCAAATCTTTAACTTGTCTCTTTCCCTTATACAACTCTATTAACTTTAAACTTATATCCTCCTGTTCCTTATTTTTACCTCCAGTATTCCTATTTTTATTATACCAAGGATCTCTAGATATTTATTTAAATTAGTGAGTGTGCCTCAGGAAATCCTTTTATGACATTAAATATTACTACTTTCGGTAGATATCGTTCCTTACTCTTATATAGTCGTGGCTATCCCTTTATCTAATTCTCGTATTAATTATCTATCTTCCTGTTGTTTGAGAAATGCAAGACCATTTTAAAGTGGTATTTCAAATTTGAGAATGTTGTTGAAGTTCAATGACAATGAAAGTGTGAGTTTACAACACAACCTCCAACCTGCCTAACAATTGCATGTATCCATTTGTGTTTACTGAACTCAAGAAAATCCGGGCATTCATGTGAAGAAGGCAGTCAATTTTCCAGGGCTCAATGTCTGGTGTGGATGGTCATCTAGAGGTTTAATAGGACCATTCTTCTTTGAAGGTACTGTTACTGGTCAAGTGTACCTAGATATGCTATGCACATCCATTTTACCTGCCATTCATGCACTTTATGGGAATGATCAATTTCTCTTCCAACAAGATGGCACGCCACCACTGAGACGTGAGAGCTTACCTTGATGAGAATTTACGGACAATGGATAGGACAGTTGATAGGACGAAGAGGTGCAGTTGAGTTCTCCCCCCACACACATTCTCCTGATTTAACATCCTTGGTGCTACCTATTGGGGACTCTGAAGGATGTAGTGTATCATAGAAAACCAGCTACACTGGTGGCCCTTCAGAAATAAATTGGAACATCATGCACAGCAATCCCACTGGACACTTTTCCAATGTTGCCCAAGCAGTAGCTCGTCATAATAATGAATGTTTGGACGCTAATGGTAACCACTTTGAGCACCTCGTGTAATTGTAGAAGTCAAAGGTAACTTGTATTCATCTCTTGATGTCTGTATAAACTTAGTATTACAGGTTTTTCTTTTGCTGAAGTGTGTATACATTTTTTTGACAGACACAATGGCATCCACCTTAATAAGAACTTTTGCTGCAAAGGCTACAGCAATCCTATAGAGAATACTTTCTGCAAGCATGTGATAGTGATCAATTGGAATTTTGGGCCATTCTTTCTGTAATCATATAATGAGGTCCTGGACTCTTGTGGGCCAGACGTCCCTTGACATCATTAGATGTTCAATACGGTTGAGATGAGGGCGCACTTTACTTGCTGAAAGAGACAGTGGAACTGAAACGAGTCAGTTCAATAGAAACAGCATAAAGTAAGAAGCATTTCGTTGTCCAGGATGTTCGTGTTACTGGAAACAGAGGGTTCGAGGCCAAATCAGGAAAAACAGGACCATACCATCACACTGCCACCTCTGAATTTCATAGTTGGAGTTATGTATTCTGGTAAGAGACATTCACTAGACATCTGCCACACCCTTCCATCTGCTCAGTAAAGGGTGTAGCATAATTCATTGCACCACAGCACAGCTTTCCAAACTTCCACCTTGCACCACTGAAGACGAGCTGCATGTTAATTTGGATAATATAGGGCTTGCATATTGCTGTCTTACCATAGAAACCCATGTTGTGAGTCTCAGTTCCTTACGTTTTTGTGTAGATTCATGTTCCAGTCAGTGCCCAGAACTCTGCATTCAATGTTTGGCCAACAAATGGCAATAAAAAGGATAATATTTTGACATATTATCTTTTGTGACATCCTACAGTCACATTGAGATGGAAGGGCAGTTTACTCCCTGCCCTTCCATCTCAATATGGTATCACTGATTGTTGACCTGGAATTACCCAATTTGCCAAACAGATAAGCATGCAACATGGCATCCTATCACAATGCCTCTTTCCAATTCCATTAGTTCCCTTCTCGCAGCCATTTCACTTGCACAGAGTTGCACTGACCTTGTGGGCATCATTATTCCTCCAATTTATACTAGCTACAAACGTGTGACTCATTACATGGCACAATGCACCTTGCCCATGTGGGTGTTCATTGACTTCTTTCCAAGCAGTATTTTTTATATTATTTTACTGGGATTTATATGGTTAAATAATGGTAAGTAAAAAACCAAGTGATAAAGCCCCGCATTCGCTTGTAAACATACAAGTTATGGCAATTAAACCTGGAATGCACACAAAAAAACTGTTTGCATGCCTGTAGAGTAGCTACTTATTTTCTTTGAAATAATCTCGTTGTTACTGCACTTATTAAGATGATTCTGCCATCGTTCAAAACATTCTGGAATGTTTTTCATTGCTGTGTCTTCACAGGAATGAATGTCAAAAAATCTGCTTCATTTCAAGGCATTCTTCAGTTTTAAGACAATAAGGCACAAGAAGCTAAGTCTGAAAATGGAAAATTTTGTTGATTTTTTTTAACCATAAACTTGTGGATTTCTGTTGCATCATACACAGAGGCATTATTGTGATGGATGGTCCAGTTATTTATCCAAAGCTCAAGTTCTCTTCATGTAATAACCTTGCCAGCACTTCCCAATAACAAAGTTGGTTCACTTTTGTCCTTATTTAATGAATTCAAAGTGAACTATGCCTTTATGATCGAAAAAAAACAAACATTGGTTTTTATTGCATCCTTTGGCATTTTGTTTCAGGGTCATATTGGAAAGCATCAAATTTCACCAACAGTGATAACTGTCAGAAAAGCCAGTTGTGAAGAAAGATCAGAACAAACATCAAGTGACTGATGCGTTTGATCTTCACTCACAATTTGCATGACCATCTTTGCAGCAATTTTTCCCATTCCCAAATCATCTGTCAAAATCTTCCTCACTGTTTTTCTCTGTCTAAATTTCATTTTTCTGCTGTTAACCATACACTCAATAGTCTGTTGAACCCCAATTGCCATACTCTTCCTCATTTTCATATGTTTAATGAGTTTGTGGTCACCAGTTCTTTCATCATACTTATGTCTTCCTGTTCCTAATTAAATCCTGTATGCCACTCAGATACAATAAATTTTTTATTGCATCATCACCATAAACCATACTTAACACATTCCTGCAGGCATTGCATTCACATTTGGACACTGTCCTTGGTAACTCACTTTACCACATGTACGTTACTACCATTATAAGTCAATGCATTGTCACAGAGTTTATATAGTGTGTTAGTTTCAACTTTTTCAATAGAATTTTATTTGTAAAATTAATGATAGTGAAATTAATGATATTAATAATCTCATATGCAATTCGAACTGATTTCCAGTTGTATATAAATGCATATACAACAATTCCTCAATTAATGCATCTCCGATTAGTGCATTTCAATTAGTGTCATTTTTTTCCTGTACCCAAATACAATTAATACACCTCTAAAATTAGTGCACCTATATGCACCTTGAAAATAAATGTTACAGATTTTAAAAATTTTCTATCTATACATTTTTTTATAGTTAACTATTTTAAAAAAATCTCTCATCAGGTTGAAATAATTTAGTTACCGATTTAAAACATGTTCTAAATTTACCGCCAAAATTTATGTCGTCTGCTAATTACATAGTTTAGCAGGGCATTAGTAACATCAAGGCAGCTTGGAACAATGTGTCAGCAAAGTGTTTAAAAGGAGCATGGCGAAAACTTCTTCCAGCATTTATGCACGACTTCGAGGAATTAGAGTAAGAGGAGAATGTTATTGAAGATGTTACCAAGCTTGCACAAGAGATGGGATTGTACAATATTGCAGCTGAAGATGTGACAGAACTCTTAGAGAGCCATGATAAACCACTTTCCAATGAAGACTTACAAGAATTAGCTGAACAATTAAGTCAACATCCAAAGGAGGAGAAAGAAAACGAAGAAGGTCCTCTGAGAGATATAAAAATGGCTGATTTGCAGCGTATCCTTGCAAGCATAGAGACATTGACCGATGAACTCTGCGAAATGGACCACGATTGGGAACGGAGTGCGAACGTAAAAAGACCGAGGTAACTCATGGTAAAAGTAGAATAAGCTCTGATCACTAATCTTAATATTTACCCATAATGCAAAGCACATCTCCTGGAGAAGATGTATGATGCTTTGTATTAAAGGCAAGAGGCCACTACCCAGACCGGTTTCGACCTTTATTGAGGTAGAATGGGAGTTCATATCTCTTCTTCATTGGCCTCTTTAGAGTCAAAAAAGTTGTGCTGAGAGTCAGCTTGATAGTGAGGAGAGGAGGAGAAAGATAGAGTGGATAGTTAAAAGAAGCCTCAGTCAATCTACTTGACCTGACTTAAATGCCAGCACCAAGCAGATCTCCGACATTATCTCCCTCCATCCGTTCTTTTCAGCTTTCCTCGGTCAGTCACCTCTTCAGATGACTGCCCGAGGAAAGTGGGAAAAACAAATGAAAGAAGCAACACATGAAAAAGAACTGGTAAATAACATTAAAACATACATATAACAATTTGTAAGACAGAACCAAAGAAATAAACTAGGTGAATTTTGGAATTTCAAACTGAATGATCAGAAGAGCAGGGGAAGAGCCTGGCCTGGGTGATCCAGCCCACAAGGAGCTGCATCGCCTCGATGTAGGCCTTCGCAACCCAGGTTCTCAGGGTACCCCCTCCTGTGGAATAGACAAATACCTTTTCATAGCAAAAATTCTAATCTGAAATGGAAAAAGAAAAAAAAAATCTTTTTTTTTTTTTTTACCCGAGTCTGGCAGCTCAATACGACGAATCTACTGACTTGTCCGCCTGTTAAGCAAGGCTTACATCCTTCTGCTTTCTGTTGTTGTGGGTTTTGAGGATGTGATCTGCTAACTTTTCTCCGCGGGAGTAGTTTAGCATTCCTAGGCCTCTGTACAATGCTGCTCCCACGTCATCCTTTGCATCAATAAATTCTTCAATTTGTTCTGGAGTGATTTCGTCTATGTCTTCGACAAACATATCGCTCCACTCTGCACTTACCACTTTAGGCCCATTTTTCCCTGTGAGGATAAGTAGGATATCCCCGAATGTTTCTATTCCATTTCGTAAAACCTTCGCATCCTCGGGGAAGTCTTTTAGCAAATGCAGTATCGGTGCATTGGCTTTTGCATAAGGGTACTTTGTGGGTTCTGCTGTTACCTTTCCAGGTTCAGCTATACCCGGACTCCCTGATTTTGGTTTTTTTCACATTCCCTTCTTCAGGGCTGCCTGGCCTTTTTTGTGTGGTTTCTTTGCTATGAATTTCCATTTCTGCTGTTTCTTCTTACTGTGATAGGACCTTCCTGCTGGTGTTTCTGTTTATTTTCTGTGGCGGTGGTTTGGTAGTTGGCTGGCTGCTTCTACCGTTTTGTCTGTCAGTTTCTCTGTTACTCCATTTTGCAATGTGGCAGTGTGATTCTTTGTTGCTGCCCTTTCATGTGCAGCCTTCAGGGTTGGGAAGTCGTTCTGCTTCATGCCACTGCTATCGTTTTCCGGTGTTGCAGTGTTGGGCATAATAGTACCTCCCACTCTTTCTGCATGATTTCTACTTGGACAGGTGTCCACTTTATGGTTTGTGTTTCCACATTTTAAGCAGGCCAACTGGCAATTCTCCAATGTATGGCCTGCTGTCAGGCAGTTCCTGCATTTCATTTTCGGGCACTGAGGCCCGAGATGTGTGAGGGCACCGCACTTAAAACACTGTCGCTTTACGCCAGGGTAGCTGACCATTACCCTGGCCGATCCTATCTTGACGAAATTCGGAATTTCTGCCTTCATCATGACGGAAAAGGTGACTTCACCTGACTTCCATTGAGGGAAGTCAGCGTCCGTGCCAATTTTTATATCACGCACGGCTCCCCATTTCGAGAAGACTCTAGTTTAGAGATATTCTAGTGGGAAGCAATCTATTCTTACTCTTTTGGAAAACTTCCCACCACAAAAGGATGAAAAACTTTTCCCTGGCACTTGACTCCTGTCAGTAATTTTTCTCTAGTTGCAGCATTAGTGCATATAACTTGAAACCCCCCCCCACCACCTCCAGTAAGGGGTAAAACCAGAAATGTTGTCTGCCCCGACATAGTTAATTATAGTCGTCGCAAACGTCCTCTTCTCAATATCAGCATCAATTTCAAACCCGAGGGGTTCTTACCCTCAGTAAAATCGAAGACATTACTTAAAGAAAGGAAGAAGACTTTCCAAGGATAGTCTATTCCTATAAAATAGCGGAATGCCGTGTATAGGCCTAAAGACCCCACAGAAAGAACAAAGAAATCTTACCAAGGCAGGACTTCAGTCAGAGCTCTCTTTTCGGTTCTCTTAAACTGTTGCTGGAATCCACTGGAACAGATTCGAAGCAGGACTAGAACATGTGGCTCTCTCAGGGTCTGGTAACTGGCAACTTGAGGTCTCATCAGTGGGAGCCAGGCTAGAAATACCAAGATTTTAGTAATACAGTGCTTTTAGTAATGTAGAAAGTATTTTACCTTGGGTATAATAAATGTTAAAGATACCAAGCAATTTTAAACCTGGTTTTACTCCATTTCCCAAGTAAGCAAACAGACAAATAAGTCAACTAAAATCTTGGTATTTCTAGCCTGGCTCCCACTGATGAGACCTCAATAAAGGTTGAAACCGGTCTGGGTAGTGGTCCCTTGCCTTTAATACAAAGCATCATACATCTTCTCCAGGAGATGTGCTTTGCATTATGGGTAAATATTAAGATTAGTGATCAGAGCTTATTCTACTTTTACCATGAGTTACCTTGGTCTTGCACTACCTGCAGGGTCAGCTAGACTTGCATTATGTGCAGACGCAAACTTGACTTATTTGTCTGTTTGCTTACTTGGGAAATGGAGTAAAACCAGGTTTAAAATTGCTTGGTATCTTTAACATTTATTAATAATTTTATTTTAACAAATATATATGTATTATCAAAGCTTTAAATAAATATAATAATGTTACACATACTTCATGTGCATATTTTTTGACTGCATGAAACATAATATCATACCTCCCATTAAAATTGGGTTCGTTTCATCCCGATTCGGTTTACGCCCATTTTTTTCAGGAACGGAACTGAGGCATAAACCGAGGGCTGCTTGTATTTGTAAAAAAGAGGCATGCAGCAGAAACTAAACACAGTGTTTACTGCTGAGAAATAGTCATTAATCACCCTAAATGCTCTTGTTTGAGTTAAGTATTTTTAAGGTGCTTTTAATGGCATCATCCCACATGATGGAATAGCATTCAAGGTAGCACAAGTTTGCACTCCATATATAGTTACAGATGTTGAAAAGGAAAAAATCTGGAGATATGGGTGTTGCCAAAAGTAAGACTGGGAGACTTTTTTTTTTGGAGAAATGAAATAGAATTGAGTTTTTACCATCATTGAAATTAACAGGATCATCAGTATCCCAATGGAGAATAGTTTAGATATCAGTATTTAGGCTTATAGTAGTTGATATTCTGGATATTTTGGTAATTGCATAGTACAGGTTTTGTTGAATAAGAAAGAGGCATGCAGTTCCCTGTCATCAACAGAACTGTGTATTAGATTTGAAGTCAACTAGAGAGAGAGAGTAGTTAACATATAGAAGGAAGATAATGGGTAAAAGAAATGTCTTCTGAAATGCTGGTATTAGTTGTAAGTGTGAAGATAATATGCCTCCATCGTCACATATATAATGTGCATTCAAATAAAAGCTTGCAGCCTAGTTGCAAAAATCAGTATGATGGGAACTTAATTAATTAACATTTTTCCAAAGATGGGTGGCATAAGCACACTGATGCCCTATTAATCAGCAGTGACAGGATCTGTATTGGTAGTCATTTACTAATTGAGATGCTTCAAAATAGTGTAGAAGTTGAGCGTTACTGGTTTTTGTTTTTTTCTATTATGTAAGAAAGCACTTGAGGGGGGAGAACAGTTTAATGATTTATTGTACTTTTTACATTAATGCTTGTGAAATGTAAACAATTTCATTGTGTAATTCGCTTATTCATACACTCAGGAGGGCCTAAAAATATTGTCTTGATATGTGGATGTACTAAATATGCTGAAAGATCAAACAGAAAATTTTTTTCCCCTCAAGCTTTTGTACAATTCATTTGAATTATTTTTTTTTACAAGTCATTAAAATTTTTATCTTAAAATTAGAAAAAATGAGTGTAAAACAAAAAAGACTTTCATATAAAACGTGAGTTATAAATTAAATGTGATAAATTATACAAAACAATATGGAAACAGAACAGTAGAAAGACATTTTGGTTCACCACCAACAGAAAAAATGATTCGCTAGTGGAGAAAACAAGAGGAACAATTAAAATTGCTATGTAAACACAAGAAAACATTCTGTTCGCACTAGAAAAATGGCCAGAATTAGAAGTACAAATGAAAAATTGGGTAACAAATCATTGAAACATGGGAGTATCTGTTTCTACGAAAATGATAATTTTGAAGCAAAACGATGGGCAACTGCTAATGAATTTTAGATTTTACTGGATCACCGTCTTGGGTGCTTTAGATTTATGAAAAGACACAGGTTATGCATGTATACAAAAACCGCTTTAGCCCAAAAAATGCCGACTGACTAAAGCTAAAATTATAGAATTCCATAGATTTGTCATATCACCGAGAAAGAAATTTAACTTTGAGCTTAATCAAATTGCAAACATGGATGAAGTGCCTCTAACTTTTGATGTTCCTTCAAATCAGACAGTAGATTCAAAAGACACCAAATCAATAGTGATCAAAACAACAGGTCATGAAAAAACTCACTACACTATAGTTTTAGCTTGTTGCGCGGACGGAACAAAACTACCCCCATGTTAATCTTCAAGAGAAAAACGTTACCAAGAGATGAAATTCCTCATGGCATTATTATCCACGTTCAAGATTAAAGCTGGATAGATGAAACAGGAATGAAATTATGGATACAAAAAATATGGGCAAAACGTCCAGATGCATTGTTTAAAAAGCCTGTGATGTTAGTGTGGGATCAATTCAGAGTGCATAAAACAGAATCAACCAAGAAGCTTCTAAAAGAAATGAATATGGAATTAGCTGTTATTCCTGGAGGCCTTACAAGTCAATTACAACCCTTGGATGGATCTATTAATAAACCATTAAAAAATTTTATGCGGGAAGAGTTGAACAAATGGATGGCAAAGCCAAATCATGATGTTACAGGCCAACAATTTCAGAAATATGTACCTGGGTGAAAAATTCATGGGAAGCTGTGAAAGAAGAGACGATTATAAAGTCATTTAAGAAATGCTGGATAAGTAATGCGATGGATGGTACCGAAGATGATGCAGTTTTTGAAGGGAGTGACAACAATAGGGTAGACGAAAGTAATACAAACGGTGACATTAACGAGACCAGTGATAGTACCGAGAGTGAAGATGAACTGAATATTGCTAATACAAATGATTGTAACAATAAATAAAAATTATGTAAGAATTTGTAAATATCTTTATATAATAAAATATTTTTTTTCTAAAAATGGTCTTATAAATTTGAGGTGCGTCTTATCTGAAAAATATGGTACTTGGAAACAGAATATGAACCTACTGAAGTCTTCCATATGATCTTATTTTGCACACACACACACGCACAGTTGGTTTCGCAGAAGACTTAAAAAATCATGACATCCCATCACTCCTAGATTATATGGTGTGCCAAAAATATGTAGCAGGACTCTGAGACGGGAACCAGAGTTCTCATGCTTCATGACATTTAGCAGTCTCTTATATGTTTATGTAGTCTATCAGACTTTTATTATTCCAATAACCATTGAAAGACAACAATTAATGTTTCACACTTGGCATGTCATTAATCACTTGTGACTAATTTGTGTTATTATTAATGTTATATGTTTCAAAACAGCTGTTGTTAGAAATGTTCAGATTTCTTTGTATTTTCCATTACCTTCTATTGTTTTGATGAAGCTATCAGTTAGTAAACAGCAAACATGTAGAAGTTTAGTTATTTTTACCATAAATCTACAAATCTAAAAAATAAGGCAAAAATAGGAGACAAAAGCCTACCATCCAACTATTGATCAACTGCCATCCACCTCAATCCTCTCCAAAAAGAATGGAGAGAGTTATCAGTAGTCAACTTCTTCACTACCTAGAAGCTCACCACTTTCTGCCAATCCAGAGCCACAGCTGATCTCTTAGCCTATCACCCACCACTGGATGTGTACCATGGAAAGGTTTAGAGAAACATACACATACCCTTGACATTTCCAGTTCTTTTGACTGTGTGTGTGTGGCATCAAGGCCTGTTTTTGCAAACTGCCTTCCTTCGGTCTACCTGCCACCTTCTGTAACTGGATAGCTAGCTTTTTCTCTGGTCATTCACTGCATGTTCTGGTGGATATCACCTTCTCCTTTGAGCTTTACCACCAATGAAGTAATGCCTTAGAGCTTCTATCACCTACCGTTTTTCTTTTATTTTAAATTACCTACTCTCAATCACCACCAATCCCATCCACAGTTTTGCCAATGACAGCACACTCCGTTACATCACGATCATCTGCAACCATTGTTTAAACACTGATCTCTATACTATCCTCCAGTGGGGAAGCAGATAACCTGGTCACCTTCAATGCCACCAAAACAGTCCTACCTTTTCACTCACAAAATGGATTTCGTCTCACCTTTCCTTATCCTTAGTAATACATACACCACCAGACAGGATGAGCTATCTCGCCTTGGACTACATTTATCTCCAGCCCCTCTTGGCACAAACACATTGCATTGATAGCTTTCTTAGCCTCTAAAAACACTAGGCATTCATTTCTGCTCAAGAAACTATTTGACACCCACTTGGATGGCTACTAACCATATACAATTCCCAAATCTGTCCAGCCTTAGAATAGTGTTCACATATTTAGGATGGTGCACCCAAAATCTCCTTAAAAATTCTTGATGCTGTTCAGAAGAGAGCAGTTTGGCTCATAGATGATTCTTCCCTCACAGGCTCACTTCAACCTCCATCTCACAGATGCAATGTTTCAGCTTTCTCTCTTCTACAAGTACTTCCATGGTTGCTACTCCAGTGAATTGAAACATCATCCCTCAACTTGTTGTTGGACCTGTTAAAACAAGAGCAGCAGCTGCCCAACATTCCTTTTTGGTGCAATTGCAAATACGTCGAACCTGCTTCTCTTCTTCCTCATTTATTCCATCTTCCTCTCATAATATATTTATTTCCCAACACCTTCAACTTCGAGCTCTTGAAGAAAAATGTCAGTAAATTTCTTCTTTCTCAATCCTTATCTGCACTTCACACACCTGCATATACACACAGCACTGGTGTGCTACAGTTTTTATATATATAAAAAAGTAAAAAATAAGAAAATAAAATAAATCCCTTTTTGTAGGTTCTATATTTTGTTTTATTTTATTTTTGTCATCTGAATTTCTTTTTTTTTTTTCTTTCTTTCTACATATGTGCTTTTTCTCAGAGAAATAATATGTAATCTTTTTCCTATCCTTCACTTTCTTACCTTGTTATTTGGATTTTGCATTTTCTTTCTGTTCAGATATAAAGTTAAGGTAATGTATCTAATTTTAGGACCATATGGAGAGCAAGACGATGAACAAGTTTTTATTCAGAAAGTTGTACCGGAAACAGATCAGCTTTATGTACGCTATGCATCTACAGGAAAGAGGTATATATTTCTACATAAAACTGTATAGCACTCCTGCGTTTTAGTTACATGGTTAACTCAAGAATATGAATAAAATAAATTCATATAATATAACGTCATATGGAATAACAGTTAGTTACTATAAGATGTACTTAAAAAACAGAATGTAAAAAGATCACAAATTGAATAATGTTGTGTGGTTTTTGTGTATGTGTCTACCTGGAAATACAAATCTCTGTTCAGATAACATAACAATTTATGGCCTAAATGCAGCAAAACTTTGCAGGAATACATTATGTGTCATGTGGCAGTGATATCTGAGAAGAAAAAGGTAAATTCAAAATTAATCACCAGGAGTATTGTAAACACCAAGTGCATGGAATTTGCATATCATGTAACTCAGCGGGCGCCAGGAGGATTTAAAAAGATGGACACTGAATTTCCCCCTCCCCCTCATTCTGGTTCTTAATATCGTCCACGGTGAATTCACCAACATGTTTGGTTCCCAAAATGCTTTGCACCAATATGCTTGTTGGTGAATTCGCCAACCTTACACCAACATGAATTTCATTGCCTGAACAAATATTGACAAGGTCCACTATCTCCATGTGCTCTGTAATGAATGATTAGTTGTTTTGAAGAAATAGGATCATTGAGAGTTAGATCTGGAGGGGTCACAAAACAATCAGTTCAAATGAATGAAGTTGCTACTGTCATTGCGGAGCAGATCATGAATAACAGTGTTGGTTCCTGCAGTGCACGTGCTGTATCAAGACATGGATGTGCCTTATTCAACTGTCTAGAAAATTCTACAGAAGATTCTGCATTTCTTCCCATTCAAGAAAACCCTAACAGGAATTGTGTCTGCAGGACTTTGAAAGTCAACTGACATTTGCTTTAACATTCCTTGCTCAAGTGGAGTTGGGCGTTGTGTGGCCATACATGATTTTTTGAGGCGATGAGACTCACTTTCACCTGAAGAGAGCTGTGAATAGCCACAATTGCTGGGTATGGATATGCAAAATCTGCATTCAAATTCCTTTTCATTCACCTGAAGCTACTGTCTGGTGCAGGTTTACAGCTTCATTTATCATTGGACCATTCTTTGAGGACATTTGCCAGTCAGGTTCTGTGATCAGCTGTGCATTTCCCACTGCATTGCCACCTAGTTCACCTGATCTGATCCTCCCCCCCCCCCTTGACCTCTGGCTCTGGGGATTTCTCAAAGACAGGTTAGCAGGATGATTGATCCTCAACATCAATCCTGACCTGCTGTGAACACACTGTGCAAAGGATGAAATTTGTGGCATACTGGGAAGTGCAGCCCCCTTTGAATAGTATAGCCCATGATGGAAGTGAATAAAAATGTGTTGTTTATGCTTATGTCACTTTTCTCCTTTTTACAGACAGAAAAATTACTACATCTACATTTGGTACATCATACAGTGCCCCTGGTGGTGAATTTTGGAACTATTCTCTCTCTCTCTCTCAGATATTGCTTCTATATGACACGCAATGCATTCTTGCAAAGTTTTGCAACATTTGGATCACTGGGTGGCACTCCACGGGGCCTTAAACAGGGTAGTTTAATTTTGATCACTGTGCACATCAAAGTTCTATAAGTTGCTATGTAGAGTAGTATCACAGTAGCTACCAGTAGTATTATGCATGTGAATACCATTGAAAAACTGAATTTTTTTGTGTGTGTGTGTGTGTATATATATATATATATATATATATATATATATATATATATATATACACACACACAAAGGGTGGATTATTTAAATTAAGTAATGCTTATACATTTTTAAAGTGATGCTTAATTGTTTTCAGTTCATTGAACATAGATTGTTAATGAAATGTAAATTTCAAAAATTGGAATGGTACATATTGATACCCTTAATATTCAATGAGAATATTCAAAATTTTATTTTATAGCATTCAAAAGTTATTTTTCTGTATTATTATTGAGACAAGTTGCATATGCACATTGAGATATAAACTGCTTGGAAAGAAGTCAACCGACATCCCCATGGGCAAAGAGCATCGTGCTATGGAGTGAGTCACTTGTTTGTAGCCAGTATAAATTGGAGGAATATGATACTCCCAAGTCAGTGCAACTATGTCGAGGTAAAATGACTTCAAGTTGGGAACTGACAGATTTTGAAAGAGTCATTGTTCAAAATCTGTGATAAGATGCCATGTTGCAGGCCTATCTGCCTATCTGTTTGGCAAATTGTTGACAAATTGGCCATCCCAGGTCAATAATCAGCGATACCATACATACTAAGATGGTAGCACATGGAGTCACCTGCAAGTGCTACTCACAGTGAACAACTTACCAAATGTAGCCATAGGATGCTCGAAGGATAATATGCAAAATCTGCCATTCATCAGCCTACACGTTGAATGCATAGTTCCAGGCATCAACGGGGGGGGCTCTCAGAAACTCAATTTGTTTCTCCCTCAAAACAGTCAAACTGACCTTGTGAACACAGATCTACAGGCACAAATACTTGCCCTTAGGGGATGCAACAGAGGAGTGACTTACCAGCTGCATTAATTCATCGTGACCCCTAATTAGGAGACTACCCTATCTAAGGGATGGATGGGAAGAAGAACGTGCATGCATTCACATTTTGCAGGTTTTTTCCTGGTAATTCCATGTACAAGAGTTGTTCAGTAGCGTAGCACATACACAATATGCTGAAGAGTTAAGGTGTTTCCTTTATTTGTGGATAAGTAGCAGTGTTACTTCTGTTGTGAAAATTTCAGTGACACCTACTTCTGGAACAGAAAGAGAGAGATAGAGTAGCATGTTCTATGGCCACTGGATATGTGTGTTCCTTAATACTGCGGCAAAGAGCTATATGACTCGTATATAAAGAAACACTTAAATACTTCTTTATCACTATTATGAGGATCTGTACAAAATTTAGAGTCCTATCCTTGAAATTCTTTCTGGTCAATGATCTTTGCATGCTTAGTAATTTTAAGCAAAGTATGGCAAGTTGTTATATTACAACCACTTATTCAACATCTGTTGTATACTTGAAGTCTACCATCCTTTAGATAAACTGGCTGAAACCTCAAAAATAGACCCATCAGACCAAAATTGTCAAATTTAATAAATCAGATGTTTCAGTAATCAATAAATGTTTCGTATCATGCTCCAAACGCCTATCACAGAATAGACTGGACAATCATAAAAATGCTGTACACACAACCAAATACTTGCAAGAAAGATGTTTCTAAGAAGCTACAGAGGCGATGAAACCTCTCTCTCCTCTAAGAATGAGTACCTAAATATATCAAAGATTTGGAGAAGAGTCCTACAGTTACCACAGTAACTTAACCAGTCCTCTTGCCCTATAGGGCTGTTTAATGTAATCACTGTTTACCTCCTGTTCTCCTCTCTCCCAGGCTTCAACCCTTCTTTCCTTCTCCCACCTCAATTCTGGCGTGCCAGAAACGGCACTCTAGATTTTCAACTGATCCTCACAATGGTGATGGACCAGTCTATTTAAGTGTTCTTGTAGATGCTCCAGCAAAGCACTATAGGACTCTAGTTGCTTTAGATTACGTACAGCAGCCACAGCATGCATCTCTCTCGCTGTGTTTCAGGCAAAATCTAGAGTACCAGAAACGGCACTCTAGATTTTCAACTGATCCTCACAATAGTGATGGACCAGTGTATTTAAGTGTTCTTGTAGATGCTCCAGCAAAGAACTATAGGACTCTAGTTGCTTAGATTACGTACAGCAGCCACAGCATGCATCTCTCTCTCTCTCTCTCGCTGTGTTTCAGAAGTAGGTGTCATTTATAACTTATCTCTGAAAAGAGGAAAATATACTCTTTAGGCATATAGGGATTACCAATAATAACTCTCTCTCTCGTGCTCACACTGGCTATCAAAGGATATAAAAAAGTTTATAACCTTTGATAGCCAGTGTGAACCATGTGATTTACTTATTTGGTATTATTAAGCAACATCATCAAATTCCTGATATTGTCATTTGTACATTGTCAATATTATACCTTCCAATATTGTCACATCTTATATTTCAGTCTTCTAAGGCAAATTTGACTGTATCATTTCTAGATCTTAATCTTCCTATAGGTGTTTTTCCCTATCATCCTGATAATAAACATTTGTTGTACTAACTTTTCCTCTCCCATTCTGTTTAAGTAGTTGTAAAGTATTTTGTGTATGTGTGTGTGCATGTGCAGTGGACTCTTACGCAAGCTCTTAAAGACCACAGAAATAGTTTGTTATAGTGAAGAGTTTTTTTATAGCAAATTTACTTTGAGCAACCTCATACATGAATAATCTTAGTTGAACAACCTTAATACATAAAAAAAAAAAAAAAAAAAACATGCTCCATCTTGTAGTACTGATGGATGAACCTTTTTTTAGAGATTTGAATTTCTTTAACAATGTGAATTGTGTGGATGGATTTTGCTTTTAATAATGGAACTTATTAGCACTAGAAATGGAAATTAGTTCTAATAAGTATCCTCCAATATTGTCAGATCTTGTATTTCAGTCCTGAATGAAAAACCTATAGAACAAGTAAAACATTTCAGCTATTTAGGCACAATTATTAGTGAAGATGGTAAATTAAATTTGAAAATAGAAGCAGAATTAGCAAAGCTGGTATGGTAGGAAGTCAAATGAATAAATTTATATAGAATAAGAGAAAAATTATAGTCAAAATATCAAACTATCTGTATACAAGACAGTGTTCAAACCAACTGAACACTAGTAGAAGAGAAAAACAGTCTTTCTCTTCTAAATTTACTGTGATGGAGCATGATGGTGTTTTTCCAATTGATTCTGTGAGCTGTATCGAAAGCATGATCTGCAAGGCCAGACTGACCATAGTCATGACTGCAGATGTATTTTTTGTTCTTTCATTCAGATGGTAGCTGATCTTCCTGTCTGTCCATAGTAGGTCAACTTGCAGGAAAAAGGAACTCTATATACACTTGGAACTGAGAAGGGAGGACGTTTGTCATTGCTGGAGAAGATAAGAATAGATAATTTAAGTGGGGGCCGGAAAGTGGTGCAAAGAGTGACTCGGACATATAGGATGGTGATAGCATTACTGAAATCTTTATGAAGAGAAGGTCACGGATTGGGGGAGGGATTGACTATTTCTTTGATATTGTGGGAACTGGAGCCATTAGATAGAAAAGCATGATGTATATGATTGAGTTCTGTTGCAAGAGAGGTCTCATTGGAACAAAGGTTATAAGCTCTGTGGGTTAGTGTTTTTATGATACCATATCGTTGAGATTGGGGGGGGGGGAGTTGTGAATGTATTGTGTGTATGAGTGGGTTTCATACATACTGAAATGGACAGGTTTCCATTAGGTCGGCAGGTGACTAAGGTGTCTAATGGTAACCTGTCCTTTTCAGTATATAAAAAAACCCACTTTCCTTTACTTCGTCCTAACCTTTTGTACTTGGCCATTCTTATCCACTAAACTAAATTTCTCATCTCGCTACACATATTTTTCATTTCAGTCCTCATTCTGATCAACTCATTTTTCAAGTCTTGCATCCCTGGCAATCACACTATCTGTTAGTCTATCATTTGTTTCTTTTGTTTCCACTAAACTAAATTTCTCATCTCGCTACACATATTTTTCATTTCAGTCCTCATTCTGATCAACTCATTTTTCAAGTCTTGCATCCCTGGCAATCACACTATCTGTTAGTCTATCATTCGTTTCTTTTGTTTCCTCATTCCAACTTTCTTTCGCTTCCATATTTTATATCTGTGTAGTTTAGAATGACAGTGGTACATCCCTTGTCTGCTTTCAGGATTATTTTTTTGTTACTTCTGAGATGTAGAAGAGCTTGAAATTCTCTGTTGGGCAGGTTGCTTGCAGGAGATTTAGCTTGTGACAGTATGTTGGCCTCACTGGTGGGAAGGTTATAGATTAGAGGTTTATTTGGATCATGAAATCTTTAGTCAATATGTGTCTGAACATGATGGCAAAGTTTTGTCCACAACTGAATGCATTGATGGCATCTGCTTTGAGGGTGGCAGGGTGGTGGATAGGTTAATGATGCTGTTTTCGGGCAGTCTTGCAGGCATTGTCACGTTTTTTACTAGGTTTGTGAACTTTTTTGATGTGTGCACTTTTTACTTTATCAAATTAATTCCTTGGTGGCCAATGCGTTCAAGACATCCAAGAGGATCGTCCAAAGGTTAACATTCAGTGTGGTGGAGAGCTCCTATTGTAGCATACAGATAGCTTCATTAATGTCAGCAAGTACAGAGTACATCATGCTAATTTGCTCCCGTAGTAGGGCAAAGCTGGTACACTTGTAAATGCAGAGTGCCTTGTTTGAATGGAACAGGTGTTTTAATTTTACACAATTGGGAATGACCTTGTTATCCCTACAATGTTTAAGGAAGGCTAACCTGTAGTTCTCTTGCTAGTTTCAGTTTTAACTTACCGAACTTGTGGGCATGTGTGCAAAATAAATCTCTGATTTATTAGCACACATAATAATGGACAATAGTATTCCTGGTGTCCATTCTTATATGTTGATTCTGATGCATTGTGTTGTTTCAAGACATTGACAACATAGAGTATATAATAACTGAAATATTTTATTCAACTGAAATTTTATATTGGCTTTATTAGTTGACCAGATATTTGTAAAATATATAAGAATTGTTTACAAGTTTCACCAGCATTACTGTCTGGCTTCTTCAGGCTTCTTTGAAGTTTCTACATCGAAAATCCTCCAAGCACCATGCCCTATATAGAAGAGGATTTTCGATGTAGAAACTTCAAAGAAGCCACCATTGTGCTTCGCTCTGGAGAAAATCTAAACAGAAATCAAGGAATGATTCTGAAAGACATCTGGAAAAGCCTAATAAGTTCACTCAACTTACCAGAATTTCTTTCGCCAAAAACTATATAACGCGCTCAAGAAACAATGGCTTATACACCACGTCCCATGCTTACGATGTTATGTGACATTTTAATTTATTTGACTGTGTTACTCCATTCTTCTTTTTTACTAGTAAACGTTAGTTCCATGTACCATTTTAGCAGGTGAATCTGAAGCGAAAACGGGGGAGGGGGGGGACCTGAATAATGAATATGAAATTATGAGTAATAAGAGAGGAGTCAATCAATTTAATCAAGAAGAAAATCCTCCTCTATATAGGGCATGGAGCTTTTATCCCAATCGATGGTGTGGTTAGAGATGGAGAAGTGATGGACTAATCCTGAAGTATCTGTTCTGTTGTTCACATCTCCTACATGTTCTTTTATTCGAATTTCCAGGCTTCTCGATGTTTGCCCTATGTACTTTAATCCACAGGAACATGGAATGTTGTATACGCCTGCATATTTGAAGAAGGCATTAATGTCCTTTGGTGATCTTAAAATATGGCGTATTGTCTTGACAGGTTTGAGAGCATAATACGTATGCTTAAGAATAGAGCGACCAACATTATCTCAGAAGAAAAAAATCTCCTTGATGAACTCACTTTCATATCTTAGACCCTAGTAAACAATGGTTATCCGAGAAATATAATCAGAAAGATTCTTCATAGAAACCTCCACAATAGTAACCCTCTGTCACGCAATATACATCGTCCATTGTCTTCCCTTATGCAAGCTCAGTGTCAATAAAATTTGCCAAACTCCTTAAGTCTTTCAACATCAGAGTTGCTCTCAAACCTGTCAAGACAATACGCCATATTTTAAGATCATCAAAGGATATTAATGCCTTCTTCAAATACGCAGGTGTATACAACATTCCACGTTCCTGTGGATTAAATTACATAGGACAAACATCGAGAAGCCTGGAAATTTGAATAAAAGAACATGTAGGAGACGGGAACAACAATAACAGAACAGATACTTCAGGATTAGCCCATCACTTCTTGATTTCTAACCACACCATCGATTGGGATAAATGCCCTATATAGAAGAGGATTTTCGATGTAGAAACTTCAAAGAAGCCGCCATTGTACTCTGCTCTGGAGAAAATCTAACAGAAATTCAAGGAATGATTCTGAAAGACATCTGGAAAAGCCTAATAAGTTCGCTCAACTTACCAGAATTTCATTTCGCCAAAAACTATATAACATGCTCAATAAACAATGACTGATACACCACGTCCCCCATGCTTATGATGTTATGCACCATTTTAATTTATTTGACTGTGTTACTCCATTCTTCTTTTTTACTAGTAAACTTTAGTTCCATGTACCATTACACGTCCTGAAGAAGTCAGACAGTAATGCTGGTGAAACTTGTAGACAATTCTTATATACAAGTTTCACCAGCATTACTGTCTTATTGGTCAACTATTAAAGCATTTTTTATTATTAGTTTTATTAGTTGACCAGCATTTGGCCAACTAATAAAGCCAATATAAAATTTCAGTTCAATATTTAAGAAGTGCCAAATACAACACAGAGATAAAATATTTTAATTATTACTTCCTATATTTTGCCAAAATTAAATGGCATCTTCAGGGATTAATATACTGGTATCAAATGTGCACGCAGGCACATTTCACAAACAAAAATGGAAGAAGAGAGAGATACATGGATGGCCTAAAGTCCTATAATTACATGACCTATAAAATTCTACAATCAAATAGAGAGAACACCATGGGTTCCCTTCTTTCTCCTCCCTTGGCCAACTTTTTCTTGGAGCATTTGAAAAGAATGCCTTAATTCTTCCCACCTTAAACCCCCTATTTGGCTACACAATGTGGATGATGTGTTTGCAATTTGGCTACATGGTCTTAGACATCTTACACTTTCCTATCCCATTTGAACAGCCAACAGAAATAGAAAGCAACAACAGTCTGCCTTCCTAGACACCCTGTTACAAGACAACCAAATAGATCTCTAACTTTCACTGTCTACAGAATCTCCCTTCCCATACACACACAGGTAAATACATCCATCAACAGTCGCATCACCTTCCCTCTCGACAATACGGGACTATAAAAACCTTAGTCCATGACTGCATCTGAGCTACTGTGATGCAGATTTGGTCACCTGGGTTTCTGAAGAGATAATGAAGCTGTGGGAAGAGTTATAAAGATGGTATTGAAATTATGGAATTCAATTATGAGAACAGATTAGAAGTATGTGAATTGCAGATAGTAATACACAGGAGAACAGTGGCTGCCTATACATAAGCACTGCGACACTGCAGCACCCCCAAGGAAAAAAATGAAAAATTTTAATTTTGTTTGTGTTTATAAATAATAACAATGCTTACAACATTATATAAATGCAATACAACATGTTAAAGTCTACAGCTTATGTTTTGACATTGATTGAATAGTTAATAATTGGAATTGTGTGGATGAGTTGACAAGAAGGTATGACAACTGGTGAGTAATGAATGGGGCCTTCCTCAATGAGGCCTTGACTCCCTTGAGGTCTCTGATGATGATGATAATATAGCATCTCTGAGTTTGGTTTTGAGTATAGGCCTGTTAACAAGTTATGACATCAATGCTAAAGACTTATTACTGAAGATATAAGTTTTTCACTTAGGCATATCAGAAAATGAAATACAATGGTATCTATGGGAAACATTTATATAAAGTGTTTCTGACCACTGACAAATCTACATAAGGGATAGTAAACACTCAAACAATATTCAGCAGGGACAGGCAGATTTTTTTATTTGAAGTGTTGCAAGTTAAAGGATTCTGTATGTGCACCTTTAGTAACATGATAAATATCCACGCATATTCATACTCCTGCCAGGTTCTTTTCCTTAACATATTATCTTTTCAACTGCATTAGTCCTGCCATTGCATGATAAATAGAATGTCAAATATATCACCAGTCTAGCTGAAGGAAAAATTATACATTAGTTAGAAATGTCTATTATTATCTGAGATATAGCATCTGCAGTGTTTGATTTGTTTCTACTTCAAAATATATAAGCATTTAAAATCACCCTGTATATGGGAATATACGTTAAGTTGGATAGAGTTATTTAGAAACACTTAAAAAGTAATTAATGTCATGAAGCATCACTTTTGTGTGTCATTTGGTGTAAACTAAGCTGTTCTCAGCTTAGTTTACACCAAAACATTTAATTCTCTCTCACAGATATATATATATACAGTATATAACATTTCTCCCCATTTTTCAGTACTCATTGAATCAGAGAGAGCACATACAGTTTACAGGCACTTACAGAGTCACTTCATGCTCAGTTGCATTGGCATAATCTAAACCAACTAGCTTCTCTTACTTTCTGATAATTTTTTGTCTTTATGCTACTATACAACGCACACAATTATTTTCCATTGTAGCGGTTAATCTTGTCACAATATCACACACACACTTGCATGGATTTTCGTGAAACCATTCAGCCAGGGAAGTTGTTTTCTAATTGTTTGTTTGTTCATACCATACAAAACGCAAGCAGGTGTATATATTTCCCATCTTAGTAATTTATCTTGTCAAAACATCACACATGTAATGATGCTTCTTCTATTTGGATAAGTTTTCATGAAATATGGTATTTGGAATCATTCCAAAATTTTTCAAGCTTTCCTAATACATAGAAGAGCTAGCTGATAAGTGATGCATAAAAAGAAACTAAGGTATTTATTCTCTTTCTTAGTTCTGTTGGCTCCTTCATGCAGTGAGGAAAGCATAAACTTGACTCTCACAGTTAATAACTCAGATACATGCTATGGTGTAGCATAGATAGTCTTTCTTTCTCCTCTCACCTGTAATTGTCAAAAAAAAATTATTTAAAATTTACTTTTTTTTTAATCTATGTTATTATAATTATTCAGTGTTTATATCTTTAGTTACAATTTTTTAACATGAATTCCACCATGAAAAGATGTAATTCTATCACACATTTAGTATAGTAAGTGGTGTAAGGATAAGATAATCCAGTTCTCCTTACTCTAGAGCAGTGTTTCTCAACCTGTGGTCTGCAGACAGACTTAAATTAAATAAATAAATATATATTTTTTTACTTAAGTATAAAGAGCTAATAAGCTTCATAATAATAATGCTAGTGTCGCCAATACTTTATAGTTTACTATATTCAGCAAGAAACTCTCTGATTCCGATCTTTGAGTTTCTTATTCGGTTTTAAAACTATGTGGGATTTAATATCCCCTAAATTTAAGTGATGCTTTCATTGCCGAAATGAAGCTTATTAGCTCTTTATACTTAAGTAACTTAATGGTTGCACCTGTTTGGAAAACTCGTTCACAAAGTACATAAGTTCTTTTCGCTATACACTTTGGTATTAGGTCTAGCTACTCACTGATGAAGCCTCAAAAAAGGCTGAAACCGGTCTGGGTAGTGACCTCCCTCCATAATGTAATAACAGCATACATTTCCTAGGAAATGTGTTTTTACATTATGGAAAATACTTAAGAATAGCGATCTGAATTTCCCCACCTTTGCAATGAGCTGCCCAGTATTGTACTACGTACTAGGATCACTTGCATTGGCTAACGCTAGTGTCGCCGATACTTTATAGTTTACTATATTCGGCAAGAAACTCTCTGATTCTGATCTTTGAGTTTCTTATTCGGTTTTAAAACTATGTGGGATTTAATATCCCCTAAATTTAAGTAATATATTTTTTAATTATCCAAACAAAACAAATTAAAAGTGAATAAGTAAAAATTATTGAAATAAAATGGATACTTAAAAAAACCAACAAATAGCAGCAGAATGATGAATAATAAAAGAGGGATGAAGTGAACAATAATATGGTTTTATTGCTTCTGCCTTCCCTTGCTGTTTTGTCAGATTTGAAGTAAGCATGTGTTATCCACATTTCAGCCAATTGCTTGTTTTATTGATTTTTATTATTGAAGGTTCCCTCCTTCAACCAAGGCTCACTATATCTTCAGAAGTGCTAAGTGATACTTGAACAAAGTGTGTTATGAGTTAACCCCAGTATTTATACATTTTTCGGAAACGTTTTTTTAATAATGGAAAAATGGCTTAGAACTAGGACTTTGAAAAGCAAAGCAAACAGGTGATGCTAACCCTCATTGTGATATACGTGTTGTAAATCGAGTAAATCTGATACTTTTAAAGTAGAAGAAACAAGCATTTCAAAGAAAAAATACAGTAGGAAATATAATAGTTCATATTTGGAATTTGGGTTTACTTGGTGTGGAGACAGGGGCGCGCTGACCATGCGTGCAAAGCACACAGGCACCATAATAGTAAAGGCCCCAAAGAGGAGGAAATACTTAAAAAAAAAAAAAAAAAAAAAAAAAAAAAAAAACGTTTTTTTTTTTTTTTTTTTTTATTGGAGGGGGGATAGGGGTGCCAACTAAAGTTTTGCACACAGGCACCAGACGCTACTGGCATGCTGCTGGGTATAAGGGTGCCAACTAAAGTTTTTTACATGTGTGCCGGACACTACTGGCATGCTGCTGGGTATAAGGGTGCCAACTAAAGTTTTTCACGCGTGCGCCGGACACTACTGGCGTGCTACTGGGTATAAGGGCACCAACTAAAGTTTTGCACACAGGCGCCAGACATTACTGGCATGCTACTGGGTATAAGGGTGCCAACTAAAGTTTTGCACACAGGCACCAGACACTACTGGCGCACCCCTGTGTGGAGATGAAAGTGAACAGAAACCTCAATGTGTTTTGTGTTATGAAGTGTTTGTCAAACGAGTGCATGAAACCTGCGAAAGTCCGACATTTAGAAACTAAACATTGTGATGTGAAAAATAAGCCAATTAAATTTTTTTCAGCTATGCTTAGGGACATTTAATCATGGGAAAGATATAGTTTCAGCCATGGATTCAATTAATAGCAAGGCACTGGAAGCATCCTATCTCTTAAGTTTGTGCATAGCAAAAACTGGGAAACCCCATTCTATGGGGGAAAATTTACTACTTCCAGCTATAAAAGATGTGGTAAAAACTATGTTTGGCAACAAGTTACTAAAAGATGTTGATTTGATTCCCCTTTCAAATGACACTTTCAGTTGCAGAAGTAATGATAATCAGGTGACACAATCTCAGTTAATCGAAAGATTTAAGAAGAGCCTTTATAATGCGTTACAAGTTAATATGCTACATAAGATCTGCGCATGATAACAACATTCATGACGATATTCTATTTTGTAGAACTTTGTCATCCCGAACAACTGGAGAAGAAATATTTCACACTCTCAATAATCACATAATAAAAAAAAAAAGAGATCCAGTGGGGAAAATGTATGGGCTTCTCTTCGGATGGAGCTCACACCCTTACAGGCAGGCAGGTATAGTGGGGTTGTTTCTAAGGTCAAGGAAGTAGCTCCAGATATGGAAGGGAAGCATTAGGCTCCGAAGAAATGCCACCAGAATTTGAAACTGTGCTATACAATGCTGTAAAGCTAGTTAATTTTATTAAGGCTCGACTGTTAAATAACAGGTTATTTTCAGTACTCTGTGATGAAATGGGCAGTGAATATATACAACTTTTGCTTCATTATGAAATTAGCTGGCTTTCCAGGGGCAAAAGGATTAAATAATTATCAACACCATCCCATCTTTCAGACATTTGTTCGAAATTAAATGAACTAAATCTCTCCCTTCAGGGAAATTCTTTAACTAGTTTTGATGCCTATGACAAAATAAAGACATTCAAGAAAAAACTGGTGTTATGGATTAGTTATGTAAAAGACAGACAATTTGCACCTTTTCCAACATTGGAATCCTTTTTAATGGAAAATGATATTTTTGTTGATTCTGAGTTTCTGGAAAGGGTTTGTAACCACCTCAAAACTCTGAAGCAGAATTTCAAAACATATTTGCTGAATAACTTTTATAAGAAATTTCTATGGGTTCACAATCCATTTCAGGCTTACAGTCACGAGAACAACCTTTCGTTATCGAAAAAAGAACAGTTAATTGAGCTTTGAAGTGACAGTGTACTTAAAATGCAATTCTGTGATCTTGGTTTGGCTCGATTCTGGATCTCTCCTCCAGTGAGAAGTGAATTTTCTGAATTATCTGAAGAAGCATTGAAAATCATCATGCAATTTTCTACAATCTGTCTTTGTGAGAAAGGATTTTCATTGCTCCTTCAGTCGAAGATGATTGGTCATCTTCAACTGAAGATGACCAATCATCTTCGACTTGACCAATATTGAGCCAGATTGAAACTGTGCTATACAATGCTGTAAAGCTAGTTAATTTTATTAAGGCTCGACTGTTAAATAACAGGTTATTTTCAGTACTCTGTGATGAAATGGGCAGTGAATATATACAACTTGACCAATATTGAGCCAGATATCCAGCAACTCTGCAAGGGCCAAGAAGCTCAACCATCTCATTAAAACTCATTAAAAATAAGTAGTAACATAATTATATCATATTATTTATTTGTTTAATAAAAATTAAAACTTTGTTCAATGATGATAAACTTTTAATCGTTTACTTGCAATTTAATTATGTTTACATATGTATTTTTAGATTTATTATGTTATAAATGGCATAGTTTTTCCCAAATATTGGTAATCCCCACAGGTTTTTTAAAAAATTACATAACTTAGTGGCCCGTAGAATTGTTTTAGACATTTTACTGGTCCTTGGGCTTAGAAAAGTTGAGAAATGCCTGCTCTAGAGACCAAACATGGAACTTTTTTTTTTAAGGCTACATCTAGCTTCCACTTAAGTAGCATAGTGTAGTGTAGTGTTTTCATACCAGATGAGAAAAATTCTCTACCACATAAAGGTAAAAGCAGTTGATTTAGTTATACTATAAATAAATTTTTTGGTTTTATTGTTTTTAAACCCTGCACTGCTCTCCGTTATCTAAGTTTACCTAATATCTTGGCAACTTGTCTTCAAAACTATAGGGTAGTCTTTTTTTTATTTACATTGACAGCAGGCAGTGAGATACACACTCTAAGCATTGTATTATTAATTGTGATAATGTAGTATATACTGAAATTGTTACTGATTATATCAGAAAAGAATATGTATACAGTATTATATAAATACACACACAGACACTACAAAATTTATGAATCTGAAATGTTTCGGCAAATATTTTACAAAGAAAGTAGTACTAATAGTGTTAAGATTCTTATGTGATGTAAAAGTATTCTTTAGAGTATTTTTTAGTTATTTTTTTAAAGTTCTAAAACAATGAAATATGAAGCTGCTTAGGTTGAATTTTTGTAGTATGTATTAATTGTTTATTCATAATATTATATTCTTCATGAACACATCGAAATAAAAATAAATAAGCAAATAAATATTACAGTAATAAATCAAAGCAAACTTGCTTATACCATTTAAAATTTGTAAATATTTAATTCCTTTTAAATTCCATATGGGGGGGGTATACACTATTTATCTTTCAACATGTTATATTACTTAATCAAATTACTCATGTGGGGTCCACACCTGTTTTCTTTCAGAATATGTATAATTAAATCTGTTGATGGGACAACCATCACAGCATTTTGTGTCCATGAATGTGAGGGATCAAATCGAATGGGATCTCGCCCTCGACGTTATATATTTACTGGACATAGTAGTGGAGCCATTCAGGTTAGTATTTTATGCACACTAAATTTTTTTAAACATCAGTTCTTAAATTATGTGCTTAGCTCTGATTAACACAAAAGTTCAGTAATTTCTGAATAATAAATTATTAAAACTCTTGTTTTGTTTTTTGTTTTTTTCTATAGCAATTTTTCTTTTGGCTTACACTCTTAAAACGATAACATGCTATTATTTAATTAGTTCATTTATTAAACTAATTAAATATTTTTCCTCATTAAAAAGTTGATCTGAAATTTTCTGCATTTATCTCTTTACATCAATTTTATAAAAAAATATTTTTTAAAAATTAGCTATCAAGCAAAATTCTTGTTCAGTGTAAAGAACAGTGCACAGTACTCATTCGATGGAATCTAATATAAAATAGTTATCTTAATCCACAAAGTCATTTAAGAAAGAATTGAATTTCAATACTTGAAATTCAATTCTTTCTTAAATGACTTTCTTGTTGGAAACAAGCTGAAAGTGACTTCAGCTTGTTTCCAACATCAACAAAAAAAGTGCATCTCACATGCTTCCAGGCTTTGTTGACTAATGACTCTAGAAAAATATCTTAAACATTATTTTAAGAGTGAGTTTATCTATTTCAGTATTGTGGTTTTATTTTTATTGTTTTCCTTTTTCTGATTTTTACACGTTACAGTGAAGTCTCATAATGTCTGAACAACTGCTTATCCTCTACAAATTCCATATCCAACAATCATGGTGCACAGTTGCTACATTTGAAGAAATATTCTTAAAAATTGTAAAACTGAAATCAGAAAGAGGAGTGAGCATCAAATTGATTAAATTGATTGACTCCTCTCTTATTACTCATAATTTCATATTCATTATTCAGGTTTCTTCCCCCTCCCCCTCTCCCTTCAGATTCACCTACTAAAATCATACTCATTCCTTGGAATGAAGAGTAGGAGTTTAGTATTATTGAGAAGTTCTCCTCATTTAGCCTCAAAGCTAAATGAAGCCATAGAAAGGTTTGTGTGGTCACTCATCATTTATAGGGCATTCGACTGTGTCTTGCACATAAGCCTACTCAGCAAATTACCAACTTATGGCTACCTTCTATCTATCTTTTGCATTTGGATCAGTAAAAAGAAAGATGGAAAAGAATTGGTAGGAAAATCAGAAGAAAAGAATCCTTTTCTCTTCCCTTTTCCCATCAGTGCTGAAGTATCCCAGAGCTCTGTACTTTCACCCACTATCTTCCTCTTGTACATAAATGACTTTTGCTCACTGACCTCAAATTCTGTTTATATCTATGCTGAGACAGATCCTGTATTGTGCAATCATTAGAAGCTCCAAGATCTTCCTTCCATAAGCAATGCCTGAAACTGATCCCTGGCTATCTTTCTGAACTTCAGTGCTATCAAAACATAACCCTTTCTTATCTCTTGCAAGAAACATCTTGCATCACTTCCCTTACTCTTGATAAATACCCAGATCTCCAAACAGGATTAGATTTATCTTCTTGGACTGACTTACACACCTGACACAAATAGATCTCAGTCACAGTTCCTTCCTACTCTAAAAAACTTGATATACATTTTCACTCAAGACATTAATTCTCACCAGTGCAACTGTTCTCACACATTTGGGATGGTGTACATGAAACGTTCTTAAGAATGCTTTATGCTATTCAGAAAAGGCCAATCTAATTATTGGTGATCCTCATGATGATCAAAAAAAAAGTAAATAAAAATAGTTGTTATATTTCCATGGCTACTCAACTGTAAAATAAAATACTTGATCTTGTAAAAATTGCAGAGGTTTTACATTTAGTAATTTTTTTACCTTTTCTGAAACATTAGTTGGCAAATTTCTCAATAATTTTTATCATCACTAATACTATCATATTTCCCCTCCCTTGAATACATTCATTGAAGATACACTCACAACATGAAATGGCTACCCATTCCCTTTTGTAAGTAAAAAATTTCCAAGTTCCTCTCAAATCTCTTTACTCAGCATTCCTGCTCTTTTATGTGTGTGTGTGTGTGTGTGTGTGTGTGTGTGTGTGTGTGTGTGTGTGTGTGTGTGTGTGTGTATAAAGCACCGCAAAAAAAAAAAATAATAATAAATTAGAGAATTGAAACTTGATTCTTGTGATTTAATAGTCGATTTCAATATTACTTTACTCTTTGCCAGTATATCTCTAATGATAACTTAGAATTTCCAACTCCATTTCCATCAGACATTGTAGACCTCTTCAAGTATGTTATGAACTCAGGATATTTCAGCTAGATTAGAATTTGACATGCAAACTGTGATGGGCTTCCTACTTTTCCTCTATTTTGAACAATAGAGGAAAAGTGGGAAGATTTTTCTTAGAATATCTAGAAGAAAAAATTTTCAGTATAAATCCAAAATCCTCTCTTTGGCTCTGTTATATGAATTTTTTTGCCATTTAAATTCATGCCAAGAATTGGATGCCTTCTTACAAAAAAAAAAAAAAAAAAGAAATAACTTGTATCCCAGAATCAAATTCACTCTAGAAATATAATCAAATGGAACTTTATTCTGTCTTGATATAAAAAGAACCAAATGGCTCTATGTCTACCTCCATCTATTACAAATTTATTTACTTTCTCTGGCTATTCATCAAAAGTCAACATATTGCTCCTCACAAATGCTCCTCCTTACTATTAAGAGCCCATGTAGTCCATTCCTCATCTGAGTCCCTTCAATAAGAAATTTCTACCATCAACAAACCTCCTCTCTTAATGTTACAACCTGAAAATCATTTTAAAAAATCATCAGCCATTTTTTCCTAATTCCACAAGATGAGATTATTCCCACAGGATATTTATCCCATATATCAGAGGCCCTTCTCATGCTGCTTTGTCTTAAAAAAAAAATTTCATCTTGCAGTTATGTTTAAACCTGTCAACCAAATCAGCTCTTTGTTATTTTCTCCAGAAGATAAAGTACAACCTTTATTGCTTCCTGGAATATAATCAGATTTCTTATAATTGCAATTTGTTCTGCTTTGGATAGAAATGCCGGTCCATTGCAAAATGTATGTCAGAATACCAATCTTATACCTGAACTCGGAAAACACAACAGGAAATCTGCCTATGCTTAACATGGAATTAAGAAGCCATAGGATCCCTCTGGAGTGAAGCTAAATCACCACATAGAAACAACCAGAAATTTGAACATATTTTCAAAAAAAAAAAAAAAAAAGGTGCAGAGATTCTTCTTCACAATCCTAACCTCAGTTTTAATGATCGACCATATGTCTAAAATATGGGAAATTGTTATTGATAACTGTGTTAGTTAATTTTTTTTGAAAATATGTTCAAATTTCTGGTTGCACGGTGAGAACTGTTTAATAAATTATAACTGACATTCTCATGCATGCACACATGTGAATTTTCCATTATTTAGGTTTAAGGTACTTAAACCTAAATATCTCTGTGTAATCAGTTATAATTTATTAAACAGTTCTCACCGTGCATATACATGTTTTTTACTATATTTTTGAAATCTGATTTTGAAAAGACAAAATGCTGAAAACTTTCCTCCTCTTCAAATGGCAATCGAATCTTTTGGTCCTGTCAGGGCTATTAGTATAACTTCTTCTTCCATGTTTACCTCAATTTGATGTACTATCATCACACCATCAAAAATAAAGCAGACCTTTTAAGCATCATTACTAATTATTCAAATCAACCCCTGATTTCTTCTAATTTTCTACATATTGGATTCTCTTTGCTACAAAATTATTTTAAGAAACAAAAATGAAAATCTGAAGTCACAGTATACTTATTATTTTCAATTGAATAATATGTTCATTTTCTATATCATTTCAATGAATCCAGTTTTTTTTCAAAATTTCATATTTGTTGTTGTGATAATTGCTTTATTTCACGCATAGTAAAAGAAAATATGATCAAACTTGGTTTGCAAGAATGGCATTTCTCGTTTTAATTTTAAGTATATTATATTTGAAGTGCAGGATTTTTCTTACTAAATATAATTTTTTTATAATATAATTTGATGTTGTCAAAATAAAGTAAACGAATATTATTATTATTATTTTATTTAATTTTTTTTGCATTTCTTTTTTTCTAGATGTGGGATCTAACAACTGCACTGGATTTAGTTATAAAGGGAGAGCCAAGTAAGTATTAACTTAGTAAAACATATATATTCAGTTCCAATTAGCATTTTCAAATAAAAGCTAAATTATATATTGTGCTTCACAATTTCTAAATGTGTTACAGTGAAAAGTTAATTATACTTGCCAAGAAATTCTATTTTTCTTTATTCCTTTACCTAAATTTAAGCAAAAGAATTTGCATGTGAAGCATCTTCGTGACTTGGCTACTTGTATATAGTCTTTTGACTTTGTATCAAAGAAGATAAAGAAGAAAAGACACTGAAGTATTGGAAAGAAAAACGAAAAAAATTTGGAACCCAGATACAGAAAATGAACACAGATATAGAATATAAAAGTGATCCTTGTTGGAGACCTGAACAGCAGAGTAGGAAATGAATCTCACCAGATATATACAAACATTTTGGAAAAATTTGACGAAAAGGGCAAAGCTAATAATAATAGTATTTGCTGGACTTCTGCTCAGGACATGAACTAATCATTACTACACCCTCTGTCCAAAAAGAAACCGAACTTTTGATAGAAAATAAAACACAGGCCAATTATAATTATTCAGATAATTTATTTCAATCAATATACTCTCCCTCAGCTTTGATACAATGTTTGGCACAGTCAATTAATTCGTTAAATGAGTTTTTTATATCGGTTTTTGGGATACTGGTGAGAGTCGTGGTTACTGTCGCTGGAACGTTTTCAGTGGTGTCGTATATCGCTTTCCTTTCATCGGCAAATGAAGTCGGGGAAAGAGAAAGAAGTCACGCGGTGCTAAATCAGGTGAATACGGCAAGTGATCCAACACACAAACTTGGTTTTTGTTTGAAAACTGTCTCACAATGTTTGAACAATGAGATGGTGCATTATTGTGCAAAAGTGACCAGCTGCCTGCATCACAATATTCATGCTATATGTGATGAATTCTTGCTATCAGTCACTTAAAACTTTGAGATATTGACCGTTTGGCCAGGCGGAACGAATTCTTTGTTGATAATGCCCTTGGAATTGTTTAAACAAATCGGCATTGTCTTTACTTTTGACTTCTCCAACGACTTTTTTTTCGGATGCCCCCTCTTTTGGTGGTCTCCACTCAACACTCTGGTGCTTTGTTTCGGGCTCATACCCAAAAAACTACATTTCATCACCAGTAACGATCGTTTCAAGGAAGTTTGAGTCCTTATGAGTGGTTTTAATGAGGTCCTTGCAGTGTTCAACTCCATACATTTTTTGGTCATCGGTCAACTTGTGGGGAACAAAATCGCAAATTCAATTTACGAAGGCCCAAACTCTCAGTCAAAATGTTGTACACAGTTGATTTTGGAATCCCCAATTCATCTTCAATCAATCTCATGGACAATTTCGGGTTTTCTTTGATGAAATCACGCACTTAACTTCGCTCAGTCCAGTTTTTGGACAGCACCACTTTGAAATCGCTTAATCCACTCCTAAACTTGAGTATGGGATAAGCATTCGCCACCGTATGCTTTTTGAAGCATTTAATGCATTTCAGTAAAACTTTTACTAAGTTTAACACAAAAATCAATCGCAGCTCTCTGTTTGAAACTCATTTTCCGACCGTTCGCCAAACACACTGTGTCGCTCTTGGCACTATAACTCGGCTTCTAATGAAAAAAATGTCATAAACAGTTGATGCAACATTAATGGTGGCGCCACTAGTTTCTTGTATTTTCGAAAAGTTCGGTTTCTTTTTGGACAGAGGGTGTAAAACCATGTTGCAACTTAAAGATGTGCACAAGTTCACATGGAGAGAGGATACAAGAAATAAGAAGAGCCTCATCAACTATGTCATTTTTGATAGTGATATCATAAGGCTGGTTCAGGATACAAGAGCGTAGAGAGGATTTGAAATTGGAAGTGACCATTACTTAGTACTAAGCAAGATAAAAATAGATATCACATTGAAAAGAACAGTATGTAAAAAGAAAGTTTTAAAAAGAATTAAAGTTGAGCAGCTTTTACTGGTAAATTGTAGACTTAACAATGCAAAAATTATTGAAAAAAAATTGCAGCAGTTTGAAAACAAGAACCAAACCTTGGAGTCTCATTGGCAAACTCTGAAGAAAACATTGATTGATAGATTCAGCTAAGGAGAGAAAAATAAGAACACTATGGTGAACACAAGAAGTAAAAGAAGTAGTCCTGGAAAATAAGAAAGCATACCAAATGTTCCTAGCAAATAATTTGGCAGATGCCCTGAAAGAATACAGAGAAACATGTAAGAGAACTAAGCTGTGTATAGATGTAGATCAGGAAGGTGGCAAAATGTTCTGGAGGCTATTGAAGAAGCTTAGAAATGGAGGAAAGAATCAAAGATGATAAAAGTAAACATGAAAACTGAAGGTAAGGATATCCTAGATGCCTGGAGTAATTACTTTGAAAGACTGCTGAAAAACCAAGCAGTGACAGAACCGTAGTAGAAAAGTTTCAACAGGAATGCAAAGACAAGTACATATCAATACTTGAGGTAGAAAAAACTATCAAAAACTCGAAATGTGGAAAAGCAGCTGGAGTGGATGATATTCGACTAGAAATGCTTAATTATGGAGGTATAAAAGTCCTGCAGTGACTACACTGCATAATTCAGAGGGCCTGGTCAGAAGGTCAAATTCCCAATGATTGGAGTACAGCTCTCATAGTACCCATCTATAAAAAAAAAAATAAAAATAGTTAATAAAGCTGAATGTGAGAATTACAGAAGAATTTCTTAATTAAGTGTTCCAGGTAAGATTTATGCAACATACTTGAAAAGAGGTTGAGAAAGATTATGGACGAGAAACTTTGAAAAGAACAACTGGGTTCAGTCTAAATAGGGATTGTCAAGGTTAGATTTTCAATTAAGAAATCATGGGAATGTGACAAAGATCTCTACTTAAGTTTTGTAGATCTCTGGAAAAGGCATACGAGATGGTAACCAGAGGAAAGCTTTCAACACTATAATGATATGGAGTGAAATTTAAGTTGTCAGTCAGCAGTTAGAAATGAAGGAAATACAGGAAAATGGTTTGATGTGAAATCAGGGGTAAGACAATAATGTACATTACGGAAGAAAGTGGCATTAGGCCTGATATTAGAATTGGAGATGTCAAACTTAGCTCTTTGTTTTATGAAGATGATGTTGTACTGCTAAACACATCTATTGCAAGTCTCCAGGATTCTAACTAAATTGAATAGGCTGTAACAAATTTTGCATGAAAATCAGTGATAAAAAGACCAAAAATGAAAATAGGCAGGAGCATAGAAAACTTTGGCTGCATTCTGAATGGAGAATTCTATTGAACAAGTAAATTATTTCAGCTATTTAGGCACAGTTTTTAGTGAAGATGGCAGGTTAAATCTGGAAATAGACAACAGAATAAGCAAAGATGGTATGGTGGGTAGCCAGCTGAATAAACTTATATGGAATAAGAGAGAAATTAGCAAAAACACCAAACAAGCAGTATGCAAGACAGTGTTTCAGTTTTATGTTATGGATCTGAGAGTTGGGTTAGAAATAAAGCACTTGATCAAAGGCTAGAAACCACAGATATGAGGATTCCGAAAAAAATTAGGGACATGAACCAGTGGCATCGATGGCAGAATCATATTGAAAATGGAGATATTAGAAAGGAACTTAACATTGTTAGCATTGAAGAATGTGTCAACAGAGCTAATCTAAGGTGATATGGCCACTTAAATAGAATGGGTGGGGAAGGGTTAGCAAAACAGGTTTTTGATGCCAAAATGGCAGGAAAGAGACCTAGAGGAAGACCAAGGTCTAGGTGGATTGATTCAGTCAAAAGTGCCTTAGAAGCACAAAATCTGAGATATGACAATATTGGAGTGTTCACAAGTAATAAATTGATTTGCAGGAAAATTGTATAGGGAGATTAATAATAATGTAAACTTAATCATGTAATGCTGTCATAGTAACCTGAACACCCCTTGGGGATACATATCAGGAAATTGATGATGATGAGAATATAAAAGAAAAACAAATGATGTACAAATCATTCCTTCAAAAACATACTGCGGAAATAGAAGAAAAATAGCTAAAACCATAGTACAGAAAGTTCACCAAGATTCTTGGGACAGATTTATTAATAAAATAGAAGACATACATGGAAGACAAAACACAGCCTACAAAATATTAAGGAAATTAAACAATGAAGAAAGAGATATGGCACAAATCAACATAATACAAAAGAAACAATGGATAGATCATTATAAGAATTTATGATATGGCCCAAATTTAATAACAGAAAACATTGATGAAGAAATCAGTGCTGATATAGAACCATTTAGATTAGAACTAAAAGAAACAATAAATTTATCAAAAAAATTTATAAATACAGAGGTTTGGAAATATGGTGGAGAATATTTACATCACGGACTCTTAAAATTAATAAATAACTGTTGGAGGAAATGAAGTGGCATCAGATTGGTCAAAAAGCTAAACTTATATCTATATTTAAGAAAGGAGACAGAGATGATTGTGGAAATTAAGAGAAGAATCATTCTATTAAATACAGGTTACAAAATTTACAGTAAAATCCTGAATAAAAGACTTAGAAATATTGCAAACAATCTACTTTCAGAAGAAAAGAATGGTTTCAGACATGGAAGATAGTGTGTAGACAATATTTATGTGTTAAAACAAATTATTGAAAAAAGACAAGAATTTAATTTAGAGACTCATCTGGCCTTTATAGATTATGAGAAAGCTTTTGATAAAATATACATATCAAAATTATGGAATGTAATGGGGAAAAAAAAGTGATATTTGATACAAGCTATACACAATTATATAAGGATACAAAAAAACAGTTACAGTTAAGTAATAAGTTAACAGAAGAGATTGAAATTAATTAAGGTGTTATACAGGGATTTAGTGTATCTCCAACTCTAGTCAATATATATATATATATCGATCGGATTATTAAATTATGGAAAACAACAATAAAACAAGATATCTGGTTAACCAGAAAAACTGTTATCATTACAAAGCTCTATGCAGGTTATCAGATTACAAGACAATGAAGATGACCTCCAAAAAAAATCAGTTTATGAATTACACAAATTAAGCAACAACATAATTTAAAAATTTTACAAAACAAAACAAAAGTCATGGCATTTAAAGGGTGAGCATGTTAGATCAAAAATAGTCATAAAAAATAATAGAACAGGTGACACCGTTTAATTATTTAGGCTGCATAACAATATATCTAAAAGATAAAGATAGAGATGAAAAATAAAGAAATTTCAGAAAATCTATGGAACAAAAAAAAAAGATGAGACATTAAACTAAAATTTTATACAGTAATGGCCATTTCCACTTTCTTATATGGTTCAGAAACATGGACTGTTAAAAAGAAAGATGAAAGTAAAATACAGACTGCAGGAATGAGATTTTTAAGAGCAGTTAAAAGATGCATAAAATTGGACTATGTAAAAAATGAAGACATCAGAAGAGAGCTAGATATCTACAACATAAATGAAAAGATCCAGAAATATTGAGAGAAATGGGAAGAGCATCTATTTCAGATGGAAAGATATCAGCTACCAAAAGAGGTAGATAAATATGAACCAAAGGGAAAGAGAGAGGGGGGGGGGAGACCAGTGAAGCCGGAAGAGACAAATGCCTAATCCTTGAAGAAAGGAAGAATTCATATCAATGAATTCTTCTTTTCTTCAAGGATTAGGTATTTCTGCCCCAAATCCATATGGTCTACCACCTAGGCTGGTTTCATCCTTTATTGAGGTCTCATCAACAGGAGCCAGATCCAAAAAGATGCCACAATTAACTGCACTATTCTGGATGATCGATTGATTGGATGTGTGGTCCTTTATCCCCTTTCTCAGATCTGAAACTGCTGGATTAAGGGTGATTATTGAGCACTTGGCTATTAGCATTAATTGTTTTTTTTTAAATAAACAACTTATCTATTTGGCATGGGTTTTTTTGGGATGTTTCTTGGAATCTTTCACTAGGTGGTAGACCATATGGATTTGGGATATTATTCAGTCTTTGGTTTGCCTGTGGGCTTATGGCAGTGAGTTTAAAAAAATTATCTATTCAGTATAGTTTGGGGACATTCATGTTTTACAGGATCATTCTTATTATAGTCTACCACTTGGCTGAATGGGTTAAGGCGAATGGCAGCATTTGTGAAGAATTTTGTAGTCCTTTTGCATAAAAGAGTTTTGATTTCAGGTATCCTGGCCTCTCGGTGAAGCTGTACATTTCTTATGAACCGTGGTGTGTGTTGAATGCTATTCTTAAATGTTTGCTCCTTTTTTAAATTTTATGTAGTTTCTTAATGTTACAATCCACTACATGACTCTAGGCAAGTAAGTCATATGTTAGGACTGGCCTGATCATTTTGTCTAAGAGTAGTTTCTGCACTTAGTTTGCTATGTGGTTGAATAATGGCTATAGCTGTCCTATTGCCCTATTTGCTTTTGAACAGACAATTGACATAGTTCTGGAGCAAAGCCCTTTATCTAGTTGTACCCCTAAGCATTTGGCTACTGGTTGCCATGGAATGGAGGTGCAAAACACAAAAACACAACCAGTTGTCCCTCCAGAAACACTCCTTCTTGTGAATAGCACTGCAGTGCTCTTGGCTGTGTTGACATCAATTTACAATTTTTTGATATTTGTTTTAGTTATATAAGATTACATTTGGCAGTTTTTCAGTTGATCTTGGTTGGAGGGAGCGTACCATTATGGCAGTATTATATGTATATAGGGCTATTGTGATGGGAACTGTGCATGGGATGTCAGGCACATAGATGGCAGAGGGGTTAACAGCAATCCCTGAAGGACACCTGCTGTGATTTCACATGCAAACAAAACTAATTCCCTGTAGATGCATTTGGTAAGTTTAAGCAGTCCTAATGGTAATTTACAGAAAGATTTATCCATGTGTACTGCTTCCAGCTGTATCCCAAGCTATTGTTTCACATGACCCTGAAAACTTGTTAGTTATCTAGAGTGCTGCTCTCAGGATCCACATTGCTCGTCAAAGATGAGATTTAATTCTTTAGTGACTTTCTGCAAACTTGTTAGTATTACTCCCTCTGAGTTGTTTTCCTTAGGCAGGAGATTAAACAATTGGAATGATTGAACAATTGGGGGGGGGGGATTATGCTGTTTTTCCTGCTTTTGGATTAAGATTACATCACTTTCTTTCCATTGTGCTTGGAAATAGTGATATCTTAATATTGCTTTAATGATAGCAACAGTGTTCATTACAGCTTTATGTGAAAGGTGTTTGATTTGTTATAAATCTCATCTGGGCCTGGTGCTTTTCTGTTCTTAAATTTAGTGATGATTGTGTACCTTACTTCAGTGGGGTACATGTGGAGAATTGTCAGTTGGACAGAGTTTGTAGTCTGTGCATTTTAGCATAAAAGTACCTAGGCAGGTTTCAACGACACTGCTTCTCTGTGCTGTCTTCTGCAGAAGCTTCAACTCATCTAGTCCTCTGTGTTTAAAGAATGAAGTTTTGTCTCCCACTGTTGACTTTGATAGTTTTTAAGCACCTATCAAACTTCATTCATGGCCCTGTTGAACACTTGTTAGTGTTCTGTGGTATTGATGTCTAACTCTGTTCTTTTCACAGATGAGGTTTTTCATCTCTTCCAGAGGTTGCTCAGAGTTTATTCAGGGCACATCTGCAGGGGCATCTGTTAATGATTATTGTCTGCTTTTCCAAGCTCAAAATTGAGTCATTGATTTTTTTTTTCTTTTGAGTCAATGGTTGGAGCTGAACAAATAATTTATAGTGAACATTAGTTTTGTCCAGTTGACGGTTGGAAGCTGAGCTAGGATATTTTCATCTTGCGAGCTCAGCTGGATTAAAACTGGGTTGTGGTCAGAATCGATGTCATTGATCCCACTTATGTGATATTTATTCACAATATTTTGTAGCATCACTATGTGAAGGATATCAGGAAATCTTGCCATATTATAGTTCGTGGGTTCTGAAAGTGCTCGAATCATGACATTTCTGACCTTCAAATCATTGAGTGGCAGGTTTCAGTGTGTAAGTCATCTGCTGTTTCATATGATGTACTTAATCTTTCAGTCAGTTTGTTGCTATTAGCACTGTTTGATTTATGTCTAGAATTTCACTTAAGTCAACTTCCAGTAACAATTTGTTTGGAGAGTTATATATGAAGTATATTTTAAACACAATACAGGTTTAATTTACATAAATATTTTATTGGCATAAAATTTGCACTTAGTATCAAGGACACCTTCAGTATGACTTTCAAATTAAACAACATGAACAGAAACCAGTAGATTCAACAATGAAATGTGTGTACGTGATGTAATTTGTTGTGGCCTGAATTTAAAGGTTCTAGTAAAAATAACATAAAAGATTTAGATTTTAAAAATAAATAATTAAAATAAGTAAAAATTAAATTAATTCTGAAACTTTTGAAGAAGAACTATTTCCCATATAAAGGATAATTTAAGTCCATTTTTTCTATGTAGATTTCGTTAATGTAGCATTCTGTGAAATCTTGCTACATTGACTGAATCAATGAACTTTAAATTATTCTTTTTATGGGCATGAGTTCCAAATTTAATTTACCTTTTTTATTTTAATTAATTAATTTATTACCTTGATGGACCTGTGTTTCACTCCGGATTTCTCCACGAGTGCAGGTCACAAAGATGCCTCCAACGATCTCGACCTTGAGCCTCTCTCTCTTCCATGTTATACCCATAGATTTCATTAGGGGATCTTCCCATCTTGTAGGTGGTCTTCCTGCTTTTCTCTTTATTCTTGGTTGCCAGTTGAGTATTCTATATGTCTATCTGTTATCCCTGAGTCTGGCTATGTGACCTGCCCATCTCATCTTGCTTTCATATACTGCAGTTACCACATCTTTTATGCCTGATCTCTTTCTTAGTTCCGTGTTTCTAACATGTTCCATTTTGCTGATGTTACAAATCCTGCGTTCTATTGCAAGCTGAGTTATTCTGAGAGTTTCTTCTTCTTTTCTTGTCTTGTTACATGTTTCTGATCCATATGTGAGTGATGGAAGAATGTCACTATTAAATAGTTTTGCCTTCGCAGAGATGTCAAGATTTGGATCAGTAAGTGTTTCTTTTAGTCTGTCGAATGATAGCCATGCAGCTTTCTTTCTTTTTGCTAGTTCTTCAGATAAATCATTATTCATTTTTATTGTTTGTCCTAAGTAATTGTAGGAGTCAACCCATTCTATAGGGATGCCATCAATACATAGGTGACTGTCACCTGTGTAGATGTTTTTGATCCAAATAATAAAATAAATTAATTAATTACCTGGATGAAGATAATCAAGGTAATTAATTTATTTATTTTATTAATTTTTTAGAAAAGATTGGTAGTGATTGGGATAGAATGTCATGGGAGAGGAACTTGCAAAATATTAAGATTGGAGTTCCTAGGAGGAGAGGTGGCTTTTGTAGTGTGTCTGGAAGGTGAACTATTAATGTGTTTACATCAGAACGATCAGAAATCTCTCATTACACCTTGACCATATTGGTGGAGTGAGAGAAAACACAACCTTCCACCAAAATTTCTTTTTTGTTTATCAGCAGACAGCGACATATAGGGATTCTTCGATTGTAACTAAATCTGCTTGGGTAAGGAGGAAACAAATTGTTTCAGGATATATTAGAAAATAGTAATTAAGGGAATGCTGTATTCTCCTTAAATGGAATGGAATAGAAAACCAGTGTAAATAGAAATATTGTCATTACTAGCAAATGAATTTTAATAATTTACATTTGTGATATTGTGTGTGTATGTATCCTTAAGTTCCTCCTGGCACAATATGACCTTTGCTGTCCTTGTGCCATTAAACCACAACTCAATCAAACTTAATATGCTGGATGGAGCAAATAACATGATCTTATAAGCTGTAGACATGCATATTTGCATTTATGATAAGCATAATTAAAAAAAAATAAGGGGGGAGAGAGGTAAATGATTTGTTTGTATAAAATATGAATAACCAAACAATAATAAAGACAAACAGTGGCTGTATACATTTGGTAGTTCAGTAAATAACTATATGAAGGTGCTAATCCAGTGAACTAATAATGTTGATCAGGTGGTTCATCTAGGAGTGGCAGGAATACATGTGGATTGATGGAGCAGCGAACCATCTTGTAAAATTTGTTCTGCTTGTTATGTGTGTATATGTGCTTGAAAAGAAGTCAATGGACACCATAGTGTGAGGAACATGCAGCCATGGTGCCCACCTTAATAAGCTGTAGGATCTCCTTTCACTGTGATGACTGCAGCAATCCTGTAGTGCACACTTTCCATAAGTATATGGTAGCGATCAATGAGAATTTTGGACTATTCTTCCTATATGCATGTAATGTAAATGTAGAGTGGAGATCCCTTGACCTCATCTGATGCTTCAGTTCATCCCACAAGTGTTCAATGAAGTTCAGCAGATCAGATCAGATCAGAGGAAATTTTTCAGAACAGGACTGGTAGTGGAAGAACTAGGAGCCATCCTTGGATACTGAGCAAGGATGTTAGAACTAGATTTTTTTGCTTGGAGGGTGGTGAATGAGTGGAATAGGCTGCCAGAGTCTGTTGTGGATGCCATGGCTGTGAACGAGTTAAAAGCAAAGTATGATAGATACTGCTCAAATGTCGGATAGTGCTTGGCATGATGCTTAGGTGAGTCTAAGGACTCCATGGAGTAGTCCATAATAATAATAATAATATTCCTCCAATTTATACCAGCTACAAACCTGTGACCATTACATGGCATGATACACCTTGTCCATGGAGGTGTATCATTAAATACAGTACAGATGGTTATAGTCTGTTCAGTAAAAATCAGTGTAACTAGAGACAACTGGGATGACACCTCACACTGCATGCATGCAAGTTAAACAGTTTTATTTTAGCACCAAACACAGTATCTAACCAAATACATTTGTTCTCACATCCACTTTCAAATTTTCATTTGCAGAAAATATGTGGTGACAACGTTTTATATTGCAGTCATTGGTCAGAAAGCAAACAATTTATGTAAAGTAAATAAAGTTTTATATGCATATATATGTGTGTGTGTGTGTGTGTGTGTAACTTGAAAGCAGTTTGAATTACTGTGAAGATGTTCAGTATCATTAAGACAGTTAACAAATGCTAATTTTATGAATAATTCTACCAAAAAAGTTGCAACTAACATGCTATATGAACTTTGTGAAAAAGCATTCTCCTGACATGAAGCAACATATGTATGGTAAAGTGAGTTCCAATGAGCAATGTCTACATGCACAGACACTGCCAGCCAGGAATGTGTAACGAAAAGATCAGTGGTAGTCAGAGAGAGAGTTATCAGGTATTTGAGTTGGTCAATGTATTATTTGCATCAGATTACTTACAGTAAATGAGATATTTTCAACAATAATAATTGCAAAGTAAAATTGAGTAAAAACACAGAATTTCTAGCAAATCTTCAAATATTTTGACTACACCTTCTAAGTGAATTCAGGTGGTGTGCTTTTTTTGTTGATTATGCAAAGGATGACAGTCCATATAGTGAACCATCTGTTAGGCCTGCAACCAATCAAAGAGAACAACAGTCAATCAATGCAGACAAAGTGGATTGGCAGACTATGTGCTCAACACCCTACACACAGTAAGATGGGGGGGGGGGGGGAAAACTGCTCTCCTAAAAAGACACGACTTGAAAAGTAAAAGGTTATGGGAATCAGCTTTATTATCATCTGAGACCTCCAGGGAGTCAAGGATTCATTGAAGGCCATACATCATCTACACCAGTGTCATAACTTATCTTAAACTAATTTATTCACATTAGATGCACTCACTACTTCTGCAAGCAAACTATTCTTCTCATTTACTGCTCTGTGCAAGAAAAATCTAGCTCTTACTCCTTTCTTAACTATGCACAAACTTAACCTCCATAAATGCTCCGTGTTCTATCCCCCACCTTCCATAGAACAGAAAATTTTCATTAAACAATATCCTCCAACATTTTAGAAGTTTATAGACCTCTATCATATCACCTCTCTTTCTCTCGTTTACCAGAGTCTGCAGTCCACCAACGCTCCATCTATCATCATAATCAACATTCAATAATCCTGCTATAATCTTTATAACTCTTCTTTGCACCATCTGAACAGCTTCTTCTTTATCACCTCCTAAACCAGGAAACCAAATCTGCACTAGGTGCAGTCATATCAAAGTTTTAGTAAAGAAGTAAAATACTTCCTTATCTTCTAATATTGAGGATAATTAACATCACAGTTCAACATTGCAGTTAAGCTATCCTCTGATAATGTATTTACAGTGTAACCTTTGAATTTCTAATTCCTCATAACCTCTCCAGTATAATGTGCCTTTGGAATTCTTATCATTCCAAAGTGTGTAACATTGCAATTCAAATCATTCTGTAACTGTGTGATAACGGTAGCATTCCTGATTGCCTGCCTATCTTTGCATCATCAGCAAATAGTTGAATATCTCTTGTCAGATCCTTCCTAATATCATTGATATATAGATTGTACAACAATGGACTAAGCACTGATCTCTGGGATACACCACTGGTCACTTTAAATCTAGCAGATTCACATTCACTGTATACCACTTTTTGATACTTGTCTGTCAACCATCCACTTATCCAGATGAGGAATTTATTCCAATCCCATGTTCTCCAGTTGCCCAATTTATCATAATGTATTCATTCTCTTTATCCAACTCAGCTATGAACTGTTATAAAATATGAGCAAATTACTAAAACATAACATCTTTTGCAAAGTATAACTTGGCTGTCAACCCATTTCTGTATGCAAGTTCTTACCAACTTCTCTAAAATCTTCACTGCCATTCCAAAGATACTGATAGGTCAGTAGTTATATACATTAGTTTTTATACCACCCTTGAACAACAGAACTATCATACATTCTTTTCATTCCTGCGATATCTTTCTGGAGCTGAGACTCAAGCTATACAAACATGTCAAAGGCCTAGCCAATTGCCTGAACATTGTTTTAACATAGGTGCAGATATTCTATCTGTTCCTATTGCCGAATATCCAGGTTATTCAACAGCTCTGCAACGTCATTCTCATGCACCTCATTCTCCTCATCCAATGTAGTAGTAGTAGCATTCTTTACCTCTTTATTTCTACAAGTGAAGGTTCTCCACATCACCACATAATCTGATTTGATATCATTATCATCACAACTTTGCATATGATTGTTGCCTACCAAATTTCAGCCTTACACTTTGCAACATTGAATTGACAGTTCCATACTGTTGCCACTCATACAATCTATTCAAGTCCAATAAGGCCACATCTGCTTGATTCAACCCTCATCACTCTTCAGTTTTGCATCATCTGCAAACAATTGCATATCATTACTTAAACCTATCCTGATGTACAAATTAAATAACAATGTCCCCAAAATTGACTCTTGCAGCACACCACTAGTGACATTCCTCTTTCAAGATAGTGCCCTTCCTCCTCCAGTACACAACTTACTGATACCTATCTGATAGCCATTCACCTATCCAGCTCACTAGTCTCATCCAATCCCATCTCTTTAGTTTAGTGGCCAACTTGTATGTCAGTCTATCAAAAATCTTTGAAAAATCTAAATATACCACTATAATGCATCTTCCTTGTCCATTACATTCATCACTTTATGACAGTACATAAGCAAGTTTGTAAAACATGACCTCCCTTTATCAAACCTATGCTGACAAGCACAAAGAATACCAATGTTATCAACCCACTTTTGTATCCTGTCTCTTGCCAACATCTCCAATATCTTAACTACAATTCCTGATGTACAGATTGGTCTATAATATGTTGCCTTAGCTTTATTACTACCTTTGTGAATTGGAATAATTTTGCCTTTCTTCCACTCCTTTGGGACCTGTGCTGTTGCAAGACTTGTTAAACAGGTAAAGGCTGATGCTAATTCCTTGGAACATTCCCTTAAGACACGTAGTGATATGTCATCAAGTCCTGTTGCTTTATTGACATCTATTTTACTTAACTCCTCATATACCTCTTTCTCTCTCACCATTAAATCTCCTCTCATTTCATTCTGTACACTTCAGTTTCTGATTTCACACTGAAAATCAAACACCTTGATGAACTGCTCACTGAATACCTCAATATGACCTCTGCAGCAGTTACTAATCTCCCACTTTCATCCATTAACATCATCTTACCATAATCATTCTTCTTTCTCCTTGCTGCATATCAAAAAAAACTCATGAGGGTTTTTCTTTGCCTGATTTGCTAATTTCTGCTCATATTGCACTTTGTTGTCCTTACTAGCTGAGTCACTCTCCTTGCCTGCTCTTTATATTCTTCGTGCAACTGATTATTACCATTATTCATCTTGTGCTGCCTTCAAAGTGACTTCTTCCAGATTTAATGCTTAATACCCTCATTCACCCATTTTACACTTACCTTATTCAGTCTTTTGACCTTCAGAATACATTCACACATGGATGCTGTTAACTATTTGCTTGCCTGTTCCCAAGCAGCATTTATTTTCTTACTTCTCAACTCCTCATTCCATGCTATAGCCTCAAGGTGTCTCCTAAGCTTGTCATGATCACCAGCTTTGTAATGTCACATATGAGGGTGGTCTGAAAAGTTCTCGGCCTCGACCCTAGATGGCAACACTATCGTCAATTTTTTTTTTTTTTTTCTAAGTTGGTACATCTTTTATAAGCATCTGTGTGAAATTACAAGTCATTTTCTATCAAGTAGTTTGTTTTATACAGCTGTCTGAAACAAAAGTGTTGTCTGTATCCCTTGAAATGGATAAAATTGAGTATCGTGCAGTTATAAAATTGTTTGTAAAAGAAGGTTTAATGCCAAAAGAAATTCATTCAAAGTTCAGAAAAGTTTATGGGCACTCTTCTCCTTCGTTTTCAACAATTAAGAAATAGGCTGCCAAGTTTAAATGTGGCCGTACCAGCCCTGAAGATGATCCATGTGAAGGACGTCCAAAAAGTGCAACAACACCAGAAATCAGCACCAAAGAAGACAAAGTCGGTTCCATCATAGAATGAAAAGCACCGATGTTTATTAATTATCTTGAAAAGGGTAAAACAATAACCGGGAAATATTATTCCTATCTTTTAACCTGACTAGACGAAAAGATTCATGAGAAAAGACCCGGTTTGCAGAAGGGAAAAAAATCATCTTTCATCAGGACAATGCACCTGCCCACAAAGGTGTTTTGGCAATGGGAAGAAAATTAAGGGATCTTCACTATGAATTGTTGGAACACCTGCCGTATTCCCCAGATTTGGCTTCCTCTGACTTCTATCTCTTCCCAAAATTAAAACTCTTCCTTTGGTCAGTGTTTTTCTTCAAATCAAGAGGTGATTGCAACTGTATTTTGCAGATCTGAGAACACTACAAGGATGAGATGATGGCACTGGAGCATCGCTGGAATAAATGTATTAGTCTTAAGGGAGATTATGTTGAAAAATAAAAATAATTTTGAATTATAAATTCGTTTTTTTTTTCATTGTTAGGTCAAGAACTTTTCAAACCAACCTTGTATATCCTTTTCTCACACAAGTCTTCATATGGCTAGCCCCAACTCATGTGATCACTTTTTCCCAACTGGAGAGAAGTGCAAAACCCCATTTATATATTTCATATCTCTCTCTTATTCTCATGATATTCTTTTCACATCATGTAATTCTTATGGATCTCTTGCTTAATAAGATTGCACATCAATTTCCCTCTCATCTTATTTGTTTTCTTTTGAATTTTGAATTCTAGGGATACTTCAAATAACACATTCACATTATTTGAGCATCTTTTCTGAACTTCCCTTGCATTGCTGATACATTTCCCATTCAGTAACTGATATCATTGCACCAAAGATAATATTCTCTTGAGCTGGTCATAATTTCCAGCTTTGTAGTTCATCATGTAACCTGTCCTAATTGAAACATTGTTATAGTTTGTTATTTCCCAGAAAAGTATGACTTGATCATTATCACCAACTGATGGTAAAATAGTCACATTCTTCACTGAGATCTCTTTTGATGCTATGATCAAATCCAACACTCTTTGACTTCAAATTTCTTCTTTCACATGCTGCTTAAGGAAACTATTTTGCAATAACTCAATAAATTCTTTTTCATTCTTATGAAATTTCTCTTCTATCCAATCAGCATTTGGATTTAGTGTAATTTGGCAATGCATTTCATCATTCCCAGCAGCTGAACTGCCAGGTTTGTAGCAACACTCCATCATATATTGCATCCTGTTAGCTTCTACTTCACACCAGATATTCTCAAACTCGTTGCTACATAGAACATTATTATCATTACTATTTTCATTCATTTCTGTCTTCACTTACTGAAGTCCATGAAGGTAGAAATCTATTCCTCCTCATATCTCCTGTTATTTCTAAAAAATACTATACCCTTTTCACTTGATCATAATTATAACATCTGGCACTGATAGATAGTCTTCACTAATACTAACAGTTTTAGGCTTAACATATTCACCACAGCAGTGAATGCACCCCCATTGTTCCTGCTACTCCTGGCATTGTGTATAGACATTATAAATTACCCATATCTCTTTTCTTATAGTTAAATCTACAGTCTTATAATTGAACAGTTTTCCCTTTTTCCTCCCCAGGCACACTCAAAAGGTCTAAACCCAAATTGCACATTTCCACCCCTTCACCAGATACATAACCATGCTCAATGATATTCATATCATTGAGCATTTTATATTTGTATACAATAGCTTAACTTACACATTCTCACTATTCCTCCTATGATTATCTCATTTCCTTGACTCTCCAAATTAGCTCTAATCCGAATAAGTAAGTTCTCCAGGATCCTTATGCCAAATTCATGCAAGTGTAGTCCATCTCTCTCTCTCTCTCTCTCTCTCATACAAGTCTTTTCTACCATCAAACACACTCCACACATCCAAAAATTTATGCTCTGCAGGGGACACCCTTAATAACAAATTTTCATGAAAAAAATTATTACATATCTAGGAGACTATCATCATCCACCTAAATCAACAGAAATACTGACTGCCTTTCACTGCACCCAGAGGATGCAGTCAATATTTGCAGGAAATTCCATATTCTCAGTTTTACTTTGTTTGCTATGATGTCTCACAATCATTTCCTACTCTGCTATTTAGATCCCCAACAAGTATTTTGGGAAAATTTGGAGAAAAGAGCAAAGCTAATAATAATGGCAAATATCTGTTGGATTTCTGCTCAGGACATGGACTGGTTATTACTAACACCATGTTCCAACATAAAAATGTGCACAAATTCACATGGAGAGAAGAGGCAAGGAATAAGAAAAGTCTCATTGACTATGTTATTGTTGATAGTGATGTTTTCTCCCTGGTGCAGGACACCAGAGTGTACAGAGGATTTGAAATTGGAAGTGATCACTATTAGTCTTGAGCACGATAAAATTGAATTTCATATTGAAAATAATAACATGTAAGAAAGTTTTAAAGCGAATAAAAGTTGAGCAGCTCTCAGATGTGAACTGTAGACTAAAATACACAAAGATTGTTGAATAAAAAATGAAAGAGTTTGAGAACAGGAATCAAACCATGGAGATTCAGTGGCAAGCCTTGAAGAAAGCCCTGATTTATTCAGCTAGACAGGCATGTGGTGAAGTTGTTTGCAAGGATAGAAAAATTAGAACTCCATGGTGGACACAGAAAGTTAAAGAGGCAGTGAAGGAAAAGAACAAAGCATACCAAAAGTTCCTGTCAAATAAGTCAGCTTGTGCTCTTAGAGAATATAGAGACAAATGCAAGAATGCTAAACACTGTATAAAACTAGCTAAATAAAAGTCATGAGAGGACTTTGGTAAGAATATAGAAAATAAATATCAAGAAGGTGACAAAATATTCTGGAGGTTGTTGAAGAAGCTTAGGAATGGAGGAAAGAGTGCTGTAAAAGGAGTTAGAGATGATAAAGGTGACATGAAAATGGGAGAAAAAGATATCCTTGAAGTATGGTGTAATTACTTCGAAAAATAGCTAAATGAAACAAGCAGTGATGACAGCACAGTGGTAAAAAACACTGCCCAGGCATGTAGTCAGGAATACATATACATACTTGAAGTAGAAAAAGCCATCAAAGGCTTGAAATGTGGAAAGGCAGCAGGAGTAGATGATATGCGACCAGAATGCTAAAGTATGGTGTAAGACTTTTATACCACCAGTTCAGAAAGTCTGGACAGAGGGACGAATTCCCAATGATTGGAGTAGAGCTCTAATAGTACCCATATATAAAAAGGGAAATAAAACTGAATGTGAGAATTACAGAGGTATTTCCCTATTGAGTGTTCCTGGCAAGATCTATATAAGTATACTTGAGAAACAGTTGACAAGAATTGTGAAAGAAAAGGTGGGTAAAGAACAAGCTGGTTTCAGGCCAAATAGAGGCGTATCAGGATCAGATCTTCACTTTACGACAAATAGTCGAGAAAGCATGGGAATATAACAATGATCTGTATTTAAGTTTTGTCGATCTGGAAAAGGTATATGATTAGATGCCAAGAAAGAAGCTATTCGATATGCTACAGTTATATGGTGTCAATGGGGCATTATATCAAGCAATACTTAGTCTTTATTTGAGTTGTAAGTCAGCAGTTAGAATTGAAGGAAGTACAGGAAGATGGTTTAATGTTAAATCTGGTGTGAGACAAGGATGCACATTATCCCCTCTGTTATTCATTATCTATATGGATCACATTATAAAGGAAAGTGGTATTAAACATGATATCAGAATTGGAGATGTTAATGTCAGCTCGTTGCTTTATGTGGATGATGTTATACTTCTAAATAAATCCGCTACAAGTCTGCAAGATTCTCTGACTAAATTGAATAGCTGTTGTAATAGATATGGTATGAAGGTCAGCAATAAAAAGACAAAGACAATGAAAATAGGCAGAATCATTGAAAATGTCAACTGTGTTGTGAACGGTGAACCTGTGGAACAAGTAAAACATTTCAGCTACTTAATCAAGGTTTTTAGTGAAGATGGTAAATTAAATATAGAAATAGACAACAGAATCAACAAAGCTTGTATGGTGGGAAGTCAACTGAATAAATTCATATGGAATAAGAGAGAAATTAGTTGGAACACTAAATTAGCTGTATACAAGACAGTGTTCAAACCAGTTTTAACTTATGGATCTGAGAGCTGGGTCAGAAGTAAAGTACTTGACCAAAGACTAGAGACCACAGATATGAGAGTCCTGAGAAAGATTATAGGCATGAACAGGTGGCATCAATGGCAATAGCATATTAAAAACGAGGATATTAGGAAAGAACTTGACATTGTCAGCATCCAGGAATGCGTTAGCAGAGCTAATCTCAGGTGGTATGGTCACTTAAACAGAATGGGCAAAGAAAGATTTGCAAAACAAGTGTTCTCTGTCAGGTTGGCAGCAAAACGACCCAGGGGAAGACCAAGATATAGGTGGTACGGTACAAAGTGCCTTAGACAATAGAAATATAAGATCTGATAATGTTGGAGTCTTGACAAGTAACAGACTGATTTTGAGGAAAATTGTAGATAGGAAGTTAGTAATGATGTAATTTTTTTTCATGTAGTACTATCATATCCTGTACACCCCTTGAGGGTACATGGCAGGAATTTGATGATGATGTCATTATCCTTAAAAATGTATCAATTACTGTAGGTGACATATTGGATTAAAATATTGTATTTTTTACAGTTGTTTTCCAATAAGCAAATTAAAAAGTATAGTACTAAGATAGATACATTTTTATTATTATTAAGAGAGACATTTGGGAAGTCAGGAACTCTCGAGGGAGGCCACATACTACTTGCACACACTCAGCATCCAGTGGCAATCCATTCCAATCACACACCACTCTGAGAGAAAAATCTAGATCTCACCCCTTTCTTGATGGCTTTCATTCTCAGCTTCCAAAGGTGTCCTCTTGTCCTTTTCTTACCTTCCATAAAATAAAACTTCCATCTACTGATATCATAAAATACTCATTCAGAAATTTTGTAAGTCTCAATCTTATCACCTTCCTCTTTCTCCTGTTTGCTAGTGTCTGCAGTCTACAAATTATCAGTCTGTCTTTATAATCAGTATTCCATAATCCAAAAACAATTCCAGAACTGCACACAATAGCTCAAGTGAGATCTTATCTTGGCCTTGTTTAGAGGCAAAAATGTCATCCTTATCTTTACATGTCAAAATTCTCAGCATTGCAGTTATCCTGTGAATTGTATTTGCAATCTTTGCTATATGCCCCTTAAACTTCAACTTCCTGTCTACTGAATTCTACGATTCCTAGCCTGATCAGTTTCTTCTAGTATAATCCCACCAGTATAATGACATTGAAATCTCATTACACCAAAGTGCATGACTTTACATTTACTAATATTGAACTGATACCCATTTTCCAATGCCCACAATTCCAGCCTATTCAAATCATTCTGCAGATATCATCTACATTCCTGATTATCCTACCTATCTTTGCATCATCAATGTAGGCTGTCAAATCCTTTCCAATGTCATTAATGTGCAGATTGAATAACAGTGGACCAAGGACTGATCCTTGTGGTGCACCATTGGTTACTTTAAATCTTGCAGACTCACATCCTCCATATATCACTTTTTGATATCTGTCTGCAGCCATCCTCTTATCCATGCTAATATTTTATAATCCAATCCCATATTCCCCAGTTTATGTAACAGTCTTCCATGCTGTATTCTGTCAAAAGCCTTAGTAGAATTCAAAAGTATCATGGTGTGTCCATTCCCCTTGTATAACTCAATCATATCATTATTACAGAATGTGAGCAAGTTGCTAAAACATGATCTTCCTTTCGTAAACCCATGCTGTTCATTGCAAAAGTACAGATTCTTTGTCAACCCCTTTCTGAATGTGAACCCTAACCAACTTTTCCAAAATCTTCACCGTCACTCCAGAGATACTAATAGGTCGATAATTGGATACATCAGTCTTTGCAGCATCCTTGTGTAATGGGATTACCATACATTCTTTTTACTCCTATAGAATCTTCCCTATTCTGAGACTCAAATTATATAGCCTGGTCAAAGGAATAGCTAGTTCAGCTGAACACTTTTGACATCTGTGCTAATATCCCATAAGTCCGCATTGCTGAATTCTTATTCAATTTGTGAGACAGCTTTAATACCACCACCTCGTACACACGAGTCTCTTCATTCATTGAAGAGGTAGCAGTGTCGCATACACCAGGTCGATAGTTTTATGCAAAATGGGCATTCATTTGTTGAACAGCCATCTCTCATCCTTTGCACCATTTGCATTCAGTAGAGTTTTCTTTCATATTCATTCTTTCTTTAACTTGCAACATAATGATAGAATTCTTTGGGTTGTCTTTAGCTTGAAGAGCTAGTTTCTTTTCATACTCAGATTTAGCTTTCCATACAGTTGTGACTCTTCTGGCCTGCTGCTTATAAATTTCATAACAAACATCATCTTTTTTTTTTACAAATCCCTGTTTACTAAGATTACACATCCATTTCACACCTACTCTATTTATTTTTCGAAATCTAGGAATCTTCGAAATTTAAACATTGCCTATGTATTGTCTCCTTCCCATCCAACAGGTGATACCATGGTGCAGAATCCAGCATACTCCTCAGTTGGTCATAATTTCCTGCTTTGTAGTTCAGCATGTAACCTTTTCTGAATGGAATATTCATAAACTTAGCCACTTTCCAAGTGAGTATTGCACGTCACTATCATCTCCAACTGGAGGCAGAATAGTCACGTCTTTAACTGAAATCCCCTTTGATACTGTAATCAAAATCTATCACACTTTGATTCCTTTGCTATGCTTTATATCTCCACATGCATTGAAGAACTGAGGTGGCTTGAAATAGTTCCATGATTTTCTTGAGCAGCAATTTCTATTTTTTTAACCACTTATAACTTAACTACTTATACTATAGGTTACCAATCTTTAATGAGTCTGAATAGATTTCACTCTCTACTGATCACAGTATACGTGAATCTAATAAATCATCCTGCTGGAAATTGATCTTTATTTGTCAGAATCCATTTGAATTCACATCTTTACTCATCACTGAATGCAAAGATTGTCAAGGCTAATATACTAATCTCATGTAAATTGTTCTACAGAATTTTTTTTTTTTTTTGGATGAAATAAATAACATGATAACTACTTTAATTACTAATGGATACAACTACTGATATTCAACAGCTCTTTAAAAATTTGTCGCAAAGAGTTCCCATTACCCTGTGTGAAAAGAACATGAAAACAAATAGTATAAATTCTTCACATACACCCACCAAACTTGTTTGAAAACTGTGGTGGTGTTTTCAAACAAGTTTGATGTTGTGTTCTTTAATTCTCATCTAAGATGAGAATTAAAGAACACAACATCAAATCCTTATTTCCCCATCTTCTCTTTTATATTAGGCTCAATGGCCCGTCATGGCTAAGTAATGACGACATTGAACACCTGACTTCTTAGAAACCTCATTACTGCTTATGTTAAAACAGTTGGTGCTATCTTCTGCTGTGTCTATAAATTGTATATCTGTGTGTTCTGACTGGTCCAGTTTGTAAAATGAAAAACCCAAGTTTAAGAAAACCTTGCTACCACCTCTGTCAAAGACCATCTAAGTCACCTTAACTTGAAAAGCCCTGATAAAGGTTCGATACCAACTGTGCTACAAAGTTCTAAAAGCCTGGGCTTTGGGGGTTCTGTAGAATTACATAAATATTTGATTGTATATACTGTGGATCAAATACTTATATAATCCTACACATCCGATGCCTCTAATGCTAGCAACTTTGTTCATTAGAACCAAAAATAATATTTAAAAGTTAATTGAAATTTAAATAATCTTTTTTTGGACAGTGACTTGTCATCAAATTTTGGGAAATATCTACCATAAATTGCAATTAGTATATTTATTATATATTTTTTATTGTCAGTGATGTATATTTTCATCAAATCATACATTTACAATCAAGTGATTGTAAATGTATGATTTGATGAGGAACAAGTTTGGTGGGTGTATGTGAAGAATTTATACTATTTGTTTTCATGTTCTTTTCACACAGGGTAATGGGAACTCTTTGCGACAAATTTTTAAAGAGCTGTTGAATATCAGTAGTTGTATCCATTAGTAATTAAAGTAGTTATCATGTTATTTATTAGTTTCCTCCACAGCTCAGTCAGTTTCCACAATGTCCTTAGGTTGGAAACACCTGGGTTTGAATCCCATTTGGAATGCAAAGAACCTTTATCAGGGCTTTTCAACTGAAGGCGAGTTAGCCAGTCTCATATGGAGGTGGCAGAGTTTTTCATCTCAGAAACTCAAGTTTTTCATCTCGCAAAGCAGGCAAACAGGTCAGTAGAATACATCCAATTAACAGATATAATACACCAGCATCATAGCCTGAGTTGCTTCAGCTTTAAATCCAAATAAACCAAACCAAAATCAAACTCTAGAGCAGCGTTGCCTGATTATCTAACTATTAGTTCACCCACAATACTGTTATGCTGTAGGTTGACAACCTTTTGTTGGTGAGATTCACATTAAAAAAAAAAAAAAACTCAAGGGCACAGTTAATCTTCAGCATGCTCCTGTAAAATGCAATCTTGTCCATTTTGAAACATCCTTGGTCCAACCACTTCCAGTCCATCTATGAGGAGAGTACAAAGGTAACGTTTCCAATTTTTTCTTTGAATGCAGAAAAAGCCTTACACATCATTGAGTGAATAGTAGTAATCTGTAATTCTAGAGATTGTTATGGAGATATGTATAAAACAAATTGGTGAATTCAATTCTTTACTGCAAATGTGACTGGAAATTCATAACTTTCTGGAAAATGTTTATGACACATTTAGATGTTAAATCAGACACTTTGAGTATTCTAGTACAAAATGGGGAGTCTTTATGATGATGTCTGATACAAATAACACATTGCTCTTTGGCTGTAAAAAGTCATGTTACTTTTTACTTCTGCCCCTTGTTTATTTTCAACACAGAAAAATGTTTGACAACAAAGGGGAATTGTGATGTTAATAGTTTTCATGTGCTAAAGAAACGACATGAACTGCCTGTAGTTTCATGCTATTTTATATTAATTGTAAAATAGCATTGTGGAATTTGGTAACACTGGAATAGAAGACCCCCCTAACAATTTCTTTCAAAATTAATAAGGATAAGCAGAATTTAAAAATGCCAGTTTCTATTTTCAATTAGCTACAAATTTGTTTAAACAGTATGTGTATGTTTCAGCAAACAGTATTGAGGCTAATGCTTTGGTAAAAGTCACACTCCACCACTGGATTCATTATTTGAGTCTTCAGGGAAAGTAAATTTTTAAAATTTAAAATTTTAGGTAGTATTGAAGAGATTAATTTTACATATTTATACCAATAAACTAAAGCTTTTACCTACAAAGCTTATCCAAAATGAATTTCATATGAACATTGGATGGCTAGATCATTTTTTAAACAACATAAAATGTAAAATAAACAATAATCATATTGTTTATTCTATTATTTAAATTTTAGGGATTGAATAGTAAGTGTAGTGTATTAAAGTTCTATATAATCTATATTACTAGTGTATATTACAGTACTTATTGATCATAAAATTGATAAAACTTCAGTATTAAAGTCATCCATATATATATATATATATATGAATTATACATTTGAAATATTATAATGACTATAAATTTATTAAACTAGTTGAAAGAATTCCAGCATATATTCAGCCAGAATATCAGTAATTTTATATTGACATTCACTTTTAATATTTTAATGCCTAAATTTTATTTCTCATAAAAAGCATTATATCAGTGTGGAGGGTGTGGCAGTATTAGTATTGTACTATGAAACATGTCATTTATATGTTTATAATTTTTATTGGTATATAGTAAAATTTATGTTTTGTTCTCATTGTGGTTGACTACTTTTCTGAACTGTGTGAGCATTTTCTTCATTATTTGAATTCAGATACTCAACTTATTTTTACTACAGACACTAAAAGAAGATACAAGACCTCAGAAGTCTCATTCTCAGCTTAGCTAGTTGGTTTGTCCCCCCTTTCAACTAACTAGCAGCCAATTTTTGTAAAATTTTCAAAATTCAGTCAGCATTTTAAAGTTCTGTACCATACCTCCTCCAGATTTCTAATATTCTAATCAGGTACTGAAATTGCATGTTTCTTGGAATTGTTACGTTTTTTTTTTTTCCCAGTACTAGCTGGGTGTCTGTTTAAGTACAGAAAATAAATTGTTTTACATTAGAAGCTATTTTCTGTTTATGAGACCAACTTGTCAATTGGAGGGGTGTGGGGGAGATCCTAACATAAGTTCATTTCCATTCTAATAATCTGTTATAATGCGTTTTATAAATAATTAGATGTGAGACCAACTTAAAAATGATTCTTAAGCAAGGTCATTTCCATTCCAGTAAAGTCTCTTATCATTTATCAGAATTGTAATTCGTTAGATTTATTGCATTGTAATTCCCGTGCATCTCAAATGGGAACAGCATAGGTGTGTGTGCACACATTATGAAAGTTATTTGAAAAGTATCAAGCATAACCATGATGCATGTTTACACACACACACACACACATCTGCTCTTCCTCCTCTTAAATTTCAATTTTCATATGTTTATTATGCAACTAGGCATTTTATACATAATTCATGGAATATTCCATAGAAAGGGCCAGTCTTTGTGATGTTGAATATGGAAGGCATTTATGTGATATGGTTTTTCATAACTAATAAAAAAAAATCTGGTGATGTTAAAAAAACTTCTTCTGCAGTTGCTTCACAAAGATGGGCCCTTTCTTCGGTATATTCCATGCTTACAGGCCCTTTAGAAACGTGTGGCAGACATAATGATACTTTTGAAAAACAGTTTAGCACATTTAAGGAAAATCAGAATTTATTAACAACTCCTATTTATTTCACTCACTATAACTTGAGCATCATTCAGGGAAAGAACAAAAGAATTGATTACTACATTCAAAATATTAACACAAGAATAAGTCAAACAGCATGAGTCACACTTTCATGTGTTTTGTTGCAGCTCACTTGTGCTCTTGTTACAGCAAGCAAAATATACAGGAGTTGTTAATAGATTCGAATATCCCTTACATGATTTAAACCAAACTTACCAAATCATACCTCAGCGATTGCAAACTCCGAGTGAAGCTACAGGGAATTAAATTGTCTGAATGCAACATCACTGCAGGCCTTCCTTCCCAGGGCACCCCGCTATCACCTCTGCTCTTTGCTTTCTTATATAGAGAAACCTGTGGAGTATTCATAACTGTAAATTCATACATATGCCACAGTAATGAACCTTTTAATAATATGTAAATATTTCCTCTTAAGTATCGTAAGCCATCATCAGTTCAGTTATAAACGACAATAGGAATTACATTAAAAAAAAATTAGTGCGCATGCTTACATTGGAATCCCTCTATGTATACAGTGGCGTATACATAGAGTGAACACCAAGCTACTACATCGATCCATATATAAACATGAGCGTTTGTATAAAGAAAGTGCTGAAGCCTTACAGCACAGACCCAATCTTAACTGTAACAACTGTCTCATTATCCCAAAAGTTTTGGAAATTGTTATCCTCAACTGTATAAAATAAATTTATCAGTTTTAATTTAATTTAATTACAGCCCAGTAGTATTTAGTCCTTAAACGCACTACTGTATACATAGAGGGATTCCAATGTAAACCTGTGCACTAATGTTTTTTGAATGTAATTCCTATTGTTGTTTATAACTGTACTGATGATGTCTTATGATACTTAAGATGAAATATTTACATATTATTAAAAAGTTAATTACTGTGGCTGACATCCGTGTTGCCAGCACAATGGCCCAATACGCAGATGATACTGCAATAATGGTCTGCTCCTTGCAACCTACATTGCAAGGAGCAGACAACAGGCGAACTGCAAAATACAGTCTCAGTACTAGAACAGTGGTTTCAAAAAAATGATAAATTGATGTTAATGCAGACAAAAGCATTACAGTGTTATTCATAGGAAGACAAGTGTCCTCAGAGGATGAAGTTGTCATGTTTTGCGCCCCCATTCCATGGCAACCAGCAGCCAAATACTTAGGATACAACTAGATAAAAGGCTTCACTTTGCAACTTATCGGGCATTGGGGGCAGCTATGCAAGATGCTGATCAGGCCAGTTGTGATGTATGGCTCACCTGTATTTATTCACACAGCCAATTCAAACATTAGCAAACTACAGACAATCCAAAACAAATATTAGCGAACAGTATTTAACGCACCGTGGTTTGTAACAAACATACAGCTTCAGTGAGAAGCCAATATTCCTGAGATCAAACCTACATGAAAAGGCTGCAAAATTCTTTATAAATGCTACTATCGGTCAAGCAGTAGTGAGCATAATCCTGCAAAAAACATCCCAAAACCATACTGAACAGGTAAGTTTTTTAAAACCCACTGCCAGAAGCCCAAAATGGGTCAGCCAAAGGCCCGGTAATATTCCTAACCAGTTATACTCAACCACCTAGTGGTAGACTAAACCAAATATCTCAGGACAAATATCCAAAAAATTATACCAAACAAGTAGGTTTTTTTTTTTCCCCTTTAGAAAGAGGAAAGGGGAAAAAAAAAAAACTCACTGGTAGTCAGTAGTAGTCCATAATGGGTGAGCGAAGTGCTCAATAATATTATTCCTTAACCCAGAAATTTCACTGCAAATCTGACAAAGGAATAAAGGATCACAGGTTCAATCAATCCATCTTGCCAGAAAAGACCTTGGTATCTCTTCTGAGTTAGACTATAATAAATCTAGTTTAATCCTTTATCCGAGTGCACGCAAACAAAGTTTGCACCCAAAGTATCTTCAGGACCAAGGCAACCCGTGGCAAACGTGGACCAAGCTCTTATCACCCCCCTTGTCTTAATATCGCCCATAATGCAAAGCATATCTCCTTGCAGACATGTATAATGCTATGCATCAAGGGAAGGGCCACCACCCAGACCGGTTTCGACCTCCATTGAGGTCTCGTCAGTGGGAGCCAGACCCACAGGTTGTGATACTAAGGCAGAAGCAACGGAGAAGTCATATTTACTTATACAATCCTTTATCCAAGTGCAAGCAAACAAAGTTTGCTCCCGAAGTATCTTCAGGACCGAGGCAAAGGTGGACCAAGCTCTCATCATCCCTTGTCTTAGTACTTCCAGCGTCTTTCTCTAAATCCAGAGTAATTTAATAATGGGATGGTACACCTTTTGGCAACTCGTATAGGTAAATATGACTTCTCCATTGCTTCTGCCTTAGTGTCACCACCTCTGGGTCTGGCTCCCACTGACGAGACCTCAATGGGGGTCGAAACTGTCTGGGTAGTGGCCCTTCCCTTGATGCATAGCATTATACATGTCCACAAGGAGATGTGCTATGCATTATGGGAGATACTAAGCCAAGGGATGATTGAGAGCTTGGTCCACCTTTGCCACGGGTTGCCTCGGTCCTGAAGATACTTCAGGCACAAACTTTGTTTGCTTGCACTTGGATAAAGGATTAAACTAGATTTATTATATTATTTGACTTTGTCATTGATTCAGAATATTTCAGCTACCAGAACAAATTGTAGAACAGCTATAGGGACTCCCCTTTCCCCAAGTAATTACTGTATGGACCATTTCTGACAACATATTCTGAATGCTTTTCACCTAGACCATCAATTTGGTATAGATATGTTGAAGATGTTTTTGCTGTATGGAACTCCACCTTGTCTGATCTTCATAAATTTTTTGCAAAAATTAATTCAGTTAACCCAAGAATCAAATTTACCCTGGATGTAGAAGATAACAATTGTCTTTTCTGGATGCTCTCAGTATATAGGAAACCAACTCATACTTGTAAATATATTGATTCTAACTCACATCATCACCCTTGTCAGAAATGTGTAGTTAAATCTCTAGTAGACAGAGCTTAAAATATGTTCTCCAGATTCTCTTCTAAACAATGGATGGTCTATTATTACAGCTACCTTTATCTCTAATGGTTATAATAATGGTTTCATCAATAATGGCCAAAATTATTGATGAAATCAATAATTTTGGCCATTGTCTTAACCCATCACATGAAGTTACCAAAATTTGTATTTCATGTGTTAAAGGACTTTCAGAAAAAATAGCATGACTACTTCAACAGATTGACTTATAAAGCTCTTTCTATCCAGTTAATACCATCTTGATCTCTCCTAAAGACAAATATCCCCCTCTTTCTTATCCTGGAGTTGACAGAATCCGCTGCTCTTGTGGCTTATATTATTATAGATAGACTGATCATTCTGTGCAAATTCATCTCGAAGAACATCAAGAATATAGTTCTCTTAAAGAACCTAATAAGTTGGTTTAGCAAACCATGCATTATCTACAAGACATAGGATTCAATGGAATAAAACCAAAGTGTTACATACAAGTTATTTTCTTCTGGAAAAACTGCACAAAGAAATCTGTTTTAAATTGTTAATAATTAATTGTTTATATTAAAAATATTTCAAAAATTAATTTATTTTATTGTAAGTATTTCTAGATATTTATTAATGCAGATGGAGCTATTCTCTTGCAGCCGATAGTACATATAATATCACACGCTTTTAATTGGTGTTTTCTCTTTTTTATTAAATTCAACAAATAAAATTATTTAAATTAATGGGATTCTTCTGTTATTAATTAGTTATAATGAATTCTTCCACTTTCATCTCAATTTTTAGATCAGTGAGTTAAACTGTTTTTTAAAAGTATCATTTTATTTATTATTCTTTGCTTATGGAATATAGTGCTTTTTTATAAACCATTCTCTTGCTGCAAATCCTTACATGCAAAGTAGACTGTATAAAAAATAAAAAAATAAAAAAAAACAGAAAAAGGAGAAATATGTACAGTAATGTTATCTGGAGGAAGCATGTTATATATATATATATATATATATATATATATATATATATATATATTTTTTTTTTTCCCCCCTTAAATAGCTTATATAACTATATAACTGAATAATAAAATAAAAAATAATTAAGTTATTTTTAAAGGCACTACTAGTTTCACCTTTCTAGAAGACTTCATCAGATACATTACATGAGTACACCTCCCATCGTTTTAAATTATAAATGGATTGCTCATATTTGAAGGAATTCTCAGATTAGCTGCACAAGGGCATTGTCTCATGGCTGCTTTAGCTGAATAACAGAAGAGTAATAATTAGAAAGGCTCAGGTTGACATTAAGGTGAACTCGGTTTAGTGCAATTTCTGTTGATTCCAAGATTTTACTTTCAAGTTCATCATAGCATTTATAAATGATTTCATGTCTATAACAGTTTACTGTGTGTATAGTATATTGATCACCATTGGGATCAGAAGAATTATGCACATGACTGAATAAAGCTATGTCTCTGGTTCTACCATAGGTGATTTCTCAGTTTGACCATAATATGGGGAATTACAGCCACACCAAAGACTATACACACCTGGATACTTTAAATGATTATGTTTTGGTTTTACTAAGTGAAGCCAGGATTGAAGTTTTGTTAAGGGGGGGTGAATAAAATACGAATCTTATATTTCTTGATGATTTTAGACAACTCATTCAAAATGGAGCTGATATATGGAATAATGATATAACCTTTCACATCATTACTCTCTTCGACACAGTATGTAGAAGGAATAAACAACAGTTTAGAAATCGACTGTGTATGATAACTAAAAAAAAAAAAAAGTAAATTTACTTCAAGAAAAGAAAGGGAAAAAGGGAACCATTCACTTCTAGTTCTGCTGTAAATTTTATCCTAGGATGTTGGTGGTTAAGATGATTCAAGAACTTTTGGAATGAATCTGTACCATGGCTCCAAATTAAGAAAACATCATCTATATATCTTTTCTACAATCTTGATAGTCTTGGTTTCAATGGAAAGGAGTTGATTGCTTTTTTACTCAAAGGCTCTAAGTATATATTTGCTGGTACAGGTAATAGAGAGTTTCCCATGGCTAACCTGAAATTTTGTTTGTAGATCGTGTTTCTAAAAATGAAGTAGCCTGAAGTTATACAATGATTTAAGAGTATCATGACTGTTTTGGATAATTTATCTTGTAAAAGAATGAATACTTCTTCTGTGGGTACCTTATTAAATAGTGGCCAAGATTTCATCCTTTTGTAGATGTGTGTATTCAATCATAGAAACAAAATGTTCGGAATTCTTAATGTAGGAGTTAGAAGAACCTGTAAGAGCATTCAATAATTTTGCCAAATGCTTAGATAACTTATAAGTAGGGAAGTCAATCCCATCTACAATTGATCTTAGCAGGGTGTTTACCTTGTGAATTTTAGGAACCTTATACATGCAAGAAATGAAAAAGTGCAGAAACTGGAGAAATAACCTTAATTCTGTAGGGAATTCAAAAGTAGTCCCGTGGAGATTATTAGTTTCGTTAATTAATCCTTGAGTTGGATCATTTTGAAGAATGGAATAAGTATCTGCATGTATTAACTGACATTTTTAATAATATTCCTCAGTATCTAGGATAACTGTAGTATTTCCTTTGTCTGCTGGAAGGATTATAATATTTTCATTTTCTTTTAAATTTTTTAATGCTTGGAGTTCTGCTTTGGTATCTACTTTTTTGGTGATTTTGCTTGGTTAATTTTGGTTTGATTGCATTAATTAGCTTCCCAAGATGGAAGGAAAGAAGCATCCTTTTCAGTTTTGAATAAGTGTTCTTTGGGAATGCTACATGAGGAAAATTGCAAACATAGAAAAGAATATATTTTCTACGTTTGAAAGATGGTAACCAAACTTATTGATTATAACCCTGTTGAGAGGAAGATGATCTTTTGGTTTCTGTTGTTCTGCTTTCAAAGCATCAAATTTTCTAATTAATTTAAATTTGTTTGTGGCTTGAGAGGCAAGCATGTTCTTAATGTGTTGCCATACATTATTTGCTATAATTTATTCTAAGGAGGTGGATAAAGATTCCTTATGGAAATTCATTTGAGCTGTGGTACATTTAGTGTCAAGAATTCATTCTTGGAGAAATTCTTGTTTAGCCTTATAATATATCCTCTCTGCTCATTGAGTCTTGATGGTTTCTTTAAAACTAATGAACTATGGGAAGAAAATATTGTTGAACTTGTAGCATTTGATAAACACCAACCTGCTAATATAAAGAACAATCCTCCATAACGTCTTCTGTAAATCCCTGATACTTCTATCAGTGGTCTCGTCATCAAGGTTAGAGATTTCATAGTTTTCATGGCTATTGGACATGTTTCAAAAAATCAAATACTAACACACACATACATCAAGGACATTAGAAAAATGCTTCGTACCCTTTATACCAATAATTCTCCTGGCCCTGATAGTGCTCTAGAACTTACTCCTGCATTGTAATGTCTCTTCACACTATCATACTCATCTGCCATCTGTTATACAGCTTGGAAGCAAGCTTTTATCCAGCTGGTACCCAATAAAAGAAAAAAGTCAACCATCAAACTATCACACTGTTGCTCTAACATCAGTACTCTGAAAATATGAAAATGTGATCATCAACAGCCAACTGTTTAACTATTTGGAAACTCACCATTAGTGATTACCTATATGGATTCCATCATTCTCATTCTACAGTAGACCTCCTAGCAGATCATCCACATTTGGACACAAGTTATGGAAAAGTGGAGAAACTCAAGTGGTGGCTCTCAATATTTCTAAGGCATTTGATCAAGTCTAACTTTATGGCCTTCTTACCATGCTGGCATCTTATAACATTTCTCTTTCCTTTTATGAATGGATTGCCAGCTTCCTCACTGGTCAATCATGTGTCAAGGAGGCTGGTTTCCTTTCATTAGACTTTTCACTCAATCCTGGTACCTCAGGGCTCTGTGCTTTCACCTACACTCTTCCTCCTGTACATCAACAATCTCTCTCTTTGTAATTTTCCAAACCTTGTAGTGCTCAAGTAATTCATGCTTCAAGATTTTCTTTAACCATTTCCTTAAACACTGATCCCCTTTCAGTACTCAAGTGAGGTGAGGATAACTTAATGAATTTTAACGTGACCAAAATGCTGTCTTGTCTCATTTCCGAGAAGAAAGAAAGAAAGAAAGAAATACTACACTTCACTCTCCCTCACTTTTGACAATATCCTGCTTATTATCAAGGATAAATTTTCACCTTTTGTGTTGACTTTCACATCTGGCTTCCTGGCATAAACATATCAAGTTTATAATCATCTGCCTGAAAAAAAAGTGTGGTATTCTTTTTCATTCTAAACAGTACTTCTCTGCTACTCAACTCCTGACTTTATAAAACTCAAATCTTCTAGACCTTAGAATATTGTTCTCACATTTGGTGTGGTGCACCAAGGACCTCCCTCAGAATACTTGATTATATTGAGAAGAGAGCATTCATACCCATGTTTTAGCTCCAAATTTGTTGAACCAGTTTCTCGCCCCCTTCATTCCCTGCATCTGTTTTTTTTTTTTTTTTTTGATTGATTACAATCCTCAGATCTTCAAGAACCACATCAATAAATTCCTTTCTTCTTTTAACTTGCCCCCACACACACAGCACTTTTGTGTCATAAGTCTTGGGATCTCTCATGTGCAGGGTTCACACATATATAAAAGAAAAATCCATGCCCATTGTGGGGGGTTTGAACCCATGAACTTGATTGGAGAGTGGAGATCCTATCCACTTGGTCAGCTAGACCAGCATAAATGTAATAAATCCAGAGTGACATTTGATAAATATTCATTACAGTTTCACCTGAAAACCTCTTTACTTTTAAGGTGTTATGGAAAAAAAGTATGAAGAGAAAGGGGGGGAGAGCAGTTTCATTAAGAATGTAAGACTCAAGCTAGAAAAGTAGCCAGTATAGTAAGGAAGACATAAATGGAATACAAGGAGACTAATATTATAGTCCAAGGAAAATCCTAAGGAATTTTTTCATTATGTGACGAGGTGAAGAAATGATTGTGGATACGCAATCCACATGGAAATGGGGATTAAGTTGACCAATGAAGATAACATAGTGGACTTATTAAGGATCACTTTTATTGGGATATTTCATCCTCAAAAAAAGCAGATTTTATTATTAGAGGGATGAAGTGCGCAAAGTTAGAAGTGCATGAGGAGAATGTGTTTCAAATACTAAATACTCTGGAAATAAGTCAGTCATATCATACTAGGTGGAATTTTGCCATACTTTTAAGAGAATGTACAAACGTGTTGACAATATCCTGCCAATGTTCAATGGAGTCAACTGATGACTCCATTGAACTAATGCCTAAGCTGCTCAATGAAAGTCTAGTTACTGGAAAAGTATCAAGAGTGGAAGGAGGATAAAATGGCACCATTGCATAAGGATGGTGGTAGAATGAAGGTATCTAACTGTCAACCAGTTTGTATTTCTTCTGTAATTGTTAAGACTTTGGAGAAATTAGTGAGAGATCATATACAAACTCGGGTTGATGAGGATATTATCCAGCAACAGTCATCATAGATTTGTTGAAGTACACTCTTGTTTCAGTAATCTGATTGCCTTTTATAATAAAGTAATAACATGAGCAGTTGATGAGGGTATATGATGATGATGAGGTATATACTGCTAATTTTATGGATTTTGTGGAAGCATTTGACAGAGTGGTATATGATGAGTTTATATTTAAGTTGCAACATGTGAGTTTCAATATTAGGTTAATGAATTGAATTGAAATTGATTGTTTGGTAAAGAGGGACCGAAGACCACAAGTGGGAGTCTTTGGGTTTCAGTACTAGGATCTTTACTGTTTAGCTTTTCTGTTCGTAATCTTGTCATTGGATTGTAGGGAGATATTCAGTTGTTTACAGATGATGTGAAGCTTTGAAGAGTTATTAGTAATAGTGGCAAGGTTGTGGTCCCTCAGAAGAATTGGAATAAACTAGACAAGTAGGTGAATGAATGGGGATATCAGTTTAATGCAACTAAAATGTAAGATCTTGAGATTTGGGGTCCATGTGGTAATGGACAGAAGAAATCTGAAGTTTAGAGAACATATCACAAAGGTGGTGAAGGTAACCCAGAGGACTGCTGCAATATGAAGGACATTGACCAGCAGTGATAAGCGGGCGGAGGCTCAATTTTATAAATCTCTTGCTGATCAAACAAGATCTAGATTATTGTTCTCAGATATGTTCACCAGGACTTGAAGGGATGAAGTAGCCTTAGATAGGATGCAGAGGTGGATAACAAAAATGTTATCATGACTGTTATGAGGATAGTCTGGAGGTATGAAAATTGCAGAGTTTGGTTCTATTGAGAGAGAGAGCTGCAGGATGGACACAGAAGATTTTCATATGGTAGAACAGGAGCAAAAATTCATCCCTATAAAGTTGCAAAAGAAAGTGAGTAAATAAGAGGATGAGAAGTAGCTGTTTTGCATAGAGGATTGCTGGACTATGAAATCCATTGCTAATAGGGTTTGAGAATGCAGACATCAAACGTTTAAGGAATGTCATGATAGACAACTTTGTGTTGTCTGTGATGGGCCTCCCACAATGAATCTAGTGATACCATGGACGTTTTGAATAATAATAATATAAATATAATCATTATATAGAAAAATTGGCATTTTGTAATATTTTTGTAAAGTTCTTGTTTTGAGTATAAGTAAAAATAGTACTAACACGTTTTTCATTTGCAGCATCTAACCAGAATGGAGGCCCAAGTCCACATGAGATGATCCGCCTTCTTGATCAGTGTGATCTCACAAATTCACATTGTTCTACACCCTGTATTAGTCCATCCCCATCACTTATAGCTACTGCTGCTCGTTTAAAAGCATCAAATCTGGCTTTTCTTTATCAGCAGGGAAATCCTCCTGATGGTACTACCAGTGCAGAGCATCCTACTGAAGGAGATGGAAGAATTACTCACTGCTGACAATACTGTTTACATAGGAAATAGGAATATAATTTATGTTCTAACAAAAAAAAAAAAAAGAGAGAGAGAGACAATAAATGCACTTGATTCAATAACTACTCTGGTAACCAGTTTGAAACTTTGTCATATTAAAAAATAACTGATGTTCAAGTTCATAAAAAAATTATAAATTATTTTAATTATTAATTAGCTATTTTAAAATGATATTTGTTATATAAAACTTCTGAATGTCACTTTCTATTTTTATACATTAAGGATTTTAATGTTTCGGATATGTCTGTGATGATTACTTGAGATGATTCTTTTTAAAATAGTATGAAATCATCCTAGATGTATATTCCAAATAGTCTGTATACTAAAACTCTTAATCCTGATGTAGAAAATTTATATTAATCACACACAAGATAAATAACTACACAAAGTTGCTAGTAAGAACATTTTTATAAAGATTTGAGATGCTTGAGATGATTCTTTTTAAAATAGTATGAAATCATCCTAGATGTATATTCTAAATAGTCTGTATACTAAAACTCTTAATCCTGATGTAGAAAATTTATATTAATCACACACAAGATAAATAACTACACAAAGTTGCTAGTAAGAACATTTTTATAAAGATTTGAGATGCGTGTGTGTGTGTGTTTAGTGTGTTAGGAAATGAGATGTACAATACGTATTATTTAAACTAAATTCTACTGTCAGCTTTATTACAAAATTTTCTTCTTTATGTATATTAGAAAGAATATTGGAATAAATACTTAATTATATAGTATCTGCAAAATAAACTTTCTGGCATTGAAGATAGAAACTTCTGAAGATCTAGAGGTCAAAGACTAAAGCAATTGACCACTTTTCATTTGTTTAAATACTTTTTTGATTTATAGAAAATGCCAAAAATACATATTCATATACAGATAATGGGTATTAAAGATCCAACGTTATTTCGAAGCTGAATACATGTAGAACCTTGGTAAGTTTCAAAATTTTGACCAGAGAGCCTTTGAGAATACAATTCTTGGCATCAGAGTTGCCCTGACATCTGTATACAGTCATACCCCGACTTAAGCGAATCCGGAGTTACGCAGTTTCTTATATGTACGTATTCCCATCCCGCTGCATGCCTCACCACTAGTCGTATCTTTCAGGTGCCGGCAGACATTCGCTGGTGTCGCACATGCTGTGAACAAGCACTGACGTGTTTCGCGTGGTCTCCATTCATACATGATTTTTATAGTCTACAAGCCTTGCAATTGTTTAATGTTATGTTCTTGGTAAAAATTTTATCACATAAAAAATAATAATGTCATCGAAAAGAAGCAAGTCCGATTCTTCTACTGCTAGCAAGAAAAGAAAAACATTGGCTTTGGAAACAACACTCAACATTAGTGTTAGTTTTTACTGGTACAGTAAAAACTAACACTTTTTACTGTACCAGTCCACTTAGATCTTGTTCTTCCTCTGGGTTTTTCCCTGCCATCCTGACAAAGAACACTTGTTTAGTTAATCTTTCCCTTCCCATTCTGTTTAAGTGGCCATACCACCTGAGATTAGCTCTGCTAACAATGTCAAGTTCTTTCCTAATATCCTCAATATGATACTGCCATTGATGCCATCTGTTCAGTCTCCTAATCTTTCTCAGGAATCTCATATCTATGGTCTCCAGTCTGATCATTTCTAACCCAGCTCTCAGATCCATAAGTTAAAATTGATTTGAACATTGTCTTGATTTTTTACTCTCTCTTATTCCATATAAATTTATTCAGTTTATTTCCTAATACCAGCTTTGCTAATTCTGCTGTCTGTTTCCAAATTTAATTTTTCAGCTTCACTAAAACGTGTGCCTAAATAGTTGAAATGTTTTACTTGATTTATAGGTTCTCCATTCAAGTTCTCCATTTAATTATTTCTGCCTGTTTTCATTATCTATGTTTTTATCGCTGATTCAATTTAGTCAGAGAATCCTGGATTTATTTGAAGTATAACACCATCTGCATAAAGTAAAGAGCTGAGATTAACATCTCCAATTTTGATATCAGGCTTAATACTGCTTTCCTTCATAATATGATCCATATAGATGATGAATAACAGTGGAGATAATCTATACCCTTGTCACACACCTGACTTAACATCAAACTATCTTCCTGTATCTGCTTCAATTTTAACTGCTGATTTACAACTCAAATAGAGATTATGTATTATTTGATATAATCCCATTTACACCAGCACCAAATTGTTATATTTTTATGTGCGAACTTGATCTGCTCCATGTATATTATTCCCCACCTATGTCCAACCTGTATTTAAAGATAGTCATAGAGTATAGATAACAATATATATATATATATATATTTTAATAGAAAGGGGGATGGTAAATCCCTTTATGTTTTTATAGCCGGGTACGAAACTCAGATCGAAATCCATAGAGTTCCATGCCGAAAAAACTATCGGCAAGCCCAAGTGTAAATGATCACTTGGGTAGTACAACACCAGGGCAACTCCATGCAAAGGTGGAGCAAGCTCCATCACTTACTTTAATATTCTCTCATAATGTAAAAACCCAGCTCCTAAGCGATGTATATATATTGTTTTACATTATGAGAAGAGGTCACTACCCAGACCGGTTTCAACCTTTTTTGAGGTCTCATCAGTGAGTAGGTAGACCTGGAATATCAAGGTTTTAAGCAAACATGAACTTACATACCTCTACTATCGAATTGCCAAAGTGGTGTACTCCTATATTTATTGTTAATTACTAATTTAAGCTGAAAGGCTATTTTACTGGCAAATATGTTAATAGAAAGAGTTAGTACTAAGACAATGAGACTTATTTGTGCCTATGGTCCCACAGAAGGTTCTACTTAGGTAGAAGTGGAGGAATTTTTTGATGCTTTAGAAAAAGCAACTGACACAATGAAAAAGAAAAATTTGGTCCTTGTTGGGGATCTAAATAGCACAGTAGGAAATGATTGTGAGACACACAAAAATATTTTGGGAAAATTTGGAGAAAAGAGCAAAGCTAATAGTAATGGCAAATATCTGTTGGATTTCTGCTCAGGACATGGACTGGTTATTACTAACACCATGTTCCAACATAAAAATGTGCACAAATTCACATGGAGAGAAGAGGCAAGGAATAAGAAAAGTCTCATTGACTATGTTATTGTTGATAGTGATGTTTTCTCCCTGGTGCAGGACACCAGAGTGTACAGAGGATTTGAAATTCTAAGTGATCACTATTTAGTCTTGATCAGGATAAAATTGAATTTCATATTGAAAAGAATAACATGTAAGAAAGTTTTAAAGTGAATAAAAGTTGAGCAGCTCTCAGATGTGAACTGTAGACTAAAATACACAAAGATTATTGAAGAAAAAATGAGAGTTTGAGAACAGGAATCAAACCTTGGAGATTCACTGGCAAACTCTGAAGAAAACATTGATTAATTCAGCTAGAGAGGCATGTGGTGAAGTTGTCTGCAAGGATAGAAAAATTAGAACTCCATGGTGGACACAGAAGGTTAAAGAGGCAGTGAAGGAAAAGAAGAAAGCATATCAAAAGTTCCTGGCAAATAAGTGTCAGCTTTTGCTCTTAGAGAATACAGAGACAAATGCAAGAATGCTAAACACTGTATAAAACTAGCTAAACAAAAGTCATGAGAGGACTTTGGTAAGAATATAGAAAATAAATATCAAGAAGGTGGCAAAATATTCTGGAGGTTGTTGAAGAAGCTTAGGAATGGAGGAAAGAGTGCTATAAAAGGAGTTAGAGATGATAAAGGTGACATGAAAACAGGAGAAAAAGATATCCTTGAAGTATGGAGTAATTACTTTGAAAAACTGCTAAATGAAACAAGCAGTGATGACAGCACAGTGGTAAAAAACACTGCCCAGGCATGCAGTCAGGAATACATATCCATACTTGAAGTAGAAAAAGCCATCAAAGGCTTGAAATGTGGTAAGGCAGCAGGAGTAGATGATATTCGACCAGAAATGCTGAAGTATGGTGGTATAAAAGTCTTATAGTGGCTGCACTGCATAGTTCAGAAAGCCTGCACAGAGGGACGATTTCCCGATAATTGGAGTAGAACTCTCATAGTATCCATATATAAAAAGAGAAATAAAACTGAATGTGAGAAATACAGAGGTAGTTCTCTACTAAGTGTTCCTGGCAAGATCTATGCAAGTATACTAGAAACGATTGAGAAGAATTGTGGAAGAAAAGCTGGGTGAAGAACAAGCTGTTCTTCTATTTAGGCCAAATAGAGACTGTCAGGATCAGATCTTCACTTTACGACAAATAGTCGAGAAAGTATGGGAATATAACAAAGATCTGTATTTAAGTTTTGTCGATCTGGAAAAGGCATATGACAAGGTGCCAAGAGAGAAGCTATTCAATACGCTACAGTTATATGGTGTCAATGGGGCATTATATCAAGCAATACTTAGTCTTTATTTGAGTTGTAAGTCAGCAGTTATAATTGAAGGAAGTACAGGAAGATGGTTTAATGTTAAATCTGGTGGGAGACAAGGATGTACATTATCCCCTCTGTTATTCATTATCTATATGCATCACATTGTGAAGGAAAGTGGTATTAAACATGATATCAAAATTGGAGATGTTAATGTCAGCCCTTTGCTTTATGCGGACGATGTTATAATTCTAAATAAATCTGCTACAAGTCTGCAAGATTCCCTGACTAAATTGAATAACTGTTGTAATAGATATTGTACGAAGGTCAGCAATAAAAAGACAAAGACAATGAAAATAGGCAGAATCATTGCAAATGTCAACTGTGTTGTGAATGGAGAACTTGTGGAACAAGTAAAACATTTCAGCTAGTTAGGCATGATTTTTAGTGAAGATGGTAAATTAAATATGGAAATAAACAACAGAATCAACAAAGCTGGTATGGTAGGAAGTCAATTGAATAAATTCATATGGAGTAAGAGAGAAATTAGTCGGAACACTAAATTAGCTGTATACAAGACAGTGTTCAAACCAGTTTTAACGTATGGATGTGAGAGCTGGGTCAGAAGTAAAACACTTGACCAAAGACTAGAGATCGCAGATATTAGAGTCCTGAGAAAGATTACAGGCATGAGCAGATGGCATCAATGGCAATATCGTATTAAAAACAAGATATTAGGAAAGAACTTGACATTGTCAGCATCCAGGAATGCGTTAGCAGAGCTAATCTCAGGTGGTATGGTCACTTAAACAGAATGGGTGAACAAAGATTTGCAAAACAAGTGTTCTCTGCCAGGTTGGCAGCAAAACGACCAAGAGGAAGACCAAGGTATGGTGGATTGATACAGTACAAAGTGCCTTAGACAATAGAAATATAAGATCTGATAATGTTGGAGTCTTGACAAGTAACAGACTGATTTGGAGGAAAATTGTAGATAGCAAGTTAGGAGGGTACATGGCAGGAATTTGATGATGATGATTTTTTTTTGGTTAAAATGTTCCAAATTCGTATCTGTGATAATGTGTTGACTTCATGATCAACATATTATTTTCTAAAAAAATGAAGCGCAATTATAAAATTTAAAATATTTACTTCATCATCATCATCAAATTCCTGCCATGTACCCTCAAGGGGTGTACAGGATATGATAGTACTACATGAAAAAAATTACATCATTATTAATTTCCTATCTACAATTTTCCTCCAAATCAGTCTGTTACTTGTCAAGACTCCAACATTATCAGATCTTATATTTCTATCGTCTAAAGCACTTTGTATCGTATCAATCCACCTATATCTTGGCCTTCCTCTGGGTCGTTTTGCTGCCAGCCTGGCAGAGAACACTTGTTTTGCTAATTTTTCCTCGCCCATTCTATTTAAGTGACCATACCACCTAAGATTAGCTCGGCTAACGCATTCCTGGATGCTGACAATGTCAAGTTCTTTCCTAATATCCTCGTTTTTAATATGATATTGCCATTGATGCCATCTGTTCACACCTATAATCTTTCTCAGGACTCTCATATCTGTGGTCTCTAGTCTTTGGTCAAGTGTTTTACTTCTGACCCAGCTCTCAGATCCATAAGTTAAAACTGGTTTGAACACTGTCTTGTATACAGCTAATTTAGTGTTCCGACTAATTTCTCTCTTATTCCATATGAATTTATTCAATTGACTTCCCACCATACCAGCTTTGCTGATTCTGTTGTCTATTTCTATATTTAATTTACCATCTTCAGTAAAAATCGTGCCTAAATAGCTGAAATGTTTTACTTGTTCCACAGGTTCTCCATTCACAACACAGTTGACATTTTCAATGATTCTGCCTATTTTCATTGTCTTTGTCTTTTTATTGCTGACCTTCATACCATATCTATTACAACAGCTATTCAATTTAGTCAGAGAATCTTGCAGACTTGTAGCAGATTTATTTAGAAGTATAACTTCATCCGCATAAAGCAAAGAGCTGACATTAACATCTCCAATTTTGATATCAGGTTTAATACCACATTCCTTCATAATGTGATCCATATAGATAAGGAATAACAGAGGGGATAATGTACATCCTTGTCTCACACCAGATTTAACATTAAACCATCTTCCTGTACTTCCTTCAATTCTGACTGCTGACTTACAACTCAAATAAAGACTAAGTATTGCTTGGTATAATGCCCCATTCACACCATATAACTGCAGCGTATTAAATAGCTTCTCTCTTGGCACCTTGTCATATGCCTTTTCCAGATCGACAAAACTTAAATACAGATCTTTGTTATATTCCCATGCTTTCTCGACTATTTGTTGTAAAGTGAAGATCTGATCCTGACAGCCTCTATTTGGCCTGAATCCAGCTTGTTCTTCACCAAGCTTTTCTTCCACAATTCTTCTCAACCGTTTCTCAAGTATACTTACATAGATCTTGCCTGGAACACTCAGTAGGGAAATACCTCTGTAATTCTCACATGCAGTTTTATTTCCCTTTTTATATATGGGTACTATCAGAGCTCTACTCCAATCATCGGGAATTCGTCCCTCTGTCCAGGCTTTCTGAACTATGCAGTGCAGCCACTGTAAGACTTTTATACCACCATACTTCAGCATTTCTGGTCGAATATCATCTACTCCTGCTGCCTTTCCACATTTCAAGCCTTTGATGGCTTTTTCTACTTCAAGTATGGATATGTATTCCTGACTGCATGCCTGGTCAGTGTTTTTTACCACTGTGCTGTCATCACTGCTTGTTTCATTTAGCAGTTTTTCAAAGTAATTGTTCCATACTTCAAGGATATCTTTTTCTCCCATTTTCATGTCACCTTTATCATCTCTAATTCCTTTTACAGCACTCTTTCCTCCATTCTTAAGTTTCTTCAACAACCTCCAGAATATTTTGCCACCTTCTTGATATTTATTTTCTATATTCTTGCCAAAGTCATCCCATGACTTTTGTTTAGCTAGTTTTACACAGTGTTTAGCATTCTTGCATTTGTCTCTATATTCTCTAAGAGCACAAGCTGACTTATTTGCCAGGAACTTTTGGTATGCTTTCTTCTTTTCCTTCACTGCCTCTTTAACTTCCTGTGTCCACCAGGGAGTTCTGATTTTTTTTATCCTTACAAACAACCTCACCACATGCCTCTCTGGCAGAATCAATGAATGTTTTCTTCAGAGTTTGCCACTGAATCTCCAAGGTTTGATTCCTGTTCTCAAACTCTTTCATTTTTTCTTCAATAATCTTTGTGTATTTTAGTCTACAGTTCACATCTGAGAGCTGCTCAACTTTTATTCGCTTTAAAACTTTCTTACATGTTATTCTTTTCAATATGAAATTCAATTTTATCCTGCTCAAGACTAAATAGTGATCACTTCCAATTTCAAATCCTCTGTACACTCTGGTGTCCTGCACCAGGGAGAAAACATCACTATCAACAATAACATAGTCAATGAGACTTTTCTTATTCCTAGCCTCTTCTCTCCATGTGAATTTGTGCACATTTTTATGTTGGAACATGGTGTTAGTAATAACCAGTCCATGTCCTTAGCAGAAATCCAACAGATATTTGCCATTATTATTAGCTTTGCTCTTTTCTCCAAATTTTCCCAAAATATTTTTGTATGTCTCACAATCATTTCCTACTCTGCTATTTAGATCCCCAACAAGGACCAACTTTTCATTTTTCATTGTGTCAGTTGCTTTTTCTAAAGCCTCAAAAAATTCCTCCACTTCTACCTTAGTAGAACCTTCTGTGGGACCATAGGCACAAATAAGTCTCATTGTCCAGTTCCCCATTCTCATATTTGCCCACATTACTCTACTTGAGACTGACTGCCATTCAAGAAGATTAGCCTCGTATTTTTACTTATTATTTATTTACTTTAAACATATAATTATATACAGCAAATAATACATACAAAAAATAATTATATAGCAATTTTAAGAATAACATAAATGAGCTCAATAAATTTCTCTCATGTGCTAATTTTCATAGTTAATTCAATGTTGAGAGAACATACGGAACAAAACAAACCGAAAATAGCATTCAGCTAAATATTCTGTAGTCTCACTTGGCCGTATAAAAATTTCCTTTAATGTCAATTTTCTGAAGCAGGCATGAAGAAAAATCTCACGAACAACAGGAATACATTATTTGAGCAGTTTCAAATTCATTTTCCAACACAGAGACTTTTTACCATTGATTCTATATTACTTCTTAGAACATGTATCACTTGCCTTTCATTAAGTACAAAATATTTTCATATGCAAAGCCTGTTATATTATACTGTACTTCAATTATTAGCTTCACAGTTCCGTATCCTTGGAGAGTAATTGAAGATGCATATAAAACTTTTTCGAGATTTGAGAACTTAACTTGGTAGTTTATTAGACATCTTCAACTCTTCTTCTCTGCTTGCCTACTCTTTACTTCCTACGTTCCTGTTTCCATATGAGAACTGTTCTAAAAACAGTAACTAATGCTACCAAGATTCAAAGCGAAAATGACAACATGGCTGCCATTTCTACAGTGCTTACGTTACACAGCAATAGTGACATATGAATACTATTGTAAAAAAAACTTAGAAATAATATACATACAACATTAACATGTTATTCCCTAAGTATTACAATATAAGCTAAACAAGTTTACTATTTATAACTACAATTAAATTATTTTATATCGCTACTGCTTAACTACATGGCAGCTCCGATGATACTATATAACAGGAGTGGCCACGATGTGGCTCGCTAGCCGTATGTAGCTCGCGTCCAGCGTGAAGAGCTGCGCATCACACAGCTCTTCACGATCTACCAGGAAAAATAAAAAGAGATGAGGATATAACAAAAAAGAGGAACAAAATAAAATAAAAAAAAGAGAGAGAAGACAGAGAAAGAGAGAAAAACAGGATTAATAAAAATTACTGCAATAAAAAAAAGTTTAATTCGAAACACACTAAATGAGGTTTACTTTGAACAATTAGAATAATTTTAAAGTCAAAAACAATTTTAGTTACTTATTTACTAGTAGAGGCCTTCCTTGTATCCATTTTCTTAGTAATCTTCTTAAAATTAAGTGTATAATTAGTCCAAGCAGTTCTTACAAGCTCGTTTTAACCTCGCCATGTGCATACTCACTTACTCCTATACCGTCACATCAGTCAAAGGTTGCAGTTCTTCTAAGTCTTACTGGAATTATTTTGGCTCTAAAAGGACACGTAGTTGGCCACCCCTGCTATATAATATACGATGAATAATTGCAATACTAAAATGAAAAAACCACACACACATATATATACCATTAGATTATTTTATCATATATATATATATATATATATATATATATATATATATAATTAAAGAAAAACATTTCTCATTAAATAAAATTCTCACTGAGCATATATGTTACATTTTTACATCAAACCATCTTGTATCACCTTCAATTCTAATGTTGATTTACAACTCAATAGAGACTATGTATTGCTTGATATAATGTCCCATTTACACCATATAACTGAAGTGTTTCGAAGAGGTTTCCCCTTGGCACCTTGTTATGTCCCTTTTCCAGATCTACAAAACTTAAATACAGATCCTTGTTATATTCTCATGATTTCTCAATCATGTATTAAAAGTGAAAATTTGATCCTGACAACCTATGTTTGGCCTGAACTCAGCTTGTTCTTGTCCAAGCTTCTCCTCCACATTTCTTAGCCATTTCTCAAGTATTGCATAAATCTTACCAGGAATACTCAGTAGAGAAAATTTCTTTTGTAATTATTATATTCAGCTTTATTCCCTTTTTTTTTTTTATAGATGGGTACTGTGAGTGCTGTACTCCAATCATCTGGAACTCAACCCTCTTGACCAGGCTTTCTGAATTATGCAGGTTAGCAACTGTAAAACTTTTATACCTCCATATTTTAACATTTCTGGTTGAATATCATCTACTCCAGCTTCCTTTCCACACTTCAGACCTGTGTTAGCCTTTTCTACTTCAAATATAGATATATATTCCAGATGGCATTCCTGTTGAGTTCATGCTCACATTGCTTGTTTCATTTTCAATCTTTCAAAGTAATTACTCCATACATCAAGAATATCTTTATCTTCAGTTTTCGTGTCCGATTTATGATCTCTAATTCCTTTTGCAGTGCTCTTTCCTCCATTTCTGAGCCTTTTCAATATCCTCAAAAATATTTTACCACCTTCCTGTCATTTTTCTATGTTCTTACCAAAGCCTTCCCATGACTTTTGTTTAGTAAATTTTGCAGAATGATTTGCTTTCTTATATTTTTCTCTGTATTCCCTAATAGCAAAAGCTGACTTACTTGCCCGTAACTTTTGATATGCTGTCTTCTTTTCCTTGACTTGCCTCTTTAACTTCCTGAGTCTACATGGAGTTCTGATTTTTCTATTTTCATGCCTCTCTGGCAATCAATCAGTATACTTTAGGGATTACTTAAGGTTTGCCACTGAATCTCCAAGGTTTGGTTTTTGTTTTCAAATTCTTTCAGTTTTTCTTGAATAATGTTTGTGTATTTGAGTCTACAGTTCACATCTGATAGATGTTCAACTTTGATCTGTTTCAAAACTTTCTTACACACCTTTCTTTTCGATATGAAGTTCAGTTTTATCCTGCTCAACACTATATGATCACTTCCTATTTCAAATCTTCCATGTACTCTTGTGTCCTGACCCAGTGGAAAATCACTGTCAACAATAACATTGTCAGTATGACTTTTCTTATTCCTTGCTTCTTTTCTCCATGTGAATTTGTGCACATTTTCTTCTTGTGTTAGTAAATTCCTAAATTAGTAAAGTTAGTAAATAGAATTCCAGCAGGTACTTAACATATTATTAGTTTTGCAATTTTCTCCAAAATTTCCTAAAAAAATTCTTATATGTCTGGCACTCATTTCCTGCTCTTCTGTTTAGATATCCAACAAAGACCAACTTTTCCTTTTTCATTGTATCAGCTGTCCACTCGGTTAGCCTAGTGGCTGTGTGCTTCACAACTATATGCCTGGGGAAGGAGCGTCTTAGGTTCGATTCCCGTCGGTGAGGTGAGGAGTTGAAGAATCTTCCCCAGCCATAGCCAAGTTAGCCAGTCTTGGGCATGGACAGTAGGGTTTTTCCTCAGTTTATTCTGAAGTTTTTCAAACTGCAAAGCAGGCAAACTGGCCTTGAGAACTCAACACTACAGGACATAGGATGTACCAGGGCATAGGACTGACCACCTTATCCTGTGAACGGTTTGAGGTCCGATGATTAATGAACTCTCGACACCTCAAAGTAAAAGAGGGTAAAAGGAAGATGAGATGAGATTGTATCAGCTGTCTTCTCTAATGTCTCGAAAAATTCCTCGACTTCTTCCTTAGTAGATCCTTCTGTGGGACCACAAGCACTAGTAAGTCTCATTGTCCAGTTCACCATTCCGATAATAGCCCACATCACTCTACTTGATATTGCTTACCATTCAAGATGATTATCCTCATATTTAGTGTTTAGTATTATAGCTAAACCATCTTTTCCCTGATTGTTATTTCCTGAATGTAACATTTTGTATTTGTTGCTTAGAAAGATCTCACCTGTTTTTTTCTTCTTTGTTTTAGTCCTGACTATTTTATCAATCTGGCACTTATCCAATTCTTCTACTAGTTCCATTTCTTTTCTATTGATGCTTGTTACGTTGATAGTGCCAGTCTTGAACTCTACTGATGTTAAGTTGGGATGTGTTCCATGAGCTGATTTTTTTCTGTTCGATCTGGTTCCCTGGCAGAAACAATGGGGGGGGGGGGGGGGGCTTGTTTAATTGGAATGGCACCCCAGATTGCATGAAATTCCATTGTGTCGTACCATTGTTTTGACTTATATGATTTAAGCTAATAAGAATACAGTTTGGTCAGCTAAATCCCAAATTGTCAGTCCATCCTCGTTCATTCAGTATCCAGATAGATACCCAACAGAGCACACCACGAGAAGGAGAGGATTGATTGGACATCAGGTCAGAAGTACCGGTCAGTTCTCTGCATTCCCTAAAAGGCAATGTGGAGGTCTCCACCTGGTTATCCAGCCTTGACCCTTAAGCATCTCTAATATTGAACATATCATGCTGAGTTTTATTACATCTTTGTTCCAAGAAAGAATAATTGCAAAAAAATAAACAGATATAAAAAAATAACCAGCAGCATTCAAGAACTAAAGGAAAACAATATGTTGAAATCCACCAAAATTGTGAAAGAGATTTCAGAGGATTCAGGCATCATACTTCAATAAATTTTGCATATGTTGATGGTAATGATGATTTTGAAAATGTTTTTTAGTAAGTCATTCTTAGGCATAATTAAAATCATGACAAAGCTTGGTTTTCAGTGAAGATCCACTTAATAATTGAGTTATAGTTCAACGCATTATGGAAAAAGTAGGCTGAAAAGTAACATGAAAATTTAAAATAAAATTTGTTTTAGAACATCATTTTAAAATAACCAGATTCTAAATTTCATATGTAAATTAACAAATAATAAATTAGTATTAGATTTCAGTAGCTTCTGAAAGTATTTGTAGCACATAGAATGTATGAGAACAGTTGTTGAAAGTTTTTTCACTTATACTATAAATTAAAGATACTGAGAAATTATATTCTTGGTTTAATCCTTTATCCAAGCAAACCAAGTTTAAGTGTGAAGGTTGTGCACATTATGGGATACTAAGTCAATCAGTGTGAAGTCATTAGCCTTCATACACAAGTTGCTCAGTCCTGAAAACACTTCATGTGCAAACTTCCTTTGCTTACACTTGGATAAAGGAAAACTACATCGACGGCAATGTGGATAAAATACGTCATTCCTCATACACTTTGTATCTATCATATAGTTCAATGTAATATCAATGCTATTACAATTTTAATATGCACTTCACCACCATAGTAACTATGATGTGTATATATGTCATGCCAGTTTGGTGGTTAAACCAAGAATATAATTTTTCAGCATCTTTAATTTATAGTATAACCAAGTGAAAAAATTTTTAACATTTAACTCTGATCCAGAGTAATTTAATAAGATGACTTCTGCATTACTTCAACCTTAATATTGTAATAACCTTAAATTATGTAATAATATAATTACACATCTAGATATTGTGTGAATATACTTATAAACTATGATATGTTTTAATAGTAAACACAATTTATTTGTCCATAATTTTAAAACTATACACTTAATACTAAACAGTTTATTTATCTAATTAAAAACAGTACTAATTAACAATAAACATGATTTCAGTTAGTATTTTAAAAAACTGACATAACATCGTTATGGCAGCTAAATTGATCCAGCTAACCGTTGTTACATACAGATTCATTTGGTTCAAATTGTGCAGCAATTTTTCCATTTGAGTTTTCTGGATCAGACTGTATTGAGAACCCAGCACTTTGTGTAGTGAACCATTGAAGCAGTGCTTCATCGATGTTTTTAAGCTCCCACTTTCTAAGTTTTTTTGTTTTGGTTGCGTTGTCTTATTTTTATTCTTCCACAATATCAATACTGTTGAAGGTAGACAAAGAAATTTTTATATGCTTCAATATTTTTCTCTCCACATTCTAACTCGCGAATAATTTTGATTTATTCGTGAACGGAGAGAGAGAGAGAGACTTTTTAGTACACGTGTTTCAGACTGAAGGGTTCGTTTTTAACTGATTTAAAAGTCATGTTTGAGTAAAGTGAGGGGGAAGGGCTGGTGGCTGGGCACTACAGAGGCAGGCAGTAAGTGGATGGTCCACAAAGCAGGTGAACATAAAAGTTGAGTTACTTCTTTCATTTTTGTCTATTCCACGAACAACCGAGAAATTAAGAATATTTGCATAGTTAACAAAATTTGTACAGTATATCCTTGTAGACGCTCATAAAAGTGTGCAATTCTGGGAATATGCTCAAGTTAAAATCATGGCTTTATGCGCATTACAGCCGTGCTTGTTATAACAAAGTTCGACTGTGCAGGGTGTCCACATTGAATCTCCCTAGTTTCAAAGAACGGTAAAAAAAAAAAATCGAAATGCGGAAATATGTAAGGGTTTGGTTATTTTAAACGTTCCAGACAGATACTACAAGTTTCATCCAAAAATTTTTTCCTGCGTCGCAATGCGGTGGCGCTGCTGGACAAGGCTATCATAGTTTTCAACATGGCATCAGGAGGAAGAAAGCGCAAGTTGTGTAATGCTAAGCTGAAATCAAAGTCCGTCAGGTGTACAAAAAGGCAGCACCGGACCCCCAAGAGTATCCGTTTATGGAAAGAAAATTTCCTAACGACAATAAGCGTTTCGGATCAACATGGAGTAAGGAATCAGCCAATATCGGAAGATAGGTAAAGAGGATTTGCGAGACCTTCGCGTGAAGCCCGACAAAATCCGTTAGGAGAGTCACGTGAATTGCATGAACCGTTCCACTGTTCACAGCGTCGTCCATCATAAATTGCATCTACACGCGTACAAACTGCAGGTGTTGCAGAAAATCAAGCAAAATGATAAGCCAGAGCGGATAATGTTTCCAGCTAAAATTATGGAACGTGTCGACGAGAATTCATATTTTCTTTCCCAGATTTGCTTTTCGGGCGAAGTCTCTTTTCATGTCAACAGAAAAGTGAACAGACATAATGCCAGGATATGGGGGAGTGAAAATCCTCACTGTGTCCTAGAACATGTAATGCCAAATGCTATGATTGGTCCATTTTTTTATTTTTTTATTTCTTGAAAAGCAATATCGATGGAATGGTTTACCTGGACGTGCTGGAAAATTTAATTTCTTCACAACTCGAGGACTTGCAACAGCGCAACCTCTTTCAACAGGATGGTGCCCTATGCAGCTCTTGACAGGGTCTTCCCTCAGCGGTAGATCGGACGTAGAAGACCGATTCCCCGGCCACCACGATCTCCAGATCTTCCCCCACTTGATTTTTTTTCTTTTGGGGGAGTGGGATATGTGAAGGACAGTCTATGCAAATCAAGTGGAGAACCTGAAACCCCACTGCTGCTGCTGTTTCTGCCATAACCCCTGACATGCTTCAGAGAACCTGGTCGGAGATAAATTATCCACTTGACATTGTGCGTGCTACTAAAGAAGCACACATGGAAGTGTACTGGGTTTTTTTTTAGCAAAAACTTCTGAGTGTTCCTTTTCATTTGTACAATTTCGACACCATGGTCCATACACTTAAGTAGTAGTAACGTGTTGAAACTAGGGAGGTCCAATGTGGATGCCTTGTATTTTGTTTTGGTTTATGTTTTCTGTATCAACCTTAAAAGCCTGACTTCCTGAAAGTTTAGTCATAAAAATTAAGCTGGTTTTGAGCATATGGCTGCACATAAAAATAATAATAATAATAAAAACTACTTTACAGTCATAAATATATGTTGCAATTTTTTTTTTTTTTTTTTTGACAGATTTGAATTTGCTTTGCTCTAATTCAAGCAGAATTTTCTCCCAGTATCATAGGCCTGTTTTATTTCACCATGAATTTGGGCTATTTCATTTGGCAAGGAAAATTCTACAAAGAATTCGAAGGTACAGCCGTGGGCTTATCTCTTCTCCTCCCTCCTCAGCAAACGTTTTTATAAAGACATTTGAAAAAATTCTTTAAACTTTAAGGCATTCATCTCCTTTACATGCCCAATAGTCTATAACGTGAAAAGGAGATGAAGACAGTATAAAAGAACTTACGAACATGAAATTACATTAGATGTTAGAGGAGACAAGAAACTGAGTAAAATGGAGAACCATATGCTCATTAACAAAAATCGAAAACTACTGAATGGCATACGCTGATGTCCAAAAGCTAAGAGCAAACCATATTTTTACTTGTATGTGTATAAAAATATTTTCATCTCTGCAATCAAATGTAGACATAAATTTATTGCCAGCATGCTAATCAATTATATTAAAAAAAAAATCCGATATAAATTTCGTACAAATTAAATTGCAATATGTTTTTGGCAAAAGTTACAAATTTTCTAAGGACATAATTAAGGATATCTACAGTACTTTCAGAAAACTGTGGAGAGGTATGCAGTATATGAAATATGTCCATCCATAGCTGCAATGTAGCTCTCACAACGCCATGCATAGCACCACGTGATTCAGGACTTTTTGAGGCAAACACTTAAAATGTAAAGCAAAAATTAATTCTTCGCCTACAGCACCACGGAGCAATCAAACATGACGTTGAAGAGCTTCATTGCAATATCATTCACCAGCAGGGCCTCCGCCAGATTAGATCTCGTCCTGAGGCAAAGAATTGATATATCGCCCCAGACGGATTATAAAACAAAATATAAGAAAATCTCCAATTGCTATTTTGTTTTTATTACAAGAGAAACAATGCAAAACAATTGCATAATAATATTAAATGTTTGCTCTACGGGGATATCGCACAATAAAACTGTTTATAAGCTCTTCTAAATTTAAATTATACGCCACTATCGATATAGTCTTTTTTGGGTTATTGCTGTTCGCAAATAATTTTTAATCAGTTTAAGCTTGGAAAAACTTCTTTCCGCACTTGCTACACTAACAGGAATTGTTAGACTAGCGCGACTGCGCCTACCGCAATATGGCTGAACGAGCGCCCTTATTAAGCCGCGACGTGAGGCAGGCTGCCTTTATGCTACACCATGTCGACGGTGCTGTTAACCAGTCATAGTCCGTTTTTCTAGCACCTTTTGACTCAGTCCGTCCATTAAGTATAATGCCTCACCACACCATGAACCCAGCAGCGCCTTATCTATCCTTTCGAGAACATTCTCGCGATAGTAAGCAGTACCACATTCACGCCAGATCAAGTGTCGTCTAGAATCGGAGGAAAGACTAAAATGACTCTCACTTGTAAAGAGCTCATTAACCATTAATGTCTTGTCCAATAACACTGAAAACGTGCTCTATGTATGAGCTGTGGACAAAGGGATGCAGATTACAGGCTTCCAGGCGTATTAGCCTACTCGTCGCTGATGTCTTGCCACAGATTGTCGAGATATCCATGTACCAGTGCTTGAATGGAGCCGATGCAAGCTGACCTGCCGTGGTGCGCCGATTAAGTTTTAATTTATAACCAAAAATGTAATCGGCGTTAACCAGATAGATAACCCAAAATCTATCTTCACGCTCCGTAGTAGAGCGAGGGCGACCTCTTAGCAAACGTCTAGAACACATTCCATTGGTTTCAAACGCTGCCCAGGACATGGAATCTCACAAGACTGTGAGATTCCAAACTCTCCTGAAGTATCTAGTTCTGCAAGCTTTCCAATAATAATTACCCTGCGAAATCATCTAGATATCTTTGAGACATTGCAAGACATCTGTTAAGTGCTACTACTTGACTCCCTTTGCGTGTGTTCGAAAATTTAAATGTGTACCTGCTTTTTGTTCGAAATCGTCAGTTATACAACTTGTCACAATCTCATTCGTCTGGATTTGTGGTTCTAATTTTGAGAAAAAGTGTTCGACATTAAGTTTTAGACACCAATATATAACATCAACAATTTAATGCGATTGTTGTAAAATATATACATAGATAACGCATGATTAATTATAAGTTAATAAAATGATTCTGGTACTGTAATAATTTTTTTCAAATTTTCATTATATATGAAAAAATCAAAAGCAGCATTTAAAAGCTTCGAGAAAAATTCAGAATGAGATATCTCTGCATCACAATTGGAAGAACGATGGTACATTGTGCCCTTCGATTGGAAAATGCCCGCGTTCGATTCTTCGTGACAAGTGGAATCTTTATATATATAGGGGTTTTCGGTCAACAGTGAGTTAGCCGATCTCATACGGAGGTAACAGGATTTTTTTCTCCCGGAAACTCGGGTTTTTGATCCCGAGTATAACCAAATCGGCCATGAGAGCAGAGACACAAGCAAATCGGCCATGAGAACACATGCACTTTACATACAAAAAAAATATTGTTAGTGTTCTGATGGGCGGTGGATGGCATTGGGGGTATTTATGTGCAATGGGAAAATTAAGTACCATGGAGAGACAGTGTTATGTTTGCAGCAGAGTGCCCTCCGATGAATCATTGGTCATCTAGGAAGTGTCACGCAATAATGAATAGCATGGAGAGCTCACTATATATATATATATATATATTATATATATATATATATTATATATATATATATATATATTATATATATATATAAATTATTGGAGGAGGAAGCCATCATTAACACTCTACTAACACATATGGCAGCTCCAGCTGTCTGTGATAATAGGACAGGATGGTAGTTCGATGTCACTCAGATGGTCACCTAAGTAACCTTCAAACAGGGGATGTAGTGGGAACCATGGCCTATAAGAATATCTTGAGAATTATTGCCACTCTAGAAGGGTAACTTGTAATGTAAATACCACCAATGCCATCGGTGGTAATTATTGGTGGTAATGGAGTGTGTTAGCAAAGCTCTCAGGTGGTATGACCATGTAATCAGAATGGGAGAGGAAAGAATAGCTAAACAAGTATTTTTTGCCAGGATGGCAAGAAAAAAAAATACAGTAAAAAAAGTACCTTAGACAACAGAAATATGAGATCTGATAATATTGGAATGTCGACAGATAACAGGCTAATCTGGAGAAAAACTGTTGACGGGAAGTTATTAATGATGTAACTTTTCATGTAACTCCGTCTGAAGTTGGTTACTCTGAGTAGTGATCACTGCAGTCAGTCCCAAGCCTGGATGAAGGAGGAGGGTTGTGCGTTGGGCTGGCAACACAATCACATAAAAAAAATTGATGCTACGAAACCGATACAAATGAAACCGCCGAACAGTACTCAATGGCAACCGACCTGGAATGGAAAAAGGATATGATTGGATTACGAAATAGAGAGAAAAATGAGAATAAAATAAGAAGAGATATCAAAATGGAATGTAAGGACAATGAAACAAATAGGAAAGATGAATGAAGTTGCTAATGAAATGCTGAAATATAAAATAGACCTCATTGGACTACAAGAAATGCGATGGTAAGGACAAGGGAGAATTAATAAACAGCATTTTAGTGTTATTTATAAGTGGTCCCAATGAACGAACTGGTCAGCTGTGTGCTGGCTTCAGAGTAAGCAAGGAAATGTGGAAAAGTATGTTAGAATACGAAGTTATCAGTTACCGAATATGCAAAATAAGATTAAAAGGAAAATTGAGAACCATCACTGTCATTTCAGCTCATGCACCAACTGAGGAGAAAGAAATTGATAATGATCGATTTTATGAGCAACTTGAAGAAGTTTACAGCAAGACACAAAGGTATGATATTTCATTAATTATTGGAGACTATCCAACTACAGCGAAACACAACTACCATCATCTTCTACACCGACGCCATCTACTGCCCACCACCACTGCTATTTTTTGTCTGTAAATTGGGTGTTTTCTCAAGGCCAATTTGTCTGTAAGAATGATGAAAAACCCGAGTTTCCAGTGGGAAAAAACTCTGCTACCTCCATATGAGATCGGCTAAGTCACCTTGAAGGCTAAGATTGGGAGAGGTGAAAATCAAAAGCAAGTGGCAGGAATATTTACGTTACATGATAAAAACAATGAAAATGGTGATTTATTGATGCAATTTGCACTCAGAAACAAATTATTCATAAGAAGCACATCATTTGCACCCCTATAAAACCACCGACAACATAAAGTAATTCACCTGGGAACTTGAAGGATACCAGGCACGAACGAAGTATACCAGATTGATCATGTTTTAGTCTCGAGACGTCATTTCTCTTCTGTCATTGATGTTAGGAGTTTTAGAGGTCCTAATTGTGACAGCGATCATTATCTAGTGAAAATGGTTATAAGAGAAAGATTATCAAATGTGATAAAGATGACAAAAAGAAGACTGGGTTATGGGACATAGATAAACTTAGTAATGATGTAAAGGAAGTTAAGAAATACCAAGATAACTTGAAAACTAAATTAAATAAAACTGAAAATAACATAGCTGATAGATTCAATAGTATTGATGGAAAATGGAACAGAGTAGAAAATATGATTAAAGAAGCGGCTGCTGAAACAATAAATGAAAAGAAAATACCGTAATGAAGAATGATTTGATGAAGAATGTAATGCGGCTATAAAAGAGAAGAACAGAGCCAGCGCACAAACGATACAGCTAAACGCTAGAAGTAATCGGGAGAGATACAATGAACTTAGAAGAAAAGCAAATAATATACTTAAGAAAAAGAAAATGGTTATGAAACAAATAAAGGAAATAGAAAAATGAAAGTAGAAAATTTTATGATGCCATCCAAAAAATGAAAAAAGGATTTCAACCAAGAATTAGTGAATGCAATAAGAAAGGGAATTTATTAAGATAGGAAAATAAAATAGTAGAGAGACGGGCAGAATATTTTAAGGATTTATTAAATTGAGAAGAAAATGGGGAACATATTCAATTAGAAACAAGAAAGGACGTTGATGTAGAAGAGAATAGCCCTATAAAACCATCGACAACTAGTGAAATTAAAGCTAAAATACAAAAAAATGAGAAATAATAAAGCACCAGGAGACGATAATATAGTTGCAGAATTACTGAAACATGGAGGGGATTTAATATGTTTTGTACTACGGGATATATTTTCAATAATCTGGTCCAAGGAAGAAATGCCAGACAGCTGGAATGTTGGCATAATCTGTCCTATTTATAAAAAAAAGGAGATAAATTCGACTGTAGTAATTATAGAGGTATTACCTTACTTAATGTAGTTAATAAAATTCTTACATCCATAATAAATGACAAGGTTAAAGAAATTATCGAAAAGAAAATAGAAGAATATCAGTGTGGATTTAGAACAAACAGAAGTACCATTGATCAACTTTTCATTATCAGACAGATGATGGAAAAATGTTTTGAGCATGCAATACACTTACAATAGACCTACATATGTTTTGAGCATGCAATAGACCTATATGTCATTTATAGACTTTAAGCAAGCATTTGACAGTCTAAACAGAGATAGTCTACAAAAGGCTATGAAAGAATTAGAGATACCACTAAAATTAATTAGATTAGTAATTATGACCATGAAAAAAAACAAAAGCAAAAGTTAAAATATGTAATAAATTTAGTGACCCCCTTCGAATTTAATAAAGGTGTAAAACAAGGAGATGCACTATCAACAAAATTATTTATTATAGCTTTACATTATGCGATTAAAGATTTAGATCAAAGAGAAACAATTTTTAATAAATCAAGTCAATTATGTGCCTATGCTGATGATATAGTCATCGTGTCAAGGACGACTAAGAAACAGTTAATTGAAGTGTATAATGAACTGGAAAGAAAAACTAATGACATGGGATTAGAGATCAATGTAAATAAAAATAAATATATGGTGATGTCAACTTCAGAAATAAGAAGAAAACCACAGAATCTACAAGTTGGATAGAAACTTTTTGAAGAAGTCGCCAGATTTAAGTATCTAGGAGATATTGTAGAGAATGAGGCCCGATCAGCTATAGCAATTAAAGAACGTATTCAAACTGGTAATAAAACATATTATTCAAATATGAACATGATTAAAAGCAAGCTAATAAGCAGAAATACTGAAATACTTATATATAAAACACTCATTAGACCTGTTACATATGGAAGTGAAGCGTGGACTCTTAGTGAAAAAGACCAAGACAATTTGAGAAAATTTGAAAGGAAATTATAAGAAGAATTTATGGACCTGTTGAAGAAAATAGTATATGAAGAATACGGTACAACAAAGAAATTAGTCAAATACTAAAAGAAGAAGAAATTGTTAGGTTCATAAAAGCGCAGAGATTGATGGTTAAGTCATGTAGAGAGAGAGAGAATGGAAGACTTCCGTATGCCATGAAGAATATTGAGAGAGAAGATATATACAACAAGGAAAAAAGGAAGACCAAGATTAAGATGGATTGATAACTTAATCAAGACTTGACTACTATGAAAGTGAAAAGCTGGGAAAGACGTCAAGGATAGAAGATCGTGGAGACAGGTTGTACAGGAGGCTAAGTCTCACAATGGGCTGTAACACCGGATGGTAGGTAGGTAGGTAACTTTTCATGTGGTACTGTTGTAAGATCCTGTACACCCTCCTGGGATATAAGTCAGGAATATGATAATGATGATGATGATGATTTCTTAAAAAGTTTCACAGACGCAGATGAAGAATCTATTTTGGAAATTATTATTGATAGCTACATAATCTTAGTAGTAGATTATGTCTCGATACAGTGTAATCTAATTAGTACTTTTATTTTACTATTTTAACTTCATTTAATTTTTTCTAGTTCCTTTTAATCATGATATTGGAGATATTTTATTTAATAAATAAAGATTTAATTTATTTCATAGATTTCATAGTTTTTTTAGGTTATGAATATAACACAAAATGAAAAGAAGAGAAAATATTAGTTGAAATCGCGCATAATACTAAAACTCGATAAAATTACTTCAAAAGGTACCGACTGACATCAAAGCCACCGGAAAAACATAAAAGCATTCTCTTATCTCCGGAGGAATAGGAGGGTGGGAAGGGGGGAAAACGACATCAGGTCGCCATCGGATTCCACAAAAGTTGTACGGTTTTTGGATTGAAAGGACACTCGTCAATGAATGCGCTTAAAAACCGCTGCGCAACTGCTTCCAATTCGTAGAATTGGTACGGCCACTTGCAAAACTTTTGCGAATTACGTTTCGGACCTTACGATTTGAAGTCAACTGAAATAGTTTGCTCGACAGGTCTTCGACGTCACTGCTTGTTGAAGAAGAAGAAACAAAAACTCAGTTCTAAGTTGTTATTGTTGTTTGTCTGTGTGTGTGTTTTTTTTCTCATTTTTTTGCGTCTTTAAACGGTAAGTAAAATTATTTTAGAATTTTTTTGTATTATTGTTCTGATGCTTATTATTTCGAATTTATTAACCAGAAACCAAACGTTTTTTCATGTGTTTGATTTCTTTTGAGCTTGATCAAAAGACGAATTTGTGTAATAACAATGAATACTATAACAGGCGAGGATGATGTTCGGATTCATCAATCTGGAAAATTTGGGCTGTTTTCAAAAATTACTTTTAAAAAAAATCTTAAATAATATTTTTTTTCCAGATAATTTAGATCACTCCTATCTTTCTATCAATAACTACATTCTGTCTATATTCAGCAGATGTTTACAACATGATGTTCAAGATGTGTCATCATCTATATAACACTTTAATGAAATCTCCGTTCCTTTCCCTCTCTACTTTAAAGTGTGAGACAGAGCACTAATCAATACTGTTATCCTCATAATAGCATAGTTCACTGTAAAGACAGTATTTTCTGGGTTAAAATGGAAAATCATACTTAAAGGATTTCACACTACTTTGAGGACAGGAGGAAATTTTGACGCTTAGACAAACTCGAAACCAGAATTTTCTCTACTAATTTCAGAGGGACGAGATATTTATATGAGGATTATATTTCAAAAATAGTAAGAACTAATGAAATGATGTGTGCGCAAATCTCATTGTTAAAAATATTAAGGCGATTTATACATTGTAGTGCTTGGTATCAACGAAGATATCAGGCAGTCCCTGACTTTGCCACTATAGCTATGCCACTGTTATAATATTTCAATATCATAATTATTAGAACAATATTGCAATAGCTAACGTATTATCTGTGATATTAAAACGATTTTAAATTTGTTAAATAGTATTATTATATTGTCCCACAAACACTGTCACTTTGGAATTGCCAGTGTAGATCTGTTATTAGAAGCTTTTATGACCAAAAGTATTATGCAAATTTTTGGTTCTGACTATTCTCACATTTCTGAAGTATGAGTTACTGTATAGCTCTGAATCGCGATATTTACTCATTTGGGATTCCAGAGGCACAAAATTAAGATCACAGTGGTGCCCTATAGACATTTCATTCTGTCATTTAAACTATTATGGAGAAGGTCCTTCCACATTTGTTAATTTTCAGAAAATTATCATAATCTTAACTAAAACCATACGCCTTTGGATTTTCTTGAGCTAAGTTTTACCCGAAATCTTCAAAAAGATCTACTTGAATAGGAAACATTTTGCGTACGGATTTAGCATGCATATGGAGAATTGCACATCGAAACTATCCAATAAGTAAGTTGGAAAGCAGTAGGGCTGAACAGTTTCGGTTTCTGTTGTTTTTCTCAAACGCAGACATTCATGCCTATGATTGCTTTCGAGCCCGCAGTTGGTTGAAGAGCGGATATGTTAAGCACTCAGCCAGCCAGTCAGGCTGTCAAAGGCAGAATTAAAAACAGATAAAGCTTGCAGTTCTGTTTTAAGGGGAGAAAGCAATTAAACGTTATTAGAACGGACATGCAGAGTTCGCGCTCTGGTTGTTGGATAAGTACTTGAGGAAACAATTTTCATCCTTTATTATTCCCCCCCCCCCACCATCTATGTACACTTTCCTTTTTCTTCCAGCTTTGAATCTTTTCTTATTTTACTACTAAGCAATCCCTGATTTAAGACTAGTTTTCCACAAAACTCTTTATATATTTATCTCTTCTTACAAGCAAAATCTCATAATGACTAAGTGTAGCATGTTTCTATAAGCAAAACATTAATTGAACTTGGTATCTAAATTAAATTGCATGTCCTGAAACCTGAAATACTAAATTTCACAATAAACTCATTAGCAGTGGTATTTATGCATTCCGTCATTAAAAAAAATGAGTTGGAAGTCTTCAGATCCGCCATCTGTGCACAGGGATTTGTTACGTGAGCCCAGCAGCACTCAGTCAGTTCAGACTGGAGCTGTTATAGATGCATGTATGAAGTAGAGAGTGGTCACTGGATTCCTTACTACGTAAGTTCCGAATCCCATAGACTATTTCAGAACAAAGAGTGTTAGGAACCTAGAAACAGTGTCAATTGTCTACAATACTCCCTTCCCCAGATGCCGTTAAAAATTACAGATAGTCTTGAATCAACTATCTGTGATTGGCTAATGGGGGAAGAATGACTACCCATCCTCCAGTTTCCAAACGTTCATTAAGGCTAAATAGCCTCACCCAGGGCCGTAGTTACACTTTTTCAGAGGTGGGCGGAGACCCGAGGCGGTAGAGTTCTCTGGGACTACTCCCTCGTTGTTTCGGGTCCTTAAATTGGTCCTAATTTTTTTTTTTTTGGGGGGGGGGGGGGAGCTAGCAGCTCGTGAGCCTGTATATAAGTGCGGCCCTGGTCGCACCTACTTCCATTGAGTGCTAAAAGGCATTAGCGGATTCGTGCCCGTCTCAAAAATGTGTATGGAGACGACACTGTTAAGTGAGCACAGATTAAACACTAAATTGATGCTAATTCATTGTCTGATTGGGAAGATCAGGCTGGACTGATCTTTCCAATGGTGTATGTGATTTTAATCACTCGTTGTGAGACAACGTCTGTTATCCGTGATCTGAAATTGATTAAAAAATTTCCATGTTTGGTCTTTAGAGCAAAGTTTCTGGCTAATCTAACCTTTAGCCCATTAATACTACTAAGGTACTACAGGCTTTCACCTTTTCGTGGCCGGGAATGTCATAGCCTCTGCAAACACGGTTCCGTGAATAAACATGGTTGTAATTCCAGCCTCCAATAAGGTGACACATTCGGATGAACATCATCTGTCACCTAGTATTTTGATAAAAAAGTAACCATTATTCAAACAATAACCAACTGTTGTTAGATATCTTTCGGCCTATTATACTCGTTTTATCTTACGCATATTATAACGAAATTGATATATTATTATTATTTAAAACACCTCCCGGAGTGAAAATTCATCGAGGGAAATAACAGTAAGAAGCAATTTAACAGTGACATATCTGTCATACCTCACTTTTAAATTCATTCAATGCCTGTGAACTTACCGCCTCATCCAGCAAAGTATCCCTCTCTCACCCACCACCCATGCAAAAAAGGAAAGAGTCAAGCCTTACTTTCTTATGTACACAACTTCATACAATTTCCTAGAGTGATATCTTGTCCTTAGTCATTTCCATCCTCAACTTTTTGAAAAATATCTAGGTATCTATATGATAAGCTCCTCTTAACAATTTGTGTGCTTTAATAATATCACAAAGTCTCTGCCAATTTTCCAAATTGTGTAATTTACATTTCCTTGTCCTGGATGTGATCTGCCTCTGAACCTTCCAGATTTTGCTTCTCTCCAAGAAATCTGAGCCACAAATCTGTGCATACTAAGTCCAGATGTGGTCTAATTAAAATCTCTTTAAATACAACATTTTCGAATTTGAAAGTACAAAAACTTACATTTAATGGTGTGGAACTAGTATCTATCAGTACATAATTTTACGTAACGTTCTGAAGCGTTCGCAACATCATTAGCATACAGATTAAAGAGCAGTAGTCCCAAGGACACAGCCCTGTGGAACTCTGCAGATACCTCTCATCAGCGAAGACAGACTGTATTCGAAAAGAAGTTCATTTGACAAATTAACTTATTCAAGTGTCGATCAATTGAAAGTTCCTACATTTGATGGTTGGATACCTGAGACATCACTAGAATGAGTCAAAAAATATAATAATAAATAAATAAATAAATAAAATAAGTGCTTGAAGTGGAGGTCTAAAAAGTGACAAAAATATCTTTGTTCTTTCAGAGCAACAATATTTTCGACTTAGGTAATCGGCACCCCATTCACACAAGTGATGCACTACAGAATTTCCAACAATCGCGAGTTGGGACTGATGCGAAAAAGATTTTACCACATCATTAGTTAATGTTTTGATATTAATATATCAAATACGTGTGTGTGTGTGTGTGTGCATTTTACGTTTTGTGGCAGATTTTCTTGTAATAGCCGATCGTCTCCAATTTTGGATATTGATGACACTATTGCAACTCAAGCAGCTTAAGCCAGTGTCTAAATTTTTCGTACCAAATAATCAGATTTTAAACGATTCAGTTTCAGTTTCTGATGCCAGTGATTCATTTTTTATATGTAAATATTGTTGCTCAACATTTCTCCTGTGATAAGTAGCTTTTTATTTTTTATATGTTATGTTGATCCCACCCATGAAAAGTTATATGCAAACCTATTGTGCATTTTGTACTAGAATATATATATATAGAAAGTTTTTTACCTTGAGAATTCTATACGTTCACGATACCAAGAAATTATATATATAAATTGGTTTTAATCCTTTATCTCCAAGTAAGCAAACAAGCAAGTAAGCCAAATTTGCACCTGAAGTATTTTCAGGTCTGAGGCAACTCGTGGTAAAGGTGGCATAATCTCTGATCACTTACCTAAGTATCCTATAATACAAAGCACATATCCTTACAGACATGTATAATGCTATGTATTATGGGAAGAGTCACTACCTACCCAGACTGGTTTCGCTCTTTATTGAGGTCTCCTGAGTGGGAACAAGACCCAGAGGTGGTGATACCAAGGTCGAAGTAACGCAGAACTTATATTTACCTATACGAGTTGCCACAAGGTGCTTTGACCTTATTAAATAAAAATCTCAGGATGAGAGAAAGATGTAGTATAGTACACCCAAGGTAAAAAACCTTTTACAATTCATGTCCCAAGTGGGACATGTATTATACATGTTTCTATAATACATGTCCCACGATGAGTCTCTGACTCCATGAAGGTCGCGTGTTAATAATAATAATAATAATAATAATAATAATAATAATACATGTCCATAAGGATATGTACTTTGTATTTATGGGATGCTTAGGCAATAATACATTATAATAATACATGTCCATAAGGATATGTACTTTGTATTTATGGGATGCTTAGGCAAGTGATCAGAGCTTATGCCACCATTACCACGAGTTACCTCAGACCTGAAAAATACTTCAGGCCCAAACTTGGCTTACTTGCTTGTTTGCTTACTTGGGAAAAAAGGATTGAAACCAAGTTTATATATATAGTACAAGTTTATATTAACGTATAGTACACCCAAGGTAAAAAACTTTCTCTCTCTCTCTCTCTCTCTATATATATATATATATTTTTTATTTATTTATTTATTTATATTTTATATATAAATTTATATATATATTTATATATAAATTGATATATATTTATATATATTTACATATAAAAAATGTACAACAAAAATGAATCACTGGCATCAGAATCTGAAACGGGATCATTTAAAATCTTAATCTTTGGCACGAAAAAGTTATACACTGACTTAAGCTGTTTGAGTTGCAATAGTGTCGTCACCATCCAAAATTGGAGACAGTCGGCTATTAGAAGAAAATCTGCCACCAAAGGAAAATGCATATATATATATATATATATATATATATATATATATATATATATATATATATATATATATATATATATATATATATATATATATATATATATATAAATCAATGTATTATTTAACTGATTCACGTTATTAAAATGCCAGATTTAACAATATAATAACCACTCGTCAGTATTTATTTTTTAAAAAAAAAGACTCATTAGTGTCATAAAATTATGTTTGATAGTGTTTTATTTGTGATGAATGGTGAAAATATCCAATACAGTATAACCAGAGACAACCAAGAGTTTGACATTCGCAAAAGCATAATTCCACAGACGATTTCGGGTTTTCTTTGATAAAATCACGCACTTTTTGGATGTTAACTTCGCTCAGTCCAGTTTTTGGATGGCCCGGCTTTTCGTTATCCTCAAGCGTCTCACGACCAATTTGAAATCGCTTAAACCACTCGTAAACTTGAGTACGGGATAAGCATTCATCACGTATGCTTTTTGAAGCGTTTGATGCATTCTGGTAAAACTTTTACCAAGTTTAACACAAAAGTCAATCGCGGTTCTCTGTTTGAAACTCATTTTCCGACCGTTCGTCAAAACACACTGTCACTCTTGGCACTATAACTCGGCTTCTAATGAAACAAATGTCATAAACAGTTGACACAACAATAATGAAAGTTGCCGCTTTCGACAACAAACAGAATCAACAGGTGACACCACTAGTTTCTTCTATTTTCGAACTTTTCGAAAATAGAAGAAAATTTTGGACAGAGCGTGTATGTAGTTGATATGTTGAGAGCATTGTTCCGTACCTGAGAGTAGTACTAATTAATAAACTTATTAATCAAAGAAATTAGTCATTAATTAAAAGTAATTAAATAGCTTTTAAATATGCCCACTAAAAAAAAAAAAAAAACTTAGAAAAAATTAAGTTCGAATCATCGGTAATCTAAAATATTACAATATGAATATACCATGTTCCAGTACATTTAAAAGTCGAAATCCATTAAATGCAATACATGCTGGTTATTGTTTATTTTATTTTATTTTATTTTCATTGAGGTTACCCTATTGCAGTTCTGAATCTGCTGATATCAATGAAGTGTAGATTTTTATTTGTTTGCAGTTTATCTATATATTCTACTACAGATGAATTGTAAACCTCTGTACAGACTTAAAGGTGTCAGAAATGGTTGAAACTTCATTTCCACCGGAAGGCGCGTGCCGTTTTGATCAGAAAAGGTTTCCGCCGAAAGGATAATCTGTTTTTGAAGTCTGTCCGTGTCGTTTGATGTTACCGAAGTATTCCTTCTCTTGGAAGATGGCTTTCAATAACAGCCTCACACAGTATTATACCAGTACCAGTATTGCGATGCGTAAAAAATAAAATGAAATCAAATAATAAAACACAAAACTTTTGATTTTTTCCACCCTTTTTTTTCACTTTATTTATTTATTTATTTATTAACTATCATATTAGTAATCATCTTTTTCCTTGTAAGGAGATGTATACGGAAATCATACGGTACATAAATCGCTATGGAGGGGGGGGGGCTTAATTTAAATGGGAGTGACTTTTGTTTTGAGAGCACACTTCGCAGAACTTAGAACACTTTTTCCTACAAGTTAGTCAGTACTTGAAATTAAATACAATAGAAATATTGTGTGCAATTATTGTAAATTTTGCACTTGAACTGAGAGTTTAAGCGATAGCTTAAAGTGATATCAGAGTAGAAAATTATTTTAAAATCGCTTTTTTTTTTTATATATTTACAATAACAACTAAAAATAAAATACATTATAAAATACCTAAATCGAAAATCAGGTCAAAAACATGTACAGTAGCCTTCCAGTAAAAATCATCATGGCAAATGGAAAAAGTTCTTCAAATTAATTAAAATGAAAAACCACTTCAAATTAATTAAAATCACATATCTTAAATTACTTGAAATTTTAAGTACTTGAAAATATTTTAAGCACATGCATTTTCATTTCCTTCAAAGAGTACTTTACATATTCCAGGTACGCGGTACTTAAAGTACTACAAATAACGAACAGCAATATTTGAAAAAGCAAATAATACTGTTTTCAATCCTTTATATTTGGCACGTGAAGTATATTTTAGAGTACTTTGTCAGCTGTGAAAAAGTACTCCAAAAATTTAGCGAGAAATTAATTTAGCTTAATTTCTGAACTGTTAACATGGAATAGTGTCAGCTAGAAGAATGGTAGCTCAAAACAAGATTACTCACTAACTTGCTCAGGGCCGGATTTAAGGATGTTGTGATCCCTGAGCTATAACTTTTAAGAAGTTTCCTTCACTGGATAAATTTTAGGTTATGCATACTGAAGCGGAGGCCCTTTTAATGTGATGTAGCTTGTCCAGCTTATGCGTAAATGTGGCTCTGACTATGAAGTGGTCAAAATCAAATGGTATGCGAGAGAGAATTCAGTTCAAGTAATTTGTTCCCAGTTAAATAGTATTTTAATAAGGTGAGACATCTATGCAAAGAGATTCACTTAAAAGAATAAAATACATAGGAATTCAGATTTAAAAATTATATTCAAATTCTGATTGTTTTTCATAGCTATTTAGTAAAAGCAAAATCATTTTAAAGCAATGCACTACATGGCCATGTCTGCCATATTAAGCACTGTTCCTTATTTCTAAGGGATAGTGCTTAACATGGCATCCAAAGTCCATACCAAGTGATTCGTGGACCATTTCAATCCCAGCCATGTTCTATGTATATACAACAGATATGTTTAATTTAAACATTTAAATTTAATAATTACTATTATACTAAATTTAACATAATTATTATGGACAGGCCAGCCTTTTTACAGAAACTGAAGAGAAGAATATATGGAAAATGAGAGCTTATATTCCTTATCAACAGAGCGCATGCTAAAGTATAAATGATGATCCTATTGCAATGCGGCCACTTCAAGGCAAACCGGGAAAGAACACACGCAATTAACAGACATAATACACTGGCCTAATATCCTGAGTTGCTTCGGCCTTAAATCCAAAACAAACAACTTGGATCCGCTTCAAATTTATGCATTATTCCTATATCATCTATATCTAAATAAGACTGCTCAGATGTATATCTCGAGGATTTGAGAAGTTCTCGTCAGCAATAGGAACATGTAACGGCCTTTTCCAGCTTCGGCTGTCACGTTGTTGTACCCATGTCTGAACCAATTTTGTATCACTTTGTAATGCTTCTGTAAGTCTGTCAGTGTTGCTGTGATGACGTCAGTTAAAATTACTAGCAAAATATAAGCAAAGTAATTAAAAATTCCTTTTAGGTTTCCTATCTTCTACTGTTAAAGAAACACTCACAGCTTCTAAAATTTTCTCATAGTTTTCTTTTGAGTTCATACTGAGCATTTTATTATTATTATTATTATTATTATTATTATTATTATTATTTGTATTTATTTATTCATTTATTTTCGTTTTTAAGTGCAACAATAACCAGTTGCAAATATCGCACTCCCATCTCGATCGCATTTTTTCGGAATACATATTTCAGCCACACGTTTCAACTCAATGAATGAATAGAAGAGAATCAAAAATGCATGCTTTACTATTCGACTCAGCTGAAATGTTTACGTTGAGTAGGCTTCTGTGAAGATAAGACAGGCTAGGAATATGATTTCCGGTATTTTTCCAAAAAATAAAAATAAATAAATAAATATCACAGAGAAACTGTTTTTATTCTCTCGACTAGTTTCGTGAAAATTCTTTTGTTTCTTAACTACGACTTTAGTGAAAATATTTGAACAAAATTAAACAATGGAATGCGCACATTCGCTATTACGCTGGCTTCTTGTTCAGAGTTGCTCTATACTGTTAGCAGTTACGAGTGTGTGTGTGTGTTCTGTCGTGATTTATTAATGAAGACCAAACTGGATTTAAAAGCACTGTTGAAGATGCTTCATCGTTTCAGCTGATGTTTTGAACTTTATTGAGAAAAAAAAATGGTAATCTATGTAGAGCATTTTAGTTTGTTTCCATTCTACTTGATGCCTTGTTTCTGTTTTTCTGGCTGCCAGTCCTGATTTGTGTCTTTTTCGTTCTCAACGTCTTTGACATGTTCTGATCGACGTACCTCTGCAGATCTGCCTGTCTGTCCTATGTGGTGTAAACCACAACTACAACTGATCTTGGAGACACTTGGTTTTTAAGTGGCGAATGTGGAGGTTTAGGGGATTTCAGGTGATTAGAGATCTTGTCGATTGGGCAGAAGGCGACCTTTAAGGTTTGTTGGTGAAGCAACCTTGCTATTTTATCTACGACTGATTGTATATATATATGGGAGAATCATTGCTCCTCTAAAGTTTTGGTTTTCGTGTTCATCTGTAATATCCTTCCCCCCACCCTTTTTTTTTTCGTTTCTTTTTTTTTTTTTTTTTGTGGAAAAATACAGGAAAAATATATTCTTGGTATGAAAGGTTTACGATTTTAGTGCCTCAGTTGAAAGGTTTACAATTAATCCATAGGGTGTTCGGGATAAATTTGACAGTTTCGTAAGGAAAAAGAAAATCTTCTTTGTATCTATTAAATTTAATGAATTGACAAAAAAACATTACAGGCAGAGTTAATTACAATACTATCAACAAGATTTACTCAAAATAACCACCATTAGCATCGATCACAGCTTCAATTCTGCTTCGGAACCTCGAACAAGCTGATGCTACAGTCTCCCTGGGAAGGGCCGCAAAAACTGTTTTAATTTTATCCATTAACTGGGCTTTTGTATTACTGGAAGTGCGATTGGTGTCTTTTTCAACTGCGCCCCATACAAAATAATCCATGGGGTTAAGGTCTGGGGAGTTTGGAGGCCAAACATTTGGACTGGTGAAGTCGTAGAAATTTTCAGACAACCATATTTGACTTTTCCCAGAGGTGTGGCAAGGGGCCGGATCCTGCTGCCATACATACGGCCTACCATTGGCTACCCTTGTTATCCAGGGCTTGACTACAGTTAGCAACTCCACGAGCAAAGCCCGAATTCCAATGCCAGGATTCTTCAACACCTGTTCCTGCAGATTTGCGAGGAATTCTGCTGTACGAACGCAATCAGATCGTCTGCTAGGGATCTTTCTTCTTGCTACATCCTCGTAGTCACCATTGCAAGTCTCTAGTTCATGCCTGATTGTTTTTACTGTATTCAGGGAGCATTGGGCAGCAGTCGTAATATCCTTATTTTGATGGCGGACACGAATCATCATGATACAAGTTATTCTCTTCCATGATTCAGGTGGGTTCCAGCTATCCATCCTTTCTGACATCTTGTATATGAATGAAGAAGGGTCCAAACTTTTAAATGAAGAGAAGTGTGTGTTAATACATGTAACTTACGGAAAAATATAATTAATTATAAATATGTCAAATTTATCCCGAACACCCTGTATGTATAACATTATATATGTTTATATAATTGACTTGGTTACAAAGTCAACTTTGTAACCAAGTACTGGATTACATGGTTACAAAATCAATAAAATTAACAAATCAATACATGGCATGATTTATATATGATCGTGTTTTAAATTTTTTGTTTAATTTAATAAATCTATTTTTAAAATTTAATAAGTAGCTGATTCATATATTTTAAAAATTTATCGGTTTCTAGCAAAGCTTAAAAATTCAGTAACCAGTGAGAACTAATCCAGCTCACCACTGTAATTGTGCATTTACACAATTACAGTGGGACATGACATTTAACCGCTTGAGGTGAATGTTGCGGCAGGGCACCAAAATATCTATAATAGGGCTCCTATTTTTAACGAAAATCGGCCCCTAATTAGCACATGAAGCGGTTGTCTTTTTGTCTCATTTAATACTTGTCCTGAAAAACAGTACCCACTACATTTCTTACCGTATTCTTGTAGTTTCTGTAATTTCTTGTTTCACTTTGGTGCAAAATTTCCAAAATCGAAATAGAATTCATGTCTCCATCATTTCAGAGCAAAAGAATATCATTCTCGATGGCTCCTGCAGCATCGTATGAAGAATCCTGTGTTCGACTGAAATATTCTGAACAACAGCAGAATCGACTGGAAGCAGTATTTAGCATTACTCCATTCATCGATGCCATGCAGACCCATGCCTTATCAAAAGATCTGGGAGTTTCTGTCAAACAGATACGGGTTAGTATAATATTTGTTAAAGCATATAATTTAAACTTATGCCAGATATACAGTAATTTCAGTTGACTCTTGCAGTTACAGTAGACTCTCGATAGTCCGGCTCGCGACTAGCCGGCCTCCGTACTATCCGGAGCCCGGATTTTATCACGGAGAATTATAATAATACAGGTAACCCTCGTATAACGCGGTACTTATACAACGCGGTTTCGATATAACGCGGTCTACAAATTGTAGTAACCCTTTATTTTATTTTATTTTTTCATATATTTTTCAGCGCAGGACTTAAAAACAAATTTTATCTTCGTTAAATTTGTGTCTGCCCGTATCGCCCAAGTAGTTATAAGTATCGAATTTAGTTTTATTATATCACTGAATAAGGTACTGTACAATAAGGTACTAATGACACAGACTGCTTTTGCAGTCTGTGTCATTCTCAACAAGCAGTGCAATTAGAGACAGCTGAAATAAAAACGGCGCTAACTAATGAATCACATTTCCCTTCTCACAGAAAACTATGCTGTATAGACTCAAGCAAAATCATATGTTGCACCGAAACACAGTATCTAACTAAAAACTATTATCCAATTTTTCAATTATGAAATAAGTGTTTGTTTTATTGCATTTGAAATTCTCGATGTCATTATGACAAATCACAAAGGCTAACTTAAAAGAATTGAAACATGCCATATAATGAATGTATGAGTTCGCCTGCCACCTCAAACGCAAACAAGAAGCCATAAAATTCACACAAAAGTTTCAACCAAGGGTTGAAACTTTTGTGTGAGTTGAGCCAGCCATTACCGACTGGCTCAACTTTTATGTAAGTTGAGGCAGTCGGTAATGAGAAGTTCCGTCAGAATGATAAATGACACCCTGTCGCGAATGTATTAAAACTAATAAGGAATTTTGTTATGACAGTTTCAGATGTTATGGAATTCGATTGAACAGAATTAGCATTTCAACTCAACACTTGTCGGTTGCCTTTGTCTTTGGGTGGCGCGAGCTTTTGTTAATACCGCACAAATCATATTCACGTCTTTATAGCTGCTCTCCTGTGTAAAACAAAATTCAACTTGTACGTATTGTAATAATTAAAAAAAGTTGAATAATTTATAAGCGTATAAAAGGATATCACCTGTATGACGTGCCAGCAAAATTCTCAGACTTGCCACCTCTGGCACGAGTGCTATAGGTTCGCCATCTAGGGTTTACTGTATAAAGTGCTTATTGTTGAAAATGTTTCTTCGTTTTCTGCCGGAAAAGCGCATTAAAAATCATAAGTGTGTTATTCTCAAGCTGTGCACTTTATTTTCTGGTGAGTTACATACATATGTAATGCTTTTATTTATGTAAAAGTTTATTTTTATTGTAATGGCCACTAAAACTGCAACGAAAGGGAAAAAACCAACATTGAAGACGAACTTCATCTCTCTCGAAGAAAAAAATTAAAATCTTGGTTCGGTTGAAAATTTGAGAAAAAGCAGGAGTTGTTGCAATGACAATTTCGAAATGACAATTCGAACAATCAAACAAAATGAACATAAAATCCGAGAAAGTGTTACGCGATATTCTAATAGTAAAAATGGAGAAATCTCTAATGATTTGGATAGAAGATTGCACTCAAAAGAAAACTCCTTTGAATGGACACCTTATTAAGCAAAAAGCTCGCAAAGTTTATAAACATTTAAAAGAACTTGATCAAGATTCTTCAGAAGAAATCTCTCATCATTTATTTTGTACCGGTAAGGGTTGGTTCGAAAACTTTAAAAAGCGGTTTTCGTTGTATAATCTTAAAATCCATGGAGAATCAGCATCAGCAGACGTTAAAGCTGCCAGGAAATACCCAGCAGAACTTTTAAAAATCATTAAAGAAGGTGGTTACAGTGCAGACCAAGTGTTCAATGCGGATGAATCTGGGTTATATTGGAAAAAATGCCAAAACGCACCTATATTTCGCAAAATGAAAGATTATCTCCAGGATTCAAAGTTTCCAAAGATAGAATTATTTTACTATTTTGTAGTAATGCATCAGGTAATTACATGACAAAACCAATGTTTATTAACCGATAATCGCAAATCCTCGTGCGATGAAAGGGCTCCACAAGTTTACCCTACCTGTTTATTGGCGGCCAACAAAAAGGCGTGGGTTACAGCTAGCATGTTTGAAAATTGGTTTTTCAAGTGTTTTGTACCAGATGTAGAAAGTTATACAAAAAAAAAAAAAGAATATGGACTTCAAAATTCTACTAATTTTAGATAACGCACCAGTCCACCCAACAAATTTAAGCCATCCGAATATTAAAATAACTTTTTTGCCGCCTAATACTACTTCACTTATTCAACCACTCGACCAAGGAATAATATCAACATTTAAATCATATTATATTCGGCGAACATTCGATTAATTTTGGAAAAATTGGAATCTAATCCAAGCATGACACTGCCTCAAGCGTGGAAAGAGTTTTCAATATTGAATTGTGTGAAAATTGTTTCTCTGTCCATTAAGGAATTACAGCCGACTACGCTGAATATTTGCTGAAAACAAATATGGCCTGAAGCCGTTCTGGAACAAAATTTCGTACCTCGAGTGGATGCCGAGCTACGTTGTATAATAAACGTCGCACACATTTTTGGTGGAGAGCGCTTTTGCGATATGGTTGAAAACGAAATGAGTGAATTAATTGATGGAAAAACAGATTTAAATGAGGAGGAACTGGTACAATTAATAGATGGCGTCGAACCAAATGGCGGGGAAAGTTCTGCCGAAGATTCTGATGAATCCTATAAGAATTCAGTTTAAAGAAATTAGCAGAAAGATTGGATTTGGCAAGTAAGTTAGGAAGTTATTTTATTGATAATGATCCCTCAATGGAGCGCTCGGGAAAATTCACGAGACAATTGGATATTTGTTTAGCTCCATATTATGAACTTAATAAAAAAATTGCAGCATGGTGGTAAGCAAAGTCTTATTACTGACTTCTTGATAACTAAAAAAATATGGCCAGAAGCCATTCTGGAACAAAATTCAAAATTCAAAATTCTGGAGCAAAAATTTTTGCATTTATTCCCATTAAAGAAATGCTATTTCTGAAGACAGTGATGATGATTAAAATATGCGCTTTATTTTATTGTGTCTAAAACATTTATACATTATGTGCAATGAAATTTATGTACAATTTGTAATTTTTATAATTTTATACTATGCATTTGTCTCATAATTTGTTTTCTTAACTTACATGAATTACCTGAATTAAATAAAAATGTTGTTTTTGTTGGATATGTCATTATTGTTTATATAATTTTTTTTTTAATTATTTCGGAACCTAACCCTACTTTTTCTATGTGATCTAAGTCTCGCATAACGCGATTTATATAGCGCGGCATTTCTATGGAACCTAACATCCACGTTATACGTGGGTTACCTGTACAGTAATTCTCCGTGATAAAATGAGGAATACGTACTGTAATTTACTTTGCCAAGGCGTTGCAACCGGGCGTCTACTACATTCCCCTACGTGCCGTGTGCATAACACAAGTTGAGACATGCAAAGTGCGGATTTCCCCGTTCGTCAGTTGTGTATCGGATGTCCACAAGTGCAGAATACGTTTACCACTGTTCCTGGTTACGTTAGTAAATTGTTAGTAAAGAGATTCGAAACATATCACTTGTAAAGTCTTGGAAAATTCTTTTGGACCATGAAGGTGGACATTTCAACCTTGAACCCGTGTGTGAAACGAAGTGGAAGATGAAAACGATAAACTTGTTTCGTTCCTCAAAAATGTACCGAGCTGTGAAGATGTCAATGCAGAGGACATTACAGAATGGATGTCAAATGACGAAGTTGATGAAATAACTGACAACGATATTGTGGAAATGGTAACACAGGGGGAAGAAGAAGAGGAGGAGGAGGCATCCTTAGATGACAGGAAAAATCTCATCCCACATTCGGAAGGGTTCAAGACGATTGAGGCAGCGTTGCAGTACATTAGTGAGCAGGAGGAAGCGACGCCAGCTGATATCATCTGCTTGCGTAAGTGGAGGGACATTGCGTCGCGGAAGAGGGCTAAAAGGGTGAAGCAGTCGTCTATCAAGGACTTTTTCAAAAGCTAAAAACTGTAAGTTTTGACTCTTTCATCTTAGGCCTACCTTTTCACATTTGTGTGAAAAAGGTACAGATCCGTGTGTGTGTGTCACGGGGGTCGGTTTGCCTACTTGCGGGATGAAAAACCCCAGATAAACTGGGGAAAAACCCTGCTGTCCACGCCCAAGACCGGATAGGACGGAGTTCTATGCTTTTTGTGTTATCCGGCCTGCCCTTCCGCCACATTAGGCCGGATAGTCGAGAGGTTACTGTATTTATTTATTTATTTATTTATTCATATGGAGTTTCCTCCCTTCCCCTCCCGTCCCTATTTGGGCGAGTTGAGCCCCTTCATGGGGGGGGGGTTAAGTATTTATGGCTGTAGATCCGTGTGTGTGTGTGTATATATTCACGGGGTCGGTTTGCCTGCTTGCGGGATGATAAACCCCAGATAAACTGGGGAAAAAACCCTGCTTGTCCACACCCAAGACCGGCTAACTTGGCTATGGCTGAGGAAGATCCTTAAGTTCCTCACCTCGGCGATGGGAATCGAACCCAGGATGCTCTTTCCTCAGGCATATAGTTGCGAAGCGCAAAGCTACTCGGCTAACCGCGCGGACACTCTTGCAGTGAATAGTACTTATTCAATCATCATGGTTTTGTTAAATTCTTTGTGGGTTCAAAGTCTGACGTCTTTGGAGATGAATGCGTGTAATAGACGAGTTTTGTTTATTTTACTTATTTTAAAATTTTGAAAACAAAAAGTAAAATAAACTTTAAATACAATAAAAGTAAAAAGAAAAATAGTAAATTTTTCGAAATTTAAAAATTAATTAAAGTGAATTCAATATGGATTTTTGATTAAATGGTAAAAGGTGAATGATGTCATAGGCAGAACGCTTCAGTGTCATAGGCAAAACTTCAAAAGTAAGATCCGTTAAAAAAAAAAAAAAAAAAGAGTGAGCGATTATTTTGTAAATTCTGTACTATATATCTAGAAATTTTAAAAGCGAAAGCTATGTATTGTTATTATTAGTATATTAGTAATGGTATCAGACTCGACAAACAGATATTGCTAGCTGGCGACTAGCTGCAGATTGGACAAAATACAACTTTTTTTTTAATTTAATAATAATAATAATAAACCTATCGAACTATGGTACAGCATTATTAATCATTTTGTGGAACTCCTATTGACTCATTGCGCTATATCGTTAAAAATGGGGGACGGTCATCGGCGAGTATATATTTTTTTCTGGCGATTAGGGTTTTGCATAATTTGTCGAGTCTTAATTATTATTATCATTATTATTTGAATTCGTGATGCTACACAAAAAAAGTGTCCGAAGTTTTGTCATACTTTTTTTAGGGATGACTTGCTTATCAAAACGGAATACAATATTGATATTTATTACAAAATAGTTGCTATCACATCAGTTAGATATGCTGGAGTGACTTGATATAAACAGAGAATGCAATGTTCTGTTCACGCTGAAACCATCAAAAAATAAACAAAAGGAGAGTTTGCCAAAAATTTGTTTGCTTCCTGGTATGGAATTTCTAGTCATGCTACTGTTAAGATGAAAGTACAATTAAAATCCAGTTATATTCTAATAATTACCGTATATAATTACATCCAGGGTCGTCGCTAGATTAGATCGCGCCCTGAGGCAAACAATTAAATATCGCCCCTAATGGATTATAAGACAAAAATATAAGAAAATCTCCAATTGCTATTTTGTTTTTATTACAAGAGAAACATTAATGCAAAACGATTACATAATAATATTAATTAAATGTTTGCTCACGATAAAACTGTTTATAAGCTCTTCTAAATTTAAATTATAAGCTATGTCCGCATCTATCGATATAGTTGCTAGACCAACCAATCTTTCTTCGCTCATTGCTGTACAAATAATGTTTAATCAATTTAAGCTTGGAAAAACTTCTTCCTGCACTTGCTACGCTAACGGGAATTGGAACAGGAATTGTTAGCGTAGCGACGGAGCCTATCGCAATATGGCTGAACGAGCGACCTTATTAAGCAGCGCCGTGAGGCAGGCTGCCTCTATGCTACACCCTGTCGACGGTACTGATCACATCGTATTTTTTAAAGGCAAAGGTTTTGTTTTAGTTTGATACTGGATGTGTCTAAGTGGATTTATTTTTATTTATTATTTTTAAAGTACCATTTTACTCTCAACAATTTGGTTTCCCAGATTGTCTGACCCTTTGCCCACCACACTGTTAATACTCTGTAAGTGGTTTTGTTATTGAAAATAATAATAATAATAATAATAATAATAATTCCTTTTGACAAATAAAGTATTGTAGATGGTCTAAAACGGCCCATTCACGGTACTAATACTCTATAACAGTGTTTTTCAAAGTGTGATATCCCCGTGGTACATGAAAGGTCTTCAGGTGGTACATGGCAATTTTCACGCGTTACCCCCACTACGTTATTCCCACTAGGTAGCGGTTTGGTGCGGTCTGCATTGAATCCATCATTAACGCATGGAATCATTATTAAGAAAAATTAATTATTTTAAATGTATATGTTTCTCAATAAATTATATATTTTGTATGCATTCTCCTACTCAAATTGCGAGTTACTATCGCCACGATAGTAACTCGCTCCCTGCAGTAAACAACAGGCCCTCCTTCCCCAACAGTGTCACTATACTGAAGACAAGAAAAACAAGTAGCTTTATTGTATCACTGAATAAGGTGCAGAGATATTTGCAGTCTATGTAATATATTTCTCAACAAATAGTGCACTTAAAGACAACTTGGATAAAAGCGGCACTAACCAATGAATCACATCTTCCCTTTCAACAGAAACTGCTGTATAGACTCAAGCGAAAGCATATGTTGCCTGTGCAACATATGGTTTTGCTTGACACCACCCCATCATGAAAGTGTTAAAACTAAGAAATATATAGTGAACGTGTTTCTGATATTATGGAATTCGGTTGAAGAGAATTAGCATTTCAACTCAACTGTTGACTTGCCTTTGTCTTTGGTTCTCTTGTTAATACCGCACAAATCATATGCACATCTTCATAGCTGTTCTATCTCCACTGGCCTACCATTGTGTCTCCAGTTATTTGTGAAGGATTGTTCATTATGTATCTCAAGTCTTGTAAATTACTGGTAATTTTTGCTTGAAATAATGGGAAAGAAGATGACGCTATTTGGGTAGACAACGTTGACGATGCACAAAAGGAAACTGTTCTTGATGCCAAAAGTAGCGACAGCGAATAGGAGCTTCTTGGTAAGTCACACCACTTTCAGTTTTTTTCTGAAACTTTACTTTCCGAAAATCCCCGCATATATCTCGCATAACGATTTTTTAGCTTTAATTTTGGGGAAAAAGTTCGAGTTATATTCGAGTAAATAGAGTAATTTTTTAGCTTTCAAATTCTCAAGTATGGATCACTGGTTAAAGACTGGGTTTATAAAACGCACAAAAGAGAGCAATATAGCAAATGCAAGTGGCTGTAAGCAACAAGAAAACGTTGATATTGTATTTGGATCAAATGAAATTCATAACGGTGTTATCGCCTAACATATCTAGAGAACCAACTAGGAAGAAAATGAAAAATCTTCGTATGATATGAATTACTAGAAATGTGGTTTTTATGGACGGAAATGAAAAGGAACCTATTCCAAATTTTGTTCTATTTAAAAATAAATCATATTTTTTGTTTACGTGAACATATAAATTCAAATCAAAGACATTTAGAATGAAATATACTTTATTTATTTATTATTTTGAGAAGGGGGTACTTGGTAATAATGAAATTTTAAGAAGGGGTACGCAGATATCTGAAGTTTGAGAAACACTGCTCTATAAGTTTACTACCTTCACATGAGTAGAATTGATTAAAATCATTTATTTAAATATTGTTATTAATAATTACACATTTTTCAGATATCGATACAATTTGATTTTGAATTATTTTTCATTTGATATCTAATATCCGAAGATATTAATTGAATTATTTCAACAACCAAACAAACAGCTCAGTATTTCTCTTATAATTTGCCGAGTTTATAGAACTGTTTCAGCATGATAACTGTCTATAATAATGTAGCCATTTCAAAAAAACCATAACAATCGACCAATGCGTAATTAACTGTATTAACTTAGCAGTCGATTCAGGAACAACAGTACAGCGCACAGATAATCACAGTACAACAGTTCGACTCATATAAAGCTAAAATACTCAAAAATATGTTTAAAGAGAGAGTGTTGACTGTGAAAAACCTTTCGAAATTATTATCGCGGTGTTTTGCAAAATGCTTGGTCACGTTTTGTATACCTTTTGTCCGTCCATGAGCATGCATTTAATAACTCTACTTTCGCTGAATGAAATTTAATGGCATTTGGCTTTTAGGAGCTTAGCAATTGTCGAGTGGTGAGACCTGTGGCTTCAATCATACAGTTTGTGTGGCAAAACATTCACTATACAGGACTGCTAGTGCGAAAGGATTGCGTCTCGGATTATTTACACATTTTTCATAATTCCACACTTTCTTCTGTGAATAATTCCTAGTTCATTTTTTAAACTTAACTTAATCTTGTTGTTTAATAAATATAAACTAGCAATGCCTTATTGCTTACGCCATTTAAACAAGGAAAACAAATGTAGTTATTTGGAATTTACTGCAAGAGTAGCACTTCTCTCGACCTTGAAGTTTAAATGAAGTAACAATTGGCTTAACATAATACTAAGAAATGAGTGCAAACGTCTGAATGAAAATCGGAACAAAACCTAACAGAAAACAAGCACCAACCCATTGTTTCATTCGTCATGAGTTTCTAAGTTAGCATGACAAGAGAATTGCACAACCTTTTCTAGTATTCTTCTGCCACCATTCTTCGGCTTCTGTGGCCTATCTGACTGTATTTTTTTTTTAATTTCCTTTTCTTATTTTTTTTTCTTTTCTGTTTTATTTTTTCCCCCTTTCCCTCACCCTTCCATATTCCTTTGGATGTGTTAAGTGTGTCTACAGTTTTCTTGGGATCCAAAACTACATGTTCCAGGACCGACGAACAATGTGATGGATATCCACCACATCCGATTTAATTTAATTTTTCGTATTTTATCCCAATATCACTTTTGCATTGTTAATGAGTAAATACAGCCTATAAGACGCAAAGGGGTTTAAACATTTAATAACTTATTTATTTATTAATTATTTTCCATCTTTTTTTTTATTATTAATATTGTTGTTGTTATAATAAAATACAATAGTTGGAGATTTTTCATTGCCCACACCGCCAGAGTCACAATGGAACGCCTAAGACACATTTTTGGCGAACGAATAATTTCGCGATCTGCAGTTAATTGCCCATCATCACGTTCTCCAGATCTGACGGCTCCCGACTTATTCCTATGGGGTTATCTGAAGGAAAAGGTGTGCGCGAATAAGCCCCAGACAATCTAACAGCTGAAAGAAAACATTCGGGTAGTAATTAGGGATCTGCAGCCAAAAACATTAACAGCTGTCATGGAACATGCCGTAGAAAGGACCTGTCTTTGTGAAGCCGAAAACTGAAGGCATTTACATGATGTGATTTTTCATAACTAATAAAAAAAAATCTCCAGGTTTTGTGTATCATTATAACAACAACAAAAAAAAAAAAATGAATGAAAAAAATTAATAAACAATAAAGTAATTAAACCATCCTGTAGATGACAAACTGGATCCAGGAATCTTTTTAATTCTGACGTCTAATGTAACTTGCTTTGGCCTAAGCACGTTTAAAAGCTATGAGATATCTTGTAAAGGTTAACTACAAAATATATTCCACGCTCTATGATGATGATCTCTCTCTCTCTCTCTCTCTCTCTCTCTCTAAGTTTCTTAACGATGACCTTGCAACAAGAGAAAATATAATTAAATAAATTTTGTTTTATTTTAATCTTGTTAAAGTGATAATAATATTTTTGGTATGCATGACATACATATCTTTCCAAAAAGTTAAATCTATATGCATGGTAGAATAAAATAATGAAAGTGAAACTGAATACAAAGTTGTTCGATTTCATTATTGAATTGACAACAGTGAAAACAATATATGTATATATATATATACAGTATATGCTCATGTAAATATTTATTTACGTGATTCATATTTGCAGGCCATAACTGTCCACCACAGAATTCATGTGTATGATGAAAAGTTAGCAATCATTATATACACGCAAAAAAAATAAATAAATAACACGAAGTTTACTGTTTTGTATTTTTACTATCATTTTAATCGCAAAACAGACTAAACTATTCGAAATTATATAACTGTTGTAGTTATAAATGAAGATGATAGACGTTCAACTGCATGTTCATGATATTTTTTTAAATCTTTTTTAGACATGGTTTCAAAATAAAAGGGCCAAGATTCGTCGTGAAGACCGCAAAGCTTCTGGTCGTCCATATGTGTTAAATATGCCAAGTCTTCCGAATTTACCTCGTTCACCATTTGTTTCATCTACTTCATTGGTACGAGCTGAGTTTTCTGATACTCCAACAACAGAAAGAACGTTCACTGCCTCTTCTACCTTCAGTCATAATTCCATTTCTAATGCTGAATCATTTCAATCGAGTAAATTCCATCCAACTTTCCTCTCTATTTCGACCAGTGCATCTCCATCGAAAACTATTAAGTCTCCTCAATATGAAGAGGAAATAAATTATCTGCAAGCTTCATTGACTAATAGTAACATCTCCAACCTCACAAGTTGCAGAAATTTATTTCCATCTTTCCAGACCGATTGCAATGACACTTTACAGATGTCTGATAATTTAGTGCACCAAAATGATTCATTTCACATCTTGCATCCACCGCAACGATTTCAGCCATTATCTTTGAATGAAGTGAATGAAGTTCTTAAGGCAAGTGAAAAAGATTACTGCATTCAGTACAGCAGCTCAGCACCAAGTAAATATTCCTTTAATTTTCAAAGTCTTCACGGAGAAAATTCGGTAAGAGAAAATATAAATGATTACAGTGCAGCAAATAAAATATACAATGAAAATATTAATTCTGCTCTTTATAGCATACCATTTTTAATGCCTTGTGGACAAAATATCGAAATGTTTAATCCCAAAACTATAATAGTGCAACAGGAAGAAGAAGAGGAAGCGGCAAGAAAAACTATGAATAGTGTTCAGCCCATCAGACCTCTTTGTGAAAGCTACTGCAATCAGATGTACTCTGATCAAATAGATCCATGGACTCGATCTAATCGGTTCGGTGCAGTTACATGTGTAGAAGATACCGATAATATCACGCTAAATAAAACTGAAAGTGATAATACAATCTTTCCATCTTCCATTTTCAAACCTGTTATTTCGGATATGAATGAAGAAAAAAGAACAGTGGTAGCTGATTCACTTCAAAAGTTCAGTTTCTTTACCTAAATCAGGAAAAATCACAGACTGTTTTCAATAGATCAGACATATGGTAATTTCAAAATTCTAATTATTTTCATCCTGATGGTGCTTAATTAATTCAATAATGGATTTTTATACAAGTTTTAGTATTATTTATGTTTTATCCCACTTAATGTAGTTATTAACTGTATATACAAAGAATGTATATGTTTGTAAACTAGGGCGGTGAATCTCAAATTTCTGCAAGCCTATCACTTTCGTGAAAATGTCAATATCTTTTAATAATGTATTTAAACTGACATTAACAACATATGTTGTATATGGAATAGACTATCACACACCAACGGCAATGATTGAGGATGATGTTAAAATGCTTCACTTTGTAATTTTAACAATGTAAGCAGTTTCAGAAATATAATCATATCCTCATTACAATTTGCCATCTTCATTAATTTGCATTATTTTAATTGTAAGTAGTGATCGAACATTTAACAGCTCGATACATACATGGATGGCCTGAAATTGTTAAACGCAAAACAATTATATCCATCATGATACTTTTTTTAAATAAAAAAAATAGATACATACATATGTAATTATACTTCAAAATAGAACTGTGAAGGTTGTTTTGAAATATATATAGACGTGTAACTAGATTATTTTATCAGACAATACAACATAATTTTATCATACAATTCATACAGTACTTTCTCTTCCATCTTTATAGAAACTGTTTTGCATTCTCAGCCTTTTCAAAAAAGCATTAAGCAAATGTCTTCTCTAAATGCGTTTTTGGGGTATATAGTGTTATTTTGGAATTACAGCTAAATAATAAGTGTGTGCTAGGGGACTAAAATATTATCTATGTATAATAATTAAAGCTAGGGGACTAGTGCATCATGTATGTAAATTGCGTGAGTTAAGACCTGGACAGATATGTTTCTAACCATTCAGTAGACAGACACAATTCTTAATCATATATAAGGAAATAAAAACATTTAATCTTGGTAATAAATCTGATTTAACGGAAAGATAATAAATATCCATAGCCAGGGCTCGAACCACTCGAACGTGGCGATTAGATTTTACAAGATAGCAAGAAGATTTCGCCTACTTGCGAGTAGCTGCAGACTGGACAAAATGGGATGTTTTTTATTTAATAAAAAATAACTTTTAGAAGAAAATTTCAATCAAGCCATTTAGATGATATATGCTAATGCTCACTTCTGCATGAATATAAACAACAGTTACCATATCTATGCGATACAGCAGAGGCATTAAACAAGGCTGTCCTCCTCTTCCTGGTTCTCTTTACACAATTGCCATAGAACCCTTTCTGTGTCGAGTAAACATATTGATTAGGCCATCCCGTCCTGAACTTTCCTACCAAACCATAACCCTGACAGCATATGCTGATGATGTTACTGTTATAGCCCGCAAAGGGAAGAATTTCTCTAACATACAAACGGCATACCAAGCAGCCTCAGGTGTAGCAAATGGAAAAACCGAATCGACACCCCTATGTCTGGCCAGTGGCGGAAACAGACACAAACAAATACTTGGGAATCCACTTAGGAAATACATAATTTTCTGTGGATAAGAACTAGGATATCCTCATTAAATGTTTCCAGAAAGTACTAGGAAAGTGGGCGACAGCAAGAGTCTATCTCCCCATAAGAAAAAGTGCAATAATTATCAATCAAATTACAAATCAAAGACATTTAATACTTTTAGATTTAAAACCTAAACTCTACTGACAAGTTTGAGTTACAATCAGATCCAATCTAGTCAACTTATCTAATCTCTTTTTCTTTTTTTCTCATCCGTCAGATGACGGTTGAGTCCCATATGAACAAATCCTTGCCATCTGGCTCCATCTCTGACCATATTAGTCATCTCTCTGAAGCTCGATAATTGTGACTTTCCTTCAAGGGACGTAGCCAAGTTCTTTTTAGTCTGTCTCTTGATCTTCTTCCTCCATTCAAGACTATATTTGGCAATCTCCGAGAGGACATTCTCTGGAGTTGTACAAACTATCATACTTGCTGTTTAAGAATTATAGCTAGGATGTCTTCTCTATAATTAAGAATTATAGAGAAGACATCCAAGGCAAGCATAATTCGTGCTTGCCTTGTTCATTTGGTTTGTGTTATTTTTCTTAAGCATTTCATTTCAAATGCTCTGATTTTCTCTATTTCAATCTTATTGAAAAAACCTTGGATGATTGAATCAATACTAGAACTTATGAATGAAAGACAAAAAAGAAAAGAACACGACAGTATAGAATACTCAGTAAAGTTATAAAAAATAAATGCAGGAAGGCTAAAGACAAGTGGCTAAATGAAAAATGTAAAGAAATAGAGGAATTAGACAAGAAACACAATAATAAAGAAATGCATAAATCAATCTAAGGTCTGACAAATAAAAAGAAAAATTTCAACCATAATCCTTGTATAAAAGATCAAAACGGGAAAATGCTACTAGAGACACAAGATATCATAAACAGATGGAAAGAAAATGCTAAAGAACTGTTTGACTTTGATCGCACAGACGTACCAGATGTACAAAATATGGATGGTAAACCAATTACATATGAAAAAATAGAATACGCTCTAAATAAAATGAAAACAAGTAAAACACCAGACCCTGATCAGATCCCTATTGAATTGTTAAAGAAAGTAAATGGAAACACACTTAATGACCTAAAGGTTATTATTAATAACATCTATGATGCAGGATACATCCCCGATGATCTAAGGAAATCCATCTTTGTCACTATTCTCAAAATTCCAAGAACTTTTGAATGTTCAGAATATAGACTAATAAGTTTAACAAGCCATGTTACAAAATTACTATTAAGAATAATTCTAGAAAGAATAAAAGGCACTTTGTCAGTAGAAATAGAAGACACTCAATCAGGTTTTCAAAAAGACAAAGGTATAAGAGTAGGAATTTTCAATTTGAAAACATTATATGAAAGAAGCCTTGATAACCAGAAAAGCATATATCTTTGTTTTATTGATTACACCAAAGCATTGATTCAATAGATCACATGAAATTAATACATGTCCTACAGAATAACGGATTAAAAGGAAAAATATCTAAGTATAATTACAAATATATACTGGAATCAAATGGCCTCAATAAGATATAAAAATGCATATTCTGACAACTTTGAAATAAAAAAAGGAATGACAAGGGTGTGCCTTATCGCCCTAACTGTACAATATATATAGTGAGCAAGTTTTTAAAAATATTTTGGAACTGAAGGGTGTAAAAGTCGGAGGTAGGAACTTCAACAACTTCAGGTATGCAGATGACACGATCCTTATAGCTGAATCTGAAGATGACTTTCAAAACTCAGTCACAGAAATTTACAACAGAAGCTTAGAAATGGGATTAATTATTAACCTAAAGAAAACAAGGTGCATGATTATATCAAAATAACCAATAAATAAGAAACTGAACAGAACTGTTAACAAAAAGAAAATTGAACAGGTTAGTCTTTGATATATTTGGGACAAATGTTTACAGACCGAGGAAATTCCCTTAAAGAAATAAAAAGAAGAATACAGATAGAAAGAAAATCCTTTATTGATATGAAAACTGTTCTAACATCCAGAGACATTAATATAGACACAAGAAAAAGATTAATAAAATGCTATATCTGGTCAAGCCTTCTCTACAACAGTGAAACTTGGACTCTAAATAAAGAAGCAGAGAAAAAATTAGAAGCTTTCGAAATGTGGACCATCAGAAGAATGTTGTAAATACCATGGACAGAAAAATGAAAAGCGAAGATCTTTTAAAGAAAGTAAAAATGAAAAGAATATTAATGAAAATAATTAACGAACGAAAACTTAAATATTTTGGACATCTAACTAGACAAGAAAGCATTCAGAAATTAATATTAGAAGGGAAACTGATGGAAAAAGAGGGAAAGGTAGACCCAGGAGAATGTGGTTTGAAGACATTAAGGACTGGACTGGCTTGAATTACCATAAATGTTCCAGAGCAGCAAAAGAAAGGAAAAAGTTCCGTGACATGGTTGCCAACCTCCTTCTAGGGGATGACACTTGAAGAAGAAGAATCTGATTGAGTATCCATGTCTCGATTCCTTAGGTGTGATAATGGTTTTATCGAGTGACACTGTTATTTTTCCATTTTTGTTTAATTTATTCATATCAGACCAGCCTTCATTAAGTCTATATTTTACTGTTTCCGTGTTTCTAATTCATAATCTTAGTTAGTGCTGTTACGTGAAACCATATTAGTTTCTAAGACGGTATTTATGTGTTGTAGTCTTACACTCAACACTGTAACAACACTGAAGTTAATAACATTACCCCTATATAACCTCTCTCCTGATTAGGTATGAAGCAGTGGCAGCCGGTGAAAATTTAAAGTGGGGGTGTTGCATATACAAAAAAAAAAAAAAAAAAAACTTCCCTCCCCCTAACAGTAACGAATTTATCAATACATAAATTTACATATTAAAAATTGCTTTATTAAAAATATTTTATCCTCACCACAAACAAACATCAATAATGAAAGTTTCGTATCAATAGCAATGACAAACGCAAAGGAATATCGGCGTTAGATCGCGGTGCATTTGTTTCGTGTAACGATAATTGAAAAAATATAATTATTTTCATATTTTCAACAGTGACACTCGTCATACTTCAGCCTTGTATCTATAATAAATAAATAATTATATGTCATTTTAACAAAATAAAATAAGATTTACAAAAAATAGTTCACCACGAACACTCACTAATAATAAACGTTTCATATCTCAGAGCGCGGAAGCATGATACACTGTCCAAACGGCAGTGTATCATATGACGTAACGTGCAAGCGCAAACGAATACCGGCGTTAGATCGCAATTATCGCTACACGAAACAAATGAAAAAATATAATTCTTTTCATATTTTCGACAGTGACACTCGCCATAATTCAGCCTTGTATCTGTAATAAATAAATAATTCACAGATAATAACGTTTCATATCTCACAGAAATAACCCCTGGCAGTTTGAGCAGTTACAGTTGGGAATAATGTAACATGCAATGACAAGCGCAAACGAATATCGGCGTTAGATCGCAGTGCATTTGTTTCGTAATCTAAAGCGTTAATAGAACAATTCCAATTATTAACTATTCAATCAATGTCGAAATATAAGCTGTGACCTTTAACATGTTGTATTGCATTTATATAATGTTGTGGCCTGTGTAGCTCAGTGGAAGTGGTGCTTGCTTTCTCTGCGCTTGGCCACTAGAAGTTAGACCTAGGTTCTAGTCTAGTCGCTGACTGAAGGAACTTTTTTCTAAACCTACCTTCGACCGGTTCCCGAGTTAGTCGATCTCTGGTACGGGCAAGCGGGTTTTTCTTTCCGGAAACTCGTGTTTTTCGTCCCGTATACACAAAAAAATCGACCATAGTACCCACATTATTTCAGACAGTGACATATCTTGTTAGGGTTAGGTCCAAGAGATGGCAGCACTTGTTTGCCAGCCTCTTCATCGGTGGCTGCTATAATTAGTGATAGACATTGGCCAGCTATCACTGATTAGCTACCGGTGGAGACTGAACTGCTCACTCAGTCTCCAAAAGCTAGATAAGGTATAAAGGCCTCGCTTACTCCCTATTAGGGAATAAAAGGAGTTAGCTGATTTTTTTGTAAGTATTGTTATTATTTATAAACACAAACAAAATTTAATTTTTTCATTTTTTCCTTGGGGGTACTACAGTGTTGCAGTGCTTATGGACGTGCCGCCACTGGTATGAAGACTCTCCTACAAGTCATTTAAATAAATTTTGAAAGAAGACAGAAGACAATCCATTTATTGTTGTTGTTAAAAGCCTGTGTTACCTTGTGGAAGAGACATCTGCTCCATAGCGCGTTAGGCCGTCCGAAGAAAGCCTCGAAGCAAGTCAACCTCCCAACCGGCCGGTGTGGATGATATAGTCAGCTCTTCCTAGCTTTTTTCATGGATCAAAACTTCGTCGGCATTCTACCTTTTTTCATGCCATTACCTTTCTCCGCCGTTAATCTCGTTACGGCTATTCTATAGCATTAGTGGATTAACTGTTGCTGAGTGACCTTTGTGTCCCGTCCCCCTGTCTTTACGTCTATTGTGTTGCTTAGAATTTTATTTACTGTCCTAAGTTATTTGACCTTTCTTGCCTCTAAAATGATTTATTGTGTCTCTTCCCGAAAATTGAAACCAATTTCATATATGCGAAAAAAAAAATCAATCCTGAAATGCCCACTGATCAGCTTTTGCAATGAATCTATTTAGTGATAGTGAATTTTGTGTATTTTATTCTACAAATCAGTGCACCGGAAGAGATGCACTGATTGTTCTTTCACTTTACGTATAATAATTGAATAATTGTTTTTCGAATTTTAAAATTTTCAAATGTTTGCTTTGAAAATATTATGTCAGATATGTATATTTTTAAATAATATTTATTGAAATAAATATGTCCTTTTTCTTTCGTTTCTAGCGAAATAGCATTATATGGATCATCATATTTTAGATTTAGAAACGATTTTTTGTTATTTATAAAGACAAAATTAAAAAAAATGTTAAAATGCTAAATTGCCTTACTCGGTTTCCGATTGTGTCTTTTTGGTATCAAAAATTTATATCCAATGATATTTTAGCAGTGATTCTTTCCCTTCGTCATTTATTTATTTATTTGTATTATGCATATTACGATAATATCTAGTGCATAACTTCGTAGATATGTTGAAAATATAATGTGAAAAATATCATATTCGGAATGATTCAACATTTTTGCTCATTTTGAAGATTTTCTAATGTTCCCCCCCCCCCTCCTTATTCTCTCCTGGAAGTGAATTGCATAACTACTCTAAATTTCTCTACAGGTTTGAAAGCTCTTCTAGACAGCATTCAAAATCAGTTACGTAATTTTACCATTTTGACAAAAGATATACGGCAATCAGATTGTATCGTGAAGCTTCTAAATCTGTTCTATTTATTTGCAATCTAAAACCAGCTGTTCTACTGCCCGCTGAAATTATGTGAAATTTTAGAAATAATATGCTATATTTTCACCATGCAAAATTGTTTATATGCATACCACACAAAAGAAAGTTCAGTAGTATTATTTGTGTTTGTTTTTCTTTTAAAAAAATCTAAATATTACTTCTTCTGCTGCTGGAAGCTATTTCTGAAATAATCGACGTCTTATAAATACTTGGTTATTCTACAAATCAGTGCACCGGAAGAGTTGCACTGATTGATCTTTCACTTTACGTATAATAATTGAATAATTTTTTTTCGAATTTCAGAATTTTCAAATGTTTGCTTTGAAAATATTATGTCAAATATTTATATTTTTAAACAATATTTATTGAAATAAATGTCCTTTTTCTTTCGTTTCTAGCGAAATAGCATTATATGGATCATCACATTTCAGTTTTAGAAACGATTTTTTGTTATTCATAAAGACAAAATAAAAAAAAATGTTAAAATGCTACATTGCATTACTTGGTTTCCGATTGTGTGTCTTTTTGGTATCAAAAATTTATATCCAATGATATTTTAGCAGTGATTCTTCGCCTTCGTCATTTATTTATTTATTTGTATTATGCATATTACGATAATATCTAGTGCACATCCTTGTAGATATGTTGAAAATATAATGGGGAAAATATCATATACGGAATGATTCAAAATTCTTTTTCATTTTGAAGATTTTCTAATGCTTCCCCCCCCCCTCCTTATCCTCTCTTAGAACTCACAGGTTTGAAAACTTTTCTAGACAGCATTCAAAATCAATTACTTCATTTTACCATTTTGACAAAAGATATACGGCAATCAGATTGTATTGTGAAACTTCTAATTCTGTTCTATTTATTTGCAATCTAAAACCAGCTGTTCTACTGCCCGCTGAAATTATGTGAAATTTTAGAAATAATATGCTATATTTTCACCATGCAAAATTGTTTATATGCATACCACACAAAAGAAAGTTCAGTAGTATTATTTTTGTTTGTTTTTCTTTAAAAAAATCTAAATATTACTTCTGCTGCTGGAAGCTATTTCTGAAATAATCTACGTCTTCTAAATACTTGGTAATCTCCTCTTAGCTGGAGGAAAGGTTGAAGGCTTGTTACTCTCAGTGCTATTGAGAAGAAAGGGGAGAACACTAAAGTGCCCCAGGCTGTAGTGCAGAATATGTCAAGAATGTCTTGTTTCCTTTTCGATTGTTGATTACCTATATTCTAACAGAAATACTGATATTTCGTTTACATGCTTATACATTATTTATGCCAAAATAATTGCTTAATTTATAATGATCAGTTTCACTTTTATTATCAAAAGTTAGAAATTAAATCATACAGTTATCTTGAAAAAGAGGATTTGAATTATTTTCAAAGAAAAGGTGCATATGCGTTTCATAATCTTCTTTTTTTTTGGGGGGGGGGGGATATAGACCTAGGCAATCTGCGGATATTTCAGATAATTTATTTCATAAATCGTTCGCAAGACAGCTGTTACAAACGTAAATCACTTGGAGAACATACCTATTCATTTTAGTGTAAAACAGTAGCAAAGGTTCAGTTACTTTAGATATCTAATCTAGAAGAAAATGTTATGTCTGCTGAGATTAGAATCATACGTGAATAATTTTTCTGACATGATTTCTCTATTCGTTATAATGTAACCAATTTCCAGATTTTTTTCCCTCCTGCAGACTTCATGTTATATGCAGTGATTTCTTCTTTGAACTATGAGAAAAAAAATCAGATAACAGGAGAAAAATATGCAGTATTTTCTTTTCCACTGGCTGAATTTACAATGTTCTTTCTTTGTGTTTTGAAGAGAAACTGCAAATGACTTTTTTCTTACTATTTTTGCCATTATAACATCTCATATAATTATAAGAGTGACATTTTACCGTTTTTCTCCCACACGAGAAACAGAAATAAGGTGGTAATAATATTGTTGATTCTGCCAAACTTCATTGTAGCAGAAATTTTTATTACAAAACTTTATAATATATATATATATATATATATATCTCCGAAACAAGAAATTTGGAACCCATATCACATCAATGTTGAGTGTTGGCAAGGTGAAAATGTTCCCGTTATTATTTATATATTTCATTTATTAACTAGGGGGCTATGCCCAACCCCCCCTGTTCTGGTATGGTAGACCAGTTCTCCTTCAATTGTGATAACTCGAAAGGGGGTTCAGCCACTGAATTCTGATGACTCGAATTTTGAAGACTCGACACTCAGGGTAACCCCTGAGTTTCAAAACATTTCGATAAACATGACATAAAAAAGCTTATCATTTTATATATATATAGGGTAGATTTTATTTCATTATTTTTTTGATGAAATACTTTACCTGGAATACTCTTTCCAGTTTCTCTGTGTCAAAAAAGAACTGAAAAATTAGCCTTCAAGATGAAAAAGAAACAATGCATTCGGGTATCCCTCTATCAATATTTGTAGTCCTGAAAAGGACTGTTTTGATGGCCTTGAAAACAAACATTTTTTATTTCATACTGTTCAGAATTTAAAATTCTTGAACAGCGTGGAACACCTTGAAGCAAGGGTAAACACACAAAGCAATTTTACACTCAGGGCACCAGATTTTTGTTTCCTTTCTGATATTTTTTTTATTACATACATAATATTTGGGTGGAGGTTTTTTTTTTTATTAGCCGTTGGTGGTAGATTTTCGGGATAATAGTTGGAGTTAGCAGCGTTCAACCTCAGATGTCTGGCAGGATTTCCTGTTTTTCTGCTTGCTGAAGAAGGTGCATGTGCATGCAGCAATGCTTTCGCAATTTCTATTCTGTATTCTAGATATGTTATGGTAGACAAACATTTTTTCTTGTACAGGAGGAAACTGTTCCAAATAACAAAATCCAAACACTTCAAAATTCAAATAACATGTCCAAACACTTTTTTGTAATATTTTTTATGCTGTTTCCTCATTACAGAGTAGAATGATAGCTGCTGATCGCACCTGTCGACTCAACCCATAGTGTCGTTGTATGCACACACAGCAATGGGTTTTTCTTTCTTCAAACCATGCTTCTCCACGGATTCCGCTGATGGATTGTGCAGGGAAGATAGCAGAAAAACATCTTTTTTGTCTTTCCAACGTAGTGCAAAGACTTTCCCTCGCTGATAAGTTCGGATTTCCCCCTTCGATAGCTTTCCTGAAGCCAGATCTGGAGGCATATTTCGCCTTTTTGTATTTACATACCATAACTATCTGTAAGATGCTGTAAAAGCAAATCAGCGAGTTCAGGACACATGTATAGTAATTATCCATTATAATTCATTATAATGGCAATATCATTATAATAGCAATTATCCATTATCCTTTCCCCAGTAAAGGGTCTAGTAACTGCATTACTGCACGCATCGACAAGGGGAGATCCGAATATTTATCGTGCTCGATTACAGTTTGCTTTCCCGTATAAGGTTTGAAATCCCAAAGATATCCACTTTTCGATTCGCAAAGCATAAAAAATTTTACTCCATACTTCGCTTTCTTTTTGGGAATATACTGCTTACATTTCAGTCCACCTTTGAATGGCATAAGGCTTTCATCGATACTCAAGTCTCTCTCAGGAATGTAGAGTGATCTACATTTTTGACGGATTTTCATCAGAAAATCATAAATTTTGTTGAGGACTGGGCAAGGATGTGTTGCCTGATCGTATTCTTCATTATTCTGAAAATGCAAATACTTCATGATGAGACTGAATTGTTTTTCAGTCATAACATCACGAAACATTGGCGTGTTCAGAATCCAGTCTGTAGACCAATACATTTCGAGAGCGGGCTTTCGAAATGTATTTCGAAACTTCGGGTTTTTCACTTTCTTTATTCTGATATTGCATTTGAAGGATGACAGTGGTTTTAAATATTAATTTCACCTGTATCCGAATATCACATAATTTCCTGAATTATAATAATCACGAAATATGTATATTGTGTGATTTATAATTTGCTAATTTATAATAATCACCACATAGTTTCAGTATCGAAAAATTAAAGTTATGTGGAACAATTATTTCTAGAACAATTATTTCAATATTACTAGAGAAAAATAACGTATTAAATAAAAACTGTACCTATGTTTCATAACAGTTTTCGGGTGTGTGATAGTAATGCAACGAGGGGGGGGGGTTAAACTATCAGAGGCGAAATAAAGTTCAATTCTATTGTAAAAATATGGAAATAAACTTTCACATTTGATATACATATTTTGAATGATAAAAATAAGCAAATGTATCGCTTTCTTTAAAAATTGGAGAATAAAATATCTGAATTATGCAGAAAATATAAATTTAAATCATAACTGTTAATTTCATTTTGTAATGACCAATTATACAAGGAAACCAAGATAGTGAAAGTACAGATTACTATACAACATGAAGAAAAAATTTAGTAATATGATTAAAGAATTTCATGTTATTCTCTATAAAGCAAAGTTGCTCAAGGGTGTCCTAAAGGAAATCTGTTAAGTATTATTCGATTTCCATGGTTTTGTACAAAAATAAAATTAATATAACCTGGAACGTCGGCAGCCGGTTTTCTTTTCTTTTTTTAAAAGAATATTCCAAATAATTATCGTGAATTAATTTCTTCGAGAACAAAGAAAAATCTTTTGTCTAGTAGCGATTAGAAAAAAATTAGCGCAAAAAAATAAAAAATTAAATTGGTTAAGTGAAGAAATTATGCAAGACCTTTATTTTGCCCAGAAATTAAAATTGTATTGTACAATAAAAAGAGAAAACAAAAATATAAATAATTTCTCTATTTTTAGTCTATCATATATAACTAAAATCCAGTTCACCAGCATGGAACAAGAAAGTCCGTTTCTTGTTACAGGCAACTGAGAGGCAGCTACGAATTGGAGATAATCCGATTAACATTTCTCTTCAGCGTGAGGGTTTATCACACCTTCTAATGGACATGACAGTCAAATTGCACTTCTTATCCAGGTTCTTTAAACAGGTGGGCTGAATCTTATCCAGATTTATTTGGACGTCTATAGACGTCGTAGCCGGTAGGAAGGTTAAGGAACCGTTTCTAACCCTTCCTTCGATCGACTCCCGGCTTAATCAATTTCTGTCACAGGCAGGAAGATTTTGTTTTTACATTGGTTGGGGTTTTTCGTCCAATAAACTCAATAAAATTGACTGTAGAATCCATACTGTTTCAGAAAAATCATATACTGTGTTAGTTACAAACTACGAGATGGGGACATCTCTCTACGTCTCTTCACCGGATGCCGTTTATAATTAGAGAAAATCTCGGAGCAGCTATTTCAGACCAGCTACAGTTGTATATTGAACTCCCCCCTCCCCCAATTTACAAAAGTTAGATAAGACTAAAACAGCTCACATACTCCTGATAGGGAATAAATGGGGATAGTGGATTTCTTTTTTCTTTTGTAACTAACTGCTAACGGTAGCGAACAAATGTCAAATGGGGTTATTATTTCTGGTAACATAGCAAGAATTTCAGCGTCGTTGGCAAATCCGCAGCTACACGCCTTTTTTATTTTTATTTATTATTTTATTTTTTAGTGTTACAGTTTGATAGCTGGTTAAGTATCCTATCACTGACGCCTTTCTTGGTTTAGTATGGTACATAATCATTTTATTTTTATTTATTTTTTATTTTGTTAGTGTGACAATTTTGATAAGTGGTTATATTTCTTCAAATAATTTGATGTATATATGCTAAATGTGGTAAAATGGAGTCATCTATGACTGTCTTCATAATAGAGATTTTGAAACATGAAGAAAGTTCTCTAAACATATATATTCTAAACACTGTTTAAGCAGTTTGACAGTGTCTGGCGGAAAATTTTCTTCCAAGATTAGTATGATGCATTCTCTTGGAAATTTCGGTTATTAAGAAATTTAAACATCCTACATTGATTTAGTCATTTATATAAAAATTCAACTGCAGCTATACAACCAGGAACAAATTTTCTATAAAAAAATAGGAATATTCCCTGTCTAACTCTCCAAAATTATTCATAGCAGCCCTAAAAGCAGATAAGGATTAAGTCGGCTGGGGCCCCTAAAAAGTGTTTATATATGTATATGCTATAAAGAGAAGTAGGGATTTACTATAACAAAAAAATAAACGCATATAATATGTGATTTAATATTTTTATTTCAAAGCATTGCAAAGAGCCTGTGTAGCTCAGTGAATGTGGCGTTTGTACACCGCCACGCTTGGCCGCACGAAGGAAGACTTGGTTTCGAGTCCAGTCGGCGACTAGTAGAAATTTTTCTAAGCCTTTTTTCGACCGGTTCCCGAGTTAGTCGATCTCTGGCACGGGCAAGCAGGTGTTTCCTCCCGGAAACTCGGGTGTTTCGTCCTGTAAACTCAAGAAAATCGACCGTAGAACCCACATTATTTCAGACATGAAATATATTGTGTTAGGGTTAGGGACCACGAGATGGCGGCACATTTGAGCCGTCTCTCTTCACTGCGTACCGCTTAATTAGTGATAGATAGCCTTGGGCCATCTGTCTCTGATTGGGTACCAGTGGAGATTGAACTGCCCACTCAGTCTCCAAAAAGTTAGATAGGGCTAAATGGCCTCGCCTACTCCCATATACGGGAATAAAAAGGCGTCAGCTGATTTTTTTTTTTTTTTAATGCATTGCAATAAAGTTTTCTTTATAATAACATCAAACATGAAATATATAAAAAAAATACATAACGGTAGTTAAAATTACAACAAAATAATTAAATATTTTAAGAAAAATAATAATAATAAATATATTTAAGTTGGAGTAAAAAGTTACATAAATTTTTTCCTTGATGTTTCTCTAGCAAAATGCATCAATTATTTTCTAAGTATCGAAAGCTGAGGAATCCCTGGTGGCCACTAGGTCCGATACCCGCTTGATCCGCCTCTGTCCAGAAGAAATTTTTAAAAGCCTGGATTGGAAAAATAAAGGAATTATGGTAAATAGGAAAAACTATTTGCTGATGCTGATGATATTGTTCTTTTAGGAAACTGTGCATAAGAACTTTAACAAATGATCAGCAAATTGAACGCAGGAAGTAAAAGGAAAGGATTGAAATTAATATATAATAAATACATCACAAAAAAAAACAGCACAAATGGAACACCAGGAAATTAATATAGTAACCCTCTTATGTTTACCTAGGATAAAATATCACAGTAGAGGGAGACTGAAGAAGAATAAATTATACGTAGAATTCAACTTCGTTAGATAGCCTTTGAAAAACACCATAAAGCACTCAAAGGTAATATCCCAAACTGCCTTAAAAGATAATTTTGTGACAGTTGTATACCAACGGTCATGACATATAGAAGTGAAACATGGACTTTGACACAAAGATTGGCCAAGTTGAGGATTACTCAGAGGAAACTGGAAAGATCATTTATCGGTATTACCATTCTAGATAGAAAACGCAACACTTGGATTAGAACTCAGAAGAGGGTGAAAGACATTATAACAGCTATTAAAAGATCCAAATAACAATGGACAGGTCATATTACAAGATGTAATAACGGACAAAAAAAATGGACAAAATTGACATCTGAATGGTATCCAAGAGAGGGAAAGAGAGCTACAGGAAGACCAAAGAGACAACGGAAAGACGAGATTAATGAGATGGCTGGAATTCAGTGACATAGAAAAGCTCAGGACAGAAAAGAGTGGAGAACTTTGAGTGAGGCCTGCACCCAGCAGTGGACAGAAAATGGCTGATGAATGAATTCTCTTGAAGAGTTTGTAAATAGGATTGTGATATTCATGATGTTTGTAGAATCAAATAGAAGGTATTTTATTTTGTTTATGTAGTCTTTGGAGGTTTGTTAAATATATGGTTATGTTTTTCTCCACGTAGAAACAGCAGAGTGAATAAATATTTACAAAGGTAATATGTGGTTGAATGCATGGCATCCACAATAAGTTTTAATAGAACATCCTCCTTATTAATTTTAGGTACACCAAAAATACGCGGGATGGCTGTTTTGAAGTTGTTTATTCTTTGATATCTTTACTCAGTTACAAGGATCTTTAATTAGATCATTGGTGTTGTGGATACTCCATGTCCAGTCACTCTCTAACTGCCTCTAAGATTATCATCTCCAAGTTTATGTACATGTTAGAATCCTTTATCCGCTTTCAGTACTCAAATGTTATTTTTATAAAACTACTCACTAACTTGAATTCATCATTACACACGTTGCTAGCAAGTTAGTTTGGAATGAATTAGAACGGCTGTCATTCATATATATATAATGCCTGTAGAATTTCTTGGAATTTTCTATAAGCATTTTTCTATATTTACTATTATGCCAACATCAGGAATGTGCTTGGCAGATATAGCAAAATTCACCCCTTTATGTCCTAGACTAGAAACAGGATTCAAACCGAAGTTTTTTCAGCATAAAATGTCCGGCGTTCTTGGGACTGTGGTAGTAAGGCGTTTCTGGCGAAAGGTACGAAGCTTTGTGAAAGCTTGCTATGAGAGAGAATGTAAGTGTTTGAGTTATGAGGTCTCCTTAAAACAAAACAAAAAATTTCACAAAATACTAATGAATGTGAAGAATTTATTAATTATTATAATAAAAGTGTTTGCTAAAGCAGATCAGGGACATCATTAAAACATGAAACGAAACTAATAAGTGCTAAAAAGAAATTAATAGATAAAAAGAGATAATGAAGATGACTAGCATAACATCTTAAACCGACATTATAAACTACGTAACCAATACGTTCAAGTCAATTGTTACAACTTGCAACCTGTTGTCAACTCGGTTATGGTTAAAAAGTAACCATAGCCGAGAACTATAAATTCACGCTAGTCTCGTAGCCTTATTACTTTGGCAGTAATTCCGATTGATAACTATATATTGACAGTATGGTTGGTTGGTTGGTTTTATTTCTTTCAGTCGTTTCCGATCCCTAAGTGACTTTGTAGGCTTCCCACAAATTGTTCTTAGTGAATTTTTTACAGGGTAGCTCAACATTGTTCCCCCCCCCCTCTAAATTTTATCCGAGCTCCGGACCGGTATATGGCTGGGATGTATTCATGACTGCAATCCATGTGTGTGTGTGTGTGTGTGTGTGTTCACGGGGCCGGTTTGCCTGTTCTGAGGGATGAAAAACCCGAGTTTCTGGGTGAAACAAAACCCTACTTTCGTATGCGACCGGCTAACTCACCTTCCATCGATAGAGACCACAGGAAGGTTCCTCACGCCACAAACCGGAATCGAACCCAGGTCTTTCTGACCAAACGGCTTCATCTATACTGACTGAGCTACAGAGGCTCATTGACAGTTATACCGGAGAAGAAAAGCCCGAAATAACTACGAACTTTAAAGAAACATTAATAATACATCGGCAGCTATATAACAAGCACTTGGTTAGCTCATAACATATGAACATGAAAACATGTGCACAATGTAATTATTAATCATCCTGAATCAGTCAAAATCAGAAATAAAAAACAGAGAGGATTCTCCTTAGGGAATCCTGTCTATTTGAGCAAACAAAAATGCCAGTTTTATAAAAATAAAAAAAGTGATATCAACCATCGTAAAAAATAAATAGACGTCCCCCCCCCAAATGAAGTAGGAGAGGCCATTTAGCCGTAAAGTTTTTGAAAACTGGGAGGAAGAAGAAGCCAAACTACATCCTCATCCAGTCATAAATGACTGGCTCAAGACTATCAATGATTTTACTTGTCGATCCGTGGTTGTAGTTGTTTTGTTTTCTACAACAGCATTGTAGAAAACAAAAGTTGTCTACAACAGCGACCAAAACATGGCTGCAGTTGTAGACAACTGCAGCCATGTTTTGGTCGCTGACCCTAATACTATATCTTACCGTATGAAATAGTGTGAATTCTACGTTCGATTTTCTTGAGTTAATTGACTCAAGAATTTCCGTGAATTGACTAACTCGGGAACTAGTCGAAGAAAGGTTTAGGAAAAGTTCCTCTAGTCGGTGAATAGCATTGAAAATAAGTGGCAGCTCATAAGGGTTTGCAGTGGTGGGGCTGCAATGCTACCGGCCCAAACTGCAGTAGGTAGCGGTTTGGTGTGGTCTGCATTGAATGCAGCTCCAGTGTTGAGTATACTAGCCAGTAGTGATACTAGCCCTAGCCTGCACAGCACACTGACTATTGCAAAATACAACTATTGCTACAAAATGAATTACTGTATATAAAATGCATCGAGCAGTATTGTACTACAAACAGAAATATAATAATTTTTAGATAAATATATAAAAATTTAAGAACGGCGATAATAAAACAGGAACTTTCATTTTATACTGGAGGGTCTGCAGCCCTTATGGACGAGCTGCCACTGTTGAAATTAAAACTTTCTTCTGGAGGCTGAGCGCGATGCATTCATACTTCCATCTTCACAGGCCTCTAATTATTATTTACCACCACTATTTCAAATATTTCTTCTACTATCACGTACAGTAAAAAGAGAAGGACACCACTTTCTGAATTAAAAATGCACAAATATTGATAAAGAAAGACTAAAGAATCGAAAATCTCGACCGGTTTCCATAAATTTTCTAACCTGATAAATAATGCGCTAGCTCGAGCATGCACGTGTGCAAGCGCACACATACAAACACCTTTTTGTTCTCGTATAGGGAGTATGCGAGGCCGTTTTTTTAGTCCTATCTAACTTTTGGAGACTGAGTAGGCAGTTCAATCTCCATGTAGCCAATCAGAGATAGCTGGCCCAAGGCTATCATTAATTAATCAGCACGCAGGGAAGAAGGCGGCTAGTAAGTGCCGCCATCTGGTGGTCCCTAACCCTAACATAATATATTTTAATGTCTGAAAATAGTGTGGGTTCGACGGCTGATTTTCTTGAGTTTACAGGGCGAAAAATCCGAGTTTTCGGGAAGAAAAACCTGCTAACCCGTGCCAGAGATCGACTAACTCTGGAACCGGTCGAGAAAAGGCTTACAAAAAGTTCCTCTAGTCGGCGACTAGATTCGAACGCCTTTCGTCGTGCAGTCCAGCGCTGTAGAGTGCAAATGCCACTTCTACTGAGTATATTTTTATTAACACTAAAGCATGTATGTACAATCAAAATAAATATATATACAACTATTTACAATATATACATTTGTACATAGGATGTTTATTCTAATTGACATTTTGATTTACATTTCTTGAGGCTACTTCTACTGAGGTTATTTGTATCAACAACAGCAGCTGTGTATATTTAAAAATAAATATATATATACAGCTATTTACAATTTGTACATAGGCTGCTAATTCTATTAGGCATTTTCATTTACTCGTTACAATATACTTATGACACCTGTTTTACAATCACTGTTTAAATAAGATACAACATCACATGCTCAATTTCTATTTTCCTTATTGTCCTATTGAATTGCTTGAGCTGTTATTTTTGTTGGTATATGTTACATAGTGATTTCAATCTATTTATAAGTTCCATTATCAGATCAGTCTATTCTCGTTTATATATATATATATATATACATACATACACACACATATACATACATATATACATATACACCCCCCCCCACACACATATACATACATATATACATATACACACGCACACACACACATATACATATACATACATATATATGTTAGCATTGACATTTTCCATATGTACAATTCGTTTTACATATATCTTCATTTTATATCTTTGTTCACATATTTTGGATGACTATTTTATTAACTTAATTTAAATGCACATCTTATTCTTAAAATACATACATTGCTTATGTTTTTATTTACATTTATATATGCATATATTTTGGTAGTATCTCTATATCTCATGCAGATTTTATTTTTTTGTAGGCACTCTTATTTTTACAAAAATAATTCCATCTTGCTTTAACATTATATTGTTTGCTTAACTTAAGAGGTAATCTGTAATTTCTTATATACAAAGTTTTCTGAATTGCAGAATTAGTTACAGGTCTATAAATGGATAATATATCCTATTAACATTTTGGGTTATTATCATGTTATGAACTTATGTTATCTCTACTGAGCTACACAGGCCGCCATACAAACACATACACATACAAATAAAAAAATAAAAATTAATTAAAAAATTAAAAACGAAAGTCATGGAATGTATTGAAGACTATGAGTTTGGGAAGAACTTTCAACTGAAGTTTAAAAGTTATTATGGGTAATAAAACATAAAACAGAACACTTGCGACATTGTGGATATTTTATTTGTAAGTAAACGAATTTAGAAAGGTCAAGATATGTTTAGTAAAATTTAGACTGATTCCTACTAATCTTAACACAAAGCTTTTTTTCTTGTTTAAACTGTGTATAGGTTTTTATGAGGATTAAAATTTACCCATTAACCTTAATAGTGTTATGCGATTCGCATAGAAAATCTACTTCAAATTTGTAACTTGCATTGCTGAAAAGAGCCTCTGTAGCTCAGTGAATATAGACAAAGCCCTTTGGTCGGAAAGACCTGGGTTTGATTCCTGCCGGTGACCTGAGGAACCTTTATCTGGTCTCTTTCGAAAGTTGAGTTAGCCCGTTTCATATGGAGTAGGGAGTTTTTCCTCCCCAAAACTCGGGTTTTTCGTCTCCCAAACAGGCAAACCGGCTCCCTGAACACACACGGATTACAGTCAGAAATACTGCCCTTAGAGGATGCAGCAAGGAGTGGCGACCCGGCTGCACCAATTATCTGTAAGCCTCCTCGGGTAGGGAAGAGCTCAACCCGTCCTAGGTAGGATGGATGAGGGGATATGATGATGATTACTGAAAAGTAATATCCTGCAAAGCGTGATTGACTGTGTATTCTGTGCTATCTGCTCCATCAAATAATAACTTTAAAAGAACAGGAACTGTGTCCGAAATTCCGATTTAAACTAGAAAAAACTGCCTCAGAAATATTCGAGGCAGAGAAGAAACAATGAGAAATGAAACATTTTATTGGGTTTCCAAGTCTAAAAATGGATAGATATTGAACTGTTGATGATATTGAATAAGTAATTAATCCATACATTAAGGACTTTTTCTCTAGTTTTCATGTCACCTTTATCATCTCTTAATTTCTTTTTACAATACTCTTTCCTCCATTTCTGAGCTTTTCAACAGCCTCCAGAATATTTTGTCACCATCCCGATATTTATTTTCTATGTTCTTACCAAAGTCTTCCAATGACTTTTGTTTAGCTAGTTTTACACAGTGTCTAGCTTTCTTGCATTTGTTTCTGTATTCTCTAAGAGCACAAGCTGACTTATTCGCCAGGAACACTCTATTTGCTTTCTTCTTTTCTGGTCCTTTAATTTCCTGTGTCCACCATGGAGTTCTGATTTTTCTATCTTTGCAGACAACCTCACCACACGCCTCTCTGGCTGAATCAATCATTGTTTTCTTCAGGGCTTGCCATTGATATATATATCATCATACACTTATTAATTAATTAAATGATATTATACTTTTTATTTTAAGAAAACATAAATAGTTTCGGAATTTATCAGTCCGATTAATTTTTATTTCTCTCGCTATATGGCAGCATTTACAGGAAGTTACAAGAAGCAGATGATCGTCGTATTTTGACGTAGGAGATGTCGTGGATGTTTGTCCATAAGAAGTTTGAGTTGAAGTAAGTTTTCTAATATGGAATAGTTTATTCATTTAATATATTCATATAACCCTTATTGAGGTTGAAAAGACCTTAGTTTATAATAAATTACACAATATAATATTGACTTATTGTCTGACAATAAGTCAATGCCCCGGTTTATTAAAAAGTTCTTAATTATAAAATTCAAGATATATTTTACAAGCAAAATACTATTAAACGGGCTTTCTTACCTGATATTAATGGGTTTATTTTTAGTTTATTTAATTGTTAATACTATAAACCTCCTCACCCCTTCGATGTGTTTAGAAGCGTTTGTCATAACTAAACAATTAGTTCAGTGTAAATGTCTTCTCGTTTCCCGTCATCCAAATGGACATTTGATTTCTTATAATCTGATCACTCAATATAAGTAGGTCTACATAAGTAGTTTTTGTTGATTTGTTGTGAGTTACAGCGAAACATTTCAATCTTCGCTTGATTAATGCTTTCGCAGCTGTGTGGTAAAACTGTTTGCAGCTGTTGCAGAACGAAAAGTATTCCGATAGGTATGATTCTTGACGCACTTCAGACATGACAAAAAAAATAAATAAATAAAAGAAAGTATACAGTTAATATATTGTAAAATGATAAGTTAATGCAATAAAGTTATGAATCCGTGTGATCCGAGAATTTAGTTTCGTTACATGCGCTGAGCAGCCTTCAGTTCAGAGACACCTTTAGTGAATAACATTCATTTACAAACTTGCTGAGCACCATGTTATTTGTGCCAGATGCACATTCCATGAATGTGGCATTAGCTGTGGTGATATGGATTGCAGAGACAAAAGTCTCATGTTTGAACATTGACAGCTAGCAATTATATGTGAGACGTGTGAAAGTTCATTTGATAAGGCGATGCTTAGCATTGTGGACAGAATTGAGGCCATCCCACAACAACAAATATATATATATATATATATATATATATATATATATATATATATATGTTAAAGATACCAAGCAATTTTAAACCTGGTTTTTACTCCATTTCCCAAGTAAGCAAACAGACTAAAAGTCAAGTTTGCGCCTGCAATTGATGCAAGTCTAACTGATTCCACAGGTAGTGCAGGACCAGGGCAACTCGTGGCAAAGGTGGAACAAGCTCCGATCACTAATCTTAATATTTACCCTTAATGCCAAAACACATCTCCAAGAAGGGGATGTATGATGTTTTGTATTAAAGGAAAGGGGCCACTACCCAGACCGGTTTCGACCTTTCTTGAGGTCTCGTCAGTGGGAGCTAGGCTAGAAATACCAAGATTTAGTAATAAACAGAGCTTGTAAGTATTTCACCAAAACGAGTTACCATAAGGTGTTTTAACCTTATTAAATAAAAATCTCTGGAGGAGATATAAATGTAGAAAGTATTTTTACCTTGGGTATAAATATGTTAAAGATACCAAGCAATTTTAAACCTGGTTTTTACTCCATTTCCCAAGTAAGCAAACAGACTAAAAGTCAAGTTTTGCTTACTTGGGAAATGGAGTAAAAACCAGGTTTAAAATTGCTTGGTATCTTTAACATATTTATACCCAAGGTAAAAATACTTTCTACATTTATATCTCCTCCAGAGATTTTTATTTAATAAGGTTAAAACACCTTATGGTAACTCGTTTTGGTGAAATACTTACAAGCTCTGTTTATTACTAAATCTTGGTATTTCTAGCCTAGCTCCCACTGACGAGACCTCAAGAAAGGTCGAAACCGGTCTGGGTAGTGGCCCCTTTCCTTTAATACAAAACATCATACATCCCCTTCTTGGAGATGTGTTTTGGCATTAAGGGTAAATATTAAGATTAGTGATCGGAGCTTGTTCCACCTTTGCCACGAGTTGCCCTGGTCCTGCACTACCTGTGGGATCAGTTAGACTTGCATCAATTGCAGGCGCAAACTTGACTTTTAGTCTGTTTGCTTACTTGGGAAATGGAGTAAAAACCAGGTTTAAAATTGCTTGGTATCTTTAACATATTTATACCCAAGGTAAAAATACTTTCTACGTATATATATATATATATATATATATATGATTGAGGAAAACATAATTAAAAAAAAAAAAAGTGAAGCAGAAAAGTAAACTAAAACTGCAACAGAGGGTTTCCTTGAGATGCATTAATAAGGCTCATCTTTAATAGCTACCCATAAGTTAACTGACCATTAAACAATGTCGGTGGGAAAGAAAAAAAAAAGTTTGCATAAGCTTACGAAGGAAAATGATATAACATGGTTGAACATGCAGCCTTCACATGATCAGGTTTAATTTGTTAATTTCCACAGGATCAGTAATATGGCATAAACCATAGAAGCTTGAACTGGTTAATCTTCAATTGACCATCAAACATGACACATAATAGTATGGAGATAGATACATCACATGTGGGATCAGTGGGCTAGTATTTATTGAAGAAAATATGGGCCAATTACCTGAAGGCAAGTTATGAAAAAAGTACTGATCTTGTGATCTTAGACATTTAAATTGTAATCTAAAATTAATATTTAAATTTATAACTGGTGAAAATGATTGGGACTCCAGTCAGTGGAACTCACTGAAAATGTGTGGGCTTATTTGGATGATCCATTGTGCTGTTAAATGAAAAAAGAGCCTCCATAGCATAGTCCATGATGCCATTTGGTTGGAAAGACATAGGTTCAAATCCTCTCTAGGATACCTAAAATCTTTATAACAGTTCTGCTATCTAAGGAGAGTGATAGGACCTTTCTTTTAAGGAACTTGGGTTTTCATCCCACAAAATAACCAAACTAGTCAGAACACATGCCATTTATAGATACAAGAGTAAGTTTAGGAAAGTAAGATAATGATATTACATAAGAGTGTTGGCAAAATGGAGATGCCAAATATAAACCAGTTTGTATTTCTTCTGTGATAAAGATCTGGGAGAATTACTAAGAGCTTGTATACAGAATTGGGTAGATGAGATGATATTTGTGAAAGTCAGCATGGATTTGTTAAGGACACAGGGACATACTTTAAGTAATCTAGTTGCATTTTATAATAAAATAACAAGAATGTTTGAGGAGGGAAAGCATTCACCGTTTTTCTGGATTTTGTAAAGAAATTTGAGAGGGTACCACTATTGTGGCTCGAAAGGTGGGGAAATGAATTGGAATGCATCTAATTGTAAGGTTTTGAAATTTGCTATCTGCAGATTGTAGAATAGCATCCTTTATTGGTGGAACTATTCTGGAGGATGAAGGGATCTTGCAGGTGATAATAAAGTGCAGAGGGATGCATTGTAAAGGTGGTGAATAACCCACAGGATTGCTGCAGTGCTGAAGATGTTGAGTAGCAGAGATTGTGGATTTTCCATTCTAAAAAGCTCTAATCAAACCACATCTTGATTACTGTGCTCAGGTCTGGTCACTGGAACTTGAGGATGAAGACTTTGGAGAGTATTTGAATGCAACACCATATAGTTATTTTGAAGAATCTCACTTGTTTTGGTCTTGTTTCAGTAACACCACTCAGCCAGTCTCTTCCCTTCCCCCCCTCCACTGCACTCAAAAATTCCATATGATGTTATGCTCCTCCTATTCTATCCCTCTCATCCATCTAGGACGGATTGGGTCCCATCCTAATGAGGGGGGGTTACTGGCATATTAATGCAGCCAGTTCGCCACTCCTCTGCTGCATCCCCTGAAGGCGATATTCATGACTGTATCCATGTGTGTTCGAGGGGCCAGTTTGCCTCCTTTCGAGATGAAAAACCCAGATAAATGGATGGGGGGGGGCCCTGCTGTCCATTCCCAAGGCCAGCTAACTTGGCTATGGCTGAGGAAGATCCTTAAGCTCCTCACGTTGCTGATAGGAATCGAACCTTCCTCAGGCATATGGCTGTGAAGCACATGGCCCGTAGGCTAACCACACGGACGATATGCTCACAAGGATGAAATCCCTATATGAACTGCTCATTTAGTATCTCAACTACAGGGTGCCCATAAGTCATGAAGGGAGTTTAAAATGTGAATAACTTTTTTTTTTTTTTTTAGGTATTCTAAGGAACATTTTGGAAATTAATTATGGAAAAGTTCACAACCCAACAATGAACCAAAATCATGCATAATATTGAAAATGTCATTTTAATATCAGAAATTTTGCATTTAATTGGACATCACATTTTCCAGATCTGACTGCTCCCAATTTCTTCCTATGGGGATTATCTGAAGGAAAAGGTATATGTCAATAGGCCCCAGACAATCCAACAGCTGAAGGAGAATATTCATGCAGAAATTGGGGTACTTCAGCTAGAAACATTACTAGCTCTCATGGAACATGACATAGAAAAGACCCTTCTTTGTGAAGCTGAAAATGGAAAGCATTTACATGATGTGGTTTTTCATAACTAATAATAAAAAAAACTCCGGGTTCTGTATTTCATTATAACAAAAAAATAATTATAATAAATAATTAATAATAAAGTTATTAAATGTTTAAACTTTTGTGACTTATGGGTCACCCTGTATATCCTCCACAGCGGTTTAGTTTACCATTTTCTTCAATTAGTGTCATTCTTCCATAATTATTCTTTCCTCTGCTGGCTCTATGTCAAAAGAACTCCCTCTCCCTAGGTTTTTTGACTTTGTTATCTAACTTCTGCTCATAGTCCACTTTTGCTACCCTTTACCAACTGAGTTGCTAGCCTTGCCTGTTCTTTGTACTCATCGTGGAACTGATCATTACCATTCATCTTGTGTTGCCTCTGTATTGCATGCCTAATCTCTTCATTCATTCATTTCACACCTACCTTATTTAACATTCTGACCTTTGGAATACATTTAGATATTAGCATTACTTCTAAATAGCTCTTGAATTGTGTCCAAGAAACATTGATTTCCTTTCCACCCATCTCATTCCATGATACTGCTGAAAGCTGTGTCCTTAGTTTTTTTATAATCACCAGCCTTGTAATTCCATATATATCCTTTCATCACAGAGGTCCTTACATGGCTGGCAACCATCCATAATTACTTCATAGTTACTCACCAAGTGGAGGGAGATTTCACATCTCATTTGTAATGTCCTCTGTTACATACTGCCTCAAGTAGTTGTCTGTCAGAAACAATAAATTCAGTTTCTTTACTTCTGGTTACTATCACATCATCCCATTCTATATTGCCATAATTAAAATCACTCATAATTGATTATCCATTTCCTATTTTTTTGGCTAATTTGCTTATACACTTCATGATCACTACCCTCCACATTACCAGGTCTATAGCAACATCTGAGTATTTCATTCTATTCAACTCTATCTCAAACCATACTGCCTCAAAACCATTATTTCTATTTCTAAAACTGCCTCTGTTTCCCACTTGCATGGGCAAAACTCCTTTTCTATCATCAACAGCACTCCACTTTCCTTTTTACCTTTTCTATCTTCATGAAAAATAGAAAAACATCATAGGGCCATGCTGAGCTCCCCTACTGCCTGTTTCTCTGTCTTGCACATTGTTTTCTCATTATCTACATTCATAATATCCACTTCTTTATTCATAAATTGCTCTTCCACATTACTTCTTACTTACTTGGATCAATTCTCTGCACTCATTACTCTCCCTTCCAGGAGCCATCTCTCCAGATGACCTGCACCAAAACTATTCAAATGCAGTCTGTCTCTTTTATGCAGTTCCATTCATCCTTCAAATGCATCCCATACATTTATAAACTTCACTCTCTTCACATATTTCTGCTAATATGTTATATAATGAATGATATATCATTCATTTTTCCTTGTTCTCCACCTCATCTCATCACTGTCATACCTGGCTAACACACATTTCCTATCGCACTGTTATCTTTCATTCTTCTGAACACTCTTCTGATATCCAGTCTTGCATTCTCTTTGTTTCTAATCAAGTCTTCTTCTTACTACCTCTACTTACTCTTTTGTTTGCTTACTCCTCATATCCAATGCTACAATCACTACTCATTCTACTTCCCAGAACACAAAACCTCTGTCATCACATTCACCTTCTCTAATAATCAAATCCCTGTATCTGCAATTCTCTTCATTTCATTCCACTTCATCTTTTGCCTTGTCTTCACCAACTAGGCTTTCAAACCTTGTGTCATTCACTCTCACTATCTTACCATCAGTTGCACGTGCTTTTCATTGTCAACCCCACTCACCATTTTACTGTTAATTTCACCCTGTTTTGCACCGTCATCATTCTCACACACTTTCTTAACATTTATACAATCTTCCACAACATCTGTTTCACTTATGATACCATGTTCTCTACTCTAATTCAAGGAAAGCCTCATGGTCCATCAGCATATCACACTTCCTGCACTCATATTCACTCCTTTATTTCATTCAACCTCTGCAAAGATATCTGCAACATTTTTCTATGCATACATATTACAAAAAATCCATGCCATTTACTTTGTCTTTTGCATTGACCTATTTAACAGTCATCTCATTGTCATTTTGTTTCAGAGCACTAAACAATATACAGAGAATTTAAGATAATACTCTCTAAAAAATTTAACCAAACACCAGATTCCAATTACAAATATCACACAGCAGCAGCACTCAATCTAAAAATTATTCATTGTTGTCATAATAAATATAAAATCAGCTTATCTTGCCCATATAATGCCAATACAACTACTGTCCCTTTCATCTTAGAGACTCTATCAGACTCTGAAGATAACAGTGATCGATTCAACAAGAGAGGCCTGTGGTGAAGTTGTCTGCAAAGATAGAAAATTGGTACTTCTTTGTCGACCCAGAATGTTAGAGGTAGTCATTTAAAAAAATAAATAAATAAATAAATAAGGTAGAACTTACCAATTCAGCATATCTGAGAAAATACAGAGAAAAATGTAAGAAGCAAAGAATAGAAGGTAAATATCAGGAAGGTGGCGAAATGTTCTGGAAAACCTTAGAAGGAATAGAGGAAAGAGTAGTGTAGAAAGAATCTTAATATTTAGAGGAATCAGAGGTGCTAGTTCATTATTTTGAAACATTAACATTTTATCTTTGAAATATGTAACATGTAGATATCAGTAATGTAATTACACTCTTTACACTCCTAAGGGACCTTACTGCAAAATAAAGAATTAATAACATTATTAATGCTGCTATTTAATTGGTTTTACAGCAAGGTCCCTTAGGAGTGTAAAGAGGATAAAAAAAAGTTCTTCTGCATAAAGAGGGAATACTATGACAGGAACATCAAGTTAGGTAGACTTTGGATAAGGTCGGATTGGATATAAACAACACCAATAAAAACAAAATAATTTATTGGGTTGCTAATATTTTGTTGGATTTCAACTTGCCATCTTTAGGGCACAGGTTACAACCGTCTACAACAATCTTGAAAAGGAGCTAATGTCCTTTCCAAGATTGTTGAAAAGGACATTAGAAAAGAAACTAATGAGCTTTTATTTATACTATGAAGTTGTATTTTGAATAACCACCAACATGTGAGCATATCTTTATGTTTACATTTGTTAGGAATAGAATACAGAATTGGGTAGATGAGAACTTCACTTCATGGCTATCATGAGTTTAAGTGGAAACAGTATTCTGATATTTCAATGAAAGTTTTTAGTAACAGCATCATTGCATGATACATATACTGTGATATTTTTGTGGAAAGTATTTTTTTCACTTGGTTAGTTAAAGTAAATAATACTTGACAAGAAATTATATTCTTCTTTATTCTTTACTCAAATGTAAGCAAACAAAGTTTGTGCATGAAGTGTTGTTATGATTATGCAAGTTGTATATAGAGGCTGGTGACTTCATATCAGTTGCCTCAGTATCCCATAATGCAGAGCATATTTCCTTTCTGACATGTATGTTGCTATATATTATGGGAATGGTCAGTACCAAGATTAGTTTCAACCCCACATTGTTTTAAAACCGAATAAGAAACTCAAAGATCAGAATCAAAGAGTTTCATGCCGATATAGTAACTATAAAAGTATCGGCGACTACTAGCGTAAGCTAAAGCATATAGTTCAAGTACGTAGTACAAACTAGGCAACTTGCAGCAAAGGTGGAGAAAGTTCTGATCGCTATTCTTAGTATTTCACATAATGTAAAACCCATCTCCTAGGAGATGTATGATGTTATACGTTATGTTATGGTGGGAGGTCACTACCCAGACCGGTTTCTTGATTCCGATCTTTGAGTTTCTTATTCGATTTTAAAACAATGTGTGATTTAATATCCCCTTAATTTAAATGTTTACATTGCCAAAATGAAGCCTATTGGCTCTTTATTTTAAATAAATTAGTTTCAACCTTTATTGAGATTTCATTGGTGTGAGCCAGACCCAGAAAGATACCAAGGCTTGAATTAAAGTAAAAGTCATTTTCTATATATATATATATATATATATATATGTACTAAAAAGGTGTGTCACCTTATTATTAAAATACTGTAGATCGGAGATAGTTGTAGAAAGTTTTACTGAGGCAGTTGATGTTGAAATCAACTGTCTATAAAAGTAACCTAGCTGTGGAGATACTTGATGTACAGTCTTTGTCTGCTTACACTTGGGTAAAGGAGTAAACAAGAATTTCTTGTCAAGAATAATTTACTGTGATGCTTTATTTTTTTATCGAGGTATTTCATAGATAGCAACATAGCATTGCAATATGCTATTTAAAGGCCTGGTTGGCCGAGTGGTTAGCATATTCGCTCTCCAGCCAAAGGGCTGCGGGTTCGAATTCCACTGTGAGCATGGATGTTTGTGATTGTCCGTGGAAATACTATTGGTGGTGGGGCGGTAGATGACGTTGACATAGTTGCAGTTGGAGAATTAAGTGGTGGAGACAGTGTGGGCATGGATGTTTGTGGAAATACTATTGGTGGTGGGGCGGTAGATGACATTGGCATAGTTGCAGTTGGGGAATTAAGTGGTGGAGACAGAGTTGTAGTGTAGAGTAGATACCATCCCTCGATGAGTCCTTGGACTCCCTGGAGGTGTCACGTAATAATAATGTTTGTGTGCAATAGCTATGCCAGACTTTAATCTTTAAAGGTACCTGTGGCATAATGATCATACAATGAAAATAACTTGATAACCACAATAATAAACATTAATGAAAAGTACAGATATTTCATACTAAACGTGTGGACAGACTTATGTGTTCGTCGAACATGTTGTTTATTATTTTAACGGTATAATAGAACACAGAAACTAAGTAAATAATTAATTTATTAACTTGATGCTGATATTTCCGAAAAGATCCGAAAAGATCTCAAGAATTCTCATTAAACATAAACTAAGCACTACATTCAGACCATGTAGCAAATTAGCCACCCTCATCCGCTCACCCAAGGACAGCATTCCTCCTTTATCACATCCAGGAGTCTACCAAGTACCCTGCTCATGCAATCAAGCCTACTACGGTCAAACAGGAAGAACTGTGAATATCCGCATCAGCGAACATAAACGATACGTCCGGAAATATCATTATGGGAAGTCGGGCCTAGCAGACCATGCTCTGGATACCCCTGCACACAGGATCAACTGGAAAAACACAAAAGTACTACACAGAAACCCATATAAATCAGAGAGATTGTTCTTAGAGGCGACAGAAGCCCTAAAACACACCCCAAATCTCAACAAATATGGTTGTATTAACTTGCCGAAGATCTGGGAGACAGTCATATTAAGGAAAAACTAGCACTTTTCTAGGACTCTAGCAATATATGATAGCGTTTTTTTTTTTTTTTTTTTCTCAGATAGAGGGCGCCAAAATCAGGACTCTAGTCTTTGTGTTGCTGCTACAATTTTGTTAATGTACACCATGTTGTTTTAGTCTCGCGTATTGTGACAAACAGTGTTTTTGTGCTCTGAAGATGCTGGTTATAATACCAGCGAAATATCAGCATCAAGTTAATAAATTAATTATTTACTTAGTTTCTGTGTTCTATTATACCGTTAAAATAATAAACAACATTTCATACTAAAACTGAAAGTACATCAGGCAGTTCAAAGAACAGGAGTATAAGGTAAATGCAAGAAGTGGTTTTCAGTTAAAATCAATTGTTGTGTATTAGAAAAATAATATATTTAAAATAAAAAAAAAAACTAATTCTGATGTTTACATTAAACAAGAATTTCCCAAACTTTAGAGAGAGACAGACATAAATCATTCCAATCAGATTATGCTGGTGTAAAGAGTTTCACAACTTCCTTTGATAAAAGTGTTCATATTTAAAACTACATCTATGGAGTAGATTAGCTTCATTTCACAGGATGGCATAGTTAGTATCAATAGTGTGCAATGCCAAACCAGACTTTGAGTTTGTGTAGCATTGATGTGCATTAATTCTTTTTTCTACAGAATGGCCTTGCCCAAAGTATTTCAGAGTACATTCACAAGGGATCTGGTGACAATATTGTCTTTTGTAGATGGTAACAAATGAGAAATTTTGTTGTTAGGAAAATGTGGGATAAAGGTGAAACTTCTTCAATGCTACCATAGGTTCAGAGAGATGGCAGAAATATAAGGGAGTGGAAACCTGTGGTCTTGCAAAGAATCTATAGGTGTTAGGTGTCAGTTATCTATTGGATTTAATGAAGGTTGTAACCATTTAATTCCATTAAAGTTTTGATAGCATACTTTATTAAGTCTTTTAAAATTCTTTGGTGCCACTGTGTTGATATTGGTAAGCTAGGGTTATATGAAGGCAAAGGATATGGCTTAAACAGTAACAAAAAAAAAGGTGTGCATTCATTTTGTATAAGAAAATCATGTGTGCATGCATGTATACACACACACGCATACATATATATACATGTGCACACAAGGAAGGAGATATGAATATGTAGATAAGACCTATTAAAAATAATGCATTATATATACAAGATAGTACCTACTCCAAACCATTTAAAATGCTACTTGTTGAATGTAGGTTGCATTCTTTAGTTCGCCTGTTTAAAACAAATCATTTTACTGATAAAATGCAGATATTACATGACACCATCTTTATTTTGATATAGAGATCAGAAACTTGCAGTACCACTATTATGGGAGATCTTTCTTTCCTATATTTTTAAATATAATGCATGTCAGCTGGCAGATATGAATTGAGAAATTAAGAGAAAGTAAATTAGTCAAAGCTAAAAACATAACAACTATAGACTCTGCCACATTATATTGAAAGAGCATTATTGATGTTACTTATCTTGTAGATTAATGCCCACCACCATCCAAGCTCATCAAACTAATATGCTGACAACCAACTCATGTTTTTCAGCCTTTTGACACATTCTTAATATATATCAAACCCACACATACAAAAGATCACAGTTCCTTATAGCACATCACTGCCATGTGTAAGTAATAGGATAAGAATGGATTTGTTGATGCATTTCTTGAACAGTTGAAAATTGTCTTTTGGAGAAGACTGAATTACGAGTGAGGCTTATATGTAAATCCATACTTATAAGACGTTCTTCCCTTATTGTACTTCTTATTATGTTAGTAATATTGTTTTCTACATTTAAAATCTAATCAGTGCTCTCTTCAACAATCTTATCTTCGTTTAGCAGCACATCATTTTATTATTATTATTAAGAGAAAACTCCAGGGATTCAGGAACTCGTAGAGGGAGGCCATATTATTTGCACCAGCTGTCATACCTCTTCAGTTCATTCACACTACTTGCACACATAACATCCAACAGCAATCAATTCCAATCATGCACCACTATGAGAGAAAAATCTAGCTCTCACCCCTGTCTTGACAGCATTCATTCTCAATTTCCAAGGATGCCCTTGTGTCCTTTCCCCATCCTCCATAAAATAAAAAATTTCATGTACTGAAATTCTGTATAGCCCTTTCAGAAGTTTCTAACCCTCAATCATATTACCCCTCTTTCTCCTGTTTGCTAGTGTCTGCAGCCTACAAATTCTCAATCTCTCTTCATAATCAGTACTCCACAATCCTGATATAATTTTTGATACTCTCCTTTGCACACTCCACTGTATCAGAATCACCACGGAGACCAGACCTGCATGCAGTAGTCTAAGTGGGGTCTTATCAAGGCCTTGTAAAACAGGCAAAATGATTTATCTTTACATGATGAGGTTTGTTTCAGTTGACATTATATTCTGAGTTCTATTTACAGTTTTTGCCATATGACCCTTGAACTTCAAGTTTCTGTCTACTAACACTCCAAGATCCCTAGCCTCATCAATTTTTTTTTTCAAGCATATCTAATCACACTACAGTGTATGACTACATTTATTAACATTGAAATGACAGCTATTTTCACATGCCCACAATTCCAGCCTATTCAGATCATTCTACAAGTACTGCATATCAGCCAGATTCCTGATTATCCTACCTATCTTTGCATCATCAGCTAATAGCTGTATGTCACATGTCAAATCCTTCCCAATGTCATTAATGTACTGATTGAATAACAATGGACTAAGGACTGATCCTTGAGCCACATCACTGGTCACCTTGAATCTTTCAGATTCACCCCCCCCCCCCCATATACCACTTTTTGATATCTGTCAGTCAGCTATCCTCTTATCCATGCCAATCATTTATAATTCAATCCATATTCTCCAATTTATGTAATAGTATTCCTATTATTGTTATTACATGACACGGAGTCTGGCAATTCCATGTTGTATTCTGTCAAAAGTCTTAACAAAATCCAAAAATATCATGATGTATTCATTCCCCTTGTCTGACTCAGTGGTAACATTATTATAGAATGTGAGCAAGTTGCTAAAACATGACCTTCCCTTAGTAAACCCATTGTAAAGTAGAGATTCTCTGTCAACCCATTTCTGAATGCAAGTCCTAACCAACTTTTCCAAAATCTTCACCACTCCTGAGATACTGATTGGTTGATAGTTGGATTGTTGCACCACCCTTGTGCAATGGGATTACCATATATTCTTTCCACTCCTGTAGAATCTTCCATTCTGAGACTCAAATTATATAGCCTGGTCAAGGGAATAGCCAGTTCAGCTGAACCCACTTTTAGTATCTATGCTGATATCTCATCAGGTTCTATTGCAGAATTCTTATTAGTTTGTGCAACAGCTCCAGTACTTCCTCCTCATCCACAAGATTCCTCATAGCATATACCAGGTTGATAGCTTTTAGTAAAATGGCTGCTCATTAGTTGAACAATCACTTTTGCATATATTAATTCAGTAATCAAAATTTATTGAGTCTTCTCTTCACTTTTTTCCAAAGTAATCTTAATTTAGCTTTTGTTGCTTCTATTTGTTGATCCCTTTTACTGCCAGTTGACATTAACAAATATAACAAATAGGTTTTTTTTTTTTGCTGTAAGGGGAAAAGATTCTTTACAACTTTAGCTATTTTGGTGGTGATGCTGAAACACCTTAGCAGAAGGTAGAAATTTAGGTTTTGGATGAAAAAAACACGATTGGTTCCATACAAGATGGACTAGGTTTGTTAGCTTGAGATAGAAAATTCTCCAGTCACAGATGGGATGAGAGTCTAGCTCTTTTCCAGTGAAGTGGCATCTGATATGACATGCTGTTTTTCTGCTAAACTTTTGTGTAATTCAGTTGTTCTAAATGTTCATTTTACTATTCCCATGTTTTGATTCTAACAACTAAGAATCACAATTTTAATCCATGTCATTTCTTCAGTTTTTGTACCCTAATCAATCAGCAAAGGGATTGTAGTTTTAATTTCCAAAGCAGCACTTTCTGTAAATTAAAATGTATTTAGTTTGCATAATTTTTTTTAATGGAAGCTTGTTTTATTTAAAACTTGTACAATTATTTACTTTTAGGTGCTACATCTTTTGTATGATAGTCATTCTTTTTACCAATGATTACTCGGCGCAGAAGAACTACGTCAGAAACAGATAAAGAAGTTCAAGATAGTTTAGCATTTAATAGGGTACAAAATTTCATTTTACAAACAGATTCCTCAAAAGCTTCCGTTATAACTTCTCCTGATCATTTACAAGAAATGACATGTCGAGACAGAACTAGTGAATTTATGTCTACTGTAAAATCTATGCAAGGTCGTATGGTATGTATACACATACATAATGGAATTTGAGCTGTAGAAACTTTCTTTTTTTTAGATACATATGCTAGATATAAAAGGAGTTATGAATATTTGGTGGTTTATTCTTATATTTAATGTTAAGACGATGTTTAGCAAATAATTGGTTTTCTCTCTAACATTTAATTTTTAGTGCATTAATGCTAATTTCAAATGTTTTTAAAATACTTTATTACCTAAGCTGGTTCGTGAAATGTTAAACATATACTGAGAAGCCAAATTATCCCATTCTTGAGTAGATTGATAATCAACTGTTGTAACACACATAGTATATTAGTACCATATGTATATCTTGGCATTAGGGCAGAGTAAGACTTTTTTTAATTTGAAGATTTGTATGCTCTTCGAGGAAAACTGAAATGTTAAGATGTATGTTGATATTATGAAAATAGGTTACTTATATAAAAATATTTCTTTATTCATAGAATTTTCACTCAGTATGCTGAGCACATTCAGTGTGATTGCATTCTTACATGTTTGAGCATCAAATACTTGACATTCTCAAACATTTCAAATGTCAAATTCCTTCTTAGTATCATCATTTTCCATGCATGTGTACATATATGTATGTATGTTATTGTATGAATACTGGCTTTTGTTATTTTAGTGGTTTGGTTAATTTCTCTCGTATTCTGTATAAATTTTTTCATCTATCTCCTTTCTGTGCCATCTTTGTTTTTTTGTTGTCTGTTAATCTCTATATTTTGCCATCTTCATTAATAATTTTGTTTAGATAACTAAAATGTTTTGTTTTATATTGATTCTTCAGTGAGAATGTAGGTGATGTTTTTCATGTTTCTACCTCTTTTTTTTTTTTTTTTTCCCTACATAGTTTGTGTTTTTATTGTTGATTTTCATGCCAAATTTATTATAGCAATTATTCAGTTTGGTTCAGTAATGCTGAAAACTTTTCCTGGATTTATTGAGAAGTGTAAGTAAAGAGGTGAGTTGAATATCTCGAATTTTGCTATCAGGTTTAATCCCACTTTCCCCTCAAGATATCCATATAGATGATTTATAAGAGTGCAGGTGATGTGCACCTTGTCTTACACATGATTTTGCATCAAATCTTCCTGTACCTCCCTCATTTCCAGCTGCTGATTTATAACTTAAGTGTAGGCTGTATAATGTCTTATTTATTCCATATAATAGTAATGCTTTGAACAATTTTTCTTTTGCCACCTTTTCCAGATTACCAAACTTAAATACAGATCATTGTTACATTCCCATGATTTCCCAACTATTTGTTTTGAAGTGAAAATCTGATCTTGTCAGCCCCCTGTTTGTCCTGAACCTAACTTCTCCTTAGTTTCTCTTCCAAATTTTTCTTCTGTGGTATGCCTGCATAAATCTTAGTTCAGTAAGGAAATTGCTTTTAATTCCAGCATTATTTTATTTCCTTTTTTTATTGATAGTATTACAAGAGCTTTAATCCTGGAAGTCAGTGTACTGACTGGCTTTCTGAATTATGCAGTGTAGCCCTAAAAAACTTTTATAGTTCCATGTTTGAGCATTTTCTGTTTGAATATCATTTACTTAACCTATCTTTCCACATGTCAGTTTTCTGATGGCTTTTTCTACCTCATGTATTGATATGTACACTTGATTGCATTCTTCAATATTTTATTCTGCTATTTTGTCACTGTTTATTTCATATATTTTTTCAAAGTAATTACTCCAGGCATCCAGAATGTTTTTATCTTTTGTTTTTAGGTCACCTTTATATCGTCCAGTATTCTCCACCATTTCTAAACTTTTTCAGTAGCTTCCACAACATTTTGCCACTTTCATGATCTTTGTCTTCTGTATTCTTACCAAATTCTTCCAATAACTTTTGTTCTCCTTCACATAGCCTAACCTTTGTGCATTTTCTTCTGTATTTTAGATGTTTTCATTCATAGTGATATCTTGTATTTTTAAGTTCAGAATACAACAGTATACCCAGGATTAGAAATACAAAGTGACTTAGTAAGTGTTGAGCAAGATATAAATGAACTTGATTGAAAGGAAAAACGTGTACAAAAGTTTTGAAAATCTTTGATCTGAGAGCTGCTCAACTTTGAGAAGCTCTTAGATCTGAATTGTGGAGATATGCAAATATTATTGAAGAAAGGAGGGTGCGAAAAATCAATTTAGCAACAAAATCTGAGGAAGACTGCTTTGATTGACTCAACTGAGAGAGAGCATGTGGATTGTTTGCAAAGATATGAAAATAAGAACTGCATGGTAAATAATAACATAAGAAGCCTGAATGGCAAAGAAATGGAGCTAGCTGAGGAATTAGATAAGTACCAGATCGACATAATAGGGGTGACTGAAACAAAAAAGACAAACTGGTGAGATCTTTCTGAGCAATAAATACAAAATATTATATTCTGGCAATGACAATCAAGGAAAAAAAGGAGTAGCCATAGTATTCAACACAAAATACGAGGCTAATCTTCTTGAATGGCAGGCAGTCACAAGTATAGTGATGTGGGTAAATATCAGAATGGAGAACTGAACAATGAGACTTATTTGTGCCTATGGTCCCACAGAAGGTTCTACTAAGGTAGAAGTAGAGGAATTTTTTGATGCTTTAGAGAAAGCAACTAACACAATGAAAAAGGAGAAGTTGGTTCTTGTTGAGTATCTAAATAGCAGACTAGGAAATGATTGTCAGACATACAAAAATATTTTGGGAAAATTTGGAGAAAAGAGCAAAGCTAATAATAATGGCAAATACCTGTTGGATTTCTGCTCAGCACATGGACTGGTTATTACTAACACCATGTTTCAACATAAAAATGTGCACAAATTCACATGGAGGGAAGAGGCAAGGAATAAGAAAAGTTTCATTGACTATGTTATTGTTGATAGTGATGTTTTCTCCCTGGTGCAGGACACCAGAGTGTACAGAGGATTTGAAATTGGAAGTGATCACTATTTAGTCTTGAGCAGGATAAAATTGAATTTCATATTGAAAAAAATAACACATAAGAAAATTTTAAAGTGAATAAAAGTTGAGCAGTTCTCAGATGTGAACTGTAGACTAAAATACACAAAGATTATTGAAGAATAAATAAAAGAATTTGAGAACAGGAACCAAACCTTGGAGATTTAGTGGCAAACCTTGAAGAAAACCCTGATTGATTCGGCCAGAGAGGCATGTTGTGAGGTTGTCTGCAAGGATAGAAAAATCAGAACTCCATGGTGGACACAGGAAGTTAAAGAGGCGGTGAAGGAAAAGAAGAAAGCATATCAAAAGTTCCTTACAAATAAGTCAGCTTTTGCTCTTAGAGAATACAGAGACAAATGTAAGAAAGCTAAACACTCTGTAAAACTAGCTAAATAAAAGTCATGGGAGAACTTTGACAAGAACATAGAAAATAAATAGCAAGTAGCTGGTAAGATATTCTGAGGTTGTTGAAGAAGCTTAGAAATGGAGGAAAGAGTGCTGTAAAAGAAGTTAGAAATGATAAAGGTGACATGAAAATTTGGAGAAAAAGATATCCTTGAAGTATGGAGTAATTAATTAGAAAAATTTCTAAATGAAACAAGCAGTGATAGCACAGTGGTAAAAAACACTCAACAGGCATACAGTCAGGAATACATATCAATACTTGAAGTAGAAAAAGCCATCAAATACCTGAAATGTGCAAAGGCAGTAGGAGTAGATGATATTCGACCAGAATTGCTGAAGTATGATGGTATAAAAGTCTTACAGTGGCTGCACTGCATAGTTCAGAAGGCGTGGACAGAGGGACGAATTCTTGATGATTGGAGTAGAACTCTAATAGTACCCATATATAAAAAGGGAAATAAAACTGAATGTGAGAATATGATGAGAGGTATTTTCCTACTGAGTATTCTGGGCAAGATTTATGCCAGTATACTTGAGAAATGGTTGAGAAGAATTGGGAAAGAAAAGCTTGGTGAAGAACAAGCTGGATTCAGGCCAAATAGGGGCTGTCGGGATCAGATCTTCACTTTACGACAAATATTTGAGAAAGCATGGGAATATAACAATGATCTGTATTTAAGTTTTGTCGATCTGGAAAAGGCATATGACAAGGTGTCAAGAGAGATGTTATTCAATATGTTACAGTTATATGTCAATGGGGCATTATATCAAGCAATACTTAGTCTTTATTTGAGTTGCAAGTCAGCAGTTGGAATTGAAGGAAGTACAGGAAGATTATTTAATGTTAAATCTGGTGTGAGACAAGGATGTACATTATCTATATGGATCGCATTATGAAGGAAGGTGGTATTAAACATGATATCAGAATTGGAGATGTTAATGTATGTTCTTTACTTTATGCGGATGATGTTATACTTCTAAATAAATCCACTACAAGTTTGCAAGATTCCCTGACTAAATTGAATAACTGTTGTAATAGATATGGTATGAAGATCGGCAATAAAAAGACAAAGACAATAAAAATAGGTAGAATCGTTGAAAAATGTCAAATGTGTTGTGAACAGTGAACCTGTGGAACAAGTAAAACATTTCAGCTAGTTAGGCATAATTTTTAGTGAAGGTGGTAAATTAAATATGGAAATAGACAACAGAATCAACAAAGCTGGTATGGTAGGAAGTCATTTGAATGAATTCATATGGAATAAGAGAGAAATTAGTCAGAACAGTAAATTAGCTGTATACGAGACAGTGTTCAAACCAGTTTTATCTTATGGATCTGAGAGCTGGGTCAGAAGTAAAACACTTGACCAAAGACTAGAGACCACAGATATGAGAGTCCTGAGAAAGATTATATCCATGAATAGATGGCATCAATGGCAATATCATATTAAAAACGAGGATATTAGGAAAGAACTAGACATTGTCAGCATCCAGGAATGCGGGTAGCGGAGCTAATCTGAGGTGGTATGGTCACTTAAACAGAATGGTCATGGAAAGCTTAGCAAGGCAAGTGTTCTCTGCCAGGTTGACAGGAAAATGACCCAGAGGGAGACCAAGATATAGGTGGATTGATATGGTACAAAGTGCCTTAGACGATAGAAATATAAGATCTGATAATGTTGGAGTCTTGACAAGTAACAGACTGATTTAGAGGAAAATTGTAGATAGGAAGTTAGTAATGTTGTAAATTTTTCATGTAGTACTATCATATCCTGTACACCCCTTGAGGGTACTTGAGGGTGACTGGTGGGGGGGAGGACATGTCAGGAATTTGATGATGATGAGAAATAAGGAAGTTAAAGAAGCATTCCATGAGATGAAGAAGAATCATATTACAAATTCCCAGTTAGTAAGTCAGTATGTGCTTTGGAAAATATAGAGGAAAAATGTAAGGAAGTTTATGCAAGGAAGTAACTAAACTAAAGCCATGGAAGATTTGTGAATTTTATTCAGAAACACGAGTAGTATCCAAGGAATGAAAGAATCATAAAACTGATATAAAAACTGAAGAAAAGATATGGATATCTGTTATTTTTTGTGAAACTCAACCATGACAGGTTATAAACTTTTGAAATGTTTGTATTGTGGATAGGATAAGGATTAGATAATCTGCAAATCCTTCTCTAACAAATGACCAAATATGAACTTTTTTTAAGCCATTTAGATAAGCATTAGGTAGAGGTCTTGCTCTGATCACTAACACACATCCTCCACCTAAAGATGTTCACACATTCCTCTCATAATTTTCAAAGCCAAAGCATATTGGTTGAAAACAAGAGATGCAAACACTCAGCCAACGAGGCTGGCAACCTTTTTTTTTTGTCCCTAATTTCATTACGTGTGTCCTTATTGTGATATTACTTACTGCGATATCCAGATTACTATGATTTTTCTCTTTGAACATATAAAGAAATCAGAGCCAAAATATGCTTGGCTGTGAGTTATGTGTGTGTGTGTGTATATATATATATATACACATACATACATACATACATACCATATTTACTTGAATATAACTCATCCTTGTGTATACTCGCACCCCTGATTTAATTTGCAAAAAAAAAATGTAAACGTTTCACATATCTGAAAAATACTTTAACATGCAGAGACAAACAAGTTGTTGTTCCTCTGTATCGAGCCTTGATAAGACCCCATCTGGTCTACTGTGCCCAGTTATGGGCCCCAGGGTTTCTTCGTGATGGGGAGGAAGTGGAGAGGATCCAGAGACGAGTGACCAAGATGATAGCAGGTCTGTGGAATGAACCTTATGAGAATAGGTTGAAGATTTGTGGGTTGCAGAAATTGGTCGATAGGCAAAGGAGGGGTGATATGGTTGAGACATTCAAATTACTGAAGGGTTTCTATAAGATTGATCCAGAAGATATTTTTGAAAATATGACTGGTGGGGGGGAGGATTAGGGGCCATGATTGGAAGCTGGGCAAGAACGTGGTTGACAAGGGTGTTAGAGCTAGGTTTTTTACTTGGAGAGTAGTGAATGAGTGGAATAAGCTTCCAGTGTCTGTTGTGGGTGCTACGACCGTGAATGAGTTCAAGGCAAGGTATGATAGATACTGTGTGAATGTTGAATAGTTGTTCTTGACATGATGTTAGGGCCTCCCTCGATGAGTCTGTCGACGCCTTGGAGTTGCTCGGAACAATAATAATAATAATATAATGTACACATGAAAAAAGTTTAAAACTTTAAAAAATAGCGAATGTTATGGCAGTTTCAAATATTTTGGAATGTGGTTGCAGAGAATCATCATCTCAACTCCATAATCGTCGGCTTGCCTTTATCGTTAAGTCGAGCCATCTTTTGTTAATAATACACCAATCGTATGCATAGAGATGTAGGCAACCAGTAGAGGAAATGTGGGAGTGAGAGCATCGACCTCTACTCGATCTTGGATTGCGTGTGTGTGTGGGGGGGGGGGATTAAGATAAAGAGATCACCATTAGTGCAACTGGATTTTGAGAGCTTGGGACATGATTTTGCCAGAAATAATTAATTTAATTACAGTAGCATTGTCGTTAAAATATTTAAATACATCGTGTGGTGAAGGTGAGCAGCCGATCTCATAAATAATGTCCATAATTAAAATTTAAATGTATTAATTTTATAAATAATGTGAGCATTTATAAATTATAATGAAATTGAAGATTTAATGATAAATGTAAATTTAGTTTTTTCCTGAAAAACTTTAGTTTCCAAAAATCCCCACATATATCTCGCACCACAATTTTTATCTTTAATTTTGGGGAAAAAAGTGCGAGTTATAGTCAAGTAAATATGGTATATATATATTATTTATTTATTTATTTAAATTTTTTTAAACAAACGAAGTATCAAAACATGAACCACGTGTTTGCGACAAGTGTGTACTTGGTAGTAACATTGGGAATCTATAAGAGATCACCATAAAATAAATATTGACAAAAATGTATTTTTTCAAGATCCCTCAAATTTTGACTTTTTTTTGTTTATGTTTTAGATTTGTTTTTGTCTCCACTAAGAGAAGAGCGAACATTATCTTTGTATCTCATCAGGTATCACATGAGATACAAAGTAAAAAAGATATGCATGTGATGTGCAGTTGACCACTAGAGACATTCTGATCAATTGCACATCACACGTAATACTCTCAGTCAAAAAGTTCTTATAGGGTACATATAGATATACATGCTTTGCTTGTTTTGTGATTTTTAGTGATTCAGTAATATGTTTTGAATGGTGAATTGTGTACTTTACCTAGTTGTTACATAATGCGTGAATCTGTTTCAAACAAAAGCAAAACTAGTGAACCTAAAGTGCACAATTCACCATTGATATGAAATGTCATATCATTGCTATGACACTTCATATCAATGATTTGAAGTGTCTTATTCAAATTTGAATATGAAACTTCATATCATTGATATAAGCTGAAAAAGGTGAACATGTAGCTTTTTTCACACTGATTTAATATATTTTCAGTTATATTTTTGGCTAAAATTTAAATGCATTGGATGGTGTTTACTTGTTCCATCCCTCCCATTTTTGAGTAGCCTTCCAATTTTTCATTTAAATTTTTGTTACTTTTTTTTTTTCTACTAATTGTAATTTACAGTTTATTTTTACATTTTTTTGTCTTGAAAAGGAATATAAAATTCCTTGTGAAACCATGCTTCCACTTGGTAAAGTGAAAGAATTGTTTGCAATACAGAATGTGTATGATAAATGGAATTTAGCCTTCCAGTACATTTTCATACAGAGTAATGTTTTCCTTAAGCAGAATGTAACAGAAGAACTCAAGGTCAAAAAAAGTGTTAGATTCGATTATGGTGTCACAGCATATTTCAGTTAAAGGTGTAACTATTCTGCCTATGTTTGGTGACAGTGATCATGCAGTACTTGCTTCAGAAGTGGCTAGGTTTATGAATGTTCCATTCAGAAAAGGTTACATGTTGAACTATAAAGCAGGAAATTATGAGCAACATGAGTATACTGAGTTCTGTGGAGTGATATCAGTTGCTTGATGGGAAGAATATCGACAGTGCATAGAATTTACAAAATACTTAAATGATGCAATATTAGAATGTGTTCCAAGAGTCTATTTGCATCAGGTGTATAAGGAGGAGGAAATATTAAAGCTGTTGCACAAACTGAATAAGAATTCAGCAGTAGAGACTGATGGAATATTAGGAATTCAAAGGAATAGTCAATTGAATTGGCTATTCCTTTGACCAGGTATAATTTGCATCTCAGAACAGGGAAGATTTTGCAGAAGTGGAAAGAATGTATGGTAATCACATTGCACAAAGGAGTGCAAAGACCAATGTATCCAACTATCAACCAATCAGTATCTCAGGATGGTGGTGAAGATTTTGGAAAAGTTGATCAGAGCTCGTATTCAGAAATGGATTGACAGAGAATCTACTTTGCAATAAACAGCATGGGTTTACTAAGGGAAGGTCATGTTTTAGCAACTTTCTCACATTCTATAATAATGTTACCATTGAGCTAGACAAGGGGGAATGGATACAGCATCAAAGACCATTGCATAAATTTATGGAATATGAGATTTGATTATAAAATATTAGTGGGAATATGAGGATGGCTGACAGATAGATATCACAAAGTGAAATATGTGAGATGTGAGTCTGTCTGCAAGAGTTAATGTAATCAGTCCTTGGTCCACTGTTATTCAACTGTACATTAATGACATTGGGAAGGATTTGACAGGCAGCATACAGGTATTTGTTGATGATGCAAAGATAAGTAGGGTAATCACGAATGCATTTGATATGCAGTACTTGCAGAATGATTTGAATAGGCTGGAATTGTGGACATAGGAAATTGGATGCCAGTGTGGGATTATATTGGTGGGATTATGCTAAGAAACTGATCAGGCTTAGAGATCTTTGAGCATTAGTAGATAGGAAGTTGAAGAGGAGCCATGTAGCAAAGGTTTGCAAATACAACTCAAACGATAATTGCAATGCTGAAACAAACTTTGACATGTAAAAATAAGAATGTCATTTTGCCTCTTTGCAAGACCTTGATAAGACCTTACTTGGACTATTATCCATAGGTTTGGCTTGCTGGTTTCTGTTGTGATTCTGATACAATGGAAAGAGTGCAAAGGAAAGTGTTAGAAATGATAGTGGAATACTAATCAGGATTGTGGAATACTAATTATGAAGATAGATTGAGAATTTGTCACAACAGACAGTAACAAGCAGGAGAAAGAGGGATGATGTGTTTGAGTCTTACAAACTTTTGAAAGGCTCATAATGTATTTCTTTGGAGGGTTTATCATTTTATGGAGGGTGGTGAAAGAACAAGGGGCCATCCTTGGAAGCTGAGAATGAATCCTGCCAAGAAGGGGATGGGATCTAGTTTTTACTCTTGTAGAGTGGTGCCTGATTGGAATGGATTTCCATTACATGTTGTGTGTGCATTTGCATTACAAGCAGTGCAAATGAATTGAAGAACAAGTATGATAGCTGGTGTGTGTAGTATGTGGCCTCCCTGGATGAGTCCTTAACTCCCTGGAGGTCTCTCTCAATAACAATAATATAGTTTCTATATTACAGAATCTGAGTTCTGTATCTGACTTACAGCTAAAATTGAAGATCCCGAAGAATACAAAGGTGGGTTAACTTTAAATCTCATACAAGGCATTATACTATTTTTTCACTGTTATTATCTGGATGGATCACATTGTTAATGAAAGTAATTTAAAACCTGATATTCAAACAGTGAATATTAAACTTAGTTGTTTACAGTATGCAGATGATTTTATCCTTTTTAAAGGAACTACAAGTCTTCAGCGTTTTAAATGCCATGGCAAATTTGGCATGAAAATATTCATTAAAAATTACTAAATATACTAAAATTTTGAAAATAGTCAGGTTCATAGAAAAACATCAACTGTGCATACTCAGCTGTAAATGTATAAAATAGATTGCACATTTTGTCTTTTAGATACAAAATAATTTTTTTTTAGATACAAAACAATTTAGGGTGAAGATGGCAATAATTAAATAATCAAATAAGTCAGGCTGGTATGGTGAAAAGCTGACTGAGCAAATTTATATGGAGTGAGAAAGAGAGAGAAATTATACACAGTAAACCAGCAATATACAAGAGTGTTCAAAGAATTGGAACATATGGATCTGAGAGTTGGGTAAGAATAAAATAGTTGGTCAAAAACACTAGAGATGACAGCTATTAAGACCTGATCCAAAATTTTTATATGTTGGAACTATATTAAAAATGAAGATATCAGAAATGAATTTGACATTATTAACCCCCCAACCGGCCACGACGTCTATAGACGTCGAGATAAATCTGGATACGAAGCTCTAAAACCCATTGAATAACATGAATAAGAAGTGCAATTTGGTGTCACTATTTCATCCACCTTGGCTGGTAGGGAGGTTAATAATCCCTAAGCAGCAGTAATCCTAAGATGGCAACATGATATGGTGCTCCATGCTTGCCATTAAATAAGCATATCACTGGGGAGGTACCCAAAGATTAACCACAGCAACTGTCCATCACTTAAACAGAATGAGAGATGAAAGATTAGCAAAACTAGTGTATGAAGCAGAAATGGCAGGAAAAAGACCTGGAGGAAAACTGAGTGCTTCGGAATATCAAAATCACAGTGATATAACATATAATAGACCAATTTGAAATAAAGTTGTTGAGAGTAAAGTACTCATGAATAATATTGGCTTGATCGAACAGTATAAATGGCACTCTCAAAATAAATGCATATCCACTTGTAAAGAGATGCATTTATTTTGCTAGAAAATATCATCTTATCAGGGAAAAATTAAGACAAATAAATATCCAGCTGAGGTTTGATTGTGGATGTTAATGTGATAACTTAATGATTAACAGAAACCAGTGCACCATACAACAGCCAAGATCAGAAACTACTCTGCTTCCTCATTGTTGTTATTTTTTTCTTATAATTTATTTTGACCTTATTTTGATTTTATTCAGATCTTGTTTAATGCCATTTTGATGATGTTTCTATTGAGAATGTGAAACATCATTCATGAAATGGTAGAAGCCATTAATAAAACAATTAAATATTTTTTTTAACCAGTCCTTGACATACCTATCATCAAACTCAAAAGTATAAATATGTTTTATATTGCAAGCCATGGAGCTGATTACAACCAGATGGGTCCACAGGTGGCTGATGGTGGATCACTCCCCAGAACATGGAATGTAACTGCAAGATAAGCAGTATAACCTGACAAATAAGTAGTCCCAGACCAACAGCAGCATTGCCATCAGAGATGGTGGAGTGGCCCTTGGCAAGGCCTCTCAAACCAAAATGCCATAGAAGCCTAAGATGGCAACATGATATGGTGCTCCATGCTTGCGATTAAATAAGCATGTCACTGGGGAGGTACCTGAAGATTAACCACAGCAACTGTCCACCAGGTAAGGTGTGACTGCACAGGCATATACTCCATGTCAGAAATTCTTCTATTTTGGGGAATGATAGCAACCGGCACTGGTCCCAAGCTACTTCATAGCTGGAAACCATTGCAAGCTACCATCATTCTGACTAATACCTCACCTTTGGGTCCAATGTCAGCAGTTGTATCCTAGATACTACAAGAAATGAGCACACATTGTCATAGCAGATGTACTGGCTTGAACATCACCCAGGTCAACAAGGTTTCACATCATCCATAGTTTAGGCAGAGGACTATTAAAATAAGTCTACTACAGTCTATCCACATTATTTTAATCACCTTAAAAATCAGCCAAACACCATCAGCGAGAATTGCTTATCATCCTTTAGCTGAACATCAAACCTAGGGCAAAATCAGAGCAGGTACAAAGCAGACACTGTTGTTTTACAAGAAACTCACCACAACTCACAAGAAAATATTGCCATACCTAATTACATCTTTCTCACTGATAAACCTGATGGACTGGCAAAAGCAGATCTGGAAAGCACTCTGAACCTCTGCGACACTTAAAGTGACTTTTTCATTGGTATCTGTGTGTGCACAACTTCTCAATGTACAATATATGTACGCCTCCTCTACTTGATTGGCCAAACTTTGCACATCCTCAGCCAGCCCATTCTTGTATTGTCAGGAATTTCATCTTGTACAGTATATTATGGGGATACGATAACGATGACAACCCAGGCCTGCGACTGCCACTGGATGCTAATAAACAACCTTCATCTTCTCTATGACAGCAAGCAATCTGGAAAATAGGTATCAGAATAACCTGTGACCTCTGCTTTGCCACCATACAGAAATTACTTCTTGTTTCAACCTAAAGTATTGCCTCCATATATCCACAGCCAACACAGATCCTGCCTAATTACAATATGACTTTTAATCCCCAGAATAAACAGCTTCCCAATATCCCAATGGCATATCAGTAAAGCAAACTGGCTGAAATTCACTGTCATTGAAAACAACAGCATAATTCTGTCTACTGTTGGCAACAAAAAAAAATTCACTAAACTCCTCATAGCATATGGTAAAAGGCATTCCCAGAGGATTCAGAGAGATTTACAAACCATGCTGGTGAACCAAGACTGGTATTTTGGAAGAATGTGAAAAACAGAACATTCCAGACACTGCTTCTGGTTCTTTAAGGTCCTTGGATGAAGGTAGAGTTCACCGACACAAAAATTAACATCCTCAACTTTATCAGATCAAGTTAAAAGACTTGATCACTTCTCCATCAACTGGACTTGTACTCCTAACAGAACTAAAGGAAAAGTAAACTCCAAACAGTATTGCAAAAAGCTAAATCCATAATTCCCACAGGGTTCCTCCTTTAGTGCAATTGGAAAAACAATGGTATGTTGCACTCTTCATTTGGAAAAAGGCCAATGTTTAATTCTTGTCGTGATGAGAGGAATTTTTATGTAGCTATTTTCCATTGAAGGTGAGTTAGCTGATATCATGAAGGGAGCAGGATTTTTCTCACAGAAACTCAGGTTTTTAATTCCAAATACAGACAAATCAGCCTTGAGAACACATGCAATTTACAGACTAAAATGTATTAGTGGTGGTGGGCAGTAGATGGCATTGCATGTAGATGGTAGTAACAATCCTGTGTAGTTGGTGGATTAAAGGGTAGAAACAGAGTTGTAGAGTGCTTTCCCTCAATGGGTCCTTGATTGCCTTGGAGGTGTCAGGTAATAATAATACCAAAAAAAGAGATCATCTTTACAAAAAAAATTTCCTAATCATGTCCTACATTTAAAACAAAAACTTCAGTCCTGTTACTCTAAATGAAATTAATACAACTCTCAAACTAATCAATTCAAGTAAATCCCCTGGTGTTAATGGCATCCTGAGACCTGAGTCTATCTAATTTCTTCTCTTGAATAATAAGTGATGAATGACTCCCATTCATCACATTTGGCATGAATCAAAGATAATAGCTTTGCCAAAACTCAACAATTCAACTGATGGCCCTAATAACTGTCCTATAGCATTGTGTGCCATTCATTACAAACTTTTTGAAAGGACTGTCTTCTCTAGCATTTCTCCAAAAATAGAAGCCATCTTACTCAATAAATCTGGCAGAAGCTGCTATGACCAGGTCTTGGCCCACACAACCCATGTAGAAGTCAGATACTAAAAATGTTCAAAAACATGTGCTGCCTTTAAAGACCTAACATCAGCCTATGACCCATATGGAAAAAAAAAAGGGTTACTGTATATTTTAAAAATTCTAAAACTGCTAGAAGAAATGCACTCCAATAGGAAAATGAAGTTCATTTGAATTGACAAAAAAAAACAGAACATTTATCCAGAGAATGAACTGTCCCTTGTCAACTATCTGCAAGTGATATCTCTCTAACAGCCAGTCAAAAATTTATCTTTGCTAGTGATATAGCAGTTGTCACACAAGACATTACTTTCCAGGATGTAATATTTTATCTGTAATATTAGATGTCAGGACACAAATACCATTCGAAACTGTTTAAGGTTCCAACTGAAGTTTAATTCCACAAAAGCTAAATGTATTTATATGCAGGCAAGTGTAGCACTAATTTGTGAACAGATCAGCGGCACTTGCATCCAGTTGCCAGAAACTACCGCTGGCATCACCACATTACAAAAGAGCTTTCAGAAATACCCAATCCAGATCTGTGGTCTTTTTAATCTCCATCTCAGAAAATGCTGCTAGTAAAGAATTTGAAAAAGTTAAGAATTGTCATCTGAAAATATTTGCAGTGCTTCAACAACAGAGCTGTTCCCGACCACACCTATGACAAGACTGCATAGTTATAAATCTATTGTCACAAGCATACTCAGAGGACACAATTAAAACACTTAGTTGTGGACATAATTTTGCAACTGCACCCAAAAAAAAGTAACATTTTTAAAAATTATGACCAACATAGAATGTGGTATCCATGAATTTGCACCAAATATTTGATGTGGTTTCAACAGCAGAGCTGTTCCTGACCATAATTACGACAAGAATGCATAGTTATAAATCTATTGTTGCAAACACATTCAGAGGACACAATCAGTGCACTTAGTTGTGGGTATAATTTTGTCACTGCGCCCAAAAAAGTACCATTTTTAAAAATTATGACCAACATAGAATGTGGTATCCATGAACTTGCACTAATTGTGGCTAACATTTGGTTGGATGTGGCTAGTATTTTAAGTAAATCCAAACCTCCATAGAATAATATTTCACTAAAAGAAATATTAGCACTTAGAACCTATATAAAAATAAACAAATTATTATAACTAAAGCTAATAAGAGTAATGCCGCTGTCATTATGAACTAAGTAGAGTAACAGAAAAATGAATCAACTTCTTAAAGACTCTTCCATGTATCAAATCATAGATTGGATCCTACAAAATCCCAAAAGAAAAGTGTACAAATTATTAGAAAAAAAGTTACATCCTGGCCTAAAGAAATTACCAAAAAACTTAAACCTTATCATGTCCAACCACCCTGGATATACAGAGCCCCTAAAATTCACGATCCCCATATGCTCTTCATCCAGTAGTAGATAGCATAGACAGCCCCACCTACAAACTGGCTAAACATTTATCTAAATCACTTTCCTCCCTTACAGGCAACTCTCCCTCATCTATTCAAAATTCTTTACACTTTAAAGCATTAATAGAAAATTTAACTTTGACAGATTCTGACATCATGGTCAGTTTTGATATCACCTCACTTTTCACTCATGTACCTTTGACAGAGACCCTTGACCTTGTTAAGCCATATTTGGCATAATTGAATTATTCAGATTTACCCATGTGTGCGGGTTTCCTGTGGAAAGGAAAAATGTAAACAACCAACTACATGTGACTGCTATGGTTCCCCCCCCCCCCCCAGTAAACTTCTATATGGAGCATTTTGAAAACCAAGCTCACAACACAGCCACACAAATCATAGAAAAAGAAAATAACAGTAGTTTCCCTTTTTAAATACATTAGTGACACGACTTCCTAATGGCTCATTATCCTTCTTTCTACAGAAAACCCACTTGTAAACAATCACACCACCACCCTTCCCAACAGTATGGCATTCTCAAAACTCTTACTCACCGAGCCAGAGCTATTTGTTCAAATAACACAGCCCTTCAAACTGAGCTTGAAACTACACACAGGATCACAACAAAACCATTCCCATTCTGTATGTTAAGGGCACATCAGAAAAAATGCCCAAAGTTCTTTGCAAATATGATCTCCATACCACTTTCAAACCTTTCATCCAACTAGCTACTTTTATATGTTCTAAAGATTGACTACATCCTCTTGAACATCTGGGAGTGTATAAAGTTCTTTGTGGCTGCAAGTTAGTCTACTTTGTACAAACTAGGAGATCAGTCAACATACTTCTTAAAAAACATCCAATAACATTAGAAGTTGTTACAGTGTAACAACGTCTATGTAATAGGATCAAAAAACAGGTCTGAGAGGCTTTTCTTAGAATTAACATCAGCTATGTTGCACTTTCCAAACTCAAGTATGGGAGACTATCATTTTAAGACCTAATATCCAGACTTCTCTGAATTAACTTTGTAGTTATCTGACCATAGAGGGTGCTACGCAAATACGTTAGGTGTACAATTTTAAATTGCTTTTACAATTACCTGGTTTTGTGCTGTGTGCTTATCACAATTATCATGATGATGCTGGATAAAATTCTTGCAAAATATTAGTATATATAATATGAGTTTAATAAATGTATTTTTTTCCTACTGGTGTTAATTATACCGTTTAGCTTTATTATGGAAAAGAAAAAAAAATACATACTGTAATAAATTAATGCAGTTACACTGTTCAGCTGAATATGCCACAAGACTTCTTCAGCCATTGAATTGCCCTGATTAGGAACAGTAAAAGTTTTTTTTACACACACACACACACACACACACACAAATTAATATTTTTGGTGCTTAATGTAATTGTGGTTTAATCAGTAAATGATTTATTATTAAATATGAAAATCAAAACTAAGTTTCCAGGTAATTTGGATTCATTTAGTAACAAAAATATGAATCAGTAGGTTGTCAGATGATTTCATTTCTGAGTTTTGTTTTTCATATTTTATACTTTTTACTTTTCTGCTACAGCACTTCTCCCAAACACACATCTTCTTGTGACACTTTTGTGGCATTGTGAATGTTAAAAAAAAAAATTTCATTTAGATGTTTTATATTGTATATACAAAAAAAACAAAAACAAAAAAAATTAAATCTAGAAAATATGGTTCTGCCATATGTAGGAGAAAAGTGGATAATACTTTCATTTCATTATCTTCTCTGGCTCAGAATCTCCTTGCCTTGTTCTATGCATTCATTTGCTGTCTGTCATTCTGCAAATTCTGATAATCATTCACTTCTTTCAATATTTATCTCTGAAGCATGATCCTCTCCAAACAAGAAAAAAGAAGTCTTATTGATGATGTTGCCATTAATGTGGTATCTTCCTAGTTCGGGATGCAAGAGTATACAGAGGATTTAAAATTGAAGGGGTCATCACTTAGTTTTAAGTGGGATAAACATGAATATCATACTGAAGAGAATTTTAAAAAAGGATTAAAGTTCATTACCTTGCCAGTAACAGACCTTAGACCACACTGTCTATTATTTATTTGAATGTTAGATTCTATTAATTTTTACCTTGTAACATTTCTAATTGCAAAATAAATAATACAAAATAAAATGAATTGAGAAATGTGCAACTATTGTTACACATTTTTATCAGGGACTAAATGAAGTATGATTTTTCAATATACCCACCCATAATTGTAGATTCAACTGCACAAATATTATTCAAGAAAAAAAATGAAATTTTGACAACAATCAAATCTTGGAGTCTCAGGGGCAAACTTTGAAGAAAATATTAATTCAGCTAGAGAGGCATGCAATGAATTTCCCTACAAGGAGAGAAAAAAATCAGAACTTCATGAATGCCAGAAGTTAGAGGCAGTCCTGGAAAAGAAGAAAGCATATCCAAAGTTCTTAGTAAGTAAGCAATGTCCTGAGAGAATGCAGAGAAAAATTAAGAGAGCTAAGCTATATTTGAGTTACACAATTTTCTGCTTATGTGGCATCTGTTGTGTAGGATAAATAGGCTGCTTTCTGAACATCCTTGAAATGTTCTTTCACAGAACATTTCAAGAATGTTCAGAAAAGCTTACAAATCAGGTTTGGCCTTTCATGCAACAAATGAAATACATGACGTACTCTGTTAACACATAAAAATGCTATACACGAAGGTTAACATGTAATTACATCCATGAAACCTCATCTGAAATTTGTTGAACTACATCATGAGCATGATATATAATCCAATTCAATGATGAAGCAGTTTGAAGGTAATGTTTCCCAAACTGGACAAAACCACATATATTTTCAGTATAATTTTTTGTGGCTTGTCATATATGTATACATGTATGTAAATACATGGTTTCTTAATTAGCTTTGTAATACCAATAAAAATATCTGGTATCTAATATTACTTAGGCAACAGGCCTGAAATATGACCTCTCTCTCTCTCTTTGTATGGGTGGGTGTATTGAAAAACTCATACTTCATTTAGTCCCTGATAAAAAAAAATGTGTAGCAATAGTTGCACATTTCTCAATTCATTTTATTTTGCATTATTTGTGGCTTGATTTTTCTCTACAGTTACTACAGCTATCTCACATGCCAGATTTTAGTTTTTATATATTTCTAAAATTGATAAATTTCTCCCCTGTACCCAAGGGCCAGTAACAGACCTTAGACCACAAGCATACTGTAGTGTGAAAAAGTACCAGAGTAAATTCTTTCTTGTGTAATACATTAATTTAATCCATAATATATAACAAACTGACACTTTCAGATGACCATTTATATATATATATATGTGTGTGTGTGTGTGTGTGTGTATATATATGTGTGTGTGTGTGACAAAGTGATTAAAAATTATGACTTTCAATATTAGTGCTGTAATTTCAGTCATTAAACCATTTCAACTTAAGATGGATTAATGAAAAACTTCCTCTTCCCCATAAAACTTCATTTTCATTGGCAAAACAGTTTGAAATTATATATATTTCATTGTGATTAAGACTGCTTTTATTAGAAAAAATAATTTGGAATGATAACTCCTTTCTAGCATGATGAAATATAATAATATAATAGCAGAATTAGGTAATGCAAAATTAGGTTTATAGTACAGTTGTAATAATAAGTGGCGTGACTATATGGAAATGCTATTACAAAATGTGGTTTATTATTATCATGTAATCTCCATGGAGTCTGACTCATTGGAGATCACTTCATGCAATCCATTATCCACACTGCTTAATCCTCCATCCACACACTGTCACTATTCACAGTCTATACACTGTCGTTTTAGTGCACACTAATAGAATTTTTCTCTGTTAATTGTGTATTACAGAGGATAAAGACAAAGAAACCATCTGTCAAAACCTAGCCAGCTATATTACCAAAATACTTGCACACAATGTGCATATAGTTAGAGGGGATTTCATTGCACAAATGAGAAAAGATGTAGCTGGAAACACAAAAAACATAGGACAATATACCTACCATGACTCAACCAATGAAAATGGCCATCTTCTTGTGGTCTTTTGCAACTCTCAGAACTTAATATCTCTTCAATCAATATTCCCAAAATAAATTAGAAAGAAAATGGACCTGGCAACACCCCAATAGAACTAAAACTCAAATTGATCGCATCTTAATAAATGGCAAATGGATAAGGTCAGCCCAAAACTGTAGAGCATACAATAGTATATAGAATTAAACTCTGATCACAGAATTGTAAGTGCATGATTAAAGCTATGACTAAGAGCATCCAAATATAGAACAAACACCTCAGATACATTTGGGAAGAATTAAATGACTCTAACAAGGCAAATCAATTTCAGCAGCTCACAAAGAACAACCACCAACAAGCAGTATCAAATGATAACACAGACAATATATTTAAAGCAATAACTAGCATCATTAATCAAGTAACCTCCCAAACATTTCTTCAATCAAACACAAAAAGTGTAGATAAAGACTGGGTAACCAAAGAAACAAACTCACTGATTGACAAGCACAATAAAATAAAATGCAAAGTAAAAACCAAGATTCCCTTCAATATAAAAATGGGTATATGAAGTTCTCTCAAGAAGCCTATATCCAGAACTTCTGCCAAGAGCTAGAAACTGTCACAAATTGCACAAGATAAGAGAAACTTACAAAATAGCCAAGTCCCTGAGCACAGCAGAAAGAAGACCCAGAGTATTGAGAATCAAGAAAAAAAGATGGAACCTCGTTTGAAAACAAGACCAAAGAACTTGATGAATGGAAGGCACGCTTCCAAACTCTTCTCAACACACCAACCCCAAACATTGATTTCATCTCGAAAACCACAGAAAAGAAATCCTTAGCATCAACTGTGACGATTTCATCATGGGAGTTCAAAATGGCCCTTCAACAACAAAAAGCAGGAAAATCACCAGGAGCAGATGGTATCACAGTTGATGCTTTAAAGCATTACCCTATAGATATCAAAGAACAACTCCTACACATATATAACTTTGCACTTCCCTCTAGGAAAGTTCCTGAACAGCGGAAAAGAGGGTCTAATAATGCCAATTCCAAAAAAAAAAGGTAACCTGAACAAACTTGAAAACTACAGAGGAATCGCACTCCTTTCTACTCCACTAAAAATCTACAATAGAATGATATTAAATAGAATTGAACCACATATAACTCCATTACTTCGTACAAACCAGGCTGGATTCCTCCAAAAATGTGGTACTCTAGAACACATTCATGCATCAGAAGACTAATAAAGGGTTCAAAGGACAAGAACTTATTATTGCTTTTGAACTTTATTGACTTTACTAAAGCATTTGATTCTGTTGACAAGGAATGACTATAGGAAACATTCAAACTTTATGGCATTCCACCTAAAATTATCAGGGCATTCAAGGCACCCTACCACTGATATCAAGCCACAGTACTAGTTAACGGAGACAAAACAGACAGTTTTCCCATCACCACAGAGTCCTACAGGGAGATACTCTGGCCCCATATCTAAACATCATAGTGATTAACTATATTTTTAAATTGATTCAAGTTAAATCTGGAATCCTCATCAAAGACCCATGTATACAGATGCACCTTGAAGACCTGAGCTTTGCAGATGATATAGTCCTCATTGACTCCAATGTTACAGATACCCAAAACTGCTTCAACAGCTTTAGGAGAACTGCAGAAATCTTTGGACTAAAAATAAACTTCCAAAATACAAAGATATTAAAAAATCAGATAGATGAGCACATCTATATAAATCAAAAATGATCACCTTGATGAAGTAGAGGACTTTGTATACCTAGGATCACACATTTCAGATTCCTTAACAGACATCTTAATGTCTGTTAACAAGAAAACAGGTAGCACTCCAGTTCCACAGAAGTCTTAATAAAGTTGAGCCTCATCTCAAAGGAGACGAAGATTTGTCTTTACAGGTGCACCAGCCAGTCTATCTTTCTATACAGCTCCCAGACCTGGAACATCTTAACAAAAGCAGCAGCCGAAATTATAAATAGCTTTGGAACTACTTGTCGAAGGAATATCCTGGATTGCTCCTGGCAAGACCACATTCCCAACTCTACCGTATTAGATGAAATCCAACAAGATCCTCTGGTCAGCTCTGTTCAAAGAGACCAAATGAAATGTCTCGGACACCCACCCTCTGCACCTTTTGATGATCTAGTCCTTTACTCCCTTACAGATGGAAAAAAAAAAAAAGAGGCAGACCCTGAACTCAATATTGAAAATACATCAGCAATATTCTCCCCATTTTCCCCTAACTCTCCGCATCAGAGATCTATCAATTAGCATGTGACAGAGAAGCCTTGTTTTCCTTCACTTCATAAGAACCTCAGTCCTGTCTTAGTGTATACAGACTATTTATTTGTTTTGATTGGTTTTCCTATTTATAATTGTAAAATTATAAATAAACGATGATGATAATGATGAATTGTGTATCTTGTGGCAGATTTCCTATATGTATAAAGCTTAATGTAGTCGGCTAATACAACTGTTTAGTTATTTAATTTTTATTGCTCTAATTTATTTTATGTATTAAATTATAATGATACAAAATAAAACGATTATTTTTGACAATAGAACTAAGGAGAGAATGACTACTATTTGGGTTTTTTTTGGTCAAATATATTTATTTTAAACTAGTTGGTATAACTTAGTTTAAAATAAATATATTTGACCAAAAAAACCCAAATAGTAGTCATTCTTCCTATATAATGATACAAAATTATGTATAGATAATTTTGTATCATTATATATATATAAATTATAATAAAATAAAATTATTATTATAAAATAAAATTATGTATAGATAATTTCTGAAATTAGTCCTTGTGTATATCTTTATATTAGTTGATAGCATATGAAAATTTCTTAGGAAATTTAATTCTAGGATTTAAAAAATCTTGCTGTTAATTACTTTAAAATGCATGCCTTGTCTAATTATATTTAGGGAAATGGATACTTACCGCCTTCACAAAACAAGCGAGCTAAAGAACTTCAAGAATGGAGTAACTTTGTGAGAATAGCCAAGTAGGTGTTATAACTAACAAAACAGAATTCTAATACATGAAAATGTTTAAGCAAAACAATAATGAAAATTACCATGATTCTAAGCAAATAGTATGATGATACATTAGATTTACATTCAGCTACTTAATGGTAATACTAACTTTATTTTTTCATATAAAAGTTGCACTGCTTGTATATTTTGTCCCCTGCCCAAATTAAATTATCATCATGGCATATTCTATCAATAAGAAGTTTTAGTACTTATAGCAGCCTTCTATGAACAGTTTTTCTGTTTCCAGATTAGTTTATTACATGAATTGAGATTATTAATTGCGAAGAGCGCGCACACAACAATTATTCTGAAAGCACTGTTAATAATCTATATTGAGATAATAATGATATGATTATTTCCAACTCTCATTGCTATTATGCCTTATATAATCATTCTGCATATATACCAGTGATACAGTCTACTATAAAACATATGCTTAAGGGAGAGAAAATTATCACACACACACACAAGTAAAACAAAGAGAAAAACCTATTTGAGGCATCAAATTTTTTGCACCTTCTGAGAGTGGCAGATTTTCCCTATAGAGAGAGATTAAAGTAATAAGTAAATAGTCTCTTGATGAAATCTTAGGTGATGTATTCTGCTGGACAAAAAGAAAGTTTCATCCACATCAATTCGAGTACGTTCTTGTTCCATTATCTTTCTATGTTTAATCTCATAGTTAACATTTCATATGTGGAATTAAGTGTCTTTCATGAATGAGAAGCACAAAATGCAGCATTAACTTGCCCAATTGGGGGGGGGGACTCCCCCCATGTGTTTCCCAAGGAATACAATATAGAGGTTTTTAAATCAAATATAAACAAGTTTCTCCTTTGCTGCCCTGGGTTGGCTGAGTGATTAGCTTATCTGCTCTCCAGCCAAAAGGATGCAGGTTCAAATCCCACCGTGGGCATGGATGTTTGTGATTATCTGTGATAATACTAGTGGTGGTAGATGGCATTGGTGTAGATGATGATAGTAGTTGTGGTTACTGGTAGTTGGTGAATTTGAGTAGTGGAGACAAAGAGTTGTAGAGTAGATACCCTCCCTCGATAAGTCTTTGGACTCCCTGGAGGTACTATGTAATAATAATAATACACATCAACCTATAGTACTAACATACTATAGGTTGATTTACCAGCCTCTCGTGTATGGGCTCAACATAAAACTGACTGGCTAGCACAAACTAGTTAGTCAGTTTATTTTTAGAATGCTCAAAGATATCATCAAATTCCTGAATGTTCCCTCAAGGGATGTACGGGATAATATGATAGTACTACATGAAGAATTTACATCATTACTAACTTCCTGTCAACAATTTTCCTCCAAATTAATCTGTTATCTGTGATGACTCCAACATTATCAGATCTTATATTTCTGTCTTCTAAGGCAGTTTTTATTATATCAATCCACCTATATCTTTGTCTTCCTCTGGGTCTTTTCGCAGTCCACCTGGCAGAGAACATTTATATCTATTTCAGCATCCTTGACATCATTTATTCTGTAATACTAACTTAACCAGTTCATCATGCTTTCCAAATACTAATGTTTTTTTTTATTTTTTTTATTGGAACAGGAGTCTGATGATGGCCTTCTCTGCACACGTGCGTTGTATCGTTGATAGAATAACATTCTCTTCTCTTCACTGAGTTTGAAAGCCTATCTCTTTCATCAAAATATAACATATTTACAGTAGACACTCACTTTAGTGAAGCCCTAGGGACTAGAGAATAGTTTGTTGTTGTGTGAGGTTCGCTACAGTGAATTTGCAGGGTGTGTGTGGGGGGGGATTATTCCCCACTCCATTTCCATGAAACAAAGGAAATGGTGAGAAATAGAACAAAGGAATTCATGAGAAACATAACAAAGGAAATGGAAAAAGAAAGGAAATAAAGAACACAAAACAACATCAGAAAGTACAAATCCAAACAATAATGGGAGACATAAGAAAGGAGAATATGAAATTATAAAAATGGAAATGTATTATTAATGTTTCAGTTTTGAAATGCTGTGTTAGTTTAAATTAACATTCATCCAAAATTTCCATAATGAACTAAATAAATGCAATCTGCTCGTGGTAAATTAAAAAAAATAACTTCAAGTACCCAGTCAGCTTTATAATTTGTCACCTCCATTTACAAAGAATGTAAGTGATGAACATTAGTCAGCTTAGGGGATGAGGAAAAGTGATTAGCACAGCTGGTGTGAAAATTACGTCATCTACCTAATTGGACAGAGATCCAGAGACGGACAGATGGTTATAACTTGATACTGTTCTCTTAGAACTGTAAATGAAAGAAATATGGCATAAAATGCAGTATTTCTTTAATTCAAAGTTTAATTTATGAAGATTGTGCAGGTAACAGCTCATTTTGTGTTTGAAAGATTCTTTATCCACAAAGTTAAGAGCTGTTCTGATTTAGAATTTTCAAGCTAAATTTTTGATTTTAATGGTACAGTTTGCACATATTTAGTTCATTATGAATATTCCGTGATATTAATTCAAGTTAACATAGCAGTTCAAAGTTTAAATATTAATTCTATATTTTCATTTCTGTGATTTCATACATTTCTAGTTCTTGTCTCCCATTATTTGTTTCCATTTGTACTTTTCATGTTCTGTGTTCTTTGATTTCTGTCAATCCTTAGTGCTCTGTCAGTATATGATTTCCCACCATTTCCTTTGTCTACTGAATTTAAAGTCATTTGCTAGGAAATACAGTTCACTGTCATGAAGGATTTGAGCTTTTACTGTTTGTAATAGTGAACTTAAAACAGCATTGGTTATATGGTTCTTATTCCTCCTCCCAACTATGTCTCTGTACTTGAAATTTCCCATAATAATTACTTAATCTACTCTCATGATACTAATTTGCCAATGCATACCATCTACATTCTCCCTTACACCTCTGTATTATAGCAGCAACCAATTATATACAAGATGATGGTGGTCTGGTAAGTTCTGATAAACAACTAGGATACAAACGATATAAAGCAAATGATATAACCACAAGAAAGAACATATCATCAAATTCCTGCCATGTACCCTCAAGTGATGTACAGGATAGGATAGTACTACATGAAAAATTTACATCATTACTAACTTTCTATCTACAATTTTCCTCCAAATCAGTCTGTTACTTGTCAAGACTCCAACATTATCAGATCTTATATTTCTGTTGTCTAAGGCACTTTGTACCGTATCAATCCACCTATATCTTGGTCTTCCCCTGGGTCAATTTTCCTGCCAACCTGGCAGAGAATACTTGTTTTGGTAATCTTTCTTCACCCATTCTGTTTAAGTGACCATACTATCTCAGATAAGCTCTGCTAAAGCATTCCTCAATTCTGACAATGTCAAGTTCTTTCCTAATATCCTTGTTATTAATATGATGTTGCCATTGATGCCATCTGTTCACGCCTCTAATCTTTCTCAGGACGCTCTAGTCTTTGGTCAAGTGTTTTACTTCTGACCCAGCTCTCAGATCCATAAGTTAAAACTGATTTGAACACTGTCTTGTATACAGTTAATTTAGTGTTCCTCTCTTTATTCCATATGAATTTATTCAAATTGACTCACTACCATACCAGCTTTGTTGATTCTGTTGTCTATTTCCATATTTAATTTACCATCTCCGCTGAAAATTGTGCCTAAGTAGATGAAATGTTTTACTCGTTCTACAGGTTCTCCATTCACAATGCAGTTGACATTTTCAACGATTCTGCCTATTTTCATTGTCTTTGTCTTTTTATTGCTGACCTTTATACCATATCTATTACAACAGTTATTCAATTTAGTCAGGAAATCTTGCAGACTTGCAGTAGATTTAATTAGGAGTATAACATCATCCGCACATAAAGCAAAGAGATGACATTAACATCTCCAATTTTGATATCAGGTTTAACACCACTTTCCTTCATAATATGATCCATATAGATAATGAATAACAGAGGAGGATAATGTACATCCTTGTCTGACACCATTTTTAACATTAAACCAGCTTCCTGTACTTCCTTCAATTCTAACTGCTGACTTAGAACTCAAATAAAGACTAAGTATTGCTTGATATAATGCCCCATTGACACCATATAACTATAGTGTATTGAATAGCTTCTTTCTTGGCATCTTATCATATACCTTTTCCAGATCGACAAAACTTAAATACAGATCATTGTTATATTCCCATGCTTTCTCGACTATTTGTTGTATAAAGTGAAGATCTGATCCTGACATGCCTCTATTTGGCCTGAATCCAGCTTGTTCTTCACTAAGCTTTTCTTCCACAATTCTTCTCAACCATTTCTCAAGTATCCTTGCATAAATCTTACCAGGAACACTCAGTAAGGAAATGTCTCTGTAATTCTCACATTCAGTTTTATTTCCCTTATATATATCATTACTATGAGTGCTCTGCTCCAATCATCAGGAATTCGTCCCTATGTCCAGGCCTTCTGAACTATGCAGTGCAGCCACTGTAAGACTTTTATACCATCATACTTCAGCAATTCTGGTCGAATATCATCTACTCCTGCTGCCTTTCCACATTTCAAGCCATTGATGGCTTCTTCTACTTCAAGTATGGATATGTATTCCTGACTGTATGCCTGTCAAGTGTTTTTTACCACTGTGCTATCACTGCTTGTTTCATTTAGCAATTTTTCTAATTAATTACTCCATACTTCAAGGATATCCTTTTCTCCTGTTTTCACGTCACCTTTATCATCTCTAACTCCTTTTACAGCACTCTTTCTGCCATTTCTAAGCTTCTTCAACAACCTCCAGAATATCTTGCCACCTTCTTGATATTTATTTTCTATGTTCTTGCCAAAGTCCTCCCATGACTTTTGTTTAGCTAGTTTTACACAGTGTTTAGCTTTCTTACATTTGTTTCTGTATTCTCTAAGAGCAAAAGCTGACTTATTTGCCAGGAACTTGTGATATGCTTTCTTCTTTTCCTTTACTGCCTCTTTAATTTCCTGTATTCACCATGGAGTTCTGATTTTTCTATCCTTGCAGACAACCTCACGCATGCCTCTCTGGCTGAATCAATCAGGTTTTTCTTCGAAGCTTTCCACTGAATCTCCAAGTTTTGGTTCCTCTTCTCAAACTCTTTCATTTTTTCTTCAATAATCTTTGTGTATTTTAGTCTACAGTTCACATCTGAGAGCTGCTCAACTTTTTTTTCGCTTTAAAACTTTCTTACATGTTATTCTTTTCAATATGAAATTCAATTTTATCCTGCTCAAGACTAAATAGTGATCACTTCCAATTTCAAATCAGCTGTACACTCTGGTGTCCTGTACCAGGGAGAAAACATCACTATCAACAATAACATAGTCAATGAGAGTTTTTTTATTCCTTGTCTCTTCTCTCCATGTGAATTTGTGCACATTTTTATGTTGGAACATGGTATTAGTAATAACCAGTCCATGTCCTGAGCAGAAATTCAACAGGTATTTGCCATTATTATTAGCTTTGCTCTTTTCTCCAAATTTAACCAAAATATTTTTGTATGTCTGACAGTCATTTGCTACTCTGCTATTTAGATCCTCAACAAGGACCAACTTTTTTTTTTTTTTTTTTTGTTTCAGTTGCTTTCTCTAAAGCCTCAAAAAATTCCTCCATTTCTACCTTAGTAGAACCTTCTGTGGGATCATATGCACAAATAAGTCTCATTGTCCAGTTCCACATTCTGATATTTGCCAACATTACTCTACCTGAGACTGCTTGCTATTCAAGAAGATTAGCCTCATATTTGGTGTTGAATACTATGGCCACTTCTTCTTTTCCTTGATTGTCATTGTCTGAATATAACATTTTGTATGTATTGCTCAGAAAGATCTCACCAGTTTGTCTTTTTTTGTTTCAGTCACCCCTATTATGTTGATCTGGTACTTATCTAATTCTTCAGTTAGCTCCATTTCTTTGCCATTCAGGCTTCTTATGTTGATAGTACCAATCTTTAACTCTGGTGATGTTGAGTTGGGGTGTATTTTCAGATTTCTTCCAGTAGCTGACCTTTCGTTGTTTGTCCTGGTTCCCTGGCAAAAACAATGGGGGCTTTGTTTAACTGGGCAATGCCCCAGCAAGCATGAATTTTGTCATGTTGTACCATCATTTTGTATTTTGATTTAAGCCAATAAGAATATAGTTTTTTGGCTAAATCCCAAATTGCCAGCCCATCCTTGTCCATTCAGTATCCAGGTAGATACCCAACATATCTTAAAACCCTTTAACCATCAAATGTTTCATCAAATTTTAATAATTAGGCTCTTTTTCCTTTAGGATGTATGAGAAGACATAAAATTAATTTTTGTTCTACTTGTTTATCAGAACTTTCCAGACCCCTCCCCTCTCATATTTTGTCCTGTTGACCTCTATTTCACACCAGATAACTTAAAACGAACTGCCTTCTGCAACCATATTTTGATGCACTTCTGCTCTTTTCGGCTTTTTCTCTACTATCATTAGCAAAATCCTTTTCTCCTTATCCAGTTCCTTTTATCTTCTCCGAATATACTGTATCCTTTTCATTATATTTCTATGTCAGTCAACCAAGTCTCACTAATGACTGACTTTTGGCATAGTTGAGCTAAACAGTGCCTAAAACTCCTTCTGAATACATCTGGTATTAGCATACATGAGCTGCAATTTTCCCTTCTTCCCAACGCACATTACAGGAAGGTGGTAAGGCTTATACAGGGACTATTCATAACTGTAATTTTTAAAAAAATTACATTGTGGACTAATATATTAACTAAAATAAATTTATTTAGTAGTTCCAGTATTTTGGAAAAGTCATATTGCAATCATCAGGGAAAGAACACAATAAGATATGTGCACACTGGTACTACACTAAGTAATGAGGCTAAAGTATGTCAGCTGAGAGTAAGCTTGAAGTCCTAAAGAGCACCCCATAGTGGGCTAAATTGAGTGTCTTTGGCTTTTGAGCTGAATTATGGAGGATGAGAGCTTACCAAATTTGGAATAGTTTTCATGCATCTAAACTGACCTTATTCAAGCTGAATTTCCTCCAGATATTTCAGCATTATTTAAACTCCCTGTTGAGGTTAGGGTAGTTTCTTAAGGCAGAATCAGATTAAAGTAAAAGTCTCTGATACGAGGGTGGTCTGAAAGATTCTCAGCCTAACAATGAAAAAACAAATTTATAATTTCAAAATTATTTTTATTTTTCAACATAATCTATTTTAAGACTAATACATTTATTATAGTGATGCCCCCAGCGCCATTATCCCATCCCTGTAATGGTTCTCAGTAAGATCTGCAAAATACTCCTCTACAGCTGCAATCAACTCTTGATTCGAAGAAAAAAGAAAAAAAAAGTAGAAAAAGTGAGGAAGAGTATTAGTTTTGGGAAGAGATAGAAGTCACAGGGAGCCAAATCTGGGGAATAGGGTGAGTGTTCCAACAATTCATAGTGCAGATCCCTTAATTTTCCCTTTGCCAAAACACTTTTCTGGGCAGGTGCATTGTCCTGATGAAAGAAGATTTTTTTTCGTGTTTAAACCGGGTCTTTTCTCATGAATTTTTTCGTCTAGTCTGGTTAAGCGATCGGAATAATATTCCCCAGTTATTGTTTTACCCTTTTTAAGATAATTAATAAACAAAATGCCTTTAACATCCCAAATCACCGATGCCATGACCTTTCCTGCTTATGGAACCAATCTTGTCTTCTTTGGGCTGAACAACTGGCTTCTGTCCACTATTTTGACTGCTGTTTGGATTCTGGTGTGTAATGGTGAATCCAAGTCTCATCCATGGTAATAAATCAAGGTACAAAATCAGTTTTATTCTTGTTAAAGCACTCCAAACAATGTTCAGAGATTTTCATGTGAGTGCATTTTTGATCTGCTGTGAACAAGCCACTCATCTTGCACAAAGCTTTTTCATATGCAATTCTTCATGCAAAATATAACCTATACATTCTTTTGAAATGCCTATAGTCTCGGCAATTTCACGCACTTTGACTTGCTGGTCATCCAATACCACATCGGGCACTTGGTCAATGATTTCTGGTATTGTTACACTTTTTAGATGTCCTTCACGTGGATCATCTTCAAGGCTGGTACGGCCATGTTTAAACTCGGCAGCCCATTTCTTAATTGTCGAAAACGAAGGAGAAGAGTGCACATAAACTTTTATGAACTTAGATTGAATTTCTTTTGGCATTAAACCGTCTTTTACAAAGAATTTTATAACTGTATGATACTCAATTTTATCCATTTCAAGGGATACAGACAACACTTTTGCTTCAGACAGCTGTATAAAACAAACTACTTGATAGAATGACTTGCAATTTCACATGGATACTTATGACAGATGTACGAACTTAGAAAAAAAATCTTGTAGATAGTGTTGCCATCTATGGTTTGAGGCCGAGAACTTTTCAGCCCACCCTCGTATTTATATTTGCTGCAATTGAATAGAGTGGCTTTCTTCCAGTGTATTTTATGACTGGAGTCCAAAGCATGGTCAATAAATCCTGAGTTGCTGTAGTGTTGGAAATGGATGTTGTCCTTATGTTCAACAGTTCTGATTTTGGCTGTCTTGCCTGTTTGGCAGTAGTAGGATAGTTCATAACTACAAGGGCTCTAGTAAACACTAGGGCCTTTGTAGTTGCTAATTCTCATCAGTCAATGGGAATTAGCAACTACATTGGCAGGTGGAACTATGGCTGGTCATTGGTGGATCAAATAAGGGATGATTTGGTTTTATATGTACTGTAAGTGGTTGGAAGGTATTTTTAAGATTTTTGTTAGTTTTTCAGCTTTTTATTGTATATATGGAATGGGATAGCTTTGGTGTAGTCTCTGTTCTGGAGATGGAGGCAGGTAATGTTTTTTGGAAATGCTATAGCACTGCTGAAAGCTGACTCCTCAGCTTTTTTATAGTCAACTGCTTTGTAATTCCACATATATCCCTACTTAACAAAAATTTCAGCATGTGGAAATTCCCCCAGGTTAAAACCATGTGATCACTTTCCCCAAGTGGATGGAGGCATCTTAGCTAGATTAGTTACTGTTAAGTTCTCGAATGGGTAGTTTTCATGCAATCAAATCTATTGAGGCTAGGGTAGTTTCTTAAATAGCCATTGTTGGGGAATTGAAATTACTAATTTAGCCCTGCTATATAAAGTATTAATAATCCCATACTTAAGTGTCTAAGAAATTGTTATCTTTTTTTTTATGTGAACTGGATCCTGGGATATTGATTGTTTATCTGTATGTTCACTGGGCATCCACAGATGCTGTATGATCACTCCAGTGTTCAATAATGTGCCACACCAGGCCTCGCCATGTAGTTTTGTTGTTTGCTTTTCTGGAGACTTCAACTCTCTGAAGATTAGTCGCTCCACACACACACACACACACACACACCATCCATCTCACTGATGGTCTACCCCTTCCTCTTTTTCCAGGAACTTTGCCTTCTATTACTATTCTGAAAAGTCCTCCTTCCATCCTTTCAATATGTCCAAAATATTTTAACTTTCTTTTGTCAATATCCTTAAGGAGCCTTAAAGTTCTTCTGATCTTTTCTAACACCCATTCATTTGTATGCCTTTCAGTATATGATATCCTCAATAGCCTTCTGTAGCACCACATCTCAAAAGGAGCTATCCTTTTCTTATCCCAAAAGGATCCAAGTCTCACATCCATAAGTCATTGTTGGAAAAAACAACTGCATCCAAAATCCTCAACTTTGTTCCCATGGAGATAGATCCATCCTTCCAGATTTTAGACACGTCTCTGACTATTGTCTAAATATTGACTATTGACCATTCCTAACTTCTTCTGATGTCTTCTGAACAGCAATTCTTCACATAATAATGGATTCCAGGTACTCAAACTTGGTGACTTCCTCAATTCTTTCTCCATTAAGGTAAACTTGTTTCTCAAGAGCTTCCCTGTTTGTATTTCCTTTGAGAACCATAATCTTTGTCTTGCTAGGATTGAGTTGAAGTCCTCTGTTATTACTGATGTTGTTAACTTTGTCAAGAATTTGTCCTAGTTCTTCCATATCATTACAAAAGAGTACTGTATCATCAACACACCTCAGATTACTGATCAATCTACCTCTTATGCTAATTCCTGTTTTGAGCTTATCCAATGCTTCATGCATGATGTCCTCCATATATATACGAAACAAGTGAGGAGAAAGTAAACATCCTTGCCTAACTCCTTTTCCAACCTGAAGCCAATCAGGCAATCCAACACCTGTTCTTACCATGCTTCTTGCTCCCTGTACAACCTGACAGTGTGTTGAGGAAAACCCATTCTTTTCATTACTTCTCACAGTTTCACATGCTGAACCCAATCAAAAGCTTTAGAGTAGTATAAGAAACACATTACCGGAGGGAGTCTGAATTCTTTATATTTTTCAATGATCTGTCTAAGGCAAAGGATCTGATCTCTGGTGCCCTTACTTTCTCTTCAAACATATCCATGAAGTAGTTAGCCTGGGGGGGGGGGGGAGGAAGCAGAGAGCCTGTGACTGTCCCCCCTCTACTTTTCCTTGCCAAACAAAATATTACTATTATTATTACTATTATTACGGGCAACTCCAGGGAGTCATTAGACTCATCGAGGGAGGCCCCAAATCATATTCATCACAACTATCTGACATTCATGCAGTATCTATCATACCTCACCTTAAACTCATTCACTGTCACAGCATCCACTACAGACTCAGGGAGCGCATTCCACTCATTCACTACTCTAAAAGTAAAGAACCAAGCTCTAACACCTTTACTAACCACACTTTTGCCCAGTTTCCATGGATGTCCCCTAGTCCTCCCACAACCAGCCCTGTTCTCAAAAATATCTTCTGAATTAATTTTATAGAAACCTTTCAGTAATTTGAATGTCTCAATCATATCTCCCCTCCTCCGCCTATCAACCAATTTTTGCAACCCACAAATCCTCAACCTGTTCTCATACGGTTCATTCCACAGACCTGCTATCATCTTGGTCACTCGCCTCTGGATCCTCTCCACCTTCTCCCCATCAAGAAGAAACCTAGGTGACCAAATCTGAGCACAGTAGTCTAGATGGGGTCTTATCAAGGCTCGATAGAGAGGAACAATAACCTGCTTGTCAACGTATTCTTCAGCAACCAAGTGATTTGATGAGCTGTTTTGGTCACTTTTGCAATGTGTCCCCTAAATTTCAATTCCTTATCCACCAACACTCCTAAATCTCGTGCCTCATCAATTTCCTGGAGCTGGGTTCCACCAATGCAGTAAACTGCCGCCAATCTTTTCACCCCAAAATGCATAACCTTACATTTTGCCACATTAAACTGACATCCATTCTCCTTAGCCCAGACCTCCAATCTATCCAAATCATCCTGCAAAATTTTGACGTCATCTGCATTCACTATTGCCCTACCCAACTTCGCATCATCCGCAAACAAATGAACTGTTCCTCTCAGATCATTTCCTATATCATTTATGAACAAATTAAACAGCAGTGGTCCAAGAACAGATCCTTGTGGCACACCACTAGTCACAGGCCGTATTGTGGACTCTACTCCCGAGTAAACCACTCTCTGATATCTCTCCGTCAACCACCCTCGTATCCATCTCACCAACCCTATGTCCATTCCCATATGCTGCAATTTACTGATTAGAATTCCATGTGGAATCCTGTCAAAGGCCTTGGCAAGGTCCAGTAGAATCACCGTAAACCCATTACCCTTATCCAGTTCAGCCGTCACTGTGTTATAATACGTGAGCAAGTTACTGAGGCATGACCTACCCTTCACAAAACCATGCTGTCCCTGATACAGTATCCCATTTTCTTCTATCCAATCTTGTATTTTCCTCTTGACTATTTTCTCTAAGACCTTGACAATGATTCCTGATATGCTAATCGGTCGGTAATTTACAACAGCAGTCTTGGAACCACCTTTATGCAGTGGAACTATTTTCCCCTCTTTCCACCTGCTCGGGACTAACCCAGACCCGAGACTCAAATTAAACAAAATGGTCAAGGGTACTGACAATTCTTTAGCTGCTTCTCGTACAACACGAGCTGGTATACCATCCAATCCCATAGATGTATTGACATTGAGGTTATGCAATAGACTACTCACCTCCACTTCATTAACCACAATTCCCGTATAATCTACTGGTTTATTCGTTTCTGCAATGTCACCACCTGGATGATATACTTTTGCAAAGTGCTCACTCAGTAACTCAACTATCTCAACTGATTCAGTTACCTCCCTACCATTGACATTCTTTAAAATCAATCTGCCATGTACATTTTTCCTTTTACTTGCTACATATCTAAAAAACTGTTTAGGATTCTCTTTAGCCTGCATGGCCAATGTTCTTTCGTAATCCTTTTTTGCTTTTCTTACCACACTCGTCACCCTTCTGGCCTGCGCTTTATACCGTTCATGTGCCTGCCGGTCACCCTTCTCCTTAAATTCCCTCCATAGTTGTTTCTTTTTTTGCAACCCAAGCTTAATGGTGTTATTCATCCATTTAACCCCTACTTGATTTATTATTCGGACTCTAGGTATACAGTCAGCCATTGCTTCATGCAAGCACTTCTTAACTACCTCCCATGCACTATCAACTTCTAGTCCTAGCAGTTGTACATGCCATGGCACTGAACCAATCAAACTCCTAAGCTTGTCGTACTTTCCCGCCCGATAATTCCACATGTACCCTGTCTTAATTGAAAATTCTACACCTTTAGCCACCTCCCAAGTTAAGACCCTATGATCACTCTCACCGATTGGTGGCAATGTGGTCATATTTGTTACAGCCAAATCCTCAGATGTAATTACTAGGTCAAGCACCCTCTGACCCCTAGTATTTTCCATTACATGCTGTCGCAGATAGTTATCCCTTAATAACCGCATAAAATCCAGTTCCTTCTTCCCGTGTGTCCTCTCCTCACTCCAATCAATGCGACCATAGTTGAAATCTCCCATAATAATCACCCTCCTTCCACCCATTTCTTCTATTTGCTTGTGCATACTGTCACCACCATCTTTTCCATCACCTGGTCTATAGCAGCACCCAATTGTATATTTAGTTCTGCTAGCCACAATCTCACACCAAATGGCCTCAAATGTGCTCTTTTCTCTATCCTGCAATTCAACTTCTATTCTCTTGGCTGGAGCTCATCAGCTATCATCAACAATACTCCTCCCCCCATTTTATTCTCTCTGTCATTCCTGAACACACTATACCCATCACATTCAATCCCACTAGTTATATCATCTACAGTCAGCCATGTTTCACTAATACCTATAACCTGTGGTCTGGAAGTGCCAACCATGGCCAAAAACTCTTCCTTCTTGTTCCTAATACTCCTAGTATTAGTGTACATGAATTTAAGACCTCCATTAGCCCCAACCCTACCTTGATGCCTTATATTAACTATCCCACTCTGATTTGTTGTCCTTATTTGCTCTGGCATATTATATTCATTCTTACATTCAACTGCCTCCTTAAGGACTGTATCTCTACCCCCCCCCCTAACAAATCTAGTTTCCCTGAATTTGCACATCCACTACATTCAGCAACACTTTCTCAAGTCTTCTTACACCGTAACCATTCAAATGCAAGCCATCCATCTTATATAGATCCTTTCGCCCATCAAACTCACTCCACACATCCACAAATTCCACACCACTCGTCATACATAACCCACGCATAAAGTCATTTGCAATTATAGCCCTCCTTTTAAACATTTCACTGTCATACCGTGGCAAAAGACTAATCATTCTAACTCTCTCACTCTTTTCTTTTGCTACCTCAAACAATTCATTCAGGTCTTCTATCATTTCCATTTTATCTCCTTTCAAATCATTCGTACCTGCCACAACAATCATTTCTTTCACCCTTTCCTTTTGCTCTCTAATAGACGCAGTTACGTCCTTTATGGTCGCACCAGGTTGGTACGATTTTGTCAAGTCCTCTACTAACACACCTCGTACTAACGAGTCTCCATACAGCACTCTATCCTTCATTTTGTTCATGTTCACATTCATACGTCTATTTTTCCTGTCATACCTTTTATTATTGGTTGGTTCATTCAGTCTACTTTTATTCATGCACTCTAGCTGCTGTTTTGCTCTTTCTATCGCAAAATAGCTTGAGTTCATATGAGAGCTTAAAAATGCTGAAATATCTAGAGGAAATTCAGCTTGAATGAGGTGTAAAATGTCTTTAACTGGGACATTGGTGAATCGAGAGGAGACATCGAAGCTGAAAATGTCTTTGTGTGAAGTGTGAGTAATAGGAGGTAGATTGATCAGTAATCTGAGGTATGCTGATGATACAGTACTCCTTTGTAATGACATGGAAGAACTAGGACAAATTCTTGACAAAGTTAACATCAGTAATAACAGAGGACTTTAACTCAATCCTAGCAAGACAAAGATTATGGTTCTCAAAGGAAATACAAGCAGGGAAGCTCTTGAGAAACAAGTGTACATTAATGGAGAAAGAATTGAGGTGATTGCAGCTGTAGGGGGGGGTATTTTGCAGATCTTACTGAGAACCACTACAGGGACAGGATAATGGTGCTGGAGCATCACTGGGATAAATGTATCACTTGTAAGATAGATTATGTTGAAAAATAAAAATAATTTTGAAATTATAAATTCGTTTTTTCATTGTTATGCCTAGAATTTTTCAGACCACCCTCGTACGAGAGACTTTTCCTTTAATCTGATTCTGCTTTAAGAAACTATCCCAACCTCAACAGGGAGCTTAAATAATGCTGAAATATCTGGAGGAAATTCAGCTTGAATAAGGTCTAAAACTTTAAGTGGGACATTGGTGAATCGAGAGAGACATCAAAGTTGAAAATGTCTGTGTGTGTGTTGAAGTGTGAGGTTTTCGATACTGGCTTCAAAATCAACTGAGTTTTTGTGTCTGTGTGTGTGGGGGGGTGTATTAGGAAATCACTTTAGCTAAATATTTGACTAATTTGTATGTGGATGAATCAGTTGCTTACAGAGAAAATTTGTATTATCCTGCACCACTCTGGGTTCTAGACAATTGACATAGCAGTGTCAAGAATTCAACCCTCAGCTTAGCACACTACAGTAATGATTCTAATTATATCCTTAAGTTTCTCAGTTTACTAATTCAATTAAACCTTGCTTTGCATTGCAGTCGTAGCTAACTTTACATTAATTACCTCCCTGCCCTGGTTCACTTTTAAAATGAGCGATGCAATAAGAAGAAAATCAGGCAAGACAATGGTTTAACTTAACAAAGAAGAACATTTAATGGGTCAAATTCAAGAATTACACAGTTAAGAACTTTTTCTAGCATGATTTAACTATACAAATGATTGAGAATTCCCAGCTTAATATACTAATTCTTCCACAGTATGCATGGGATTAAATTAAAGCTAATAACGCTTTTAAATCACACAGCTTCCGACATATTTCTTCCCTTAATGGAACTTATACATGCCAAGACAAAATATATCATTACTGATATCACACACAGGCCTTTTAAAAGCAACTGAGTCTTTCTAATTCCCAATATATAAAATCTAAAATTCTTTCAATGATAAAGCATCAGTTTAGAGAGTTCTTTTCACTAGCAATATGAGTTCTTCTAGTACAATTACACAAATTAACAAAAACCTCTCTTACCAAGGTCTGAAGTAATAGTTGGCTTATCTCACATGCTTCCGGGTCACACTTTCCTTTGTCTTGTTCTGACTCCCATTTAGTGTCATCTACTTGAACTGGCATATCTCTAGTGGAGGCGAGCATTGACTCGCAGTTCTTCAGTCATCACTTAGCTCAGCATGGTTAGAGGTTCACCGATACGGCCATTGATGGGTCGGGAACTCGTCTATGTCTTGGCTATAGGATGACCATCGAATCTCCATTGCTGCATTCGCCAGGCCTCCCAACCTTCGAGTGACTTCCTCCATCCATGAACACAACAAATGAGAAGATAAGTGAGCTCCGTAGGCACTACAACCGTTTTTATATTGCATGCTCTATTCTTTTTTCCTACGTCACTGTCCTTGATACACTGCGCATGGCAATTCATCACTCTTTAACAGCTAGCACCAAAACGTACTCCGGTGTACAGTTCAGATAACTTCGCACATTTCTCTGCCCGATACACATGCATAGCTTTAGGCAACCTCCTTCTTAAGCTGATTATTTCACTTGCGTTCATGCACAATAATTTGTACAGAATTCCTAATTATATGCTAAGAAATTTACAAAATATATCTTATAATTAAGTGACTTGACAATTCTTTGTACAATTTAGGAAATACATTGGTAAGTAAGCATCTTCATAATTATTCTGATAAACAAATGTGGCTATGGAAATGTCAATTCATGTTAAATCCTGAATGAAACACTAATGGGTTATATTTCCTTTCATTCAGAATTTAACACTTGTACTAGCAACTTTTTCATATATTCTGCATGTCACATTTGCTACCTGGTACATCCTGAGTACTAGCATAATCGTCTTTCACCTTCCTTCCTTCTTTGCATCCATACAGCATTGTTAGCATCCTTAATCTTGACTCCAAGGAAACACATCATCATACTCACTTCAAGCACTCCTCTTATCTTATTAATTACTATACAAATTTCAATCTCTGTTCTCCTCCTTTTACTTTTTCATGCTCTACTTTCTTTCCCCTTGCATCTTCCCTTCTTGCACTTCTTTCTTATGCTATCTGTCAGACATTTCTCCAGCCACTCAATCTCACGTTTTATTCTGTAGAGAGCTCCACAAAAAGTGCACTATATTTTTTAGTTTCTGGTGTACTCTTAAAAGTCATAATATTAACCAATTAGCTTCACTTTCTTCTGTTCTTTTATCTCCTTTAAGGTTAAGAACTTCATATTTCTTTCTACACGAATGATTACAAAAAAAAAAAAAAAAAACAGGCAGTCATTAAAAACTCAACCTGCTGTATTTTCTTTCCCTAACAGTTGTCCTCTTGTGATTGTTGTAACATAACTGAAAACTTTTAAACATTTTTCTTTCTTTATGAAAACTTTCATATACAGTTACACCCCGAGTTACGTAAGTAATGCGTTCCGTAAAATTTTATGTAACTCAAATTTTGCGTAAGTCAAATTTGTGAATTACATACATATAATAAAATGTTCAATGGCTATTCATACTGCTGTCTTACATTAATTTTTTTTTCCATTAATCAGATATTTCCATCTTTAATATTTTTCATTTTTGGGGTGATTAAAAAAAAAATTATCAATTGTATTTGAATAATATCTTCTTCTTTCTTCTTTGGTGCATCAATCCGAAGATTGATAATTATAGCAGCACATCATAACATCCAAGTCTTGTGACCTCCTTTTTATCTCTTCATAAATCTTAGCACCAGTTAGCATCATTATGTTATTTATATATGAAATTCTTGGTCTGCTTCGTGGCCTCTTTCCTTTATGAAAAATATATAATATAAAAGAGAAGGCATATGACCGGGTTCCTTGGGATAAGCTTTGGCAAGTAGTACAGGAGTATGGAGTGGATGGTCAACTATTAGCTGCCATCAAGTCCCTGTATGAATGCCCAGAGTTTTGTGTCAGGGTAAACAGCACAAAGTCTGAACCTTTCACAGTTTCCGTTGGCCTCCGCCAAGGGTGTGTTCTGTCACCCCTCCTTTTCATAATATTTATGGACTGGATTGATAGGCACAGCCGAGGCAGTGAGTGTGTCAGAATTGGAAAATGTAGCATTGGACGTCTGCTTTTTGTAGATGACCTAGTTTTGCTTAGCTCTTCCACAGATGACCTCCAGCGGACCCTGGATAGGTTTGTAGCTGTTTGTGCAGACACCGGAATGAAGATCAGTGTGTTGCCAAAACTGAAACATTTGTGGTCTCAAGACAACCATCCCAGTGCACTCTAAATGTAAGTGGAGTCCCAATGAGACAGGTGGAGAAGTTTAAATACCTTGGGTCCATATTCACAGATGATGGAAAATGGGACGTAGAGCTAGATACTCGAATTGGCTTAGCAAGCTCAACATTGCGGGAGCTTGGCTGTTCGGTAGTATTGAAGCGGGAGTTAAGCCAGAGGGCAAAGTTGGCTGTCTTCAATACAGTCTATGTCCCCATCCTCACCTATGGTCATGAGAGTTGGGTAATGACCGAAAGAATGCGGACACGAATCCAAGCAGCTGAAATGAGGTTCCTTCGAGGGGTTGCAGGGCTGACAAAACTCGACAGAGTCAGAAGCTCTGCATTTCGGGAAACCTTCAATACTCAACCGCTGCTTCTCCGTGTTGAGAGATCACAGTTACGCTGGTACGGGCACCTGGTCAGAATGCCACAAGAGAGGCTCCCTCAGCAGGCGCTCTTTGCCAGGCCAGAGGGTGGGAGGCCACGTGGAAGGTCAAGGACTCGCTGGATAGATTATATCCAAAACCTTGGGTGGACACGTTTGGGAATCCCACCAGAACACCTGAGCTTGGTGGCAGAGGATCGTGACCATTAGAAGTTCCTCTTGCAGCTGTTGCCCCCACAACCCAATTAGGAAGAGTGGGCCTTGAAGTATGTATGTATGTATAAAGGAATATAAAAACAAACTGAAATATTCACTTTTCAAATAAAAAAAATGTCTTGTGACATTTTTTTTATTTGAAAAGTGAATAGTGAAAAGTAGTACAGGAGTGCATATCAGAGATGGACAAGTAGTCCATCTCTGATATCGAGCCCAGCCTCTTCTTGGTAATAATTGTGCCCTTCAATGCTACTGCACCTTTCGTGCTTTCAACAATGCGAACTTTATCCTTCACTGTTGTATTCACTGTCGAAATAAGTCGATTTATTTCCCAAGCTATTGTTGATGGAATTTTCCTGCCTTCATACATACGAATTATTTTCAACTTTTCTTCTAAAGTAATTGCAGACCTTTGTTTTTTAGATTTATTACCAGTGCATTCAGTTTTGCATTTGCATTCCATTTTAAGGGTAAAAAAAACAACGAAACTAGCAGTGATAACAAGTGACTGAGCAACTATGTGAGGCATCTACTACCCTACTGCAATAAGGCTGTCAAAGACGCACCTGCGCAAAGCCGTAAACATGTTCATACTTGCTATTAGATTTATTACGTAACTGCGAATTTACGTAAGTCACTTGTACTTAACTTGGGGTGTAACTGTATATCCACTGTTGTTCCAAAAATTCCCCTAATTTTTCTCACACAGTATTATAGTGTTTATTTCACTCCATGCATGCTCCACTATGCATCACACTTCCATATTTCATTTTGGTCATGAAGTGAGAAAAATGAGCTGCCATTGTGTTATAGTTATGGCACTTCACTTGATAAACGGTAGATCTCCCACATTTCATGTATTCGAGAAAATAAGTTTTTCATATTATGAATACATTTAAATTAAATTGCAATTTTCAGTTAATATGTTTTATAATCAAATCAATGCATTTGTTCAATATTCATTTTATGCTATATACATTATTGCATGGCAAAAATTGATATAATCTATTACTTAAAAAAAATTGTGCTTTTCTCACAATGTAATTTCATTAACAAAATAAACTGGTAATTGTAAACATGAAAATTGTAACTGGCACAATTAACACCCCAACCAGCCACGACGTGTATAGACGTCCAGCAAAATCTGGATACGATTCTGTAACACCTACTCAACAAAATGGATAAGAAGTGCAAATTGGTATCACTATTTCATCCACCATTGCCGATAAAGAGTTTAATTAAATCCTTTAGTACATCTTATTCTTCCAACAACTTTAGTCCTTAAGTTAGATGCACAATTGTGATATAGTATTGTCCTAAGCTTATTTTCATAACTTATAACATGCATCAGTTTAGATGTAATTAAATAGTTGCACATTTTACATAAAAATGCTTTTTAATACATCTATTTTAATACATCTACAGTTATCTTGCAAAGACAAGTTAAAGACCAGATCATGCAACTGAATGCATCATGAAAAGTGAGTCTGGCTCTGCAGCAAGTGCTACCTGCTTTCTTAGTTTTGTGAAATTTATTAATTTCTTTCCTATTAAATTACTGTTCATGGATAATTTATATAAATTCACTCTCATTATGAACAATAAATGAAAATGAGCCCAAACTGAGTTGTGATGATCTGTGTTGTGACATACAGTTTAAACCCATGTTAAAGGAAAGCATATTTCTGTATAACTACATGTAATATAAAATGAGATTTAAAGAATGTATTATTTTGTTTTGTCATCACGGCATTTAATTTTTTTCAATATCACCTATAACAATATTCATAGAAAATAGACAGATATATTGTCTTGGGCAAGTAAAAATTTTTTTTCTTCCTAATGGTTTAAGTTGTATTTCTGGATTCCTGATTATTGGTAGTATTAACAAAGTATTATCATTATCTACTCACCATCCTTTGTAACTGGGGGATGAGTTTCCTCTTCATTTCTTCACTGAATCACTGTGATAATGCATAAATATACTGCTTCCTCTCTTTAGATTTCCATACCAATGCAGGAATACCTATACTAAATATCACCCAACTCTGAAAAATCCTTTTTGTTGATGAAATTATATCACCACTCCTCTTTCTAATTTGACAAATCTTATACTGCTCAAATGCCCCAAACTATAAGTTCTTCCTTAACTATCACCTAAGATATTGTAAGAAGACACCACTTTTCACCTATATTATTATATAGGTGAAATTACCCTATATATATATATTTTTTTTTTTTTTTTTCAAATCTGCCTTAAAAAACGTCTTCCAGACGTTTGGTTATTTGACAATGTAGACTCACTCCAACCCTTTTACATTTTTTGCTATATTTCTACCATATGCTTTTTCTCTGGATACTTCCACAGTTGCTATTCTTCTAAACTATCTTCCATCATTCCTCCCTCCTTCTTTTCTTTGCAACTTTCAGGCATACTTTCTTACATTTTTCTTCATGTTATTGAAGAAAAATCTATTTATTAGGAATTTTCTATATTATTATTATTTGTTTTATTTATTTTTTTATTTTATTTTATTTTATTTTTTTGGGTACTGGAGAGGTCTTTTATCTTTACATATAATATCCTTGACTATCTTTACCTTCTTGACTTAGCATTCTCTTCAGGTTGTTTTGTTATTCATTCTCCTATGGTTTGATTATGCTTAAATTTTTCTTGCAACATTTGTATATTTAAGTTTGCAGTATGGATCTGAAAAATGTTCAACTCTGATTCCCTTTAAATTTTTATATTTTTAATTTAAGCTGGCTAATCATAACTGTGGTGATTATTTCGCTTGCCATAGATTCTTCTATCTCGAGCTGGTCTGAAAGTATCACCGTTAGCAATAACATAATCATAAGATCAATGATGTTCATTACTCTACATGAATTTACATAGATATGTTATGCTGGACCATAGCATTAGTAATAATGATATCATGCCCAAGAACTAAAACCCAATATGTAATTATTATTACTATTTTTGTATCTCAAAATGTCCTTGAAAGATTTCTGTAAGTCTGGATTGCATTTCCTTCTGTGCTGCTTACATCCCTAAAAATGCAGTTTTTCTTTTATACCAATTTTCTCTTCTATGTCAAACATATCTGTCATTCTCAGCGGGATCATAGTCACAAATGAGTTGAATTATCCCATTTTACACTTAGAAGTTTGTCCACATCCTTAAAAGAGCATCACTTATTATTATCCTAAGACCCCTGGGAGTCACAGACTCATCTAGGAAGTCTCTTTTGTCATACATCCAGCTCATCATGCCACATCTTAAACACATTCAAATTCTCTGCAGACATCATGCTCTCAGGAAATGCATTCCAATCATTCACAACTCTATGCAAAAAGTCTGCTTCTCACTCCTTTGCTCACACTCTTCTTATTGTTCTCTTGTTCTCCCCAAATCTCTCACAGTTTTATGAAAAACCTGTTCATTGCTAATCCTATAACAACTCTTTACTACCACTGAACTCTGCAAATTGCATCATCTCAACCTTTCTTCCTATTCAACATTCCAGAGATAAACTATTTTGGTCAATCACTTCTGGACCTTCTCCAACATGTCTTCATCATTTTGAAAACCAGATGATCAAATCTGTCCACAGTAGTCCATATGTGACCTAATCAGAGCCTTATACAGTGGAACCAGAATCTCTCCTTATTTCAAGTTGGTGTCCTCTGCGCATTCTCAGAATTCGTTGTTGTTCTCACAATTTTGGCAATATATCCTCTAAATTTTAGATCCTTATCCACCATCACCCCAAGATCTCTTATATCTTCCACCTCAAACAATATATCCCCACCAATTCTACATCCCAAACTTGAAATCCTTATATTTCGCAAAATTGAACTGTTATCCCCACTCCCGGGCCCATTCTCCAAGTCTTTTCAAGTATTCTTTGTAAGGCCACAACATCTGCTCTACTCCTGTTAGTTTGTCCCAACTTTGCGTCATCTGCAAACAGCTCTATATCCCCATTCAAATCTTCCACAATCTCATTAATATACAGATTAAACAGCAATGTCCCTAAAACAGACCCCCTGAGCCACACCACTAGTGACTTTCCTCTTCTCCCCCCCCCATACACAACTTGATACTTCCCCTCAGACAGCCAATCTCCAATCTGATGCACTAGTCTAATATCCAATCCAACCCCCGTCCGCTCTAGTTTGACTATCAATTTATCATGCAGTAATCTATTAAAAACCTTTTTTTTTTCAATGTCTAAGTATACAACTGTATATCCATTTTCCACATTCAATGTTGCTGTCATCTTATTGTAATAAGTAAGTAGATTACTAAAACATGACCTCCCTTTGGCAAACCTGTGCTGTCCATCAAAAATAATACTGTTAATCCAATTCTGGATCCTGATTATCATCAGCCTTTCCAACACTTTAACCACAACACCTGACACACTGATTGGTCTATAATTTGATGCTTGAATTTTGTCACCACCTTTATGAAGCAGTACAATCTTGCCTTCTTTCCACTACTTTGGAACTTGACCCAATGTAAGACTTATATTAAACAAATATGTCAAGGCAGATATCAACTCCCTGGCACATTCCTTCAACCTGACTACCTTTTCTATCACACTATTATTTTTTTTTATCCTTCTCAACCACCTCCTGATATCCAATCTTACATTTTCCTTGTTCTCAGTCAAGTCCTTTGATTGCTTAGTCCTTGTATCCAATGCCTCAATCACTATTCATTTTACCTCCAGGAAAACAAACTTGTGCATCTTTTCATTTACCACACCTCTAATAATCGAATCGCCAAACAATGTCACTCGTAGTCATTTATTACTATTTTCATATCATTAGTACTGTTTCACATCATTTGTTTTTGTCTTCTTCACTCCTCTATACATATCCACAATTCTCTTCATTTCAATCTGCATCCACCTCATCATCACCAATTCAGCTTTCAAATCTTGCATCCTTTTTTTTTTTTATTATCATTCACTCTCGCTATTTTATCACCAGTCACACACACTTGTTCACCATAAATTCACTCACCACTTTACCATTAACTGCACTCTGTTTTTTAACATTATTATTATTGCCTACTTTATTGTTAATTTCGCTGTTTTTTTTTAACATATAACTTATCACCGCGCTTTATTGTCAAACTTTTTTTCGTGCTATTATTTTCACTCTGAACATTCGTACAATCTTTAACTGCCATGTCAGTTATGACATCATGTTCCCTACTCGCATTTAAACTGTTTAAACTCATATTTAAGCAAGCCTCATGGTCCATCAGAATATTGCCTTTCCTACATACTCGCATTCATTCTTCTTTTTCTTATTTGACCTCTCTACGTAAATCTCTGCGACATCTTCCCATGCATATGCAGTACATTCAGCACCATACCATTTTTGAGAAATCCATGCTTTCTACTTTATTCGTCTTTTGTGCAGACTTTCACAATGATTTGCATTTCACCTCCATGTTGTATCATTGTGCTAATAAAAACAATGAATTTATGATAATACTGCCTGAGAAATTATGTCAACAGTTTTTTTTTAGTATAACTTCTTTCTTGTTAATTCCTCATCATATATCACTAATGTTGCCTGTTTTTGTAATTCTGTTGAGCTTGTTAAGAGATGACTTCAGTATTCACCTTCCATGAAAACAGCAGTGGATCTGTTTAATGAGATGATTCCGTCATTCCTCCTGACTGATTATGGTGTTCTATCATAATGCATGTTTAGTTTCCAAATAATAAAATTTGATTGTTTAAGTCCTGAATGGCAAGGCCATGCTACTTCTCACACATCTAGATAAATACTTTCTACATCAGTCAGTGGATTAGAAGCCCATTTATTTTATTTCCATTCTTATAGGATATTTGGAGGCCTTTGTTATATTCATCTTCAGTATCTATGCATTCCTAATTTATAGATGGGTGTGTTTGCATGTTTCATGAAGGAAGATGTTAATTTTCATTTAATATTTCCATTGATGCATGTTTCTTTTGGAAAAGTATAACATGTACAGATATAGTTTATCATCATGCATTAAATATTGTTATTAATTGCTGTGTACCTTAATTTAGACAAATCGGCAGAGACATCAGCAACACATTCACCAAACTAGAAAAATTAACATTATGTAAGTAAATTTTATGTATAATTAAATATTGGAACTTTATCAGATGTAATTAATATAGATTTTGTGGTTTTAATGAATTTCTACCTGTGAAAATATTAAAATTAAAGATTCCTGATTTTAGACATTTTTAAGATTTTTTATAGGTTATCTTGCTTCCCCCTTCCCTGATAACTGTTGCTTGAATGAAACATCTTATAGTAGTTAATTCCTCATATATATCACTGATGTTGCCTGTTTTTGTAATTCTGTTGAGCTTAAGAGATGACTTCAGTATTCACTTTCCATGAAAACAGCAGTTTTAAGATACTGCTAAATAAGAACTGGAATATGTCATATTCATGAATTAGTGATCAGGATAAAGGAAGGAATAGCTCTAGTATTCAACACTAAACATGAACCTAAACTTCTTGCATGGCAGGCAGTTTCAAGTGGAGTGATGTTGACAAATTTCAATATGAGAAATTTAACATGAGAATGATTTATGGTCCCTTTTAAAATTCTATGGCAGCAACATTTTTATGTTTTGCAACATTAGAGCTGCCATAAAGTAAAAACAAAAAAAAAAATGGTCTTGTTGGAGATGGCCTAAACAAAAAGCCATCAAAGGCTTGAAATGTGGAAAGGCAGCAGGAGTAGATGATATTCGACCAGAAATGCTGAAGTATGGTGGTATAAGAGTCTTACAGTGGCTGCACTGCATAGTTCAGAAAGCCTGGACAGAGGGACGAATTCCCGATGATTGGAGTAGAGCTCTCATAGTACCCATATATAAAAAGGGAAATAAAACTGCGTGTGAGAATTACAGAGGTATTTCCCTACTGAGTGTTCCTGGCAAGATCTATGCAAGTATACTTCAGAAACGGTTGAGAAGAATTGTGGAAGAAAAGCTTGGTGAAGAACAAGCTGGATTCAGGCCAAATAGAGGCATGTCAGGATCAGATCTTCACTTTACGACAAATAGTCGAGAAAGCATGGGAATATAACAAAGATCTGTATTTAAGTTTTGTCGATTTGGAAAAGGCATATGACAAGGTGCCAAGAGAGAAGCTATTCAATACGCTGCAGTTATATGGTGTCAATGGGGCATTATATCAAGCAATACTTAGTCTTTATTTGAGTTGTGAGTCAGCAGTTAGAATTGAAGGAAGTACAGGAAGATGGTTTAATGTTAAATCTGGTGTGAGACAAGGATGTACGTTATCCCCTCTGTTATTCATTATCTATATGGATCACATTATGAAGGAATGTGGTATTAAACCTGATATCAAAATTGGAGATGTTAATGTCAGCTCTTTGCTTTATGCGGATGATGTTATACTTCTAAATAAATCCGCTACAAGTCTGCAAGATTCTCTGACTAAATTGAATAGCTGTTGTAATAGATATGGTATGAAGGTCAGCAATAAAAAGACAAAGACAATGAAAATAGGCAGAATCATTGAAAATGTCAACTGTGTTGTGAATGGAGAACCTGTGGAAACATTTCAGCTACTTAGGCACAATTTTTACTGAAGATGGTAAACTAAATATAGAAATAGACAACAGAATCAGCAAAGCTGGTATCGTGGGAAGTCAATTGAATAAATTCATATGGAATAAGAAAGAAATTAGTCGGAACACTAAATTAGCTGTATACAAGACAGTGTTCAAACCAATTTTAACTTATGGATCTGAGAGCTGGGTCAGAAGTAAAACACTTGACCAATGACTAGAGACCGCAGATATGAGAGTCCTGAGAAAGATTAGAGGCGTGAACAGATGGCATCAATGGCAATATCATATTAAAAATGAGGATATTAGGAAAGAACTTGACATTGTCAGCATCCAGGAATGCGTTAGCAGAGCTAATCTCAGATGGTATGGTCACTTAAATAGAATGGGAGAGGAAAGATTAGCAAAACAAGTGTTCTCTGCCAGGTTGGCAGGAAAACGACCCAGAGGAAGACCAAGATATAGGTGGATTGATACGGTACGAAGTGCCTTAGACGATAGAAATATAAGATCTGATAATGTTGGAGTCTTGACAAGTAACAGACTGATTTGGAGGAAAATTGTAGATAGGAAGTTAGTAATGATGTAATTTTTTCATGTAGTACTGTCATATCCTGTACACCCCTTGAGGGTACATGGCAGGAATTTGATGATGATGATGATGACAAAATAAGATATGAACACCAGACATTTGGGAAAAAAAAAAAAGAGCAAAGCTAATAATAATAATAATTATTATTATTATTATTTTCTGAGATCTCCAGGGAGTCAAGGACTCATCGAGGGAGACTGTAAATTACCCAACCCAGCTATCATACCTTTCCTTAAATTCATTTACACTAGATGCACTCACTACCCCTAAGGGCAAATTATTCCACTCACTCTGCTCTCTGAGAGAAAAACCTAGCTCTTACCCCTTTCTTGACTGAGAACAGCCTTAACTTCCATGGATGCCCCCCGTGTTCTCTCCCCGCCTTCCATATAATGAAAATTTGAAATGGGTGTTATAGCATTTGAAATGTTTTAACACCCATTCAAAAGTAATAATGGTAATTACTTGATGGCTGTTTGTTCAGAATGTTACATAATAAATTCACAAGGGAAGAATGCACAAGGAAAGTTTTATTAGAAATTTAATATTTAGCTTAAATTAAACAAGAAATTATGTTCTTGTTTAATCCTTTATCCAAGTGTAATCAGACGTTGCTTACACTCGGATAGTAGCCTAGTCATAAGTAGTTACATCAATATTGTCTTATGATACAAAACGCTGTGCATGTTATATGTATTACTAACACTAGACATCAAAAATGAAAAGATAATGTGAAAAAGAAATTCATATTTATTTATAGGTATAACAATTCATGCATTGATAATGTTGATAATGAAGAAGCAGCAATATGATTGCTTTATGGTAGCCTAGTGTAATCGATACAATTGCTTCACGGTAGCCTAGCCTATACACAAACGAATGAATCAATTTTTTTTATTTTTATGCAGTTATGATTTAATGTTGCATCTTTGTGTTTGTTTACATTTCTCGACTGCTAATGCCGCCATGTATGGTCTGTAAATGTTTATGCGCGTAAGTTTTGATAATTTTAACTTTTTATAATATATTCGTAATTTCATATTTTGTGGTAGCATTTTATTCGTATTTTATGGTAGTAAATGATAAAATAGACTAGTATCTACATATATTTTATGAATTCATGATATACCTAGCTTTTTCTTAATTTTTTCTAAGCTACCATGTAGATATTTCTAAGCTACATGGTTTGTTTGTGAGTTTTTTAAATTGTCGCAGATCTCCAAAAATTTTCCAATATATTTATTGAAAAAAATCCGTCTATAAGTGGATCCACATAGTTCAAACCTGCGTTCTCAGGGGTCTACTGTATGCCATTGTTGGTAGTGATATCCTCGCAAGTGTGAGGATATCACTATCAACAATGGGGGATTTGAAATAGAAAGTTATCATTACTTATTTCTCTGCATGATAAAAGTAAATATCATATTGAAAAGAAAACATATATTGCCCAGTTTAAAAAATAATTAGTCAGACAGCTTTCCAAAGTGAATTGCAAACTTGCATCTATTATTGGGATGGGGTGAGAGTTTTAAAGGCAAGAACCAAATCGTGGAGAACCTAAGACAGGATCTGAAAAAAAAAAAAAAAAAACATTCAACAAGGCATATTGCAAATTTTTTAAGGATAGAAAAATCAAATACCATAATGGATGCAAGATAAAGGGATAGTCCCAGAAAATTATGTCAAAAATGTCTAGCAAGAAAGAGTACAGACAAAAATGTAAGAGTAGTGAAGGTATGCATAAAAATGCTTAAATAAAAGTAATGGCTTGTATAAGAATAATATAGAAGTTAAATATTGCCAAGAGAGAAAAGCATTCAATTTGAAAGATTATTAAATGCAATCTTTTCTGCATAAGAATTTTTTACATTTTCCTTGAAGAAAATGATATGGGTTAACTTATATGAAAGATGTTTGAGTTGCTTCTATCCTGTGTGTGTAGCAAGAACACAAATTTTGGCAGGCTACATTGTGTTCATCAGTGGGAAAACTTAAGTATTTGATTGATTTTAAGCAGACAACACACTTTTTTACTGCATAATGAAAGATCATGCCAAAAAAAAAAAATATATATATATATATATATATATAACTTCATTAATCTTTGTTATTTTTTATTTTTAGATATTTCGCTTGAAGTGAATGAAATTGATTCTGTTATTACACATTTTATTGTTTGGATGTCACTTCTGTAATACAGTCAGAAGAAAGATAATGTTCTTTTATTTGAAAAACTTAGTTTCAAATCATATTCTAGGATATTATTATTATTATTATTACATAACACCTCCAGGGAGTCCAACTACATACTGTACAACTCTGTCTCTACCACTCAGTCCACTAACTACAATGAACTACAACTACCATCGTCATCATCTACACAAACGGCATCTACAGCCCGCTCCACTGGTATTTTCACAGACAATCACAAACATCCATGCTCATGGCTGGATTCAAACCCTCAGCCTTTTGGCTGGAGAGAGGATATGCTTACCACTCAGCCAACCAGGTTGGCATATCCTGAAAGCAATCTTTTCCCTTCTACATAGTTTGATGTTTCTGGAAGGTATGCATATAGAAACCAGAAATAATGACACAATTTGTGTCTCCCACATTTGGGAAAACAGTGACAATCTGGTCAGTGCTCCATGAGCTTATTAGTACGGGAGTACAAAATATGAGAAATATACAGTAAATGCTTGTCTGCAGAAGTGAGTTTACTAGTCTTCATCATTAAATCCTACCATTCTAGGAGTGCTTTCTAAATGTTGTGCCATAATAGTCATCTCTTTACTTCAGTTATTGTCAGCCCTAGCAGTATCATATGGAGATAGCAAGGATCTACCCCAACACACACACATAAATAAAACTTTAAATTCTTTACTAAGTTATTAGATAATATTAATTATTAGTTATAAGTTACTTATTAGATTTAGTAAGTTATGAAATTAAGAACTTATTTTCCAAAGCTGATTCTTAGTTTTGATGTTCATCCATTTTATTCCCACTTTATTTATTGCCTGACTCTTGGTAGACAGTTGTATACTGCTTATGTTTGATGTGCTTAATTAATTTCCATGTACTACTAACTCCTTTTACTAAAATAAATAATGAAGTACATTTAAGAAATAAATAAAAACATTTTTTTTAATTATTTCTTCTTCTTTAATAGTATATTTTAGTCTTTTTCTAGGTCTTCCTGTTCTTTTATTCTTTGGTTTCTAGCTATAGACTTGTTTTATTATTCTGTCTTCACTTCTTCTCTCCTCATGTTCAATTCATTTTATTCTTCGGGTTGATACCCAATTGTTTATTGCTTGCATTTCACATCACATTGTTTTCTTATATCTATATTTTTTATTTTGTCTAGTCTAGTTTTATTAACTATTTTTCTTAATATATTTATGTCACCTGTGTTTAACATTTGTCATGTTTTTCTAGTGTCCGGTCTTGTTTCTGCATTATATGCTATAATAGGCCTAATTACTGCTTTATAAATTCTGGTTTTTATCTCTACTCTAAGATGTTTATTTTTCTATATTGTTTCATTCAAGCATCCTGATATTCTTGCAGATTTTGCAACTTGTTCTCTGATTTCTAGATGTGGCCTTCCTTCGCAGTTCAGTTGTATACTTGTTCAATAATAGTACTCTCCAATTCTAATTTGCATCTTTGTGGTTCTTGTGATATTGTCATACCTTTTGTTTTTGATATCTTCATATTATATAATTTTGCTGCTTTATTAAATGTATGTAGTAATATTTGTAGCTGAGTTTCATTTTCTGCAATTAATAGTACATCATCTGTATAACATATAGTTCTTATTATTCTATTATTTATTTTACTCCTGTATTTTGTATTTTATTAACTTTTTGTATTATTTCTTTAATTATTTGTATTATGTTTTCTGATACTTTCTTCTCTGCAATATTTCTATTACATCTTGAATTAAAATTCTGTCAAATGCTTTTTCCAGATCTATAAAGCATATAAATAGTTTCTTATTGTATTCTGTTTTTCTCTATCAATTGTCTGATTACGAATATTGCATTTGTACATGACCTATCTTCTCTAAAAATCTTGTTGTTCATCTAATAGATTAATTTCCTTTGTAATTTTATTATTTAGGATTCTTGTTAGTACATTTAATGAGGTATTTAATAAATTTATCCCTCTATAATTTTTTTATGTTTTTTTTAATCTCCTCTTTTAAATGTTGGTCTTGTTATGCTTTTTTTCCATTCTACTGAAATCTTTTTTTGTATTTATTATTTGGTTGTGTAGTATATTAAACTATGAATTATAATTTCTTTACCATTTTTTGATAATTCATTATTGATATTATCTAGACCTGGTGATTTCCTATTTTTCAATTTTCATTTCTGTTGTATTTATTGCTTCTTGATTTGTTTGTTTACCTAGTTCTACTTTTATTTCAACTGTTTGGTTATAAAGGTTTTTAAAATAATTTTCTAATTCCACTATTTTTACTTTTAATATTGGGATATATTCTGCTTCTTTTGTGTATTAATAAATCTCCACATTTGTTTCTGTATCATAGAAATCATGTTCAAGTTATTTTGTATGATTCCCAAAATTTGATTTTTGCTTTCTATTTTCTTTTGATTAACTTTATTTCTAGTTCTTTTCATTCCAATTATTTGTTGTTTTCATTTGTAGATATATTTCTTTCTTTTCTTTTGTTAATACTTTTATTTCTTCATTAAACCATGGAGTCTATCTTCTTGATTTTATTATTCTTTTTTTTTTACCTCTAATACTTCTGTTGCTATTTCAGTTAAATTTGTTTTAAAAATCTTACAATTATCTTCTACATGTTGTTCACTGCTTAATGGGTTATCTTGGAACTTTTCTTTTAATCTGTTATAGTATAATATTTTTATACTTTCTTCTTTTAATAATTCCACTTTAAATTTTATTTTGGCATTGTGTTTATTTTCTTTAGATTTTATTTTCACCCATTTCTTGTAAAGCCATAGTTTACATATTGACAGATTATGATCACTTCCAATTTCTGCTGATGTTAACACTCTAACATCTTCTATTTCTAATGGGTGTATTACTTTGTTACATATAATCTATTATTGATTCCTGTCCTTTTGTGTTTCCAAAAGGTACTTTATGCTGTTTTTTATGTTGATATAAAGTTTATTCATTATTTTTAACTTATTTGCACAGAATTGTATCAATGTTTCTCCATTATTATTTATTGTTTCTTCATTAAATCTTTGCATAATTCCATTTATTGGTATATTTCTTATTCTTGCATTTAAGTCTCCAGTTATAATTAATTTTTCATTTGGTTTTATTTCTTGTGTTATTTGTTGTAAGTCCTCATAGAAAGCTTCTGATTTTTTTCTTTTCTTCCTTCTTTTGAGTCATATATTGTAATTAGGTTTATTTTACCTCTATCTGTTTTTATCCTAACTGTTAATATTCTTTCATTTATATATTTATATTCTATATTTTCATTTAACTCTTTATGTATTACTATTCCTACTCCAGCTTCAGCTCTGTTTTGTTTTTTTACTCCACTGTATATAAATATATAGTCTTGTATATTCATTGTTCCATTTCCTTTCTTTTTTTTTCTTTTTTTTTTGTTTCTGTTATTCTGTATATTTTAATATTTCTTTTGGCTAGTTCTTGTATCAGTTCTTCCTCTTTTCCATTAATTATTCTTACATTCCATGTCGCTAGTTTTATTATTCTGTATCTTTTCCATTTCCAATCGATATCCATCTGATTCATGTTTGTCTTGATTTCTTGAGCAGTATTGTCTTATGTCCAATGACGGGTTGCTAGCACAATCATCAGATGCCCCCCACATTAGCTGGGAATATTGATGTAGCCTTCATGCTCAGGGTGGCCCTTCTGGAAGATTAAGCTTCCAACTTACTTCGCTTACATCTTCTGTTCACCTCTCCACCACAATGAGGTGTGGGTAGGATTTAGAGATGGATTTATTTCTTAAGTGTAAATTATTTTCTTTATGGGATTTTGATTTAATTATACCCCTGTGGTGTATAATTAAATCAAAATCAAAAATTGGTAAGGGAAACAGATTCGTTTCTGATTGATAATGAAGTTTTATTACTGAGCAAATAGTAGAAAAAGAATATACCTTCTTTTTAGCTTTCAGAAAAGAGTCACTCATATAAGTAAAATATAATAAATTTAGTTTAATCCTTTATCCAAGTGTGAGCAAAGAAAGTTTGTGCCTGAAAATATCTTCAGGAGTGAGGCAAGGTGGTGCATCTGTTAGCAAAGGTGGACCAAGCTCTCATCACTCCTTGTCTCAGCATCCCCCACCATGCAAAGCACATCTCCTTGCAGACATGTATAATGCTATGCATTAAGGGAAGGGCCACTACCCAGACCGGTTTAGACTTTTATTGAGGTCTCATCAGCGGGAGGCACACCCAAACATGGTGACACTAAGGCAGAAGCAATGGAGAGGTCATATTTACCTATACGAGTTGCCAGCCGGTGTACCACCTTATTATTAAATTACTCTGGATTTAGAGAAAGATATTGGAAGTTTATTTTGCACTTGGTTAGACTATAATAAATTTAGTTTAATCCTTTATTCAAGTGTGAGCAAACAAACAAACAATTTGTTTGCTCACACTTGGATAAAGGATTAAACTAAATTTATTATACTCTAACCAAGTGCAAAATCTCTCCATCGCTTCTGCCTTATCACCACTTCTGGGTCTGCCTCCCACTGACGAGACCTCAATAAAGGCCAAAACGGTCTGGGTAGTGGCCCTTCCCTTATTGCATAGCATTATACATGTCTGCAAGGAGATGTGCTTGCATGATGGGAGATGCTAAGACAAGGAGTGATGAGAGCTTGGTCCACCTTTGCTACGAGTTGCCAACAGATGCACCACCTTGCCTCAGTCCTGAAGATATTTTCAGGAGCAAACTTTGTTTGCTCACACTTGGATAAAAGATTAAACTAAATTTATTATAGTCTAACCAAGTGCTAAATAAACTTCAAAAATAAGTTAAATATACTTTAATAACATAATTAAAGTATATTTATAATTATATAGAGATCTATCGGCAAAAAATTCATTGTACAGTTATATTTTTCAGATGTGGAGTATATTTCAGAAAATTACTGAGTTATTAAGACCACTAACTTGGTTTGTCTCAGAATTCAAATTGCTGACTGACATAAATAACAAAGGAAAGACTCTCTCTCTCTCTCTCTCTCTCTCTCTATATATATATATATATATATATATAACATTAATCATATATTAATAAGTGGAATAAATTTTCTTTTTAGCATAAAGAAGTGTTCTTTTATGTGTTATCAACAGAAATGAAGTGTGTTCTCAAAGCCCATAGTGAAATGTTTTATGTTGATGACTTAAACAAGTAGTTACTCTGATGCTTCCTCCCCCCCCCCCCCCCCACACACACCCATAAGCACTATTTCCTTTTTTTCCTTTAGTTGCTGCTGAAGCAACTTTCTCTTCACATGACTATGAAATAAGAATTGCTTCTCCAATAATAGCATTTTCTTAAAATCCATTACAGGCTGTTTTCTGCTTTCTGTTTAATTCTGTTCTCCCCTTCTTATTGTCTCTAGAAATTCTCAATCGTTTATATATCTGTACTCAGCTGTTCAAAGCTGGCATCTCTTCCCCCTCCCCCTTCCTGTCATCAGGAGAGACCAATTAATTAGATTAAAGTTTCACGCATGCTCACTAGAGCTCCTAGCTGCCATTACAGTTCTGTGTGGTGTAAACATACTATATGATGTTCAGAATATAACTTTTTTGCAAATAATAAATTCATCAGTTTTTACTAACTTTCATTTCTTTAGAATTGTCATTATTTGCTCACATAGACATACAAATAAGGCAATCCAATGTAATTAATTTGTCTGCCTCTATATTTTAAACCAAACCTACAATAATATTTATCGAAATCGAAACATAGCCTTTTTTGTTGTTGTTTTCTTTTGTACTGCAGTTCTAAAGACTTACATTAGATCCTTTGTAAGAATTCATACAAAGAAATTTTAGTGCAAGAGATCAGTTCTGAAAACATGGATTTTACAGTGTTGATGACTACAGTGCTTTCACTGTAGTCAACTGCCTATGGCTTCATGTATTCCTTCTTGATTACCTACCAAGACAATATTTTATGATCATTCTTGCCAGCTGGCAGCAATGTTGATGTTTCATCTTGTGAAAATGTTTCTAATTCAAATGCTCTAAAACTTTGTACTGCTTCTGAATCATTGCTAACCAAGATGGATATTATTTCTGGGAAAACTCCCATGTTACTCCTCTTAACAAACTATTATATTTACGACTATTTTGCCTGCTTCTGTTTAAGAGTGCCCCTGCTTAAATGTCATTGGCTTTTTACTCACGGATTCTTAGGGCATTGTAGATGTATATTTACCAACAAATATATGTAGCATAAAGGAAGAGAAATTTACACATACCTTTTTCCTGGGTGTTGTGGCTTGTCTTTTTTCTGCAGTGTGCAAACTACTGCAGTTATGGTGTTTTGGAGGAAGTGTGTGTGTGTGGGGGGGGTCTTAGGCAATGTGGGAGAATTAAAATAGAAAATAGAAAAAAACTGGTTTTTTTTTGTATAATATATATACACATATATATATTATATTATTAGGAATGGATGTGGAGCATTTTTTTATCAAACATCACTTCCAACTTACAAATAGCCCTATTATCTCTAAAAAGGAAACCGAACATAATGATCAATAAAGCTGACAAAGGGGATACAGTAGTCATCACAAACCAAACCGATTACCACAACAAAATAACAGCCATCTTAAATGACCAACACACCTACCAAAAAATCCAAATTGACCCCACCCCTGACCTCATAAAACAAATCAACAGTACCCTACACACTCTAAAAAATGAAAACAAAATAGACATAACCACAATGAAAAACACAACCCCCGCACTACATGCACCCCTTGTATGTTCAGACAAATAAAAACCCACAAAGACGGGTACCTGATGAGGCCAATAGTCTCCTACAAAAACACCACCCACAGCACCTTTATCAAAATTTGTAGCGAAACTTCTCAAACCATTAATAACGTCTAACTTCATGATAAAAAAACACCAACGACCTTTTCAAAAAAAATAAATAACATAACCCTATCCCAGGAAGACATCCTCACTTCATTGGATGTGGCCTCTTTATACACCAACGTGGACTTCCCCAGAACATTAGACATCGTACATACACTACTCACAGAAGACCACACCTACGCTCTCATACTAAACTAACGCCTAATGACATTATGAACTTAATCAAACTAATAATCTCGGCAAACTTCAAGTTCAACAACAACAACATGTATATTCAAATCTTTGGACTCCCTATGGGCCAAAACATCAGCGGACAACTAGCGGAATTATTCCTAGCACACATAGAATCACTCCTACTCCCCCCCCCCCCCCCTCAGCATCACCTTTTATGGCAAATAAATGGACGATATTCTGTGCATTGGAAATCCTACACACATCACCACCTTAAAAGCGTCCCTAAACAGTTATAGCAACAGACTACAATTCACCATAGAAACCGAACAGAACAATCCATCAATTTCTTAAACTTGACATTAATCAGAACAAACAACAAAATAGCCATGAAAATATACCACAAACCCTCACATATGGGAAGCTACCTTGATTTCCACTCATACCATCTATATTCCATTAAAAAATCGGTCACAATTCATAAATGCTTACAAGTTTTCAACCAATCATAGTAATCTAAACACAGAAATGAAAAAAAAAACTAACACAGATCTTCAAAAATCGTAACTATCCCACACAACTAATAAATTACGCAAAACCCGCCAGAACAAACTTCCCAACACAAAAAATTATCAAACTGCCATACACCCAGAACACGTACAAAGCCTACAAATACATCTTCAAACATACTCACTACAAATTGGTATTCACCACAAACCAAAAATTGGCAAATCTCCTAAAACCCACTAAATCTCACACACAAAAAGAAAGATTTGAACACCACAACGTAGTCAATAGATTTCCCTGTCAAAAAGACTGTGATATCACCTACACAGGTTCCACCATTAGGTCTTTATGGGCAAGACTACAAGAACACTTCCATGATTGTAACATCCCTATTCCAGAACATTTAAACACTAAAAAACGCAACATCAAAAAGAAAAATCGAATACAAAGCACAGGGAAAACAGAAATAGCTATTCACGCCCTTGAGCAAAAACATACCCCACAAATCGACAAGGCCATCATAATAGACAGAGAAGACAATGAAACAATGCTTAGAATATCGGAAACAATAGCCATAAAATGTGACGCGAACTCTATCAACGTCCACCGGCCCTACATAATCTCCGAGGTTTGGAAGCTTCACAACGTAAAATTGAGGTCACAACCCTGACCAATAGGCGATAACACAAACACTTCAAAGACAGAAACACCTAACCGACCTGACATAGCATCCACTTCCTCCATGAGTTCAGACGACGACCAGGCATAGTCAAAACGGACTGACCCCATCAACCCCTTTTTCCTACAACCCCCCCTCTCAAAAAATCAGTTGCTGTTTCCAACCCTTTTCACCCTTTCCCACCTATATAAAAAAAACGCTCCACATCCATCCCTAATAATAATATATATGTTTATATATATTATACAAAAAAAAACCAAAGTTTTTTCTATTTTAATTCTCCCACATTGCCTAATACCCCCCCTCCCCACACACACACACACACACACTTCCTCCAAAACACCATAACAGAAGACAAACTACAATACTCAGGAAAAAGGCATGTGTAAATTTCTTTTCCTTTATGCTACATATATTTGTTGGTAAATATACATCTACGATGCCCTAAGGATCCGTGAGTAAAAAGCCAGTGATATTTAAGCAGGGGCACTCCTAAACAGAAGCAGGCAAAATAGCCGTAAATATAATAGTTTCCTAACCAAGATAATTACACAGGCCTGCGATGGAAAAGTTGTCTGAGAAGTAATAATTGATTCTTATAGATTTTTAGGTGCTGCGTTCAGAAAAAATAGTAAAAAAAAATAATTCCATCACCTACCAATTTTAGCCAATTTCTAATTTTATCGTTTTTATTAATAGTATTTGGATTTTAATTCAGCGCATTGGTATTTATTTTCATTCTCCTTTATTTACAGCTAATTAGTTGTATAAGTGCTTTTTTGAATTGCCTTTTTATGGTAAATAAAGAAATTTCCATGAAACTTCTCATTCTTAAGATAGGAGAGGGAGGGAGGAATACAGGTGGCTACTTTGAATCTGATTCGCTGAGATAACGGATGACTTTCCTGTTGTCACAGACACATTTTCTTGTGTGATTCTTTAGCTGAACTTTAGTCGTTGACTACTAAGGTTATCATATTTCTGAAAGGTGAAATTTTCTAAGTTAGTGTGAAGATTTAATTCAATGCTAGCGGTTTTTTTATGTTTTTATGTAGTATTGTAATAGTGTTAATGTTATTCATTAAAATTCATTTAACTTGTTTTAATGTGTTTGTAATGGCTTCAAGAGGTTGCAAAAATTCACCTAACAAAGAGGGTACACCAAATACGTGTACTTTTTGTGCGAGTGGGACAGCCAAGATCAAGAGCAACATTGGATCAAGAAGGAAGGGCCAGAAAGAGTCACATTAGAACCTGGAAGTAAAAATGTGTTACGTGAAACTTTGATTGCTCGGGAAAAAATCCTTTTAACCCCACTTCACATAAAGCTGGGATTGATGAAGCAATTTGTCAAGGCTTTGTTGAAAGGAGGAGAGTGTTTTTAAATGATTCTGCGCAAAATTTCCGGGATTATCTACAGCAAAATTGAAAGAAGGTATTTTTATCGGTTCGGACATCAGGAAACTTATGAAGAATAAGCTGTTAGAAGAAAAAATGGCAACTGTTGAAAAAGAAGCATGGAAAGCTTTGAAAGAGGTGGTGACCAAATTTTTAAGAAATCACAAGAATGCCAACTATAAAATGATTGTGGAAGACATGCTACAGAAATTCAAGGATTTGGGATGCTCCATGAGCTTAAAAGTGCACTTTCTCAACTCTCATTTAGACTACTTTCCTAAGAATCTGGGAACTGTCAGCGAAGAGCAAGGAGAGCGATTCCACCAAGACATCAAGGAGATAGAAAGAAGGTATCAGGGCAGGTGGAATGTCAACATGATGGCAGACTATGCCAGATGTTACACAGAGACGATCTAGGAAAAGAATTTTACAGAAAAAGTTCAAAAAGAAGCTTTGAAGGAAAAAGAAAAAAGACACTACAATGACATATAAAGTATGTACTAAGATTAATCTTTAATTACTTTAATTAAAACATTTTTTTCCAATACTTTCATTCCAAAAATGTTTACGGAAAATTTTCAGTACTGTTTGTACTAATAACATAAATTATAAATTTATGTTATTAGTAAAATAACATATTTTACTTAATATAATGCATTTTAAAGCTATTTTACTGTAATATTGAGATCCATTTTGTGAAAAATCCTTACATGATAGAGAAAAATGGAAGAGATATTTGAAATCAGCAGTCAAAAATAAATCAGAAACAGTTAATAGTTTCCGGACAAATTTTCATGACTCAAATTTTACAGGCCTGTGTTATCTTCTACAAACTCTAGAAAATATTTGTTTCATAAACTGTCTCCTCCTTGTTTAATATTACCCTAACTAAAATCCTCTCTAATGATCATCTTCCTTTTACTTGCCAGCAGTTGCATTTCCAGGTCTATAAGTGTCTTATTAAATGTACTAATTTATTTATATGAACTTCACATCTGATAGCTTCAAAACCAGTGTTCCCCTCTAATTTGTAAAAATCTCACTCATTTTTCTTATAGCTTGTTTAACAAAATTAAATCTCTAATTCCAAATGACATTTCAGTTTTAAGTTATCCAATTAAATTAAAGGGAATATTTGAATCAGAAATTTCAGCTGATAAACAAATAAATGTTTTTATTTCAATTCCTTGTTTTCCATTGAAAGTTTGTCATCCATTAATAGTTCTTCCAGAATCATCAAATCCAAATGTAGAAGTAATATTTGGAATTGATTTTCTGAAACGTCATGGTTTTGCATGTAATTTTGTTGATAATACAGTGTCATTGTGTGGACTAGAATGCTGTTTGGACAGGAAATCAGGTGACAAAAGAAAATTAGAGCAGTCTCCTGAAGTTTTTCAAGACACCGATGAAAATGATCAAGTGTTCAATATTGAGACTCTAAAGAATAAGGAACCTTGTTCACAAATTTGGGAAAAAGATAAGATTGTCCAAGCTCAGAAAGATGATCCCATACTCAAAACTATGAAGCAGTATTGAAGGGTGAAACTCAACTAGATACATTTTTGAACCTGGAAAACTTGTATTTTGATAAAGATGGGTTACTCTTATCTAGACAAATGGAAGATGGAATGTTGAAAGTGAAAATATTGGCACCAACTCAAATGATTCCTTGGATCATGTATGCTTTCCATGATTCAGACTTGGCAGAACACCAAGGCTTTTCTAGAACTTGGGAAAGAATAAAGGATCATTATATCTGGAAAGGTATGAAGAGTGACATACTCACATATGTCAAATCATGCCATAAGTGCCAAATAAGATCTCCTTTCAGAGGAAAAGCTCCATTACAACCATTTCCAATTCCAACTAGACCTTTTCAGGCTGTTGCTATTGATGTAGTAGGTCCACTGCCTACTAAAAAAGGCAATAGGTATATTCTAGTAGTCATAGACATGCTAACTAGATTTCCTGAAGCAGTGTCGATGAAGGATCAAACTGCAAAGAGTATTGCAAGAAAGTTTTTGAATATGGTTATTTGTAGATATGGAACTCCTCAGACCTTACTTTCAGATCAAGGAGCAAATTTCACATCTGAACTGTTGTTACAGTTATGTAAATTACTCAACGTTAGGAAGATTTTTACAACACCTTACTGCCCGCAGTGTAATGGTATGTGTGAAAGGCTGAATAGAAATATAAAGCATATATTTTCCAATCTGGCAAACACTAAAATAAATGATTGGGACACATATATTTCTCAAGCATTATTTGCATGTAGATCTGCTTTTCATTCTGCTATCAAAGAAAAACCATCTTTTGCTTTATATGGCTTTGATCCAATCTTTCCTAATGAACTTGTTTCAGTCATTCCTAATACAGGATATAATGACATAAATGAGTATCTGGAAACAGTAGTAGATAAATTTTCCACTACTCACAGATTAGTAGGTGAAATAAGTAGATTAAGTTCTCAGAAAACTAGGCAGTATATAAATCGTTTTAGAAAGTATAAGTCATTTGTACCAGGTGATTTAGTATTGCTAGATGATAAATCTAGTATAAAAAGAGTTGGGAAATTAGGAAGGAAAGCTTTAGGTCCATATAGAATTTTAGACAAATTTTCTCCTGTGAATTTTAGGATTCAAGATGTCAAAAATCCTAGTAAAATTTTAAATGTACACTCTGATAGGTTAAAAAGGTACTTTTTAGGGAGTAGAAATTTAGTTACATTAGGAGACAATATGAATAAAATATTGAAAGATGAGCATTGCTTTCCTAGTACTAATTGTGCATCTCATTCATAATTCAAATATGCAGCAAAGGAGAGAATTTAATTTGGGTAAAACAAAACCTAATGCAGGAAATTTTAGAAATATCAGGGTACATAATTCAAATAATGGACAATGTAAGAGTGATGATAATCAAACTGACTAACATGGATGAAATTATAGCAGAATATCATATAGCAGAATTAGTTAATATGGAGTTAAATCAGCCAGAAGAATGTGAGAATACCTCTAATTTAGTTAGTAAGGATAAAGAATCTCAGAAACTTGTAGAATCTAATCTGATAGTGATGATTCTGTAGATTTAGAGCATGATTCAAGTAGTTTAAATGAAATATTTGAAAGTATAGAAATGAAATTTGTAAGTATAGTAAATTGGAAGAAGAAAATTCAGAATTATCTCTAGCATCAGATGATTCTGAAACTAGTGATTCCGAAAGTGTAAATAATGATCGGCAGGAATCTCGTTATTTTTTAAGATCTAGGAATAAGCATTAAAAGTTTTGTTAGATATAGGTTAAATATTTAAAATTTAAAAAAAAAAAAAAATTTCAGAGAAAGATGAAACTGATGTAAAAATAATCATAATTAAAATTCTGGATATTTTTACGAATTGTTTATATTAGTATGTTTATTAGTTTTGTTTTCATAACACGCATTATCGGCACTTGCGATGTGCCCGTTATGGAATTGTTTTATCCAAAATGATATGTAAAGAAGTTAAAAAATTGATGTACTTACTAGATTTGATCTTTGTATTACTTAAAAGAATTTGATTGTAATTTGAAATATTAAGTTTTGTGTTTTATGAAGACATTCTCTTGTCGCTAACGGATACAATGTGTCGGCCATTTTACAGTACTTAGTTTCTGACTTTCATGGAGTGCGCATGCTCGTGGAGAAGTTTTATGGAGTGATTGACAGCTGACAAGAGAGCGTTCGGTATCTGGGTAACGGCTGTAAACAAGAGAGCGTTCGGAAGGAATTTAGAACACAGGCCGGCAGATTTTTAGGTTCGGAGGAACTTAAGTTTTTTATGTGACAGTCGGAAGAAAATTAATAGTATATTCCGAAAAAGGAATCGTGGAATAATGTGGATAAATAAAAGGGAATATTTGCTATAGATCGTTTTAAAAGGATTATTGGAGGAAACGCTAACTGGAAGAATTATAGTAGATTCCAAAAGGAAATCGTAGAACTAATTTTTTTTAAAGTGGAAGAGTTAAGACTGTCATTAAGTATAGTGAATAAAAGAAGAATTTGCTATTTACGTTCTAAAGGAATGTTTGAGAAAACTTTGATTAAGAAGTTTCATCAGTATTAAGGACGCCGGATCTGACTATTATTTCTACTGAAGAAAAGAGACAGAATTAAGTTCGGAAGAATTAACGTGTGCTACATAAGTGATGAGAAAGGATCTTGTAAAAATGAAGAATAAGGTCATATGTCTTTGGAGAAGGGCCTTGACAGAGAGAGAAACTGGCTATGAACATTTTGTGATTGTTCAAACAAAGTGTTTAGTCTAGTCTTAAGTGTAAGTTTAATTTAAAAAGGCCTTGGATCCAATTGATTTGTAGTTAGTTATGTAATATTTGTTTGAAGTGTATATATATTGTTTTTGTTATATTAAATGTGTTTATTTTGTATTTTGGTCTTGAGTCAGTGATTATTTGGATTCTGAAAGAAAGAGTTAAGATCATTGCACCAATTGGAGTGAACCCTTGTGCATATAATAACATATAGGAATTAAAAAATTAATTAAAAAAAAAATTGTTAGAAACAGAGATCATCTCTATGCTAGGATAAATATTAAGATAATATATATGAATATCTCCTCAATATAAAAATCCACCAATTATTAACAGTGCATATGTGCGTGAGTGCACACTGTTCAAAAATGAAATGCACGTACACTTAGTAACTGCATGCATGACATTTCTGCTTTCAGGATTTCTAATTTACAATCAATAATTTTTGAATATACCATAAAGCATATTTGATAAATCATACTTGTCGCTTATGTTATTTCTTAATTTCTCCATTCTCTCCGCTCCACTATTACTCTAACCCATTCTAACTTAATACACTAATTAGTTAGTTTTATCTGGTGCCATGTGGGTGAAACAGCACTGATGTCAGCAAGTTGCAGATACATATCAGTCATGTAATATACAGTCACATAACAATAATAATAATAATTCCCTCGATAAGTCTTTGGAGGTGTCATGTAATAATAATATTAATAATATTTGTTTCTACTATTTAGAAATCAATACAGGTCAGAAAGATTATTTTTAGAGTCAGCCATGGCTATGAAGAATTCTCCTAACCTGAACAAGAGTGGTTACATTACTTTGCCAAAAATAATTTGAGAGAGTGTTATCTTAAGATAACTCCTACATAGCTGTAATACTTTTTTTTTTTTATAACATTAGAGGGCACCAAATTAGGACTTTTATCTGTTACAATTTGAATTGTTTCACTTGCTCATTGTTGCATGCAAGCTATAATATGCTGCTTTGGAATCCAGCAAAATAATAAGCCAGTTGATAAACATCTTTTTTATAAAAAAATAATTTGTTTGGTTTTACCATTAAAATAAATTATAAATTTGTTTGGCGTGTCTGCTGTCCAGACAGTACAGTTACTTGTACTCGTGCAATAGTGAGGATTTTTGTGGCTTCTTAGATTAAGTGAATTGATTTAGGACTTGCAGCTTTACAGGTAATAGTTAGATAGAAAAAAGGGCAACTTTAAACCCTCAAAATGTCACTGTCGAAATTAAAGCAGAAAACAAATGCATTTAAATTTGAATGGCTGGACAAATCTGTTGAAAAATAGTGTGTACATGTTCCTTGAAACATCGTCAAGGAACATGTACACACTATTGCATACATTGAGACTGGAAACTTGTGCACAAATGTTTTTCATGTGCACATGGACTGGCATAAATTAGAGGGAATATCGCTCAGATTAAAAATGAAATGTAATCTTGATGTTCAATTCTAATCAAGTCAGAGCAACCAGTCTGTCCAAAATAGCAAAGCTGACATGAGTAGGTAGGGTACCTTACAGACACCTAGTAAGGAAAAAAGTGGTAATGTATCCTTTGTAGATGGTAAGAAGGAAGACAGTTTTTGAGCTGGTTTGAAGGAAGTGAATAGATTGAATTTGCAAAGAATCCGTGCTGTTTGTTCAGAGGTGCCTTTAAGGTAGTGTATTGAAATTCTTTTCATGTTAGATTGTAGTCTGGTAGCAGGATGATAATTATCAATACTTTTTGAATGGTAATTTATTGTATCAATTACTCATCAGATTGCTTTTAATTTTATTCAGTTTGTCTAAAAAAAAAAAAAAGGCAATCAGAAGAGAAGATTGTATGAGCTCAATGAACTCTTGATTATACCCATCTTCTGTTAAAAAATGATGGTGAAGGATGATGGAATGTATCTGCCAGTAAAGGTTGGCTTCTGATTAACTGAAAATTCAACTTGACCTATTGGGATTTTGAATTATTAAGGTGTCCAAAATGAGTAGATGGTTATTGGATTCATGTTCAATAGTGAACTTAATATGGGAGTACATAGAGCTTAATTTCTCTAGGAACCGAAGTAATTCTGACTCGGAATGGGACCAGGCTGCAAATATATCAACAAAACATAACCATATATGATGCTAAGGAAATATAGTGTTGTAGTTGTGTATATAAAGTTGCTTGCATAAAAGTAATGCAAAATAATTATTAATTAAAAAAATTAAACTAGATTTAATAATTATTTAAAATTATTTTATCTAAGCAACTTTTACAATTGTTCCTTTGAACTGTAATAGTGTAATCATATAACTCAGCTGCAACTCGGACATGAGCTAGTAGGCACGGAGCTGTCTGTTGTTCAGTGATAAGAAGTACGAGCAGCACGGGTAGGTCAAGGGAGCTCAGTGACTTTGAATGTGGACTAGTTATTGGTTGCCACATCAGTAAGAAATCTGTCAGAGACATTTCAACCCTTCTCAAGTTGCCCAAAATCAACAGTTGGTGATGTGATTGTGAATTGGAAACGTGAAGGCACAACCACAACAAAACCATGGTCAGGTAGGCCACGTTTAATGACAGACAGGGACCATCGAGAATTGAAGAAGGTGGTTCGTGGAAATCGCCAGACATCATCTAGTGAAACAATCACCCAGGAGTTCCGCAGTGCTACTAACTATCCAGCCAGAACAATGACTGTGTGTCGAGAGTTGAAAGGAATGGGGTTCCATGGTCGAGCAGCTGCCCATAAACCAAACATTTCTCCTGTGAACACTAAGCACTACCTGCAGTGATGTAAAGAACAATGTCACTGGACAGTGGACAACTGGAAACGTGTGATTGGAGTGATGAATCGCACTTTACCATGTGGCAGTCTGATGGAGGGTCTGAGTGTAGCAAATGCCTGAAGAACGATTTCTTCAGGCATTTGTCTAGTGAAACAATCACCTAGGAGTTCCGCAGTGCTACTAACTATCCAGCCAGAACCATGACTGTGTGTCGAGAGTTGAAAGGAATGGGGTTCCATGGTTGAGCAGCTTCCCATAAACCAACCATTTCTCCTGTGAACACTAAGCGCTACCTCGAGTAATGTAAAGAGCAATGCCACTGGACAGTGGACAATGGAAACGTGTGATTGGAGTGATGAATCGCACTTTACCATGTGGCAGTCTGATGGGAGGGTCTGAGTGTGGCAAATGCCTGAAGAACGATTTCTGCAAGCATGTGTAGCACCAACAGTGAAATTTGGAGGAGTTGACATTACAGTGTAGGGGATGTTTTTCATGGAATGGACTTGACCCTCTCGTAGCACTACACGGGGAAATCTAAATGGAGAAGGATACAAGGACATTTTGACCCTTTGCATACTGTCTACGGTAGAAGATCAATTCGGTGATGACTATTGTCGGTATCAGCATGACAATGCTACCTGCCATAAAGCAAGGTCTGTGAGGGAATGGTTTTGTGGACAATTAAGTTACAGAAATGGACTGGCCAGCCCAGAGCCTTAACCTGAATCCCATAGAACACATTTGAGATGAATTAGAATGCCGACTTCACTCCAGACCCCAACAACCCACATCACTAA